>NW_026570264.1:0-600000 GCF_019649055.1 Paramacrobiotus metropolitanus
CGGTGACGGCATTAACAGTTGTCGCTTATGACTCACGAGATAGTACTGTACAGCTATTGGTTAACGAGCAGGGCGAAGGCGTGGTCTACGCACACGGAGCGTCGGCGAATTTTATCTCAAAGGGGCGACAATCTGTGCGCGCTGTCCCGCTTTGAAGCGCTCTTAAACTTGTGGTACCACAGCAAAGGAGGTCCATTATTCTGTTAAATACATTTTTTAATAAAATTTTATTACAATTTAATGGATTTAGAACAAACTTTACTAGTGACATAATGTTCGCCAGCCTTTCAGTTATCCAACAAGACGTGAATACGTATTCAGAGGGCCGTAGGGAGGATACAGGCGCACGGCCATCCCCTCGGCCAACGTTTGTGTTAAATTTGAACACGAAACTGGCGTACATGCGCACGAGCGCATGTACTCCAAATCTTTTGCGTTTTTTAAAGTGTGCAGCGGGCGCAACTGACCTTGCGCCCGTGGCGCAGACTGGACTTGGGCCTCATGTTCTTTTGGCCTGCTGTTACCTGGGGGGTAATAATTACGACAGTTAAATTATTTATAATAAATAAACTATTAAAGCGTGAACTGTGAAGTAAAGCCAAGCCTGTTTTTACGGGCGCAGCGAACGGGTGCAGGCTGTGAAATTTTTCGGCGCAAATCAAACTTCGAAGCGGGCGCAACTAGCGCAGCCAACTAGCGCAGCACTTACGGTCTTACACCAATAACACCATCCCGAGGACCTCGCTAATGTGTAATTACGTGTACGGTATACCGTATACATAATTATACAGTATCGCCACTTCGATCTTTCTCGTTAAAGTAAAATTGAATTTACGATACATCTTTAAACCTTATGATGACAATGATCCAAAAACGAAATTTTGGCGAAAATTGAAATTTTTGATAGAATTCCAGGCTTAATTTAATTGTATTTGCTTTTTTTGCTTACTTACTCAGCAGCAACTCATACGGGGCTTACTCGGCCCTTACTCCGCTCCCCCTGGGGGTACGGGGGGAGCGCGTATTAAGTATTAAATTCCTACTGTTGTAACTTGTCTTTATGCAGTAGTCAGAATAAACTGGTCGTAAATCAACACAGCTATCTGTACTGCACAGTATGTACCTGTTTACGGGGATGTCACCGAATCCGATAAAAAGGGGGCCGGTGCCGCAAAAATTCATAATATTATAATCCGCAATAATTGATAATAAACGTAATCGCATAACGCTAAACTAATCCGCAATGATCTCAGTTCGCGGCAGCCACCCCGCTGTGAAGAACCTGGGAACCCCGGGAAGAGGCACCACGAGAGAGTCGTTCCGCTGTGAACCCTGGAAACAGGCATCGCGACAGTAGCCAAGCAGGTGCCTGGTACCGTTGCGTTGCTTGGCTTCCTTTAAGGTTTCTTATCAAAGAAAATTATGGTAAGTAATACTACTTATTTAGGTACTGTGTGTTGAAGGCTTAACAACACGCAAATAACTGTATGAAATCGAAAATGCCGAGCACGCTGCCAAAACCCATATGGACAACTGTGCTTGAACGTTAAAATCGCTGAGCGGTTATGAATCCCACAATTCGCACTTACGGTTTCAAGAAATTCACAATAAACATTAGCAATCATCATTCGTATTTATATTTCCTGTACGGAGTTTGTACGCGAAACATCTGCAGGGAATAGACAAGTGGCTTAGCGACCAAAGATACGTATAAAAAAATCACTGGAAAATCACATCACCTTCGCGCAAATAATGCAGCCAGCTACTACTTACTCCACTGTACCTGATTGCAGACCTGGCCTCCGTGCGGTATAGAGAGGTGCGTGTATAGAGAGATGAAAGAGACAACCTTGACACATGGGCAACCCGGACACTGAAATCTACCGCTATCTTTTATGAGACGGAGATGAGATTTGTCTGCTCAGAAAGGTTCCAAGAGCAGGTATATCTACCTAGAAGCAAATCGAAATTCTCTTCTATCAAATCGAACAGGAAACAAACAAGCTAACGACAACTCGTCAACCACGAAGTGGAACGCAGCTCTTAGTAAAAATACTGTGAAAACAGCAGACTTTCACAAATCTGCCAAAATAAAAAGCCGACAGCCATACGGCTCGGGGAAAAAATGAGCGACGGGGGCCCGCTTAGGTGTATGTACGGGTAATTTACTGTGGGCTTACCAGTGGGGTGCTGCTTGTTGCGGAAAATCCGATTGCACGCAGGCCAGGTCTGCCACGCGGGAACCGGAAGACGTCGATCTGGTCGGCAGCGTCTGCAACTTGCAGCCTGATGTGGACGCGCCACCAGCTGTGGCAGGTACGTCGCTATAGCGGTGCCGCTTGCATTAACGCCGAACGACCACGCAGGCGGGCCCGCTGTCGGACAACCTACAGTTAAATTCCACCGTCTGATAATAGGACGGGTCTGCTGACTTGGTCGGCAAAGCGGGGAACCTCTATGTTCATAGAAACAGGCGAATGTTTGTCCGTCTGTCACGCACTGCCTGGTCTTAAAGCAAAGCGCTAAAGTTGGCGCTTAGCAAGAATTAAAGATTATTTTAGCGGCGCGAAATAATTAGGGGACGGAGAAATCCCAGGACCGGCGGCATTAGCTGTCGGCTTCTTTGAAATTAAAGGAGCCGACGCCTCGTGCGCGCTGTCCTACTGTAGGACTTCTTTGTCCCTTAATTGCTCCGCTGTACTACTGAAAAATCGACAAGTCACCAAGTCCTGCTAAGCCAAGTCACCATAACTCGTTATATATGGACAAACACCAGTAACACGCATATAATACGGATGCGTATTACGTCTGTACGTAATACGCGTTTGCACGTCAATTATGTCTCAGGGTCACGTACATACGTACAGGATTTAAGTGACTCTGTAAGGAACCATCCATAAATTACGTAACGCAAGCAGGAGTGGGGGGAGTCCTTGAAACGTTACGATATACGACAAAGGGGAGGGGGGCTTTAAGAAATTTGTTACGTTTTGTTGCATTTATGACGTCACAATGGTATAGCTTATGGACGGGTTTTGATTTTATTACATACGCTAGGGGAGAGGATCTCGGTTTTGTTAGCATTGGTGACACAGGGGAGGGGAGTATTCAAAACCTTAAATTTTGGCGTTACGTAATTTATGGATGGCCCCTAAGTCTCAGAGCACGCTCCACGCACGAACAGAGTACGTAGCGTCTGTACAGAGTCTTAGATGATAATAATTATAATGATTTACAGAGTCTCTCCAAGCTTCGTAGCAGGAGTCTCTAACTCTGTACATATGTAATTATCAGTTTCCTGGCAAGCCGGTTGAGGGCACTGCAGATTGCAGAATCAACCGATGCCATCGGTTGATAGTGCAATCTTGCTGTCAGTGCGTCGTGTCGTGTCAAGGTGATCTATTACTGTCAGCCGTTTACTCCCAGCAGTATGTAAAGACATGTGAATTTTAATTCCAATGTTGCAAATATCGGAAATCAGTCACGGGATGCATGAAAAGAGGACAAAAATGTACGGGTGAAGAATCAAAGCGGATCGGGTTTTCGAGACTGAAGCAAAAGAGCGCTTCAATAACCACCGAAAAGACTCAACAAACAAAAGCCCCGCATACCGGTGTCCTTAAATAATTGGCTGCGGGCACACATACTGTAAATCAGGAAATGTCAAAAATAGCATTTTGATAGGTTTCCCAACATTTCCAAACACGTATAATGTTATCTGCTGAATTTCAGCTTTGGTTTTTTTTCACGTAATTAGCCAGTAAAAATTTTCCCGCAAGAAAAGATAGCAGCTTAGTTAAAAACAGATATATTTAACCCGTTAAAAATTTGTCGGCAAATTCAATATCACAGAAAGTGAGACGACGCTACTGCAGATCGAGAGAGCAAATAAACCTCTTTTGACTCTGCATTAACCGCAGCAGAATTAATTCAAATTTTTAAACATGGATTATCCGTAGGTCCGATAGCGGTCCATTCCCGGCCGGTATTCCGGTGATGCTTGTGGTAAGTACAACTGGTTTTGCGCCGTCGGTACAGTAACGACCGGACAGCACTACAACAAAATACAACAAATTCGTCAAAAAAGTGCCTTAATCTTTTCAAACTAATATTTTCTGCAAAGTGACTTTTACAGTTAACCTGCAGTGCTTTATTTTGTTTCTCTTCGCAGTTAATTAACTGCAGTGGAGCAAACACTGCCCAATAAAATTTTTTTATGTATTAAATACATGATTATTTCTTTTTATGAAGTTACAAATACAAATTTTTGAATCAAAATTACACCTAGTTGCGGTTCAATAATTTCTGAAAATAATAGTAAGGGCACAATTGTTTCCCCAAATACCGGAGCGTTAGCGAATAAAGGGCGCAGCTACGTACTTGTATCCAAACTATATGTAATTGGCTATCCCAGGGATTTGTTGCTTGGCCCGTTCCTATACAGAAAAATTATAATTGCTTTACTTATACGTAGTAATTAAGTTTCGTTTTCCGCTGTGTACTCGTAGAATCTGTGAATTATCTTCATCGTTTGTACTTGCATACAATATATCTACAGGGTATACCGGTACTTATCTGAATCAGATAAGTACTGGTATACCCAATATTATGACAATATTAATGTCGATAAGCGAGCAAAGTACAAACAACTGCTATTTAATGTAAAACTTACATAATATTTATGATTGTGATCATTTTTGCGTGGGCGCTTAATGCGCTGTTAAAACTTTACGACGTGCTGTAAGTACTCGTACGTACTGCGTACCTGTCATAACGTAGTGCGTGTCACATTTGACAACCCAGTAGCCGTCATAATGCTCGCCCGCCCTTTAATCAACAGCCACGTTAAAATTATTTTACATGTATAATATAATACAGTTTTACATCAAATTGGTAATTCGCTGCCAATTAACAGGCATACTTATCGTGCGTGTACTTCCACTGGCAGCGCGTATAGTCAATCTTGTAACCAGGCGGTGTTTTACAACATTTCTGCAGGGTCACCTGCATGGGATCCGCTGATGACGCTCCGTAGTAGCCTAATAATAATTTGGATTCGGCAATAAAGCATGGTACACTGTATATAGGGTAGGCAAGAAAAATACGAAAAGAAACAAAATACGTACTGCAAATTAAACAGCTGCGCTACAAGACGATCTAACATACAACTTACTGAAATGTACATTGACCTACGTATAACATACGAAAACGGAACAGTGAATAATTTTTAAATCAAATTTAAAACTGCAAAATTTTAAAGAAATGCTGATGTTACCAATAGGTAACCTGCAGGCATTGGCGTACCAGTAACAAAAGTGTCAACGGTGTCCATGGGAAAGAACTTGTCGTAGCAGTAGTATTCTCTTAATGTTAAATTTCTGGAGAACAAAAAACGTGCACGCTAGCGCAGGAAGACGTATTTATCACATGGCTTTGTGGTACCTGACGTTGCACGAAGGATAATAGGGATACAGGCCGTTGCTTGGTGGTTTCATCGGAAACATGAAGAAGCACCACACCTCTGCACAGGACAAACCGTTACAACTTCAGTTCAGGTAACGGCGGATGCAGAAGGATTTCTTTTTTTGTACTGTCGTTCGACTTACGATTTATTCCCAGGAACTGTTTGTACAGATCAAAAATGCCTGCAAAAATGAAATGTCATCCCTGGCATTTATCATGGTATCTGTTTACCCAGTGGACAGCATACCGCCGTCGAATTTTGGAACGACGATATAATAATAATTATGAAAATACGTGTTTTAGATGATATTCTATCGACGTTTTCCGCATTCCGAGCATTTTCATACATAATATAAATTTCCGTACCGGAGAACAGTAATGTTCGATTACGTAAATAATATTACGTTTATCTGTACATGTTGTTGTTTACCTGTACATGTTGTTACATTTTTAAATTATCGTGAAATGGGTATCTGCAATAAAAAGGACGGGAGGGGGTATTTATAGCGGTTTTCTAAATTTATTCATGAATTTACTTAAAAAAGTAGACTTCTTTACTGTGTGCGCGGATGCTCATTAAAATCACTACGCGCCCGTACATTCCGCGCACACAGCCATCTCAGGAAAATTATCAAGTTTTCTAATCTGGATCAACCCAGATCTAGTTAATACCGTAACTCTGGTGTCCCGCGCGCACAGTCCGCATTGTGAAAATGTGCTGGAATGCGATAAACGTCAATGCAAGGAAATATCGTTCTTGAATCATTATCATCCTTCTAATATAACTGTTTATAAATGTTTCCCTGTATTACGGTATTTAAGACTTGCATTAAATACTGTTATATACGAGGGATAACGGTAGTGCATGCCAGCAATCCCCTGGATAGCCGCCTGGAGTGTGACGTTAAGGCAACACATATGGCTAAATCTGGCGCGGTACATAATCACCATGTTTAGCCACAACGTCGAACTCCAGCCGGCTGACGGCAGCAAGTACAGGAGTGCCGGCATACGCCCCTCGTATATATAAAAGTTTGTACATATACTGTAGTTTTTCATGCACAGCATTAATTATTTTTAAAACTGTTGTATTATTATTCTTGTAAATTAAGGCAACTAGTTCCTTGTGAAGTAAGGAAGTGGTGATCTAATTACACTTGACTTACCAATCATCGCCTCTCCATCAGCGCACTCGATGAGCCATTTTTGGTAATCATCCGCAAAACCGCCGCCCAGATAACCGGTAGTGATGATGCAGTCCCCGCTGCCTACATAATTAATTGCACACAATTAATCCCGTGGATGATAGATTTAAATCCAGAATATTCATAGCGAATAAATTCAGCAAATAATAACGGGAATTAACGATAGAATGAATCCTACCGAAACATCGATTATGGGCATAATACGTGTACACTTCCACAAAAACTCCTAACAAGAACAATGCCAAAAGACTACGATATCGCCTCATAATCGCGCTGTCTGCGAAACCGATACCATGTCATAATTAGCCGACGTTATTAACGAAAAATAAAAAAATGCATTATAGAAGAAAGTGTGCACTTCACTTTCGATATTGAAGAACTTTCGAAAAATTTAATGAGGAATGAGTGGTCAGTTTTTTTGACGCATCGAAAGCGGAAATCATTTCTCTTTTGAAAATGGCTCATTGAGTGGCAAAAGCGGACAAGAGAACGGCTTTGTCTTCCGTTTGTTTAGAATTTAAAGGTAATTACAAGCGAAACAAACTTTTGGTTCTCAAGGATTTGATTCATGTGAAAGGAAGGAGAAGAATTGTTGTCTTCAGCGTCGCAATTATCTCCGATGATGGACCGGTATGGGTTTAATGATGCTGCGGTCGTGAACTTGCACAAAATGCATGTGCTGTATACACATGTACTGTTAGAGTAATTCCGACCCGGCAACAAGTTATCCGAGGAAATTAGCGTCAACTATCGCACCGGCGCTGATCAATCACCATCAACACTGCTTGTTGAAAACAATCTAAAGATCGACGCATCTTTGACATTATGCATCGATTTAATGGGAAATTTTTCGCAGAGGATTACCGGGTTATGTAACAGTGCACTGTCATCGATGATTCGATATTATGATCCATATTTTGGAGCCCAACGTGTGCTGTATAATCAGTACCCATAATAGGTAAAAATAATGATTAATTTACGACACACATTTGTGTGATGTCTCACATACATTCTCTAATCTAATGGAATTTTTTAACGCCGGACCTCTTATTTGGTCCCATTACAGCATGGATAATTAATTTGGTATCCGCGGTACGTAATCACGGGTATATGTGTATATTTTTGATCCATATTCACGTGTGTATAGTCAGTGTAAAGTCCACGGCAAATACACCGGTACATGGTGATACATGTACAAGTACATATCTATACCTGTATATTAACTAAATGGGAAGCGTGAGAAGCGTCATCAAAAATTATGAAAGCGATTCTAAGGATCGAACTAAAACCCAAAATTCAAAAAACTTTTCCAAACTCTCGAAATATCGATTTTAAGGGAAATCTTAACATTAAAATAAAAAAGCTTACAAAAGTTTTTAAAAAAGCTTTAGATAAAAACTAAACCAAATTAGATATACAACTACGGAAAAATGTTTCGCATCTGGTTTATGGTTATGTTTCGGTTTAATAGGTGCCTTTAACAACCAAATGCACCTAGTTTCAAGAAACGCGGAAAAAAGCTTAAAATTTTGGTGCATGGAAGTAATTTTAAACTTCTCTTTGTCCAGTTCAGTTTGCTCACTTCTCGGCAGTCAGATTTTGCGGGCACAGGTGTATGCAGATCATTTTGTTAATGACAAATCACTGTAAAATGGTTATTGGGAGCAATCGAAAGGGAAAGTTTGTTGAATTTTTTCGATGGTCTTTAGTTTATCATGGATGGCAGCCAATTCTGTTAACACTGCGTGACCTCTTTTTGTGGATCGAAATTTTAACTGTGTTCTCATTCCTTCGATAAATTAACTTTTTTTTTTACTAGCATTTGTTCCGCTTCAAGCTTCGATTCGGACAGTAAATTCGTTTCACTTTATTGGCTTATTGCGCGCCTTTCTCTTGGAAACTGTGAATTTAACCCGGCACGGTTAAATTGACCCGGCACGATCGAAACTTAATCAAGACATTCTCCAGTTGAAAAACAAGGGAAAACACCGATCGATACCCAATTCATCCAAGCCCCGATAAACCGTAAGCGTGTTTACGTGCGCGCTCGCAGCACACCTGGATCCTCACCGTGCCGGGCCGCGCACTGCAAAATTAACCATCTCATTTTCCCGCAGTCTTCCCCATTAACTCCATCCGGGCGTCCGATGTGTGATGACAGCAGCAGCAGCCGGCCGGATTCATTAATCGTGCATATAAGACTGCAAACCGGGATCGATAATCCACTTACCTATATAAAGGGTCGAGCTCGGTTCACCGGCACACGCTTCCGCTCCCACATACAGTGTATATACGCTGCATAAATGCTGCAGCAGGTGCCGACAGATGGTACATATTGGCCATTTTCATCAGGCGGATTACCGACGCGGCTCGGCTGCCTTGTTTTGCCGTCAAGCACAGCTTGACAGTGTACACACACCGTGGCAGATTAGTTTTGCATGTGTTTGCACGCGCTGCGATCCGGAGGGAATTTCTTAGGTTTCTCGGGTTTCTTACATTTCTTTAATTGCTCAAACGTGCCTGAAATTTCGATATCCCCAGTTCTTACCATTTTTGCGCATCGACTCTGATAATATTTTGTCGTACACTGGTTCCCACGGTGAATGTATTCTTGGGAAACCATTCATTTCAACCCTGAGATATAAATTCCTTTTAGTAAAATTGCTGGTTTATTCAATCGTCCCGGACACTGTAAGGATCGCCAGATTGAGAGCTTTTTCTTGATTCGTTGGATATTGGCTGCGGTTATCACTTGGCCACGTTTATTAAGTAGCGCACTTCTTAGAAAAATCATGGGCGCGGACAAAGGCCCCGACCCGCCCACGACCCTGATCGACCCCGCTCTCCTCAAGGAGCACATGGATGCCCGACGGGCCAACATGATCATCCTGGACTGCAGCTACGACCTGAACCGCAATGTGGAGAAGGACTACCTGACTGGGCATATTCCGGGCGCCCTATACTTCAGTATCAAGGAATGCCGCGACAAATCCTCACCGTATCCGCAGATGCTCCCACCGGCGCCCGTATTTGCTCAGTTTGTCGGCGCCCTGGGAATTGACAATAACACGGTAAACTGAATTATATTTTCGCTGAATTTTATGCATAGTAAATTTATGCTGCAGTTGTTTCGTATATAAATTCAGGTTGCATTCATAATTGTGTGCATGTTGCAGTACATTGTGGTGTATGATAATAATCCACGTGGACTCTTCGGTGCCGCCCGCGGTAGGTGCTGAATGGGTCTGTTTTTGCATGAAAAATAGGCTCAAAAATGATTGTTTTTTTCATTAGTGTACTGGATGTTTCGGGCGTTTGGGCATGATAAGATTTCCATCCTGAACGGTGGATACGTTGGATGGTAAGTTTACTGCAGCGATCAGTGGTCACCGATGTATATAATGTCAGCGTTATGCAACGATGGACCTTTATCAGTAATTTTTTTATAAATTTAGTTTTAATGGCCGGTAAAAAATAAAGCTGATATTTTGAACCATCGCGAAAAAAATGCGACATAAAGTATATTTTTAAATGCCGATCATTTATGTACGGCACATTGTACAATAATTTAAACTGAATGTTTACATTTTCCAGAAATTTCGTGCTTTAAAAGTTGCTCATTTCTTTTATTACACTCATTAGATTACACAACCGAGCGTAATTATGAATTTTAATAACGCGCAAGAATCCAATAAAACCGTCAGTCTTAACGCAAATACCGGCAGCGTACAAAAACATTGCATCCGAATACTGTTTTCTCTGTCAACGACACACACTTGACAGGTAATCGAAGGTCGATTATCCGGCCTGCAGCACATGTTCTACATTGATTGACGGTGCACAACAATACGCTATACATTAATCCGATACCGGCATTTTTTCTCCCCACCAATGCAGCACATTGTGCGTTGTGTTCTGCTCAACGGCATTCAATGGGATATCCAGGAATAACATAATGCAGCCAATATCTGTATATGTATTGTATTTGTGTTTATATACACCGGAAATAGTGGAGTGCCTTCCGGTGTACGCAGAGCGCGATAAATGATCTAATTTAGCTCGCTGTTTTTGTTGGGGATCTGCAATGGCAGGAAGGCCAAACACTACCCGACCACGATGCAGCGCGATTACCTCACACCGCGGGTGTTCCATGCGACGATGCGCGCCGGATACCTGACGACGTTCGAAGGTATGTCTATCCCGGTTGTCCTTACTGACGTTCTAAATTCGGCATGTGCTCTTTCAATGCTAATAACGATCTTTTTTCCACGTGGCATTTCCATCACCGATAATAAAATTTTTTTTTACTCACTGCTCAATTATTGAAAATTTAATTTCAAAAAAGATGTTCAGCAAACTTTTAATTTTTTATTCAAAGCTTAAAATATATACCTACCTCGTTTGTCTGCACAGCGCAAACCAAATTATTTTAGGTCGATAAAAATCATTTTTATTATTGGAACTTTTTTAGCTCGCTGCAAGGTTCACTCTTTATTTTTCTAGCTAATATGTAGTTCTTAAAAATGTACACTTCAACCACGAAGAAAATTAAGTAACAAACAAATTTGTAATATGAGAAATTAATGTACAGATACAGACTTTAACAAAATAATTACTTCTGTACTTTAACTCTTAATTAATATTTAGTTCTGCACTTTTACAAAATAATTAAATTAATAAAATGAAAGCGATTTGATAAGCTGTTAACTTCACACAAATTAACCTTAGATATCATTTTAAATACATATTTTGCAGATGTAGTGCAGACAATTAAAGGCGTAACATCGCTCCCCGCCCAGCTCGTGGATGTCCGTCCGCCCACACTGTACCAGTGCGGACACCTACCCAAGGTGTGTGCAAATTCGATCGTCTATAAATCATCT
Organism: Paramacrobiotus metropolitanus; assembly: GCF_019649055.1. Lineage (NCBI taxonomy): Eukaryota > Metazoa > Tardigrada > Eutardigrada > Parachela > Macrobiotidae > Paramacrobiotus > Paramacrobiotus metropolitanus. The sequence goes on from NW_026570264.1 coordinate 11,552, forward strand.
CACGTATCGGAAATTCGTGTACGTTACTTAAGCGGATCTGTTTTTTCTCTTGAACCATCAGTCGAAGAATATGCCATACTACAGTTTATTAAACGACCCATTACCGACGCTAAAAGACGAGGACGGCCTGCGGAAAGCCTTCGCTGCCGCCTCCATTGACTTGGACCAGCCCATCGTCAGCTACTGCAATTCCGGTAATAAATCAGCTTGCATCGATCTGTACATTGAAAATAGAATAATTATGACAGGATAATTCGCTGACAGTGTTCTGTATTTAATCTGACATCTTCGCCAGTTTACTATATTTATTTTAAACTTCTAAGACTTTTTATTTGATTTGTGTTTCTCGTTTGATGAATAATTTTTGATTTTTCGATGTTTTTTCATATACCGTAATTATCGAATTTGTGGCTCCCCCGCAATAAGAGCCCCCCCCCCCCTGTAATTAGCCCCCTTCCCCGACCCTGTTTGAAAAATAAGGCCATCCCCCGAAATTACGCCCCAGGGGGCCGTTATTAAATTTCAAGCGCTGCAAAATGATAGGTGTACCGCAGATGCTTTATAAAAGTTGTTGTAATTGTTAGCAAACTTTAAACGGACATCAACATAATACGGTATTCGTTGGCAAAAAAGGGTAGGGACCTAAGTTTATGCTCGAAAATGTTGCTGGAAAGGTTGCGCTGTTGCGTTTACCGGTAACTACTGCGGTCAGTTTTACTAAAACAGGATGCGCAGTAGTTTGAAATATAATGCCCCCTCCCAGAATATGCCGTTCGAAAAATAATGCCGCCCCCCGAAATTGCGCCCCCTCCCCGAAATAAGCCCCCCTCCGCAATAGCCTTCGAACTATTTGTACCACAGGGCCACAAATTCGATAATTACGGTATACAGTCTCTATTCTTTTATCTTTTTCTTACCTCGTTTTTTCAGACTTAAATATAACTTTCTGTTGATTCCAGAGAGAGCTGTTTAAACCCTAAATCTTTTAAAATTGAAATTTTCTAAGCAGATTACATTTTTGCGAAAATAAGTGCACTGTTTTTCGCAATTTTTATAGTTATTTGAAAATTAAATTAAGCGAACAAAACTAAAACTTTACATATTGATTAGGCGTAGCAGCAAGTATGCTCTTCCTGGCGGGTATCTTATTGGGCAAAACACCGGAAGAGATCACCGTGTACGATGGATCCTGGTGGGAATGGGATCGGCGGGCGAAAGGTCATCATGGATATATTGAATATTCCCTGTAAAAATGTTCAAACAGTTGCCAATCGCTGTCTTTTAATCTGTTTCTATGTTAAATAGCGAATCTATCTGCTTGTAAAAAATCCTTTCCTAATCAAATACGTACCAAATCAATGTACATTTCAGCATGCGCCATGACGGTGCAGTTTTCTGTGACGAACGATGATCTCTTGTCAGTCTTTTGAATATATTTGCTGATAGCCATTCGACGGTTGTCGAGTTCATTGATGAGAGCACAGTTGCAATAAATGAAGAGAGAAAAATCACCGGCTTATAAAAATCTTCAAGTGCCGGAATAATGAATTAATTACTTCCGCGTAAAAACGAACGAAGGCTGCCGGCGCGTCGGCTGTGCAGCAGCATTACTATTGGCCTTTATTGCTGCAGCGGGTAATTATGCGTGATTGGGGTTGTGTTGAATCGTCGGAGCGTGAAGCGCGCCATTGTTAGACACTGTGATTGTACTGGGTTGAATTACCGGATAACACCATGCGGGATGGGCGAACCCGATGGATACGCTGGATATCGGCCGCCGTGGTGATATTTCTACTGGGAATCAACGAATTATACGCTTACTATACCCGTACATTATGTTTCGGTAAGCTTGTCATATATTTAACACGTTCTCCTCAGTTTTTCCATTCAAAGAATCTTTTTTGGCAAAGAATGTCAGCCGTTAAATAATTATTTTTTGATGATTTCGTTATGAATGTTTTGTTACTACATTTTTTTAAGCCACAGTTTCTTGTAAACTGATTATCCAGTTTAAAGGCAAGAAACTAGAAATATAAACTTGTACTGTATATTGCGCACTACGATGTGCGGCTAAAAAATGTAAACTCGGCCATTCGGTCCGCAGTTCAGATTTACGAGTATTTAACAATAGTGTCACACAAACAGCCAACGCGCAGAAATTGCCAGCGCTATGCTATAAGTCTTAACAGCGATGTTCTTGATTGCGCCGTATACGCTAAGAATTTCGTGTAACGCTTTTTTTCAGCGCCACATAATACATTCTTCAAAAACTAACCAAAAACTTTCCAAAACCTGTTAATGTCTTACCAGGAACATTTTCCGCCTCCAAATTCAAAAAATTCTCATGTTCTGTAAAATGGTAGTGTATCTGTACTATTGTAGTATGCTTAAAAAAATAATTTTAGCTGCCATGGTCAAGGAGGCGTGGCCAGACAACAATTAAAAGTTTGCATGCTACCATATACTGCGTAATGCAGTGCAGTACAAGTTATGCGCAATCATTATGATTGTTAACTTTTTCCTGCAGCACCGTGGACTTTTGCAGCTGTCCGCTGTCGTGAAATGTTTTAAATGAAAGAGGCCCACGTGCGTCGGCTCGTGCCATTTGTGTGGACATTTCAAAAATTTGTAATGAAGTACAGCACAGATCAGTGTATTAGCAGAACAAAGTTTGCACAACTTATTGTTTACAACACAGATCGATGAACATTTCCAAAAATGTGTATTCAAGCAGCAATGGCCCGAGCCGACACACGTGGGCCTCTTTTACTTACATCATTTCACGACAGCGGGCAGCTGCAAAAGTCCACGGTGCTGTAGGAAAAATTTAACATAATGATTACGAATAACTTGTACTGCACTGCATTACACAGTATATGATAGTAAGCAAACTTTTAATTGTTGTCTGGCCACGCCCCCTTGACGATAGCAGCTAAAAATATTTTTTAAGCATACTACAATAGTACACCACCATTTTACAAAACATGAGAATTTTTTGAATTTGGAGGCGGAAAACGTTCCCTGGTTTAGAGTGGAGTTTGGCTACTATAGATGCAAAAATAACAAGCACGTGTTTAATGTGAATTACCCACGTCCATCTGGCTATAAGGTTGTATGTCCTGGTGTACGATTTCTATGTCAGATAACCACCTAAAATACCATTACCTGAAATAATCAAACAAAAAAACGTAAAATTTCCAAATTAATCAAAACACAATTTTTTTAATTAGTCTATTGCTGTCTCCGCTAAGTAACTGATGGTGTTTTGGCTACTTCTGTTGCACTAACATACATCTGCCCCGGTTGGAATTATAAAGAACCGCGTATAAAGCCGTTGCACTACGATTCCCGTTCATAGTGTCAGTAGACGCTGATCAGGCCGTATCGTTTCTTTAAATTAATTGCAGGCAGCGGCGATTGTATCATCACAGCGGGCTATCGGGGCGGCGGCTTCGATGACGAGTATCATCGCTGGCTGATCGAGTGCGACGATGGGGAAGCGGTTATCGGTACAGCACACATTAATCATGTTAACCTTGTCGCATCAGCGATTTCCTGCTGATTTCCTGCTCTATCTTCATCGCAACATAAACAAAATAATATTTGCCGTATTAATGTACATGAAAATCTGTTCGATAAACGACTCACAAAAAAGGTTCCTTCGAAACAATTTACGAAACATTTTATTATTATTGCAGGAATCTACGATACCTACATGCAGTTCATGGCCATGTCACGTAAGTGCAAACGTAGCAGAGATGCGCCGGTCGGCTATTCTAACGATAAATTACGTACTGTAATCAAAAGTAGTGTAAAGTAAATAATTGCAAGTATATAGATAGTAATAAGACAATTAATCTGCATTATAAGAACGAGGGTGTTTGCACGTGCGCAGAGGTCTGGTGTTTCTTCTCCTTTCCCTTGAAGCCACCGGGTAAAGGCATCTATCCCTATTATTCCACTTGCAACGTACGGTAAGAAGCCATCCACTCTGCTACTCGTAGATAGTTTTCCGTACGATATAACAGCAATGGGCATGTGCCAGTGTGTTGATTTCCGTTGTACAGGAATTTCACTCTGAACGAGTTCTACTGCTACGATAAAATGTTTCCCGAAGACACCGTGGATACTTTCGTTACCGGTAAGAGCTTGTTTTGCTGACGGAATGATGTGCAACCCGTGTGTGGGAGTCCACGAAAGCGGAAGTTGGGCACCGGGACTTTCCTCTCTAGGGTAGTGACCAGCTTTGGCACAGAACTCCAGTACATACGAGTATAAGTACGCTGTACGCTCCCATCCAGAATAGTTTACGGAGCGCCGTCAGCGGGGAATTCGTGTATGATGATCAACGTAACATGAGTTTGTAAATAAATGTGGACGGCCATAATAGGTATCGTACGAAATTATGCTGTGCATTTCTATGCAGGATACTGGGCCGCCACCAGCGCTGATCCTATACAGCCGACACTGCAGAAATGCTGTAAGCGTACACGTTACATAAAGGTTACAACCACAGCTTTAAAATCATCTGCATCGCCGGCAATAGTAATTAGATTAATGCAGGATTAATTATTTCTCATCATGACTGTGCAAACGTTTATGTTACGCTGCGCCAGGTAAAACTCCGAAAGGCTACCGTATCGACTATTCACGGTGTCAGTGGAAGTACACGCACGACAAGTACGTACATAACTAGAATTAATACGATAATAAAAATACTCATTGTCAGATTAGCGTTAAAATATCACTATCAAACCATTGTTATTATCAGTATAAAATATTGTTATTAACATTGTAGTTTCTGCATTTAAGCTAGCTAAGCGGGGCAAAGGGGGAGTTATGGTTCTGTGAGCAAAATTATTTTGTTCAATGAAATTATGCATTAGACTAGTGACCTTATCAAGTCAATGCTTTCTGCTGCAGAAATGGGGAACACTATGACGGCTACTGGGTGGTTAAGTGTGACACCAACTATGTTGTCACCGGTAAGAATTCTCCAGCCCGCTCGATGTCTCAGACTGTTGACTGAACAAGTTGTTATCGCACAGGAACCGGTCAGGCATTGAATCCCTGGGATAACGTCAAGCATTTCACATGGATTCAGGTACAGCTAATAAGACTGTCAGATTGTGTCCGTAAATTTTGTATAGTTTCGAAAATAAGCGGTTTCCGCCCTGATCTTGATTTTTTCCGCGAGCCACCACAATTGCGAATTAATTGACTCTAGCGAATAATTTTGTTTTGTATTAAATAGTGTTGTCCTGTGATAACCACCGGTGCCGCTTTCGGTCTCCCCATCGGCAACCGCCCTCCATCTGGACATTATCTGGCTGGCGGATGATGAAGCGAAGCGCTCAGTTTTTTTTGTTACGTTTTGCGAACTGTTAATTAATTTTCTGGAGTTCAGACATGTTGCTCATATGTTTTGTTATACAACTGTCACATTTACAACGGTTATAAAATTGTACATAATTTTTTCAACGCTCACACTCTGCACAGCTGCACTGCTGAGCAAAGTGGCAGTAAAGTAATAAAGCAGCGTGTAAAAAGAATGAACCGGCGTTTAAGAAACACCTTCTATTCACCAAATCCTAATAATTCTGCTACGTTAACAATAAGAATTGGTACAATAAAGTAATTTGACCTTATCACTCGCCATAAGGCTTCATCGGCGCGCACTACTGTCCATTCTACCATCGCTGTGTTTTTTATTCGCTGCCAGAATTGTCTGTCTACTGGAATCGATTTTATTTGGACGTGCCAGGATGCGGGAGCCCTTCGTTAAGCTATTCCCCGTGTGTGCCGCGGTATTCTTATTCAAAATCGTGTCGACATATTATCAGAACTATCGGTGCTTTGGTATGTAGTATAATAATAATTGCGCGGCTTTCTCCGTATATTAAAGCGCGAAAAACGGTGCAGTGGATTTACTGTACTGTATGCTGCAAGGTGTGTTGTGTGCAGGCACCGGCGACTGTATCATCTCGGCGGGATACATGGGCGGTGGCTTCACGGATGCCTATGACCGTTGGTTGATTGAATGCGCCGATGGGGAAGCGGCCATTGGTAAGTCGTTTATTGGGTAATTAGCCCTTTCGCCGGGGCCCGGTACCCAACAGGTTCACATGGTGCTTAGTAATGTAAAATATTGATCGCATCACTGTACTGCGGCTTGGACTTTAGAAATTCACAGATGGCCGAGTTTTCCGTTAAATAATATCGTTGTTCCAATGAAATTATGCGATAGATTTAAAGGTTTATTTTCCATTATACGCAGCCCATTAATTGCGATTCAGCACATAGTTGGAACAAAACTTTTTCTAGTGTGCCATAACACATAACAATATTATTCAACTCTCATTTAACAATATCAATAGCTCGCATAGCATATTATTTTTATTTAAGCTGGAAGTCTGATTTTAAAGCTACCAACGAACAGATCTGATGTTCTGTAAATTAGTGGGGCCTATGAGTTTTTTCAGCTAAAGGGCGTCCGTAAAGGTGCTCGCAGTCGCCTCTACGAGCCGAAACAAAACGCATATTAGTCTATTACATCAAGATTCCTTCCCGACTGTTGACGGTTTGACTGTTGGGATCAGAGTCCATTGAGATAAGCGCAACAACTGTGATTTGCCGTATTAAATAGGCCACACACACAACTTTGAAAACGTTATCCGAAATGAAAAGCAAGTCCCGGCTTGCTTTTCATTTCGGCACAGCACTCTGACATAGATGCCAGCTCGGTCCACATAGATAACTTCACGTCGCGTTCATAGTTATCGTCATGACAGTTCATCTGCTACCACGGTAATGGTTGTTTTGCGTTATCTCAGTGGACTTTGATCCCAACAGTTTACCCGGCAACAGTCGGGAAGGCATCGTCATGTAATGGACTATTAACTTTCACTTTCAAAGCGCTTTAAATGTGCGCGGGAAGACAGCCTATAATCATTCCAGCAATCCCAAGTTAATACGAAATATCTTTTAGCGGTGTCCTTTCGTTTTTGTATTTGCAATTTACTCCAGGAAAGAAAAACGCGAATCGTCCTTATGTCTCATGCCGCTAAATTCGCAATTTGTATTCGATGGTTTTCATTTTTAGTTTACTAGTAGATTGCATCAGAGTAAACACTGAAATTCTGAAAGTTATTAAATCCGATAATACTCCATGTGTATCTAGAAAATGGTATTGAAGTGCAAGCACCTTTTTAACCTTAACATCCTGTACTTACGGGAAGTGGTCTGGTTCATAGTATCAGATTGTGCACAGGCATGAAAACTTTCACTTTCGCGCATGTCCAAACACTTTTTGTGTAGTTTTTTTCATTCGGTAGTCAAATGCTTTGTACACCGGTGCGAAAACGTTTATGCGCGCAACTTCCGGTTGAAGAGTTATGGGTGAAATCATAATTCCAACAATTTAAACGCCCGATGGTGTACCCAATTCTTCTTATAAACCAATCCTCTTCAAATTTTGCATGAAAATGCACGTTAGCGTGAAAAGCGGTTTTCGCCGAGCCAGGTTTCCAGCTATTTTTTTTAATTTTTTGGCTAATTTTGAAATTTTAGAAATTTATTTTATAATTTAAAAATTATAGTGGAAACCCGATTTGGTGTAAAAACAACCCCCGGAAAATGGCGTTTTCATGCAAAATTTGGAGAAGAGGTGCATAATGAGACTTCCGTGTGTTTAAAATACACTTTGTTTAAAATACATGTGTTTACACTTTCGTGTGCTTAAAATTTTGAAATGTTTTCACCCAGAACTCTTCAGCCGGATGTTGCGCACATAGACGACTTCACACCAGTGTTTACAAAGCATTTGACTATGGAATGAGAAAGAAACAATGCAAAAAGTGCAAGTGCTAGAACTTGTATTGGAATACCTATGCGCGAAAGTGAAAGGTTTCGTACATGAAAAAGGATTTGGCGCTATGTACCGTACACTTCTTTTAACTTCCCCACACTTCCCTTGACTTACATTACAGGCTTATGGTAAGTCAGGGTACACAACATTACGCAGAAACCGATTACCCGAACTCGAAGTATCATAGTACCGTATAGCTGTTACGAGAAGTGTTGTTATGGTGACTGCGTTATCGCGTGGAAACTGGAAATCTCCAAAACGCCGATAGGAACGATTTCTTACATCCACGAGTATGTCACCAGAAACTCAGCGAGACTAATTGCTTGCAAGCAGTGCAGTGATTTCCTCAAATATTTTTCCCCACTGCGAAGCAACTCATTGATCAACAAGGAAAAGATTCAGACATTTCTTAGCTGTGCTAGGCACAGCCTTTACCTTCTTCTCGTCGGTCCAAATTATGAGGCCGAACTTTCACACAATCACCCAAATTGGGCAGACCATAGTGGACGGTCAAGTAGGGTGAGTTGATGGCACTGTTTATGCCAGCCAGGACTCCGGTATATCATTTCTTCGTGTGCTAGGGTTAATCGGCGGTGTTCCGTGGTCCTCACCGCAAGTACTGAAGTCCAAATTCTCCAAAACAAACACAACGACATCGCGCACTATAAATACCACTGCCTGACAATCAGACCGAAAACGGGCATCCTGGGAAACAAGAACTCTGACGAACTTAAAGCGCCTGATTTATTCTTTCCCATAATGCTTGTTTTCATTATCTGTATGTCCTGTAAATAGTATTTTACAAGGTAGCGATTATTTTAAACATGGCAAACAAATCACGGGAGAAATGTTACTGCTAGAAAGCAACTCTGGCGCATCCAACGATTTCGTATAAAAAGCGATCATTACCATAAAGGAACTGTAAGAGCACTACGTAACGTAAGGCAACTCCAAAATCTGCAGTTGGTACCTGGGCAGCACAAGGGAATACGGGTAGTCCTTCGCTCATGCTGTATGCATCTTCCTGCGTTAGTACCGTTATCCGCAAGCGTAACAATCGATTGACGACTGCCGCGAGTGCGAGTATTGATTTTTCGACCGGTGTAACAGCGACTGCGGCGCATCCGAGATTTTGCGCCAGGCGATAGCCATGCGACAGCGGGTGCTTAGCACTCGAGGACGTATGGGCTCTGTTGTGTGTAGAATTTGTAAGGGTAGTAATTTTTGTAGAATCTGCAGTCTACCTATATGTCCTATGGAGAGGACGATTTTCGACATGGGTATTTCGGTATAAATGAGGCCGCTTTTGAAGTTCGCTGACGAAATGGTCTTTGATTGGGAGTTTGAGTAGGAAGTGGGTTGAGATTTCTTTTGTATTGGTTGTTTTGTAAAGTATAGTGTGGTTTTGGTATGTAAAGGGGTCTGAGTGATGTTGGAAATTAGTTGGTGAGTTGGTTATTTGGGAGTTTGTTGCTGAAAATCTTTGTGTTGTGCGCATTGATTCGAAGTTGGAGATTTGATGGTGTTTGAAGTTGGTAATTCAATTTGTTATTAGCAATTGAAAGTTTAATAGTAATTATAGTAGTATGATATTACTGGTCGGTGGGAGAACGGAAATTTGTTAAATTAATGACGGATAGTGGAAGTTTCAGTTTGGACGAATAGCAAAAGTGCATAGTGGTTTTGGAAAAAGTATTTTTGTTTTGATCTTGTTTTGTTATTTTTTTAGTATTTTGATGTGGTTATATTCTAAATAATAGAAATTTGTCGTTATTTTGAATTTAAGATTTTATGTATATACTTATTACTGGTATTTTTTATGTACGTGTTATCTGTCGTTAGTTTATGCTTGTTGTGGTTTCTCGTTTTATACAATTATTAAACTAAATATTAAAATTTTAATGGTTCAGGTAAATAGTACTTAAGAAGGGTACGAAACGCTAAAAGGTTATAATTAGCTCTAGCGTGTTTTGCTGGTCAGATAATGCTAAGCAACGTGGAAAAATTGTGAGATTGATAGCATATTAATCGATTAGATAATGACTTTTGGTTACATATTCTGAGCAATTGGATACTGAAAAAATTGTGACACATTTTGAACTTGTATATTGTGATAGTCCTTGTAAAAATGATATGTAGTAAATTTAAACTAACAATTTAAATTTAGATAGACTAAAAATAAAATAAATTTAATGAAAGTACAATTTTAAAACAATAATAAACGCACGTTTTTTTATGTATTGCATATTGCATTAAATATGATGGATTGCCATTACTTGCATTATTATTGTTTTTACTCTAAAATACTGAATCCACCTGTTTCTCATGTTAAATTTTCTCATGACAAAATTTTAATTAAGGGAAGAAGTTTGAGGGTTAATTTAGGGTTACTGCGCATAAATGATTTTCTCCAATAAATTTAATGGGATTTGCAATAAAATTTTGTCATGAGAAAATTTGACATGAGAAACAGGTGGATTCAGTCATGCGATACGGCTTCAGTTAGCGGTTTCAGTGAGTCATTGAACCGTCTCCGCGGCTGTAGAAATCTTAAGCATTAGTATGAAATGCTTTTTTCGAAATGTTTTCGTTAGAGTATTCTCGACAGAATTAATGAAGCTGACGTGAAAATATCCGTTAACCTAAAAGTTAACCGTTAACGGATTCTAGATAAACTGAATCATACAAGCAGGTGGCAAAAAAAGTACAAGCCATAAGTACACGTACACAAGAAAAAATTTCAAAAACCAATATGGACGAAATGTCCTGTTGCCGAAATGAGAGCTAGCCGGAGTAATTCAGTGCGGCGGAAATGTAACGCGGCCGAAGTGATCGGACGCGGTAGAACTCATCCTGCAAATAATTCCCGCCTGGCAATTAGAGTGCTCCTGGATCAGACTGCTCAGGAGCAACTCTTCCCGCTAGGTTTTGGTTATTGTACTGTTTGGCAATAACAGGTACGGTAGATGCCTTGTCTTATCGTATACCACTCTATTTAAACCGCGGCCAGTCGTTCAATTTCTACAACTGTTTTGGTCATTTATATTTTTAAAGCCTCTAATTATTTGTGAGAGGAATTTAGGTGAACATTCGTTTTCTTGTCTGCCCATACGAGGAGGTACTCGGCGGCGCTAGTCAGGAATTTGTACTGAATAAACTTTTACATCTAACAATATTAGTATTTAACACGCCTGCGTCCGAAAACGTTGACACTTGCGCTTATGTATAACTGATAACTGAATACTGTTTTTCAGGTATTTATGATGGCTACAAGAAATTCTCGGGAATCTCACGTAAGGCACTCAAATGCCACCGGCAGGTGGCGCTGAGCGTTCAGCTGAATGTCCTATCTCCTTACAGAAGTGTGGTGTTATTTTGCATTTCCTCTGAAACCGCCGGGTAAAGGCTTCTATCCGTATTATCCGCACTGCAACGTCAGGTGACAAAATTCCGTTCTACGTACAATGTTTTTGTAATACGGATTAACCTGACATACAGTGATCTGATACAATCTGCATTAACAGAAACATCACGATACATGAGTATTACTGCTATGATAAATACTACCCCGTGGACACCGTCGACACATTTGTTACCGGTACATTTATCCCAAGTGTTGTGTGCGTTGACGTTACCTTGGAGCACTTTACAGGATATTATTCGCCGACGAATTACGATCCCGCCGAGCCATCCCTACAAAAATGTTGTAAGTCTACTATGTATAACACACATTTCACTGGATAAGTGCTTTAACTTAACGTTGGGTTGGCTAGCTAGGCAGGACCCCGCCGGGATACCGTATCGATTACAATCGCTGCCAATGGAAGTACACGCATGACCGGTAAAAAATGATCCATCGCATTATCAGCTTTTGCTGGATTTTCCATATTCAGCTGCATCAGCAACCCATCCAGCAGTTAGTGTACTGAATGCAATGTACAGAGTTGTGTAAAAGTTCGTACTATGCATGCTCGATTCGTTGGTCAGCTGGATTTCGCTGTGCGCTAAAACTGTAGAGTATGATTTAGGGGCTTCTTTATTGTTCTCTCTTTGTACGTACTGAAGAATTTGTAAGTACTGTACCCTAATCCTGCACTTGCGGAAATTTGTTCAGTGCAGTCACACGCACTTTGTACGAGCGGATTCGCCATTCACGTACACGGCTTGCAGCTAGTGCATGTTAGAAAGTGAACTGGCTAAACGTTTATCCGGCTATACAGCACCGCGTCGCTCATAGCGTATAATTTCCGTCAAAGCGGCACCCATAAATTACGGCGCAAGCCGGGGGAGGGGGGAGGTCCTCCAAGTGTTTCTGTTTGTTACAAAGGGGAGGGGGGTTTTAAAAACTTGTGACGATTATGGCGTCACCATGCTATATCTATGGAGGGGTTCTAATTTTGTTACGTAACGCTCAGAGGAGGGGATCTCGGTTTTGTTAACACTGGTGACATAGAGGGGGGGGGGTATCCAAAACGCTCATTTTTTGCGTTACGTAATTTATGGACGCCGCCCAAGTGCAGGGTTAGAGTACAGTACTGCGTACGTACAATGGCTGATATTGAAAAGCTATGAGCAGTTTCGCAAGACAACTGGAATAGCGACAGTTGACGGAAGTCAGCCGATGCATTTCCAAAAACTTTACTTTTGCCACTGAACTATAATTTTGTCACATTTATAGATTGCTTTCATAAAGAAATTTTCTCAGTAATATTAATTTTACCAATTCGAGTGTAAAATTTTTCTCCTTGTATGCCGACGTGCGGTAATCTGTGTGCAGCAGGTGCATTTATGCAACGTTGTACATAAAGCTACATCTACAAGCCTACAACGTTTCTAAAGAAGCACTGAAGAAGCTAATAAACTGATTTTTTCTTATAAGTCTGCTATCTTAATTAGGATGGGCGAACATTATGATGGATATTGGCTGGTTAAATGCGATACAAATTTTATAATGACAGGTACGTACAAAGTTTCACACTGACGCGAATTGTTCGGGGATGCGACAATACTCCCGAACATAGTTTTCTAATGTCCTTATTTCGCTTGCAGGAACCGGTCAAGCGCGTAATCCCTATGATAACCAGACACACTGGGTGTGGATCCAGGTAAGTGGGCGATCCAGGTTTAACACGCACCAGAATTCTCATTGTCCTTCCTATCCGCATTAGTGCTGTCCGACCGTTTACCTCGGTTATCCTGGATATGCAGCACTAGCCAGGCCGAATCCTTACTCGTATGTGCCCAGCAGGAGAGCCTCACTTTCCTATGGATAATGTGGATACAGCACAAACTTAACCACTGATATATTTGCGGTTGATGTCTTGTTAACGTGTTTTAGCAGAAATAACATTTAACGGAATCCGTGCCGGCTGTGTTGCAGTTAAATTCATTTCTTGTGTAAAAAATGTCTTAATCTCTTAGCACGTTATCTGATGGTCCAAAAGTACGACCTATGTCTTTTGTAAAAGGTAACAATTCTGCCGCCGGCATCGAATCTCTTAACCGCAAATTATGCAACGATACAATTTTCTTTGCAACCGCTGTCCGCCGATAATGCTGACCCGCGATAATGGATAATCAGGCAACGGAAAGTAGTGCAACATTTCACACATACAGAAAGTGTTCTGCATGGCACAATCTGACATCCTGTTATGTTTCGAAGATAATCAGTGTAGCGAAGACGCTGATAGCGGTGCATTCACTCGATATGAGAGCAAATGTAGCAAAATGTACATGTCGATTATCCCAGCAGTCACCGCATTAAAAGTGGAAAATAGAAGTGGTTCGTGAAGATTGTAGAGAAATTCCTTGTTTTTTGGTGGGGCAATATTAGAGGTTACCTTTAAGGGATTACCATGTTGGTTCTTAAGGATGAGCAACTGAAGCAGTTGTTGCCGCTGCTGGAAGCGGATTTGCCGCGCTCGTTGCCGGTAATTTTCTCAACCATAATTTGTATATTACTATAAATGTTATTATAATGGCTTTATTTCGGTATAATATGAGTACTGCTAGGTTTTCCATCTTCTTCGCAATAACCTTCGGGGCCGATTCGCCTGGCCTGGTTTGGAATTCGTAGTTGACGATTTTCCCAATGTTTCGGTTTGCATTTGCCGCCCGGAACACGAAGGCGGGGTAGGAAATTTGTATACTACGCAATACAGCTCTTAACTGTGAAATTTAATAGTTTACAATTCTAGAAATACGTACCCATCGTGAACGGCTACTCCGTTTTTATCTACTCCCGAAATCCCGAAGCACTCAAGAAAATGCTATTTGAACAGCGTGCTGTGGACTGGTCCAAACCGATCATATTTCTTCGTATGACCGCTTCGTATTTCTTAACAGTTTTTAACTGGACAATTATATTTTGGCGTGTAGATGCACCGGAACCCGAGCATCTTTTGCTACTGGAAGAAGGCAAAAATTTCCCCGAAGGTCGTTTTGATCAGGTGCATTTTCGGCGCGATTTTCCGGAAGGCGCGTTTGCATACCTTTTCGACTTACCCAATCTAGATCTTACGTACGTCTGATAGCTTCTACAATTTAGAAAAATAACATATTACCGTCTCATATTATTACCTTAAGTGCAACCGTGTAATTCAGTGCTCTTACGTCTGCAAGCAAAAGTCAGTGCGCTACAGCTGGCGGAAACATTGGTCTTCCTCCGCGATAACAAAAGAACTAGTTACACCATGTAAAAATAATTGTCTTAGCTTTGCTGTTGAAAATATGGTCATCTGGTCTGTTGATTTGGTGGTCCGACGAAGCGAAAATAATGTTTGCATTTTTCCAAGCTGCTTTTAAATTAAATATGCACTGTTTGTTTTAATTTTGACGCATTTATTGAAAAATTTTACCATTTTTGTGATTATATTATTACAAACATCTGATGTTTGCGATTAATTTTATGATTAAAATATTGTTATAAATATCTGATGTTCTGTTATTCTCGTCCTTTATGCCGACGCTTAAATAATTAAAGGTCACCGCGGGTTTATAGTTACACCCTTCCGGATGGCTACCACATGGGTCCTCTGCAGCCGCACCACGCCGCCATGATCGGGCGCGACCGGAAGTACGGGCACGAAGAGAACAACACCATCTACTTCCGACGTTTGATCAGCAGCGGCTTTCCCACGGCGGCCGTGTACTCCGACACCGAACCCGACGTGCCGGTGGCCTACATTGTGCTGAAAGCCGAAGGCGCTATCGGCGCAGCGTTCGTCAAGAAAGAGCTACGCAGTATGGGACTGGCACGGGCCGTAGCGTTTGAGCTGTTCCGGCAGCTGCGGGAGCTGGGCGAGACGTGGGTGTGGGGTGATGTGATGAAGTTCAACATTGCCTCGCAGCGGACGGTGGAGGCCGGCGGCGGAAAAAAGATCGAAGGGATGGATATACACTGGATTGGGTATCTGCCCAATTCGGTAGAGGGCGAGATCAGAGTGGAATATTACGTTTAATGTTAATAACACTTACTCCCTTCTTTGTACAAAGCCGCAGCTACGTATTGCCCACTGTTTAATTAAACATGAATGTGGCATACAACTTCCATCGCTGTTAAATGTGGTCGTTTACAATACCTAGTAAAGCCTTAAACTGGGGTTCATGCCACACCACTGTACTTCGAAAAGATCGCTTCGGGGCCGAAAATTTAATTACCAAAACCAATACTTCCGCTTCTTTCTTAACGCTTTTTTGTTTTACATGCCGTTAAAAAACCGCTTTCACTATTTCGATATCAGCCAGTTTTCCCGTTTTACACTATTCTAAACATATTCGTAAACCGAAAGAAATCAGACCATTACATAACAGAAATAATAACTGGTAAAGTTTAACAAAAGAAAGGCAGCGTACGGTCGATAATATTTATTTTATTAGTCAGCGGCCGATGGCCAACCGGAAGTGGCTGTTTGAGAACTGATGGGTCCCAAGTTGCGCGCGTTTTGTGGTTACAGAAGTGTAACATCGTTTTGAAGTCCATTGTGTCTCCACCTGTGCATTTCTAGCTGGAGGATTCCCACCAGTATAATTATCCGAAGCTGCAAAAGAACATGGTTTCGGGGTTCCGCACAAACATGCAGCCTGGTTGAATCCAAACACAAATTATTACGAGTAGTATTTCATTTTTATCATCCTTAGTGTTTACAGTTATTTTACACAGATTTAAAAGTCTTTTGAAAATACTGTGCAAGCTGTAAACAAAGGACCTATGGACAGGATGATTATTTTTTAAAGGTTGAAATGGATTTGTTTGATTATCGTGAGCGGCCAATTCAGAATCCATAACCTGGCATTAGTTTCTAAAATTTTCTTGCCGAAAAATATCAGTGCAAATTCAAAGTCGAGGGCGCTGGGCGATAGTAATTTTAAATATCGCTGAATTTTCTACAACATTCTGTACTGAAAAATATACATCTAGTTACGTCTGAGCTGAGCGAACAGAATAGGCTGCTATTCGCTCAAATTTCGCTATGTACTCTTGGAAATCATAGCTCCTTGGAAAAATGGGGATGGAAATACGGCTAACACCGTTTCAGAGCGTGCATCATATACTGTATAGACGATCCAAATACTGGTATAATGCATCAACATCTACGGGTCGATTCCTCTCAATCGACACTGGAGCTTTCATCGATGTGGTTGCACTTCGCGATATTGCTCTAATTAATTTTCTATTCTAATTAATAGCTATTCTAATTAATTTTCTTTCTCCTGCGAATTCTTCGATCACGGGTTGTTTCTTGTGGTTGCTGGCAGCAACCAGGCGTAGCACAACCACGACAGCAACTTGCTGCCATGGTAGTGCTACGACTGGCCTGCTGTTTCCTTGGGTGCCTGAACTGCCATGCTGTCCAGTGAAAAAAATCCTTTGGTTAGTGAGTAACCGAGCTGCCAAGTGCACAAAATCGTTAAGACGGTTAAGGGATTAGATGACTAAATTCATAAACTGTACATACAAGCTTGTCCGGTAATTTCTGCCGGTTCAAAACAGCGAAATACACAAATTTGCGTGTTACGCCAAACGTAGTGTAGTGGCAATCGCTATAGCGCAAACTTCGCGCTAAATATGTGCTATCTGTACCTTTACGACAGAAATTACCGGACAAGCTTGTACACGAGTTACCACTGCACAGTTTACACTACTGTAGCAGCTGGCAGCTGTAACTTTCTTACAGCTTGCCCGCTCTATAAAATTGAATACTGAATGGCATGATGGCAAGAGAAAACTAGAGTATTCCAAGTGGACATTGGCTTCAAAAAGTCAAGATGCGACCGGCTACAGACAGGCACAAGTGCAACAAATAGGGCTATTAATCATTTTCGCTATCATGCACAGCACGAATCACCGTTTTTTATACATTACAGATACGAGTGCAGTAAAACTTGTGACTTTGAACACTCGTGTAAATTGAACACTGGTGCACATTGAACGGTCATTACGGAACCGGCGCGTCTCGTAGACTATAACACAGGGGGGACTCCGCGTATATTGAACACCTCTCTAAAGTGAACATTGCATAAACGAGCTGGAACGGATCTGATTGTTTACTGGTTTGTCTGAGATCAAAGCTCTAACATCGCCTAGTGTTTTTTCATATTCACTAATACCTAAGTGCGAGCGCGAACGTTTTGTTGAACCACGGTTGGCTAGCGGACTCGAAAGACCCGTATTACTGGAGAAAAATACTGTAATCTGTCGCTTGATGGGAGAGCGCGCACGCCGCGGCTTTTCTGCCTTTCCTCGATTGCAAAATTATGTGCTGGGGTCCATTTTATTTTTGTGTAAAATTGAATTGCCCTCTGTTTTCCCGCGTGAGCATGAAGTTTCGTAAATCAGACTTTCCCGTTTTCGTTCTTGCATGCTCATAATACTGCAATCGTTGTACTGAAAGTTGTCGGCATTTTACACAGGTTTCCCACACAAAGATTCCACCGTCGTTCGCGTTCAACGGAGAGCGAATTCCCTTGACAAATCTCTCGATCGTCAAAAAAGCACTGAAGGATGTGATTTACTGTTGCAACTGCACAAACGGTACCTATCCTACGGGATATTCTGTGCGGGGCAAAGTGTATGATACGACCACCGGTGCGTTTTCCCTTACGATAACCAACTTCTCCTACGCCGCTACCGGTCTCTACGAGTGTTTGCACTCGAACGGAAGCAAGCTGGTGGTGACGCAGAGCTACTGGGTTAGCGCGACCCTCTTCCGCCACGAGGTTTTCGATCCGCCCATGAAGAACCTCACCGTCCGCTACGGCGACCCCGCGGAGATGGTGTGCCCAGTGCGCTATAATTTCTTGCCCGGATACCTCAAGACTCGCTTCCTCTGGCGCTCAGGAAAGTATTTACTTGCGGCAAAATCGATCGCCGAGGTGGCCGACAAGACCATGGCTGCTTGGTGGGGCTTTTATGGGCATGTTGAATTCGGCATCGACGATCCGAGTCGATGCTACTCGACGTTGAAGATCGACAGCGTCGGTTGGAAGGATGCCGGTCGCTATGAATGCTGGTTCCGCATTAACGATCGCCTTGACAATGGATTGTACAGGAAGCCTATCTGAACGTTGTTTAACCGGAGTTAGTGGTTACAAGAATACAAGGTTAGCCACCGTGTACTTAAGGTGAAAGTTAGGCAATTATGGCGCCATTCACTTTAAACGCTTTAGAACTGTACTGCATGTAGCTAGGAAGGTATTGTGCCTATTTTCTAATACCAGGATAATTTTGCTGCCGAACGGTGCATCATGAATCCATGATCAGCACAATACCGGCCGGCTACCCGTAAACAACAGCCTGTAAACAAAACGCTTATCGTTGAACTGCATTCGAACGCTTCGGATTTTTGTTCCCCCCTGAGCGGATCGAATGTATACAAACACTTTTGGGAAAACGTGTACGTTACAGTTTTTCGAGAAAAATTTTTAAAGGTTTTAAAATCGACTTTGAAAATTTTAAAACGCTGTATCTTTGCCCCTTGTTAAGCGATCTTTCTCAAACTTCTGCACTTTCGTCTTGTTATCTAACCTGTTGTGTTGGATCATATTTGAATGAGTTAAGTCGAATAGCATTAATGCACTTGCGAAACAAACATAAAATATGATTAATACTCGTATAAACAACAATGTCATGTGAGTAATAACCGAAGAGGCTGGAAGCTGACGGGCTAGCACGAGGCTGCGCACGCCAGTGACAGACAGAGCGAGAGAGGACACAAAGCGCTCTAGCTTCAGTCAGTCAGGACAGAGCAGCTGCGCAACTCAGATCCGTTTCAGGGGATAACACGCGCCTGCCGTGCTGTGGACCTGCCAATGTTTTGTTAACAATTCAAGCCGAGAATCCATTGTTTTCGAACGGGATTTTTTTAAAATGTGGGTGACATGTTAATTAACTAGACCCATGCTCGGGAACATTTAGTGACTTTTCATAATTAATTGCCTAACCTTCACCTTAATTAGCATGTTTCGGTTATTCCGTACAAAGCAACCTTGTCTGACAAGTGGAGCTTGTCATCCATGGTTTTTCTGGTTCTAATGAATATATCAATAGCTGCTTTGGTGACGTTAAACCCTTGTCCAACTTACGCAACTAGAAACTCACCGGAAGTGCTGCACAAGTAATTTGAGTTAAGGTCCTCCAGCAGCATAGGCCGTACGTATGCTCCGATCGTCCGCAAATTAACCTGACGCTTGACTATGATGGCGTGGTGTTGCTAAACTGTTATTTTACAGCATCAACGCATACATTATACGGCAGACCAAAATGGTATTAAATTCATACGTGCCTGAAAACGGTTGAGTCTGTGTTGCCATAATTTAAATTGTGCGCGCCTGGCGCTGACTCAGCAGAATACCTATTGTTCGATCCCACGTGGCTGCACCCATCTCTGTTGTTTAAATTTAATTTTTCTCACATGTTCCCGGTGCGTGTATGTAAGAATTTAAAATGCCCCTGGTCACGTTGACCAATTTCCTGGTCTGGCAATCTTAACCATTTTTTTCCAAACGGACCAGTTTCCACTGAACATAGTTAAACGGAGCGACTAGTAATTAAACCGCTGTTAATGAGCAAATCATATGCTCCCACAGATTAGGTAATTAAAACAGTCACTTGACATGCCTGAGGCCCCGTACATAACAGCCATATCAGCCGACCACAGGTCGATGCGCGGTTTAGTTGTTTTGTCTTTCTTCCTTTTTCCACCGTGATCTTTATCACCATGCAGGAAGTCGCGTGGCGCCGCGGGAAGCTGGGTCTCCTGATCTTCGTGTGCGAAGCAGCCTTTATCATCATTTTCGGCTGTCTTGTGGATTATGGCTGGGAAGGGACGCCGCCGTCGCGTCGACAGGCACAGTTCGGCCGCGGCAGTGTGGAGGAACAGTATCTGGCGAAATTGAATCACTCTAATATCACCTTTAATCCGGCGCTAGAGAAATGGATCGGCCGCGAGGCGCTGCTCCGCTCCATGGTGCCCAAGTCGCCGGCTGAAGGAGCTCGCTATTACACCAGTAAGCGCCCAAAAGCAACACATATATAAAAAAACTAAGAATAATATTTAAAAAGAATACTACAAATCTACTACCGGTATAATCAACATTTTGAAAATATCAGTTTTCTCTTTAAAATAAATGGAAGATTTAAACGTACGATCAACAAGCGGCGTTCAGTCTTAAGTAAGTATATTTTTAACGATGTGTCTTAATTAAAAGAGACATTTTCAGAAGGGCAGATTTATTGTACTGTTACTCTCAAAACAAAGTTTGCAGGATTTTTTTAAAAATCACTGTTAATAAGGCAAACTCCACTATATCACTTTAAAACGAATTTTCTATGATACATTTTTTTAGAAACGCTTTCAATAAGTCAACATAATGGCAACAGTTGTCGGTCGAGTTGCCGGAATCACATTTTTCTCTGTGCGGCCATTTATTGTTTACTTATACATTTATACATATATGCTACTGGCTTTTCTGCTTTAACAGCTAAGTTTGGAAATTCGTCATAGAGAAATTACTGAACCAGTTGAATAAATTTAAATAACTTTGTATACAGTGTTCCAAGATGTCCACGTCATGGTTTTCATTGGATTTGGCTTCCTGATGACATGTCTGAAGAAGTATGTGTGTAAGACAAAAAGTATGATCACCGTAAGTTCTGTTACTATGCTCGATATGTAGGCTCGATATGTAGCCGCTTAAAATGCTCGTATTTCCGGGACAGATTATTACGGTAATTATTCACATGATTAATCTAGGTAGCTATAAAGTGCGGAACAATGGTGTCGTTAAAAAATTTAGTCAGCCGACAATCGGCTTGCCGAGTAGTTGTCAAACTTGTTCGTTAGGAGAGATATTGATCGACTTGTCAAATTTGACTGAGCACCATATCTGTGTCCAAAACCGATTAAGCGGCCTATTTCTTCTTTGTCCGGAAGTTGTTAAAATCTGCTATTTTTTTAAAATCTTTTGTAATGTTTGGTCAGAATAAAATTTTTCTTTTATTTCCATAAATTTATTTAAATTTAGTTTCGTTAATAGATTTATGTTGGTTAATAGATTCATAAATCTAATCTAATGCTACAGCAGCTAGATTTTCGGTGTATTTTTAAAAAAAGAATTAATTCTGTCAGAGCGGCGCTGGAAATAGCCTGGAATTAGTTTGAGCCGGGCGTACCGTATTAGTACAGCAAACACATGCTAACGATGTCTTTTGCGGTGGACTAGATACGGATACAGCGCAGTGGGCATGACATTCCTGGTGGCTGCCTTCGTTTTGCAGTGGGGCACTATTCTGCGTGGATTTTACCGTCTCGCGGAAAACAGCTGGAGAATTAATCTGGATTTTATATCGTTAGTCTTCAAAAACACTTTTTCTACGCCACAACTTATTATAACTACTTAAGTCCTAATTATTGATTACGCATATTTTAGGAGTTATTAAAGGACACACTTTTAACAAATTACATAATGTTTTAAATTATTTTTTCGTAGACTTATGCTTGTGTAAAAAGCTTGATTTTTTAATTTATATTTTTGCTACGAATTATTATATTTTCGCAACCCATGATAATTATTAAGTAAATATTTTTTTAAATAATTGTAGTAATTCATCTGTTGCACTTACATATCTTTCACTAATTCTACGACAAAAATGTTGCTAACTTGCATTTCTAAATTCTTATAGAATTATCAGTGCGGAATTCACGGCCGCCACTGTACTCATTACATTGGGTGTGGTTCTGGGAAAACTGAGTCCCATCCAGTACGTCATTATGCTGATGATCGAGACCGTCCTGGTCACGGTCAACGAGTGGATCTGCTACGATCTCTTATTAATAAAGGACGCTGGTGGCACCATCGTCATCCATCTGTTTGGCGCCTACTTCGGTCTAGCATTGTCCCGCACGATGCACCGCCGCCAGTTCGCCGATCCGCACTTCAACGACCTGAAAGAGATGAGCCGCTTCTCTGATCTGTTCTCCATGGTAGGGACGCTGTTCCTCTGGCTGTTCTGGCCGAGTTTCAACGCGGTGATGGCCATGGATGACGGGCGATACCGGGCGGTGTATAACACGTATTTTGCCATTGCGGCCAGTTGTCTGGGCGCGTTCATGGTGTCCACGTTCGTCAAACATGAAAAATTCTGCCCGGTAAAAATTTTAGTTACTATACTTTTGTACATTTTGCTGTCGCCGAAATGAACGTTAATCAAAAGACTATTATTAATTAATTTATAAAAATTTATCAACGAAATTATGCTCTTTAAATTTGGCTGCGATGCTTCAGTTTTCTCCCAAAGGGCCGGTTTTTTACAGGCGAACTCATGCGCTTTTTATTTTGCTCCCACACATTCGCCAACAGGCAGAGCGCACTCAGCGCAGTGAATATGTTTGCGGATATTTTAATACACGACGCTTTATATAACTTAGCATACAACCACTTGGCTGCGCTTGAATCGGTAATTTATAGCAAAAAGTAAGTGAATATTATATTGTAGTAAGTGAATATTCCTCTAAATTTAACATTGCCAAATCAGTTCTATAGCATACAAAATTTTGTTTTTATTTCCAGGAAATTATTCAGAATTCCACCCTCGCGGGCGGCGTTGTGGTGGGCGCGGTGTGCGATATGTACTTATATCCGTTCGGTGCATTAATCTGCGGGTTCTTCATCGGATGCATTTCCGCTCTGGGATACCATTTCGGTTCGGTAAATAACTGACATTTCTTTCTTGAATTTCATTTTGCTTTCACAAAATGTATATGTACTCGTACAGTACATCATGCATCTGTACTAAAAACTTTTTTTGCTCTTAGCCGATTCTCGATAGAAAACTTGGCATCCACGACTCCGTCGGCGTCCACAACCTGCACGCAATCCCGGCATTTGTTGGCGGCCTGATTAGTGCGATTGTTGCCGGGTGTGCGACGCCGGAAGTTTATGGCACCTCGTATGTTCTGATTCTGTGCATTAACGAATTTTGCGATTGCCCCTAATTTTATCGCCTCTGATGCAGATTTTACGGGCAGTTTCCCGGTCAAGTACCCATGGAAAACACACCAGAATATAAAGAACTTCTTAAAACCAACGCCAACCTGAAACCAGGCTATGGATGGTCGGCCAGTATGCAGGGCGGTTACCAGCTAGCCGGGATGGCGGTCACGCTGGCAATCGCCATTGGTGGCGGGATTTTTACAGGTAAGACGGTGCCTAAGCGATTCCGCAAATGACATCTTGGTTTCGTGACTTTCTCCGTCTCATTTATTCAAAGAACTAAAATTGCCGTATATCTGTTATGATCACCATATGCACGCTACGAGTATTTCGTTTTCGCATTTGCTCCATACTTGCTGGGTTCCTCAGTTTATACATCTTCCATGTACATCTAGCTCACTTGCCCTGATACTTGTCAGTAGCAATTTTCCTAGGCAACGTATCCCAAACATATAACGCGGTCATTTCCCTAATTGATTTGTCATCTACAGGTTTAATCCTGAGGATACCGCTATGGAACCGTCCGACAATGTACGAGGTGCTGGATGATAAACCGTACTGGGAGATGCCGTCCAAACTACACCGCGACGATGAAGCGGCACTGCGCGAACGGCTCGATCGTCAGGAGAAGGGCCTTCCTACGGAAACAAATGTCCACTTTTCCAATGGGAAATCAGCTGCTCATGGCGCTATACAGAATGCCGAAGCAAATGCTTCCCACGCACACTTGATATGACCGTCGTCCATCGGTCGGATAGGACAATTTGGGCTGAATCGAGGAACTCGCAAGGAACGCAGCACACACGCAAGATCACATTTCACTGGCGAACACTGCACATTAAAGTCTACTTTATTTGGGCGAACTTGTTCAGGCAATTTATTAAACTCAAATCTAACTGAAACGTTGAAACTCTTTATAGTAGCCCATAGCCTGAGCTGAAACAGTACTTTCCTTACATGTGTATTGCGAGATTCGCACACAGACAAAACGCATGAATTTTCTTCATGTGGAATGCCGGCAATCAGGCGTCCAGTATAGTGATAGAGACCGTCACCCGGCAGCAGTTTTGAGTAATCTATGCAGATATTGATGCTAGACACGTGCCAGGTATCTGCTGAATTATACATTACACATGACGGCTGTTATATACACGCAGGCATCGGGCTACTCATATAAAGTTTATTAATAATTCGAGTATGTACAGAAGTATTTAATACGATATTTATATTATCATATCGCTCAGCTGCCGGAACAGACTTGAACAGCGTAATTGAATGTCGACAATTAGCGGATCCGGCAACCAACCATCTTTACTTTATGAAGCGCTGACTACCGTGCCAGATGGAGCTCCATCGCTTGTCTTCCCAAGGAAACCGCTACGGTTCCATCTACGTAACAGGGACGAGCAGCAGCACGCGGTACAGAAATTCCTCCACATATGGCGGATACGGCGCCGGTAGTCCTCCGTCTTGGCCAGAAACAGCAGCTACAAACACAGCTCACCTTAGTTTTGGCTTAAATTTGTACAAACAAGAAAACGGAAAAAGTGGACAATAATTACCGGACTCGTTGAGTACGCCGCCAAAAGAAATATCCGAAAAATCAGCTGCAACAACGGTTGCGAATTGTACTCCACCGAAAAGAAACTGGAGGCGATGGGTGCCGGTAGCAACGCCAGGGAATACCACAGCGCCGTGACAAATAGCAGTTTCACGCTACGATACCGCCGTTTGAATAGCGCCCGTTGGTTGTCCGTTGGGATAGGCCGGGGTACCGCGCCGGGGATAACCTGACGGTGCGCCATGATCCAACGCATCCCAACCACCAAGAAAATTGTCCCGTACAGCAAACTCAGCCCCGCTATCGGCAAAGCGACGCACAATCCAACCACGAAGTGATAGGTGTCGTCCTGCGGAACGGGTTTCGTGCCACACGCACCCCACGGTCGCATCGGCTGGAAATGGGCGCCAATATCGTAGAACAGGACTAGATTGCTGATAAATGGCACAATGTACGGAACCACCTGCCGTGGACACACAAGAAAAAACAGTGATACACTAAGTTTTACAATGCTATATCACCGAGCCGTTTTTACCACACAGAATTTAATTGGTCGTAAACTGCACTCACACAGCAGCTGTATAAACAGTGATCGATACCCATAAAATCGAAATATGTGGATTACGATGGAACCAGAATTCCCGATTTTCTGGGTGTGAATTACCGTCCCCTTTTGGACACAACAAACTGAAACCGGTTTAAAGAAAACGTAGCTTTCAGGACACATTTAAACTGGGACAAACTTTATAAAGCTTTACTATGCTCCGTTAAAAATATGAAAATTTATTTCAATTTTAGTCTTCAAATGATTTAATAAATTTAAAATAAATCTGCAATATTTGCGTTGGACAAGATTCTGTTTAACCCAGGAAAATGGGATTCTAGAACGGATGGGTCTTGCCTTAAAAATTGGCAATCTGGGACAGGAAAATTTACATTAAGACAAAAACATTTTTTTTTAATTCTAGCGGCCATACGTCAAGGAGATGGCCATGTCGGCCTAAAACGCATAGTCGGGCATAGTGTGGAACGGGTTAAACTAAATCTTTATTACATCTTTCGGGTTGCGTAATATTTTCGGATGAAAGTTTTGCTCCTAGGAGCAAAAAAAAGAACTACAACGGAATTATGTAATTTTAACTAGATATCGATTATCGTATGAATAAATTTTATAATAAATTATCGATTCCCACACCTACTCAGCAGATAAACGTCAACATAAGAAATCGTTGCGAACAAAATTAACGCATCGAACAAAATTACCATCATGGGAATGATGACAGTGAGGTGCATCCATTTGGTATATGCATGCGGAAAGCAGATGGCCACAAAACGATTGGTGGCCACGGCCAACTGGGCCCAGTCCACCGTGTACATGAACGAATAATAAAACAGCAATAAATTCTTGCAGAAATGTTCCGGCGCGTACTGGTAGTACACACCAAAGTACGTATCAATAATAATCATGGGCATACCAATACCGCACAACACTAAATTAATCAGCAGACAGTTAAAAATTAACAGTCCGGATCCGTGGCGGAGTTTGCGGGATGACAAAATGGCGTAGATTAATAAGGCGTTGAGGCAGGTGCCGGTAACGGCCAGGATCAGCATAATCACCAGCCACGCGATTAATGTGGTACGATACGTTATCCACGCGGGAATATCTTCCGTGCTGACGTTGACATGAATCAATGTAGCGGAAACATTCATAATTACCGGTACGGATTTTTCGAATGTTGGAAATTCAAAGGGCGTTAAAATCGGGCAGCAAGTTAAATTTAACGTTGCGAAAACGAACGACCGGAGAGCGCATGATTATCTTCCGTAATAAAGCTGATGAAAAAAGGGCATTTTCCAGCTGTTTTAGTATTGTCGTATAACAAACCATTTAACGCAGATTCAGCTGGATTGACAAGCTTAGTCAATCTAGCGTAGAAATTTTTAAACGGATCGAACAAAAAAAGGACAGAAACAAACAGGAGAAAAGGGCTGCAACAGGAGAAAAGCGCCTGTGTAGGGTGCAGTAGAGTAAATAGCCGGAAAAAGGAGCCATTCAACTTTAAACAGGCAAGTTCTAAATGCAGCAATAGTCGGCTAATTAAACAGATCGACCGTGTTGGATTCGGCTGCCGCTTCCAGAACTGATCCCGATGTACAAGTGGTGCTCCTATATTCAGCGGATAGAACAACGTACCGTATGCGTGTTCGGCTGTACAGCTGCCGGCAATATTGCCACTTGAGGACAATTACATATGAACAGCTAGCAATTGACGGTGAGACACGTTTACACCAATTGTCTCTTCGCTGAGTTTTTCGAATCAATCGAGTCATCTCCGGGAAAGCATGCACATCGGGCCGGGCAGGTTTCCAATGGGAATGCCCGTACTGTACATGTACCGGATACGATAAGCATACGTCGAACAGGTGGAGGAAGGTCGGTTATAACAGCGGTCACGGTCAAGGGGATCACGATCGTCAGTGACCAATAGTTATTGAATTCCTTTATTGAATTGGCGTTTATTAATGAAATTTCCTCCAACTGTTTCGTCACACGGTCTGGCGACATGCTATTGCGTATGCAGAGGAGACTATAAGGAGTCATGGAGAAGGTTGTTTGGCGTCGATACCGGTCGAAATGTGAATAAGCTGGCTTCCCACAATAATGCGAGACAGTCGATAAGCCACACTTTATAGAAACTCTGGGTGTCTCACCGGGTGTCAGTGTTATTAAATAATACGTAGATGGTGTCATTGTTTTTCTTTTCATGATAATATTCGATTGTCGTCGAAAAAGTCGGAAAATTAAGAGCGAGAAATAGATAACCGTGTTTTTACATCCATTTATACAGTGTACGTACATGTACATTGTTGTGATAGTCTACGTACGGCACATGCATGAGATAATAAAGCCTTTAATAATCAACAGTAACTTGAATTTCTGTGCTTATGGTGTTTTGAGCACATTAAAATTTGCGCTTTCTGAATGTATTGTTGATCTGAAAGTTATTTGTGTACTAGTTCTTCTGCATACCTGTACAGGCTGTACAAACATATTACTTACTACATAGCAAGGGCTTCGCTGCTTTACGCTTTTTTGGAGGCCGCTGAAACTGTTACATGAATAACTTTGCAGAACTGGACGAATACGAAATTAACACGGCGCATCATTTCTAATAGCTTTTCTGCAACAGAATTACTGGCTAGTGGCTACCGCCTTTTCATTACATAAAGCATAAAAAATTATTAGGATCGGGATTAGCCACCGGTGGCCCGACGGGAACGCCGGACGGGGCGTAATTCATATTGTAAGGCGATCGTTTCAGACACTCCGCCATGACACGGTCACATTCGCACAGCACATAACCACACGGTTCCTGATCGGCAACTGCAATTGTACAGCAAAATATTAATAATTTATGTAATTCGTCGTCTCTTGCGGCATTCATTTCTGCATTAAACAATGGCTCCACGCAGTTCGAACAATTTCCCTTACCGCAGGATGGCGTCATGTTGGAGATGGTCCACTGGTATCGTCGCAGATAGGCAGCCGCCCCCGGGCACAGCATGGCGATGTTGTCGTAGCAGACATCGTGATCGCGGCAACACGTGTCGGTGGCGTCTACCGGACGGCCGCTGCCCATCGGTCCGCAATACTTCCCATATCCAGCGTAATGTGACCAGCAACGACCAGTTGTAGCGTAAATCATCATGGCGAATTCGCCCAGGCTGCGGGATGCCATCCGGTTATCCAAATTTCGCCGCGCGCTCTGTGGTGCACACGCAACTGCAGCAACTAAAAAGTGCTCAGTAACAACTTCCCGTGGCAAGATCTACTGCACACTATGTGTACTATACCACTGACGCGCCAAATGTTCAAATTTGTTACCGAATTTGGTTTTTTATCTTCTTATATAGTCGGTTTTTTCCTCCAACAACTTTTCTGAATGGTCATTCTTAGCGTACCGCCGAAAAAGCAGTTTGAATTTAACTTACCGACTGCTACGATCAAAACCAAAATGCTGACTGAATGCATATTTGATCTAGACGTTGTAAGTCGTTCTTTAACAATAAACTCAAAGGAAATTCGCGCGATTTTGCAATCTAGATTAGGCTTTGGTTTGCAGAAGAAAAATCAGTAAACATCGACCGTCAGAAATTCTGAAACTACTATAAACATTTGTGCCACCTGCCCGTAGCGCTGCAATCGACAATACTTTTATCGTAAAACACAACAGCAATGTTTATCAAGCGTTGTTATCTTCCCCATAGCATACATAAGGACAATGAGTGCAAACCATTAATTTTGTTGCAAGGATTAGTTTATCATACTATGTACGAAGATACGAACCAGGACACAATTACCAGCTGATCATTAACTGATAAAGCATCCCGATCAGGTGTAACATACTGCCTGTCACTAATAATACTAATTTCATAGTCGAACCTTTCTAGTATAATACGCGTACGATCTACGTGGTGAAGCGCTAACGCTGACCCTGCGAAAATGGTGTACGTGAACACTTGTACCCCGTACATAACGCCGGCTTTTCCAAGCAGCGGCGTCTGAAGTGTTCAAGACTTGTCAGATAACCAGTAAGCTGACTCCAGAAAAGCGGGAAAGCTTGTGCAATGCCGGTCCGGAAAAATGATGCGTTTTTCCCGGTTTACCCGTGCATGCAAAATGATAGCAGTTTTAAGAAGTATCCCATACAAAAAATCACCGCTCAGCGCTTTAATCGTGTGTTTTCTTAGAGCGCAATCGCTGGATAAATGGATGTCGCCACACTGAACCACTCAAAACGGAGAATTATTGGAATATTACGCGTGCAGTATTTCTTTCAGTAAAACTAAATGTATATAAAGCGGGCATATTGGACGGATTACTTCAGATTAACAAAAATTCCTAAACTCACCAGTGATTCAGTTGCTTGAGCAGAAAGTTAATTTTTAGCTTAGTATTGTTTGCTTATCGAAATCGTTGATGTAAAAGCGATTTAATAAAATGTACCGCAACACTGCTTTCTTCGCTGCGTTATTATTTGTTTTGCTGAATGCCGTAAGTACTGCGCATCGTCGCAATCTACACAGCGTTTTTTATGCTTTTATAAAAATGGCGCTGCTGTTTCAGGTTGTTACACGCGGCCATTTGAAGCATCACGAGGGCAACCTGAGTTTAGCAGATGCTGCTCACGCGACGTCCTCCAACACCACTCACTACGACAGCGGCAACCGTAAGTCAGCAAAATCTGTAGATACCGTATTTATCGAATTAGAAGCCCAGGGTTACAAATATTACAAATGACCCACGGGGTGGGCTCCAATTACGGGCATGGGCTTGTATTTAAGGGGGGGGGGGCTTCAATTTTTCAAACCAGCTTTTTGGCATTTTTTTATATGGGGTTTACGGTATTTAATTAAGCCCATGGGCCTCTATTTCGGGGGGGGGGCTTATAACTTTCAAACGACCTTAGGGGTGGGCTCTAATTACGGGGGGGCTAGTATTTTGGGGGGGGCTTCAAATTCGATAATTACGGTATATTATGGAAACGGGCGTCATCTGTGTTTGTCTGTTACATAGATGCCAGACGTGCCAGACGAATTATGGTGATCGATATATTGGACCACGGACGGCAAAAGGGGTTTGTGGAAGACCCCAATCGTCATCATTGGATCCCTAATGTAAAGCCTAATGTGGAAAATGATGTGAAATCTACAGTGAAGCCTAATGCAATTCCTAATAAGAAGCCCAATGGGAAGACTACTGTGAAGCCTAATGCAATTCCTAATAAGAAGACTACTGAGAAACCTAATGCAAATCATCCCCATGTGAAGCCTACTGTGAATCCTAATGCATATCCTCCCCATGCGAAGCCTACTGTAAAACCTAATGCAAACCCTCATAAGAAGCCCAATGCGAAGCCTCACGCTAATCCTAATTGGATTTAATAGGAAGACCATAATTTAAAGCACCTTTCAATGGAATCCGCACCTGGAATGAAGGTTACAATCACTATTCCCAGTAAGACTTTTTGTTCGCCTTGTCACTGCTCACGCTCGCTTTGGGGTTCGTCAACTGTGTTTCATCGCTTTTTTTTAGCTAATTAGTGTTCAATTAGAACGCGCATTATTTGATTTGGTCACGAATTAAAGCGCGTTCCTTCGGTAATTGGGCTCATTCGCATACGCCCACAACGAGTATACCTGCAGGCTGCATACATATATAGACTATAAATACAGTATATACCCGCATACAGTCTGTACAAAACGAGTCACTATAGCCACTTAAAATAATAATTCCATAAAAAAATACATAAAATTTCATATATGCAAAGAGCATACCAATGTTTAATCAGTGCCGGTAATTATAACGCGAGTAATTATTTCCACTCACGGTGCTATAACTTCTGATCTGTTTGTAATCAGCAAAAAAAGAAAATACTCTATAAACGCTAGTTCCGTCTACCCTGAAAATGAACGCATTTATTACAGTTATTGAGACAACCAAATGCACATACCCATATCACGATATACCAATGTTGCACGCTTTTCATTCTTAATTTTCGCACAAGTGCACACAAATTCGGCCACTATTGACACAAATTAAAGCGAACTCATCTACGAATAAGGCACATTCCGAATTTTCTTAACAAAGCCGAATTCCGAAATTCTTTATAACGCTAGCAGTTCACTAAAATACCATAGGCGAAATGGCCTAGGAAATGACTGGATTAAGCAAAACGTATCTGTACCAGGAATTACTATCACGGTACTTTCCCGTAAAAGTGCATTTACCAACCCCACTAATTTTATCGGCATGCTGACTCCATAAAATTGGAAAGCATGCGCATCGTCAATTTCTAATAACATACTGCGACTTCCAAGATGGAAAATACGTGCATTAAAACGCAGTGATTCTACGAAGCATCGAGCCTGCTTAATATCAGAAAAGACTAACCTCTTTGCGGTTTTCACGAGTGTTTTCTACGAGAGCCGCGCCGCGGCGGAACCGGTATCGCCACAACAAGGCACTCAAATACCGCAGAGATTGCACGGAGTCCCGTGTGTTAGCAATTCTTTCCAATGGGTAATGGCAACCTATACCGGTCTGCAAAATATCCGTCTGCACCTGTGCATTTCACACTACGAGGAATTTGAAAACAGTGGATTTATTGACAGTTATTTTAGCTGTCTGAATCGACAAGGCTGCTTATTAGCACGGTATTGTCGCTTTATTAATATTTCACAGTCGAGTACTGTGTGATCCAATTGGCATTCGTCGGTCGGAAGAATTATCTTTACCAGCCTTCTTGGCTTCGATTCATTCCGTATCCGGCTTGCTCTCTTCATTACTGCCTGACCACAGTGTTGTCGATGTTTCTGGTGCAGTGGAGTCATGGAAACTGAAAGCTCGTCAGCCTGAGATTCCAGAGCTGGCATACCGGAAGTCCCAAAAGGCTTGGGACTTGCCATTATGCAACGTTTCCCTCTCCTCCCTGCTTGAGGTGTTTCAGGGTGACGAGATAAATACAGCGCGCCTGCTTGCCCAGTCCAGACCTGAAGCCGGGATCTGGTTGAACGCCCTGCCATCCGCTCACATTGGTAACCTGCTGGGTGACGATGAACTGAAGATCAGCGTTGGTCTCCGCCTCGGCGCCACGATCTGTGAACCTCACGACTGCGTCAAATGTCTCAAACCCGTGGATGGTTACGGTCACCACGGGCTGTCATGTGCTTTCTCCGCCGGAAGGCACCCGCGCCACGGCGGGCTTAACAGCATCATCTGCCGAGGATGTGTGTCCGCCGGTGTGCCCGCAAAACTGGAGCCGCGTGGAACCTCTCACACTACGGAACGCCGCCCGGACGGCTGCACGACATTTGCATGGAAACGCGGGCTGTGTCTCGCATGGGACGTGACATGTGTAGACACGGTTGCGCCATCACATGTCAAAGCAACTTCGACCACAGCGGGAGCGGCCGCCGTGCAAGCTGAGGATAAGAAATCCAGACTTTATATTTACCTGCTGGCCGCTACCTATTCGTTCCAATTGCCTTTGAAACCATGGGACCATGGGGACCGTCAGCAATCGTATTTATCAAAGAATTGGGGAAGAGACTTCAGCAGCAAACCGGCGAAGCACGCTCGCATGAGTTTTTAAGACAGCGCTTGTCGATAGAAATTCAGCGGGGTAACGCGGCGTCAGTGCTTGGCACGATGGAAGGGCTGGATAAATTAAATGAGATTTTCTTGTTGTAGTTTGCATGTTTCTTTCTTTACTTTGCCCCCAAGTATGATTTGACCAATAAAGCTAAAAGGATTGACAAAATGTACAGATGCATAATTTCCCTGTTTTGCCATTTCTCTTGCCACACGCTGTAATCACATCCGCATCAGAACATTCCCCAGTACAGACACATTAAAATTGTCCTTTCGCCTGTGTGTTTCATGTTCCTATCCGGATTCTACGGAGCATCACGACGACAATAAATTGAGCTTCCCGGATTTTGCTAGTTCGACCGTGTTGAACGCCACCCACTCTAGCCACTGCAATCGTAAGTCGGGAACATTATTTGCTGGTGTCGCGGAAGAGCTTTCAAATCGCCTGTAATCTTTTCTGCCGGTCATGGTGACGGGCATCGGCGACCACTTTTGGTTGTCCTGAGGCCATGGATCCCGGAGATGCAATGATGACCGCAAACAGTGGGGGCTTATGTGCCTCTTCGTCCAATCTCAAACAGCTCCGCTATTACGACAGTGGGCGTTCTGGATTTCTATGCTAATGCTCCGATGCTTGTATCTGCCGTCTCCCGTCGAATTTTCATACCAGTGTCCCTGTTTCCGGCGAGAAGTGTACTTTGATCCCACTGGTCCGATAAGCATTAAAGTAAAATCATTTATGGCATTCAAATCATTTATTGTCTTCTGAGTCAACGTACCTCATGACAGTGAACACGCGCTTCCAACTCATTTTATTATAGGCGTCCCATCGCATTTTTATTACCGCGAAAATCTGGGACAACAGTGGTTTACCGCGAGTTGTCACGCCAAATTGCAAGTGAAGTAGCATGGTCAGCAACCACCCTCGATTCGGCAAAACAAGTTCGCTGCTTAGAATATTAGTCGGCATCGTGCCACATAAGACAGTCACCATAACAAAAAGCATTTTCACGCACAGTATGTCGGTCTCCAGTCTCCACATTATAGTAACCGTTGTTAATCGACCTACTGCTGTCAGTGGTATTTTGCGTACAATTACCATAAACTGTCACACCTCTGCATTACAATGCATATTTTCTGGCTAGCTGTCACCGTGGTCCTGATCAGTCGGTACGTTTTCTCTCATTCTACTTCCTGCAGTACATTATATTCGCATTAACTAGAGCTCTGTTGATGGAGAATATACATAATAAGTGTTGGTTGTTGCTGTTATAGAGCGTCAGTTCCAGACCGCACGCCATCCCGTCAGGCATTCTGGATAATCCGTCGTTGACACCAGCTAATCGCTTCAAACGCCAGTGGGTGTTTTCGCCAGAAGAAGTAGCGGAGTGGATTAATCAGTGGGTAACCGCAACAACGACAGAGTCGTCAAAAGCGACGTGCCCGGTAATCTTTCCTCATCAAATTCTTTCCGAGTTGTTTTCCCGAGCTCCATACATAGGGACTGTGTAGTAAATAGCGCATACAGTATACTAAAAAATGACTCTAAAAGTAAAAGAAACACAGCTTTGGGTACATTGTTCTGACCTTAACTACCACGGCAAAGCTACCTAGCACATTAGCTAGGGTAAGCTGAAGCACGCCACCTTGTGAAAGACTTTGGTACCGCCCTGAAACTGTTTATACTTTTCTCCCAGAATCTTGATCAGTACCCTCGGCCGGCCCCAAGCAACCTTTTTCCGAATGGAATCGTCCCGTTACACACTTGTTGCGTCAAAGACGGCAGTAAGCGTCAGATCAATGCAGCTGCATGGTGGAAATAATGGGTTTCCAACGAAAATATGTGTTTATAGAAATGTACATTTATCACCAAGACAATCTGAAAAAATGGGCCCTGGAAATCAGTCCGACCATTTTCCCCAACTATCGCTACGTTTGTGGTTGGACATAACGTTAAGCCAGGTTACCATTTACAAACGGTATCGAGGCAGACGACGCTGCGTCCGTGGTTCTATGCCAATACTGTTCCTTGTACGGTTAATAATATAGATTTACTCATAAGGCAGCGTCCTAAATCGTTTATTATTTCTATACGTGATTGTTCATAGCGTTACCATATAATTTGTTTTAACCCGCCTGAAAACTGACAAAAAAAGAAGTCAGCGAAAGGGCGAGGCTTGTTCGAAGCCGTGCAGCGATTAAAATTACAATAGTTACCGTCATCGTATCTGGTGGCACAGTTTGCAATTATCGATACAGAAATAACTGCTTAAGAAATGCGGGATGTTTTTGGAAATGCACCTACGTACAGACTGTACTCTGTACGAAGCATCACCCAAGAAACCCACATATTATATCGTTATATTCTCGATGCTCCAGTCCAATAAAAGTGGATGACGCCCGTGAACTGCGGTCTGAAAAAACTTCAAACCAAGCTAATGGCAGCAAGGTTAAGCGAGGTGGTAGTGGACGCCAACGACTGAGCGGTACTCGATGCAAGCTTATTGTGGAAGCTTTACTCTGTATTTACAGAACGCGCCGTAGATCCATTTTCTAGCTTTTCTGTATCGCGAAAGCTGGGAGTTTGCTCACTTTTATAGAGCGAGAGCGAGATGATGATACGATACGAGAGCGAGCGATTATGATACGAGAGCGTTCGCCCTATTGCCCGGCATTCGATAGAATACGTCGTTGGCGCCCGCCAACCGCTTTAAGCGCCATGGGATGCTGTTACCGCAAGGAATTCTATCGTCGTGGTGGATTCAACCGACTATATCAACTATGTACAGAAAATCCGACAACACAGAATTTTTGAGCACTCATTTCTCAAATGATTTTCTTGAACTTTTCTTTCAAAGATCCATTCATATGACCACCAAGTTTTAATACGAGTAACACAACTGTAAAGTGCGAACTGAGGAAATGGTTTGGTCTCGGGTTTTCCTGTTAGCGCAGTTACGCTTGAAATTTTGTAACCATCTAAGGCTCGCTTTTGGTCATACACTTTTTCGGTGTTTACTTCGACGAAAAGTTCCGCATATTCTATTTTTCTAAATCGCGGCTCGCGAGTATATGACGCAAGTGTAATGGCTGCATTGTTGCACTACTCAAAATCAAAATTTTAAATTACACAAAAAAAGTTAAAAGTGTAAACAAAGTTAAGAAAAACAAGTTTAGGAGGGTTTGTTGTTGTCTAGCGTACGTATGTATTACTGGTTTTTAATGGTTTCAAGTAACTTGACCAGCCTACAAGCATATGTTCCCATGTTCTTCAAAGGATGGGTTAGGATATATGCCCATTTCGGGCTTTGGCTACTCGAATTTAAATAAACCAAATCAAATTAACCAAATCAAATGCATCATATGCGTTGCCAGAATCGGTTTGAAATGAAAGACGCTTGTTACCGGAGTGTGCACTTAAACTAAGCATCTGACTCTTTTATTATTACAGTTACTGAACATTTGATTTCATGGTGTACGAACAAACATTCACTCCCTTGATCATTACTGTATGTACAATGGCAACAAGCGTTGTGGGCAAAATTTACGACGGACGCTTTGCGACCGGAAATGTCCCCCCTCCCCACCTTTTTGACGTGTCCCATTGCCGCCATCGCCAAAACGGCAACCGTTTTGGCCTAACTTAAGAAGGGCAAAGTCTTAAGAATAACTGACGCTTGAAATGTATCATACACGAAGTATCTGTACATACGCGCAGCTGTTTGGTATTCTAATCTGTCTCAGATAACCGCTTTGGTAAAAATGTACTGAATAATATTATGACATGCAGTGCCGCAATAACTGTTGCAAATGCTCTTCGGAACATAACTTTCCTTTCAAAAAAAGGTTTCCGCTTACAGTAACGCACTATAGACTTTTTTATGAAGTTATGAAGTGGGTTCTAGTAACGGTCGCAACTGCCTGCTTTTTTTTACGAGAAAATCAAGTGCATCCTGGAAATTTTATGCTGATTTGCTGATTTTCCAGCGCCATGAGTTCGTGTCAGGCACAGTTAGAATTACCGTGAATGTCTTCGCTCAGTTCGCCACGCTGAGTCATGCTACGCAGCCTACGGTGTATAGTTCCTGAGTGAAGTATCACACTCAGCTTTACAGCCAGGACTACGCAACAAAGTTTTAGTTTCTCCTCGATCAAGTAAACCATCTCCCTGCTTCCATTTCGGTCTGCTCCCTGCTTCTACGAAAAACGTTTCCATTTACAAAAACGCATTTTGTACATACAGCAGAGCGCCTTGTGCAAAACTGCAGCCGCTGCGTGTACAAGCAGCAAACTTAACACGACTCCACGAAGTATACAGAATACATAAATAGACGTTTCCGATCCACTTAAGCGCCTCATCGTATTTGTACCGCGAAAAGCTGGGCAACATTGTTTTACCGCGAAATGCTCTCTTGGTAATTTTTTAGTGAAGTGGCTTGGTCAGCAACCACCCTGGATTCGACAAAACAAGTTCTCTGCTGGGAAAACAAGCCGGCATCGTGCCACACATAACAGTCACTCTAATATAAAGACCTTTCATGCACATTATTTTATTTAGTTTTACCTTCTACAGTTACAAGTGTTGTTAATCGAAAAATACTACTGTCAGTGATATTTTGCGGACAATTACCATTGAACGCATTAAGTTTTGTCACACCTCTGCTCTCCAGATGCATATTTTCTGGCTAGCTGTCATCGCGGTCATGATCAGTGCGGTATGTCCTCTCTTAGTCCATAATCATGCATCAACGAAAACTGTATCCACAGAGAAAATACATAATCAGTGTTTGTTGTTACATTTATAGAGCGTCGATACGAGACCGCACGCAGTATCGTCAGGCATTCGTGAGAATCCTTCACGGACGCCAGCTGACCGCTTTAAACGCCAGGGGATTTGGATGCCACCAGGTGCATACGTGGCGTGGAGTCAGATGATACGCGCCACAACGACAACAACAGAACCGCCAAGACCGAAATGTCCGGTAATCTTTCCGAGTTGTTTTACCAAATTCCATATATACAGATAGGGCTGTGTAGTCATCAAGTTGTATCAATATTTTAAAACACGGAGTAAGCAAGCTGCTTTATCAGTCGGATTATCTGCCGAAGTGTCTCGGGGCAACGGTTTTCATTGGAACTGCAATACTTTTAATTGTAATTGTTGCTTGGAAATGGAATTTCAACAGTAAAACGAAATATTGTGAAAATTCTAGTTAAGTAATTTATTGTATAAGATGTGTTTTTTTTACCTTCCCTGGAATGTGAATGGCCCCTTGGGGGCCGGGGGTTTCTTCAAAACAAAACTCTCTTCAGTTTCTAAAGTTAAATAATTAAAAGTAGTATTTCAACTGGAATTACTCGTGTTACCATTATTTCAAAACAACAGTGATCAGTGATGCGTACTCACCTACGCGCATGTGTTTCACGTTCTGTATGACCGCAGTTTAATACAGAGCGAATTTTAATTTGTACGAATACTGTAAAACAGTACCCTGGATGGAGATCAGCTGCACCTAATTTGTTCAAAAATTAGGTGCATGATTTGCATAAGCATCCTAAGATTATCCCAATAGCTCGTACAAGCTGATCATAAATTAGCAAGTTTAGTACGTAATGAATTCATAATTTTTCAACTGTGCTGTCAAGTGTTGGTCACTCGATTCGGGCTCGACAACAGAGAATGTTTGCGACACGGGCAGTGCCCGCCGCCCGCAACCATATTGTTATGGCGCGCAATAATAACTGCATC
This sequence comes from Paramacrobiotus metropolitanus, assembly GCF_019649055.1. Classification (NCBI taxonomy): domain Eukaryota; kingdom Metazoa; phylum Tardigrada; class Eutardigrada; order Parachela; family Macrobiotidae; genus Paramacrobiotus; species Paramacrobiotus metropolitanus. The sequence continues at coordinate 50,379 of NW_026570264.1, forward strand.
GTAATAAGTTATAAAATTAATAATGATAAATCATGCAATGCAATAATAACTGCATCGTAATAACACGCACTATGTACATTGTAGTCGGTTGGCTGAACATAATGGCTGCCTGCTTTATTAAGCTGCGTGTAGGATGACGCGTCCACTGCCTGACTGACATCACACTAGCTATAGTCCAGTTCCACAGAACAATTCTCATAAATTGTAGCACACCTAATTTAATTTAAAGCGATCTTAAACAGGGTTGTTTTTTCGTAAATTTTTTTGACAAACGTTTTACAAACTATGCACAACAGACTAATTTAAACCGATCCTAAACAAGGGTTCTCTTTTTGCAAATTGGTTTGACAAAATGGGTGGAGTTTGAAAATTCTTCAGAAACCAAAATTTCGAATTTTGCTATTTTTTCTCAACTGAAAATTGCTGTTCAGTCAGCCAAACAGATTCTAGTGTGCCAAATTTCCATTTTAATAAATTTTTGCATAATTTCTTTAACAGCATAGTTAACGAGCACGGCCAATTTTTTTAGTAGTCACTTGTCAGTAAAATTGTCTAGCGAAGGCTAAATCGCTTACGGTACGATTGGTGGTGCAAGAGAACGGATAAACAAACCATTAAGCAAGCGGCGGTTTTCTGCAGCCACTCGCGTTAAGGGAAGTGGCCCGGTACATGGTACCAAAATAGTGAACATGCACGTAAACGTTCACTTTTGCGTACTCCCAAACACATTTTTGTTTCGGTCTATGACATTCTGGAGCCAGGCGATTTGTATATACCAGACCTCCATGATTCCTTTCAAATTTTAAAATGAATTTTAAAATTTTTCAAATTCATTTTAAAATTTGAAAAACATGCTAGAACAGTGGATTGGTGTAAAAACGTTTTTTGGGGTTATGTGCATTTACTTGCAAAATCTGGAAGAGATCAGTCCATAATGTGGCTTTTGGTTCACCTGAATGCATTTGAACTTGTTGGAATTTTCTAACAGCCATAGCTCCCGAACCGGATGTTGCGCGCATAAACGGTTTTCACGCCCATGTAGACAAATCATCTGCTACAGAATGTCATAAAACAAGATGAAGAAGGGTTTGGGAGTGCGCGAAAGCGAAGGATTTCGTGTATGTGTACATTTTGGAATCATGCACCGGCCACTTCCCTCAACACTGTGTACTGCATTGTATAGTACTCATTTTTGTCTGTATTCATTTATTGTCTGTTTGGGCACCGGGCACGCTCTTTTGACCTTTGCAGATCAAAGACGAAGCATACCACGGTAGTAAGCTTTTCATTTTGAAATAAATGAATTTTGTCTGAATTTGCCTTGGTAAGGTAAGCATTATTATTAATTTGGAAATTTAATACACAGACAAGTTAGTAGGGGCGCATTCATTAAGTACAGTACTCAGTACACAACTTAGTACGAAGTTCCTGCTAAGAACTGTAGGATAATCGTACTTTACGTCAGATGCGACTTGAAGCAATACAAAGTTTATCGCCTCAACGAAGGTTGTGCACTGCGCACGGTTGTCATGACGATGGATGTATTGTCCTGAAACCGGCAACTTGCATAGTCGTTATATAGTATAAACTCCGTTTACTATGAAACGTACGACAGTACGAAACTCCAATTGTGCAACCAAAATTCGATGTCTTTGCGCATTATTTATATCTAGGCCGTGTCTATTCATTTTGGCCACCCAATATCATGAGTGGCCAAAATTAGGTTTCTTAGTTTTCTTAGGTTTCTTAGGTTGACACATACACTGAAGTGGAGGATTTTTGTGTTTCACTTAATATCTTAAAACATGCGATAAGATAGATCTGGTATAAAAATATAAGGAAAAAATCGACGACAAAGCAGTGGTCGAATAAATTTTTCGCGGGTGATAGGATGTGATGAAAAGGGGATGTCGCGCGGTTTTTTGTATAAAAGCTGAAGTTGTTGCTCAGTGTTTAGCGAACGAGCATTTTTTAAACTTGGTAATAGACACAATCCGATTTTCCGAGATTCCTGTGCGAGCTCGGATTGGGCACGGCTCTCCATTTTGGCAGTGTCTCCAGTAATTTTGCAAAGGTCACGTACGTAGCCTTCAGTGAACCAGAACAGAGTCAGGCGAATTTAACAAGGGCTTTGAACGGAAAATCTCCCAGCGTGAACTGTTTTGGACGGTAGCATCAGTGGAATTTCTTGACAAATTTTAAATTGGAAGGAGACTTAAGGATGGTTTTTGAGTAAACCGCCTTTTTAATCTGGTCTGCTTTAATTTAAATCTCGCTGCATTGCAAGCCACGCCCTGAGAACGACCCGTAGTGGAAAAGATGCATAACACATAACATTCCCATTTTTGACAATGTACCGGGCGATTTCCTTTAAGCAACTGTCAGCCGCTTTTAAAAACCAGTACTTACATACTGTAAGTACTGGTTTTTACTTTAGCCTGTCAGCAGTACTTTGAAGTTTGAAGTAAAACCTCTTAGAGCAGCGGTGAATGTCGAATGGCTGACGTTTTCTAAAACGTTAGTTTCTTTAGCCCAGTGGTTCACACAAAAGCTTGCTATCATCTATGCATTAATTGATAGGGTCAACATCCATTATGATGATGTTTCCAAGGATGTATTAATGCAGTACTGTATTTTCACTTGATTTTGCTCTGTCAAGATTTTGAGTTAACACTGTATTGGGACCAGACTCACCAGAGGTACTTGCACAAGGCCGTAATAATAATTATTACGGTCTTGTGCACGAGACCAGTTCAGTATGTTCGCGAGCACAGTATGTTCACTTTAATATCTTAAAGTGAACATACTGTACTCGTATAAAAGTAAGTGTCGTACATGAGTGCTAGTTGCTATGTTAAGTAGTTAGTATGTTATGTTATGTAGTTGCTATGTTTAAGTCGTTGCCGTTTGTTAAACACACTGATTAAAGTTTATTAATGATGCTTTTAACCATTTTACAATTTACCTTGAGTTTACTCATTAAATTTTAAATCATTAAATCTTCAAGTACTGTACTAGTATCAACATTCCTCGTACAGACATAATGTACGGCTTTAAGGCAGTAATGGATAGGTACTAATATATACTTGTTACCCATATGTTCTCTTATTCTGTAAATGCAGTATTTACGAGTAGTAATTATCGTTCATTTTCAACATTGTACAGTATTAGCAGCACAGTGGTATTTCAGCTGCTCTGAAAATCGTCGAAATTTCTTATACGATATTCTAACTTCAACACCAAAGATTTGTTCTTACTTCTTAGTTATGTTTGTGCTACTCATGTTTCACTGCAATGGGAGATAGACAGATGGTGTTCAAGAGCCCAGCGCAGCAATGTAGCTGCAGTCTTAGGACGAGCTTGAAAATTACAATCACATGAAGGCGTGCATAGGAAGCAAATGCATCAAATGTTTGTAAAAGAGCGTCGCGTCGATGCTTTGAAAGCAATAGATAAGTTTAGGAAAACGTTCAAATGCTACCTCATCCAGTTCGACTGCGTGCATAACCACAAAAGCTCGAACGCGTCGCCCAAAAGAAGTGCCGAAGTCCCGCCCAAAAAACCTCTCTTAAGCTGGGCTGTCCTGTTACACGCGTGGCGAAGCTGGTAAAACTCCTACACAGGCATATTTTAATTTCTCCAACGTTCCGGGAGCAGCGAACAATCTCTAACAGGGAAGCACTTCCCACCGTCATAAAGGTCACTTCTACGCAAGCTGTAAACCTGAAAACTGTGCAGTGAAGGAAATGAAATGCACAGTTGAGTGTCCTTCCGTCCCGCAGCAAGGGACTGGTTCCGTTAATTGTGGGGTATATGCAGCAGCGTTTTGCGTCGACCATGTCCTCTCAAAAAGCGCAAATATCGAAAGCTCGAATTATGGCAAAGAGTCCAAATTTCGAGACTGGCCAAACGAAATTACTGAGAGGGAAATGTTGAAAAAACAAGGCATCAATAATCCCGCAAGACCGAGACGCAAAAAATTCGGTGTATGTTTCTGCCAGAGAAATTGATGCAATTTGAAAGCCTTGACGTAAATAACGATGTGATGTACTCGTATTAACGGTGTGAAGTATTAACAGATGAATTTACAGCGTATGATCTAAACATTTAGCTGATACATACTTTCTACCAGCACCGTTGCCGACTGTATTAAGAAAGCGATTTTTTAAGTAAGTAGTGATAAAGAAACGGACTGTAATCGCAATCAGACGTATGGTTTATAATTAGACTTTGTAAAGTGATATTACCAACTTAAAAAACTCAAAATTTAATTTTGCAAGAAATTTCCTGGCGCATAGCAAATTGTCTATGCGCCGAGAATTTTCCTGGCGCATACCACTTTCGTTAATTATTAACGGTTATAATTAATAACCTTTAACAAAATGATTAACAATGTTAAATTGTTAATCATACGTAATTATATTCAATTTTGTATTAAACAATTATTATAAATTATATTTAATTATAAATAAACCAAATTAGCAGTATTTAAAAAAATGATAATTTTAAATAATTAAATGATAATAATAATAACTCATAATAGTAATATGAAATAAGAATAATGAATGAATGAATGATAATTATAAGGGGAAGCCAGTATCGCATTATACAACCCGTGCCGTTACTCTACAGTAGTAGTAGGAAAGGAAATGTTCTTTCGTTCATCTCGATAACTCTCGTTCTTCTTAATGGCAGCGAGTATACGCAGCTCTATCGCACCAAGTGTGGACACTTTTTTTCAAAAATCACTAAAGGTCAGGAATTGACAAATTTATAATTATTTTATTTTTTTATTGTTTGCTGCATGTATCTAGCATGTTTTGCATTTTGGTTTGCCCTGCTGAGAGCGTGTTCTAATTTACTGCGATATAAAAAGCAAAAGCGTCCGGTATAAAAATGTGGCTCAACCCATTCACTGCGGTTCCCATCTTCCGAGCTGTTTCGCAACCAAGGCTCTTGCGATAAATGCAGGACACCTATCGAATCCCATGAAGCCTGCGTGACCTTTGCAAAGTTACGGCGGACACCGTCAAATACGAGGGTGACCTCGTTTGCGCCTTCGTCGAACAGCCGCCGAATGTCGCAAGCACCCATTCTTGATAAAATCTCATTCAGAAGTTATTAGGCATCCTTTTTAAACTTTTCGTCCGCACAGTAAACTTGAGACGTCCCGTTCCAGCAAGTTTAAGCAGCAGTCTTAGCTTTTTTTAGTCGTCGCTTTAATGGTTTTTTCTTCTATTCGTCCGGCACCTATACCTCCTCGCCTGGGTTGTTGATATTTGTCAACACTCTAAAATAAACTAACGTAACGCACGACTGATTCATGGAAGTTATCAGTTCGATGTCACTCAGCTCCATGTGCTAGGCAACCGCATTTCTCGGTAGGTCCTTTTTAACATAGAAGTCTATGGGAGAACCACTTTGTCCCGGGATCACCGCAAGCACTGATTATGCACGATGGTTCTGATAACGCGTAACGGACACCTTGTGGATCATTCAATAACTTCCAAAAAACTGCACGCAAAAATCTTAAGTGGTGAGACTTTTCCAGGAGCATTCATAAGCATAAAACAAACGATCGCTACCCCCTTCCCTTAAAATACTGCTGGTCTCCCTACTGGCACATCAAGACGACGTACCAAAATATTTTTAAATTTATTTTATGCAACTGTCTACACTTGGTGCGATAGAGCTGTACATTCTAGGCTTATACTACATACACGAATATTTTTTTTGGTATAGTAAAGGACTGGTGGGACCCGTCACCCGTAACACTTTTTGACTGGCAGCACAATGTGCCAAAATTCTGATTTAATACCACTAAAAGGTCATGTGTATCGGTGTATGTACGTCTATTGCCAAAGTTTCTGGAGCTTTGCTGTCTTTCCACACGTAGATGTGGCATATACAGTCGAGCAGAAATTGTTTAATAAACATATGTTCCAAAAGAGAGATTTGTGGTTTTTTAGTTTGCGAAAAATAAAGAATGCTGATTACTGGTTTTCATCTGATTAAGTACTATACTGATTAATGGTTTTACTTATTGCAATTATCTGTGTCCTTTTTTACACCCAATATAATAATATTTGAAAGTGACTTGCTAGTTACTACTTAGCCGTCCAGGGACTGAAATTCGATCACGACGAATAATTTAAAAATTAAGATTTAAAAATTAATATTTTGGTAGTGACGTAGCTCAAATAAACGGGGCTGTCACACTGTCACCAAAATTCGACCAGAAAAGGAAAATAATTTAAAAATTAGGATTTAAAAATTAATATTGTGGTAGTGACGTAACTCAAATAGGCGGGGCTGTCACACTGTCACCAAAATTCGACCAGGAAAGAAAAATAATTTAAAAATTAGGATTTAAAAATTAATATTTTGTTAGTGACGTAACTCAAATAGGCGGGGCTGTCACCAAAATTCGACCAGGAAAGAAAAATGAATTTAAAAAATGAATTTTTATTTAATTTCATAATACTTAACAATCTAACTTCAGAATTGAAAAAATAAATATAAATATAAGTTAATATTTAAATGGTATTTTTTTAAACAATTAAAATTAATAAATCCAGTTCCATTAAAAGATTTTCCATTTACAATGAAAACATTTGCCCCGAGCCTTCAGCATTATCTGCACACTGCATTAAACATTTGTGTTCGTCATTTTCTCTGAGATCTAAACGTTTTGACAGCCGTGTTTTGATCATATGAACATTTGGTTAAAAATAACTGTAGGAATCAAAGCCATACAATCAAGTCGTGGCTACAACGACAGGTGCCCTGCAGTCACCTTTAACAGTTGCGGCACAGCCAGATATCACATCCTGCATGGTTAATCTTAACAACGTCATCCTGTGAAAGACTTCTGGACTGGCTTGTAATCGTTGTAATTTGTTTCTTCTAGATGTTTATAATAAAGCCGGATTACATATCATTTGCTTTTAGCGGATTTGAGCGGCAATGGCGTTGTTGCGCCAAAGATGACAGTAAGCATCTGATCAGCACAGCTGTGTGGTGTAAGTAACGGGTTTCCAGCTTATAATGTTTGCAGAAAATTACCAGTTTTACGAGGACAAAGACAGTGGGATAAACTGGGGTGAGCTAATTAAATCGGATCCCCCATATCAGAAGGATTATCAGGAAATTTGTAATAACCGCTGGATGGTAGTTTGAGCCAACAACAGATGGTTTCGTCGTGGTGTCCGTGGTTCCCTGTCCAACACTGTCCAATCGACTGGAAGAGAATTTATCCGTTGACATGCTCTCACTTGTACGATTAAAAATGATTTTTATTCACCATTTTTGTTGCGGTGCGTGATTCTCCTTAACGTAATCATTAGTCATTATGATTTACTTTAATTAGTCTGAAAACTGACAAAAATAAATTCAGCTGAAGAGTCTTGTTCAACGCCTTGTATCTGTAGTGAAAAAAATTAAGTCAAAATCCTAATAATATGCAAAAGTCAAAAGCTGTTGGTGGATGCTTATAAAACAAATGAATTTTGATTTTGATGTTCGATACCATAATACAACTCTATTACTCAGGTAAAAACTGTACGTTTTTGCAATTCCTAAACGTTCCGTTAGATCTTTAAACGAATTACATCTAACAAAACTGAGGCCTGCTTGCAGTTCTTCCACCGGAAAAAAGTGTCAAAATAATAGAAAACTGAATAATTAAAAAAGCAATATTACGTGACCATGTAGAATACGTACAAACGGCCCCATAAGTTCGATGAAAGTCTTTATGTTGCAATTTACATTACAACCCCTAAATCCTTCGTGGCAACCTATATGCTGCTTAAGAAATAAATTCCCCTGAAGGTATTTGCATTGTACCGTTTTCCTTGATTTTCAATGCTCTAAAGCCAACATCGCATGATGCACTTATAAACCAGGAGACTGGATATGTCCATTCCGAGAAAAATTCTAAATTGGCGTTCGCGTGACCGGCATTTTACGAATCTTTAGGTCGCTGCTGATAGTGGCGACAAAAGGCGCACGTTCTCGCGCCTTAGCGTTGGTGGGCCTTTTTGCCATTTTTAAAATTTTTATGCTATTTTCCCTTTACCTTTACTTTAATTAATAATGATATTGTCTCAATATTAGAGCCATGAACAGATACTAACGGAGTTGTGATGTATTTGGGGCCCATTTGGTTCAACATGCTGTGATTGCGTCTTGATCAGTTATCATAAACGCATTTTCTCTGTATTTTAAATTTCGGCTTTTACACCTTACGAAGACGAAGTAATAATTCATTTACCGGCATGCAAGTGCATCGTCGGTCTCCGAAGTACACTGCGACGTCCCAAGATGGCAAATTCATGCATAAAAATGCAATAATTCTACGAAGCATCCGGCCTTCTCCATATCCAGAAAAACTGGCCACTTCGGGCTTTTCCCAAGCGTTTTCTACGAGAGCCTCGCCGTTGCTGAGTCGGTGTCGCCACATCAAACCACTTAACTACCGCGCAGATCTCACGCAGTCACGTTTGTCAGCAAAGGCAGCTGAAAAGTGTGCTTATTTATAACATTCGCTTGCAGCTGTGCATTTTACAAAACCAACATTGGGGCCGAACGTTCTCGCCGCAGACATGCCAGCGATGAGCGATGGGATGAACTTAAATTTTGGGGCGTTTTCAGTAATAATTTCTGCTTCGTTATTTTTTGTTTAAAATTAATGCGCACAGGTCAAAAGTACAATCTGTACTGTAATACAACTCGAAAAACTAGGAAAAAGGGGGCCAGAAGTTATATTGACTTCCGTCAACAGCAAAAGCGTCATTAGATCAATAAAAGGTGAATCCAAAATAAAAACAAAACATGTGCATACTAATATTGTAGTCATCGATTCACAATCATTTGTTTCTCCTCACAAAGTAATTACGGGCAGGACATACATTCTAAGAGCGGAATTTTTTAAATATGGTGCGTGCTTTTTGCTCGCCAGTATATTTTGTAATGTCCACTAACTGCCATAAACCGCAGATGAAATGCTGTCTCGGTTAATAAAAAATCATTTCTCTAGGAAAAAACGTAACCCACATCAGAGAAAACTATTTAACAAATATGACGTATTAGTCAATACCAAATACAGTAATTTGTGTTACATTGATTTCCCATTTTCCCCCAATCGAGGGAGCACCCAAATACTGCACGCTGGAATGCCGCCGGCGTCCACTGCTCGCTGTCTCGCCGGTTTTAAACCATATTTCCTCACCAGATTCAGTAATCAAGCTAATAGCGTTCGGTCCGAGTGGTCCGAGTAGCAAAAAGTTTACAGTTTTCTCCTACAGTTTAACTGACGACACTGAACATGCGCTTCCGATTTAGTTAAGCCCCTCCTGGCATTTGTACCGCGAAAAGCAGGAACAACAATCGTTTACCGCGAATTTCTGCCGCAGCAGTTTTCCAGTGAAGTGTCTTGGTCAGCAACCACCCTCGATTCGGCAAAACAACTTTGTTGCTGAATACTAGCCGACATCGTGCCACACATGATGGTCACCAGAATATAAAGCGCTTCCATGCAGATTTTGTCTGTTTCCAGTTTTACATTATAATAAGCATTGTTAATTGACAAATCGCTTTGCGGAATATTACCATTGACAGTCAGCCTTTGCTCTCTAAATGCATATCATTTGGCTAGCTGGCATTGCGGTGATGATCATTGGGGTAAGTCCTCTCTCACTCTATGATCCGGCAATACTTTATATTCGCACAAGCGCAAGCTTTATTCAGAGTTAATACTGCATTAATAAGAGTGCGTGTTATTATTTCCATAGAGCGTCGATTCGCGACCCAACTCCATACCGTCGAATCCGTTGCTGACTCCAGCTAACCGTTTTAAACGCCAGTGGGGGTTTGTGCCACCAGAAGCATTTGCTACGATTAATCGGTGGGTGACCCAATCAACGACAGAGCCGCCAAGACCGACGTGTCCGGTAATTTTTCCAACTTCCGAGTTGTTTTTTACCAAGCGCCATAAATAGCGACTGTCTAGTCATCAAGCTTTATTAATATTTCAGCATACGGAGTAAGCAAGTTGTTTTAACTTTCGAGTGACCGGCACAGTGCATTAAGCAGTTTTCGTCATGATCTCTGGGATCTGTATTCTGTTTGGCAGCCTTGTTTTCATCATATTATGAACATTCTGATAATATTAGCGAAGGAATATAAGCAATACAGCTGTGCATACACAACAGGGGCCCTGCAGTGACCTATAACTGTAACGGCACAGCCATCTATCACATTTTGCAGAGTTAATCTTAACAACGTCATCCTGTGAAAGACTTCATGACCGGCTTGTAACCGTTGTAACTTGTTTCTTCTAGATGTTTGTCCCAATGCCGGGTTACATGAGTTTTACGTCTTCCAAAGTTGAGTGGCGTTGTTGCGTCATAGACGACAGTAAGCATCCAATTAGCACAGCTGTGTGGTGTGAGTAACGGGTTTCCAGCGAATAATGCTTGCAGAATACTTCTATATTTACGAGGATAAAGTCAACGGGAAAATCTGGGGTGAGCCAATTACCCCGAATACCCCATTTTACGCCGGCGTTTATGCCACTTGTTATCACCACTGGAATCCATTTTGAACCAATAACAGATAGTATCGCCGTTGCGTCCATGGCTCCCTGTCCGACACTGCCCAATCGATCGGAATAGAATTTATCGGTTGATATGCTCTCGCTTGTTCGATTAAAAATGCTTTTTATTCACAAAGTGGCGTCGTAATTCCATTTTTGTTTCGGTGCATGCTTTTCCTTAATGTAATCATTATAATTTACTTTAACCCGCCTGAAAATTGACCAAAATAAATTCAGCTGACGACTCTTGTTCAGCGCTTTATATGTAGAAACAAATTAAGTCAAAACCATATTAACGCTTAAAAGTCAAAAGCTGTTGATTGATTGATTTTCCCGTACACAAACTGTGTGGTACAACTTGATGGAGACGCTACAGTAACTGATTTAAATTTTAACAATGCCGAAAAAACAGTCAAATATCATTAGCGTGATAACAAAGCTGAGGACGCACATTTTGCGTGTTACAAAAATTGTATTTCTTGGTAAAATTTGTCTATAATGCCCTATACCGATACAGAAATTACTGATGCGTATTAGCATATGCAGTAATGTACTGTACAGTCTACACAAAGCATCTCCCGCGAAACCCACATATTCCGTTATATTCTCGATACCCCAATGGAAAAAAAGTGGAACACACACGGAAATGCGTTCTAAAAACCAAAGTTTATGGCAGAAAAACTGAGCTCAGCTGCTCTGGTAGATGGCGCTGACGACTGGACGGTACCGGATGTACGCGTATAGTCTCGACACTTTGCTCGATATTTACAACACACGCAGTGACTAATTTTTGAGTGCTATCTGTACTTCTACCGCAAAAAGCTGGAACCTCGGTATCTTACCGGAAAATTCACGACCATACAATATGCTACCTACCATGTGAAGTGGCTTCGTCAGCTAGTTCCTTTAATTCGGCAAAATTAATTTCATTCCGTGTAAAACATGACCACGGCGTATAAAGCACCACTCGACATTATATCATGCACTTACGAGTACATGCAAAGTATGTGTCTGAAGATCTGCAGCCTGTTAACGGCAAAATTATTTTTAACGGGAGAGTGATATTTTCCGGATAACCACCGTTGACTGCCACACTATTCCAATGCGTATTGTCTGGCTAGTTGTCATTGCCGGCATATTCAGTGAGTCCGTGGTACGTGCTCCATCATTCTATAATTAACTTTCACTTTACATCACCTTACTTACATCCGCATTAACGTAACCTTGACATTGTTTACAATGCAAGGAATGCGTTTTATTTCGCCACTTCTTTAGAGCGCCGATATCGGAACGCTCGACGCATCGCCGGGCATTCGGCATAGTCTGTCGCTGACGCCGGCTCGCCGCTATAAACGCAATATGTCTGCGGTCACTGCGGTAACTACGGTACCGGCGGTACCGTCGTCGGCAGAAATTTTATCCGTAATATGGAGTGAGCCGCCTGTCGCAGCTACTGAAAATCCGACTGTCGCAACTACGGAAGAAACGACTATCGCAACTACGGAACAGCCAACAACAGTGGATATTTTGACGCACATTCACCAGATGTTACCCCCTGACGCTCAGTTCACAGGCCCATTCGTATAGACTACAGATATGTTATTAGTATGATATACTGTACTGGGAATCATAAAATTTTAATAGAATTACGTAAAACTGCGGACAGAGGTAAATGAGATGTTGCTTTTGGGTTTATCGGCGTAGCTCATTAGACAGATGCGTTTTTATTTTCTTTTAAAAAAACACCTGAGCCTGATGCTGGATTTTGGTCGTATATGTTTACTGGCTTGCTTCGTTAATAAGCTACAAATATTCCATTTTTTTAACGCGGCTCGCGAGTATAACCGGCGTGTATATTGGTTACAGCGTAGGGCATATTAAAAGCGGAAATCAACCAGTCGGCCCGCTGATCGAAACACAGTAAAACACAATGTGCAACAGGAGTGCATTGATCATATTATGCATGTAAATCACCAGAAGTAGGTTTGAAACGGAACGCCCTTGTTGGCGAATTATGCGCAGTTTCAGTATTACAAAAACTGCACACTTTTAATTTCAACGCGTATAAAAAAATTGCGTTCGCTTGGTTGTACGACACGATGACGGTAAGCACCGTGGGCAAGATTTACAGCCGACGTTCTTTTGAATAGGCGGACCGTTTTGACGTACCGTGTGCGACCGTATATCTCAAGCACGCAATACACTGTGCAATTTACGCCATACAAAATAATCTTCGTGCCGCGAAAGCTGGAACCATTGACAGTCTCTTCTTGGCTGTACTTTTGAAGTAAGTGGCTTCGTCAACGATTGGATTCGGCAAAATTACTTCGTGGCGTAAAATATTATGTTGGCCAGAATCTTCTTGTTAGTTAACAATATTTCAGGTTACAAAAAGCCCTTTTTTTTAAATTAACGATTGCTAAGATCAGCACGTCCTTTTGTTCCATACCCGTGGGCGCGGAAACCTAAGGTTCACAAACAGCAGTTGATGGCGTTGCCGTCCGAATATTCAAGCCTAATCGAGCCAGCGGAAAAGCCAACAGCAGCGAAATACGCGGTACTGCTTAGTCAATTAATTTTCCTAGACGAATTCGCTTTGAGCTGTTCTATCCGACTCCGCATGATAGGTTACGGTCTAGATCCTACAATAGGTTTCTTGTCTAGGTAGCAAAATCCTTTCGTATTTGGATAGTTTGCGTACACACTATAACTCATACAATCATGATGGACAAACACACACAAACGACACTTTTGGAAGTCTGAATACACGTATGGACGAATAAAAGTGCACTCAGTTTATATTGTTTCGCAATATAAAAGATATGGGATGCGAGACATTCATGACAAAAAAGCTCTACAGTGTCCCTTGAAATGGTTCTCTCAAAGGTCTGATCAACTTCACCATAAAATTTGTAAACACTGGCCAGAAAGTGCTATCTGTACTGTATGATCAACTCGAATAAAACAAAAGAAGGGCGGAAGTTATAACGACTTCCGCTAACAGCGGAAACGTCATTAAATCCATGAAAGGTAAATCCACAATGAAAAACTGTGCATGCTAGTAGCCATCGATTCACCATCACTGGTTTCACAAAACATAATTGTTTTAGGACTGGCTCAATCCGTACCAAGATCCTGTTGTTGCGCCGCAACAACAGGGCTTATAAGCCGCAACACGCAGCAACGGGCCACAACCAGTGCCAGCATGTGTGCTGGACTGGGCTGCTGCAACGCCGCAACAGCCGCAACACGGCTTATAAGCCGCAACACGCAGCAACGGGTGTGTGTAGGACATATATCCTAAAAGCTTAATTTATTACTTATGATGCGTGCTTGTTGCTCGCCAGCACATTTTTTGCAAGTTCACTAATTGCATTAACCGCTATCCGAGTGCATCTAAATGCTGCTCTTCCTTCTCTAAATGTAGGCATGTACTGCTTTCTCCGATTTTATACGCAAAATAATTTTTTTGGCAAAAACGTAAAACAAGAGGAAAATAACTGGCTTCGAAAAACTGTTTACAAATTAATACGTATTCGGTAATACCAAATACAACACTTGGTGTTACAGTGATTTTCCCCAACCGAAAGAGGACCCAAATATTGCACGCTGGACGCTGGATATGCCGCCGGCAGTCACTGCTCGCGTCTCGCCAGTTTTAAGCTTTTTTTTCTTACCAGCTTCCGTAATCCGGCTAGTAGTTCTGGACCGAGTGATCCGAGTAGCAAAACGTTTACAGTCTTCTCCGACAGTTCAACTGACGAGAATGAACATGCGCTTCCGACTGAATTAAGCGCCTCCTGCCATTTGTACTGCGAAAAGCTGGAACAACAATTTACCGCGAATTTCTGTCCCGGCAGTTTTCAAGTGAAGTGGCTTGGTCAGCAACCACTCTGGATTCGGCAAAACTACTTCGCTGCTTAGAATACCAGCCGACATTGTGCCACACATAGTAGTCACCATAATATAAAGCACTTTCATGCAGATTTTGTTAGTTTCCAGTCTTGAATTATAATAAGTGTTGTTAATTGACAAAGTCTGCCAAGGATATTTTGCGGACTATTACGATTGATTGTCCCACCTCTGTGATCCAATGCATATCTTCTGGCTAGTTATTATCCCGTGTGTTATGATAACTGCGGTACGTCCTCCCTCGCTCTATGATCCTGCAATACGTTGTATTCGCCATAACGAAAGCTTTATGACAAAATAAACGTGATAATTATTTGTTGACCCTTTTATAGAGCGTCGATACGAGACCGGACACCATACCTTCAGGCATTCGTGAGAATCCGTCACTAACGCCAGCTGACCGCTTTAAACGCCAGATACCGTATTTATCAAAAGAAGCATGGGCGTTGTGGAATCAGTTGGCGACCGCAACAACGACAGAACCACCAAGACCGACGTGCCCGGTAATCTTTCCTCAACAAAATCTTTGAGTTGTATTACCAAACTCCATACATAGGGACTGTACAGTCACCAAGTTTAATGTATATTCTATAATCCGGGGTAAACAAGTTGCTTTAACTTTTGGGTTACTGGCACAGTGCACTAAACATTCCTCTTCGTCATTCTCCTACGTATCTATTTGCGACAGTCGTGTTTTGATCATATGAACATTTGGGTAATAATAATTGTAGGAATAAAAGCAATACAGCTGTGGGTGCAACGAAAGGTGCCCTGTGGCTGCATTGACCTTTAACGGCACCGGCACAGCCAACTAGCACACTCTGCATGGTTAAGCTTGACAACGACGTCATTCTGTGAAGACTTCGTAACAGGCTTTTAAACATTATAACTTGTTTCTCCTAGATGTTTACCCCGAAGCCGGAAGGCATGTCATTTGACTGGACTCCATTGTTCGGGCGGTACAAGTGTTGCGTCAAAGACGACAGTAAGCATCTGATCAGCACAGGCGTGTGGTGTTACTAACGGGTTTCCAGCGTATTGTGTTTGCAGAAAAATACATGCTTTACGTGGACAAAGAAAATGAGGTAACGTGGGGTGACCTAATTAACCCGGGTCCCCAACATTACAATGACTATCGCAAGGTTTGTCTTGACCGCTGGATGAAAGTTTAAGCCAACGGCAGATGATATGGACGGTGTTTCCGTGATTCCCTGTTCAACGTTGTCCAATCGACTGGAAGAGAATGAATCGGTTGATATGCTCACACTTGTACGATTAAAATGGTTTTTCCTTACAAGGTGGCGTCGAAATTCCATTTTGCGTGATGCTCCTTAACGTAACCAATATACAGTAATGTCGTTTAACCCGCTTCAAAACTGACAAAAATAAATTCAGCTGACGAGTCTTGTTCAACGCCTTGTATCTGTAGTGAAAAATATTATGTCAAAATCATAATAATGCTCAGAAGTCAAAAGCTGTTCATGAATGCTTATAAAGCAAATGAATTTTGATTTTGTATCTGTAGCTAGATTCCGCCACACACTTAGATACATTAATGCAACTTTATTATTCAGCTAAGATTGGTGCGCTTGTACAATTTCTATACGTTCCTTTAGATCTTCAAACGAATTACAAAAGTACATTTAGTTTGCTCACAAAATTCAGGCCTGCGTTCAGTTTTTACACTAGAAACAAGTGACAAATAGAAAAGTAAATCAGTAGATACACTATTACACCGTATGTGACAATGCAAAATACATACAAATACAATTAGCCGCGTACGCCATCCATTCGATATTTATGTTGTAATTTGCATATTATCCTTCGTGGCAAACTATCTGCTGTTTAGGAAATAAATATAAATTCGCCTGAAATTATTTGTTTTCCGCCTTTTCCTTTGAAATAAGTAATTTCAAAGACAAAATCACATGCTGCACTTATAACCAAAACAGAAAGATATGGAAATTCCGCGTAAAATGCTGAATTAGCGTTTGCGTGGCTGGCTTTTCCGTATCCCTGTCGTTCGTGATGGCGGAGACAAAAGGCGCAAGTTCTCGCGCTGGTGAAAGGATTGAAGCCGTTTTGCCATTTTTAAAGTTTTTCTGGCTATTTTCCTTATACCTTTTCTTGAGCTTAATAATGGAGTTGTGTACGATGCCCTCGTATTTGTAGCCCTTTTGGTTTAACATGCTGTGACGGCTTGCTGACCATTTATCCTTACCGGGATAACACTGCAAATTTTTCTACCGTATATTGTAAATTTCGGCTATGGTTCTCCGCCTTACGAAGACGATCATTTACTGCAAATAACTAAATTAATATGTGAGACTAATTAATTTTAGCGTGTGATATTGACCTTTGTAATGCTCGGTGTTCCGTCTTACATTTATTTGTCAACAGCCCATAAGAAAAAGCCGACGCTGTCGATGTACGTAATTAAACTGATTTTAAATTTCGACAATGGAAGAAATGTCAAAATATTTAGCGTTATCTAAAATATAAGTATGCGAATTTATTGTTCCAAAAAGTGTACCTCGTGGTAAAGTTGGCCTACAGAATATCCATACACAGCATCTCTCGTGAAACCCGCTTATTCCTTGATACTCTGACTCTCGATATTCTTAAAGAAAAAATGTGGATAAAGACAGTAAAAGGTGTTCTAAAAAAAGTTTAATGCAGCAAAACTGAGCACAGCTGTCTGGTAAGGCACCCGGACGACTGGACGGTGTCCGATGCAATTGTATAGTCTTGAAACATTTTCTTGATGTGAATTACGTGGTGACTCATTTTTGGGTTTACCGCGAAAAGCTGGAACCGCGGTATCTTACCGGAAAATTCACGGCCATACTTCATGCTAGCTACCATGTGAAGTGGCTTAGTCAGCTAGTTGTTTGAATTCGGCAAAATTTTCTCTTTTCTTGTAAAACATGACCATGGCGTATAAAAGCCCACCTAGTAATCATAATATGAAGCACTTTCATGCAAAGTACGTGCCTGTAGGTCGGCAGCCTATAATGATTAACGGGCGAATAATATTATACGGACAATTACCATTGATTACAACTACAATGCATATCGTCCGGCTAGCTGTCATCGCGGGCATGATCGGTGTGTCTGCGGTACGTGCTCCGTCATTCTATAATTAATTTTTACTTTATATCCGCATTAAAGTATCCTTGACATCGTATACAAGTGCACAGGAAATGCGCTTTCATTTGTTCACATCTTAGGGAACGCTTGACGCATCACCAGGCATTCAATACGATCCGTCACTGACGCCGGATAGCCGCAGCGTGATGGTAAATGTGCCGATTGATGTTGAACTTCTATCCGTAATATGGAGTGAGTCCACTGTCGCAATTACGGAAAAACCGACTGTCGCAACTACGGAAGAAACGACTATCGCAACCACGGAACAGCCGACAACAGTGGATGCTTTGACGCACATTCACCAGATGTTACCCCTGGCGCTCAGTTCACAGGCCCATTCGTATAGACTATATCACGATAATTATACTCGTAATCGTCAAATTCTAACAACATGTTATGCGAAAGTGCGGACAGAGGAAAATGGTTTTGCTTGTAGGTTTAAAAAAATACAAAAAAACAACAATAAAGTTATAAAATATAAACCTAGTTAAAAGCCTAGTGTTGGGCAAATATACGTAGAAGACAAACCTGAAGTTATTTGCCGTTTTATTCGCAGTTCACAATATTTTGGTGACCCTTCTGTATTTGTTGTACGCAAAAATAGTTTATAGGACGGATTTTGTTTTACACATGTTTTCTAAAATCACCGGCTGCTCTTAATCAAGAAACTACAGCCTGTATGTATATTTCGAGAAGCGTGTTGGTTTAGCGTTTGCGTAGCTGGCATTCTCAGAAGCCCTTCAGAAAACGTCGTTTATGCTAGTGGAATCAAGAGTAGGCTAAGGCTGAGCAGCTGGCTAACCTGCCGTGATTCGTGACAGACATTATTACCGCGGATTTCTTCCCCCACTGCCGAAAAGCTGTGCAACAATGTGTGAACTGCTTTATTCAATAAAACTGAACCGCGAAAGCGTTTTTAATGTAAAATCGGAGTGCATTCTGTACAAAGATAACGTACGTGTGCTTTGCTTTGCCATCAAAATAAGCACTGCGACTTGCGGATTTTTTTGTAACTGTTATGTTTGGTTCTTGCCGCCCACGCGCACAACCAGAGTCTCGGCAGTGATAACTCGCGGATTCAGTTATTTACTCTACGGTAGACAAGCTTTTTCATTAAATCGCGCTGTGAGGATAAAGCGGCTCACGTACAGCAATAAAGTCTTTCAAATGATTTCATCGTATTGCGCCGTGGTGGCATGGTACTGCCTACGCGGATCTAACGACGTAGCCGGGGTTCGATTCCCCCATTGGTGCGTTTTTCAGCCGTTTCTCGGTTTCCCTCGGATTGCGCCCTGCTGATAGCGCTAAAGCAATATCGACTAAGTCCCAGCGCACGTCTCAGCAATAGACTGCCGCATGAAAATCTATAATACACAAAATGCATATGAAAATCTATAATACACAAAATGCATATGTGCATCTCTTTGATATTTTTTATCCATCCAAGATATCTTCTCTCTTAAAATCTCAAGAATCTGCAGCCGTTTTATATGGTGAGTAATAATATTTCGAGCGTACCATATACGCGTAATGCCAAAAGCTCCAAGTGGTAACAAAAATATGCGAAGCAACATTTGCGTTGTCAGATATGACACAGAAGCAGATGGAAAATGGGGCTAATAGCCTTTATTGTGAGAACAATAAAGCAACAACAAAACAAAAACCAACAGAAAACCCGATGTGGGAAAAAGCTGTGGAAAAAAGTGCCTGCAGTGCGCTAGCTAGGAATCGTGATAATGATTCCGCGTGCTGCCGGTGTGCAACAGCTGATGCTGCAAAGCACGGAATCGCCCGTAGGCGCTGGGCTCCACCCCCAAGAGTGCAAGGAAATGCGCTGATTGGTCAGCGTAGACAAAGTGTACGCTGAGTAAGCAGCGTAATGTAGCGGCACGAATGGCGTTGCCATGTGCGGGCGGGCGACAGAGAAAGCCACGAGAGGTGTCTACCGCCTCGAGTGAGCGGTCTCTGACATGCCTCTGGGCGGGAGTGGGAGCTCCTGCGAGCACCTTCCGACTCTGCCCCTGGCCAACCCGGTAGGGTGCCAGGATCCGATACCCGGTAGGGCCGGATGCCACTTTGTCTCTAAACCCGGTAGGGTCGCTTCCTCCAGACCCGCGGTGCAGTGCACCGAACGGCCGAAATCTGGAGTGCACTCTGGTTGCAGGGGGTTCCAGTGGGGTTTGAAGGCTTGGTTGGTCGAACAAGTAAAAAAATAAAGTTTATAAGGCTCGTAGGTTAAACATCGAAACAAAAAGATCACAATTCCGGTGAGAATTAAAGAAAGATCAAAGTTAGAGATCCCACAGCCAATTCCTTTGGTTAATGGCTAAATAAAAACATCATCTTTGGTTAATAAAGTCTAGAAAAACCAGGTTTGGTTAAAAAAAACTAGACAAAACAAAAGGCTTATTCCGACTAGGTATACCACAGGGCCGCATTTGTCCACGGGGGTCCTAGTCAACGGTCCGCTTTATCCGATAGGATATGTCTGATCCTGTGAATCCGGGGCGACGGTTCCCAGAGATGTCCACAGGGGTCCAGTAAAGTAAATCCAGCGGTGCGGTGTATGGAAGGCACGGTTGCATGCGCAAGGACCGGTTGTCCCCTTCCTGATTATGGTGGACCAAGCCCGGTTGGGCGGTCCATGGTGGGCCAGAGTGATGTCTCTGGACAGGAGAGGTACTCCTGTGACCGAATTAGTATGCTTGGACCGATTCCGTTTGGATGGCCCATATGGGTCTCTAACTTGGACCGGTTTTGGCCTTGCATGCCGGTTTGGTCATGCGCCTAGGTCCAAAAATCTTCTAAGTCCAGGAGGGCCATAATGGAAAAATTTCTAAGTCCGAGGACCAAGTGGTGTAATGGACCAAACCCGTTGGGGCGGTCCAAACTCGGTCTCTGACATGCTCTGGACCGGGATACAGGGTTCCGGAATGGTATGGCCTTGCTTCCAGCCTTTGGAGGGGAGTGGGTCCTGTATAACCGGTTTTGGCTCTCCGATGTGGACTTAGTCGCTTTTTGATGAGCCACGTCATTGGACGGGCCAAAAGACTTAGTCGATTTTCCGACTGTCCGCGGTTGATGGCGGGCCAAATGGACTTAGTCGTTTTTTCGACGGTCCAAGGTGTATGGCGGGCCAAAAGGACTTAGTCGTTTTTTCGACGGTCCAAGGTGTATGGCGAGCCAAAAGGACTTAGTCGTTTTTTCGACGGTCCAAAGTTGATGGCGGGCCAAAGTTGGTCCGTCTCATTGGCCGTGGGCCATGAGTTGGCTACCATGTCCGATGAGTCAGGTAGGTTTCCCTGAGACCGTGGCCATAACAAAATTAAGTGGCGTCTGACGAAAACATCAGGTTGGCCGGGCCAAACTACGAAAAATTAAGTTGTGGGCGCCGGTAGGCGTTTTCCACAAAGGAGTCGGTCTGCTGACTAGAAGCATCCTCGTTTGGCCTCGGGGCGGTGCATCTTTTAGATGGGCCTCTGGGCGGTCCGTGGTGAGGATGTTGGACATGGCATGCAAAATGGGCATACCACAACTTCTATGTGGCTCTCTTACTCACTTGTCCCAGTCGCCTGGTATGGCAGCTAAACTCGTGAGCCAGCTATGGTCGGTTAGACGCATAGTGGGCCTGGTCCAATTTCTATGGGCCAGGACTTGGCCTTGGCTTGTCGCAACTTGTATGCGGGCCAGGCTGATCCACGGCCTGTCGCAACTTCTATGCGGGCCGTCGCCGCCTTCTGGGCGCTGGATCCTTTCCTTGCCGGTGAACCAGGCGTTGTGCCAAGTTCGGTCCGGTGGACTCCGTCGGATGGTCTGGGATGGCCGAGCCAAATTCATGGTCCCAGCCGCTAAGCCAGAGCCTATCCGGGGAATCCGGTTAAGATTCAGGGATTTAGGTCCAGTGAGGTAGACATTACATGGCCGTAAGCCACGTTTGTTGGGCGAGGGTAACAACCGTTGGATTGCACCCATCATGGTGTTCGAGTCCGGTTTCAGGGGATGTTGGTCCGTTTATAGGGCCAACATGAAGGAATGGCCGTTGGCCTATCCCTGCCCTCCTTGTCCGGTTTGGTCGCCGTCGCCCAACCCAGTGTTGAGTGGGTCGACGACGCTTTCCTCCATGGCCGCCAATTCCTGTTCTGTCAGGTTTTGTTGATGTTGGCTGGAGTTGCTGGCCGGCCGGACTTCTTGGTCTGGTTGGACGGCCTGGGTTTGGACATGTGCGGACGATTCTGTTGAGGACCGTTGGGTACGGAACTTCGTTGGAAGTTTCTTTGTCGCCGTCCGGTTAACGAACGCTTCCGCACCGTCGTCGAAGTCCGATGGCTGTTTATAGCGGTAATCTTTGGCGCGGCTCCTGTAAATGTTCAGGGCGCTTTGGATCTTGACTCCCGCTTCGATCTCGTGGATCTGGTTTCCCAGGAGGGCCACTTGGGTCAATAGCCGAGGGACGATTTTCACTTGCCGGTAGGCAACTTCCAGTTCCCAATGACAGTGTAGTGGCCAAGTCTGGCGGCAAAGATGCGTATCAGCGTGCCATTATAGGAATAGGTTTGTGTCGCGGGGTCGTCCTTATGATCGGCCGGCTTGCATGGGATTTCTATGGCCGCTCTGCAAGCTGCAATGATGAAACTGGCGTTCGCGTCCGGTAGGACAAACTGAGCCAGGTATTTGACGACTTCGAGTTGGTCGTCCTTAATGTGCAGTTGGCACAAGTCGTTCCAGTCTGGTCTGGTGATGGGCTGTCCAAGTAAGTTCACGTCCGTGATGCTCGATAGAGCATTTTCACGGACCATCGGGTAGCCCTCGCGGTTCTGTATGTGCTCCGTCATGTTAAAGTCACGGGGCCAATCTTTCCTCTGCATTTCCATTTCAAGTCCGGACCGGGTGACGAAGGTTTGTAAATTCTGGACCATGGCATCGACTTGGGCCCATCGATCCCTGGGGTATGGGATGGCCCTCATAATGTAATCCGTCACCTCCCGTTGGGGAAGTGGTCGGATGTTAATGCCTTGGTCCTCAGCATACTTATATGGATCGAAGTCCGTGGCACTAACGCTTGCGCTTTGTCGGGCCGGTGGGTCCGACGACGGCGGTGCGGGCTCCGTTTCCATCGGTATCTGAATACTGATGTTGTGGGCCACCGAGCTGACACTTCGTTCGGGTCGCTTGGTGGACTGAGCGACTACCAGGTTGGACTCCGTCTCGTTTCGCTTCCCGGGTGATGTGCGCGGTTGGCGCTCGGGCTGGCTACGGCTTTGGCGTCCACTTTGGTCCTGGTTACGGCTCTGGATCTGGTGACGTAAGTCGTCTGGGTTCCGCGGTAGCGGTGCCAGTGGCGTGCGCTGTTCAGTGCGCGCTGGCTGGTATTGGCCTTTCAAGGCGTCCAGCAATCCACCTTCCATCAGCTGTCGGGCCACCTGGTCAACCATAGCTTTGTTGATGTTTTCCAGGATCGTTTTTTCGAACCCCTGGTTGTATTCCATGGGTATGAGCAACTCGTATCCGTAGGATCGAGAGCCTGATGATGGCCGCTGATGGTCGTAATTTCTCGGGGCGGCCGTTAGGCCACGCCCTGAGGACTGGTCAGATCCTGAGTTGCGGGATCGACGGTCCCGGTCCCGCTCGTCCTTCCGTTCTCGAGCCGATTGGCTGAGTGGAAGAATCGGGGTTCCAGTACTGCACCAGCCAGGTTGTCGGGCGCCACTACGTTGCATGTAGAGATCGTAGATTTCTATTTGCTCATGGTCCCTCAGTAGGGGAATCAGGTGGCTTCCGTCGCGGCTGGTCATGTGTATATATGCGTCGAAATTGCCTCTCACCACTTCCAGGTAGAAGCAGTAGGCTCGTTCGATCTCGTCGCAGAAGCCCGGCCGCAGGTGGTATGCGCAGGGGAACAGCTCCCGTGAGGAGTTGTCCCGGCGATGAGGGTGTGTCATATTATCGCCGCTGTTGCGTCTGCAGTCCGAGCATCGCGGTTCATATTTCTGCTGCGGTGTAAGTCCCATTCTCCGTGGTAACAGAAATGAAACTTGCAGAATGAGGTTAAGTCCACTTTCTATGACGGGTCCCTGTGATAATTACGCCCTATATTTTACGTCCCTATGATTTTACTTGTGATTTGTTAACTAGGCTTTTCTTGCCCGGTGAATTATATCGGGATCACCCCCTAGACCCTATGCGAATTCTACGCCTAGGTCACTGATGGTGAGTACGCCGCTTCTTCTTGGACTTGGTTGAGGCCAAGGAGTCGGATTCGGTGGGACGAGGGCCGTAACGATCCGGTGGGATGTTATGTTGTCTGTACCACTGCTGGGCCTCGGGCTCGTCGACAGTTTGCTCGAGCCATCCTTCGTTTAACATCTTCCGTACGACGTATCTGACGTCCTCGCAAATAGGGTACAACCCGCTAGGGCGGCCCTGGTTCGGCATATATGCTATCCCATCGATAAGTTGTGGATGGTGCGAGATGACGTTCAGATCGTATCGGCCCAGGAGCTGGTTGGCTATTTCGCCTCGTGTAAGGCCTAATGGGTGCTGAGTGGTGGTCAGCACTGTGAGGACGGCGTTACGCCATTCCCAGTAGCCTTGAGGAGCCTTATCCACTTTTTCCGGTGGGAAAGTGTAGAAGATCTGCGTATTGGGCAGATGGGTCCGTAATATAGCTCCTTCATGGTAGGCCATCTGTATGTACTTCATCACTTTGGTCTTGGTCAGCGGTGGGCCATTCCATTTCTTAATGAGTTGGAAGGCCAAGCCCCTGTAGCAAGGGTTGTACCCGTTTGGGACAACGCCTTTAAGGCCGCCTTAATATATGCCCATCGCTTATCGGAGTTGGAGATCCGCGGCTTTTTGGAAGGATCTCCGCCGGGCCATTTCCTGGCTACCTTTGGTGTTGGTGGCGAGACATAGTCGATCCGTGGTATGGCCGGGCATGGGTCAGGTAAAGTCCATGGAATCTCACCGTCATCTGATTCCGGTGAGGTCGAGTCGCGCGTCCTTTCCCGTTCGGGCGATGCAGCGCTTCCACTTGGCTCAGCGTTGTCCACGCTGGCTGGGCTTTCTTGGCTAGCGCTCTCTGCGCTGCCTTGTTCCTGGTTGGCGCCTTCTGCGCCACCCTGGTCCTCCATGTCCTGGTCACCGTTAGGTGGCTGATTCTCGTCACCGGGTGGGGTTTCCATGTCATGGTCCGGTGGGAGGTCCATGGTAAGTTTACCAGGGCTTTGGTCATCATCATCATCAGAGTCGGACTTTTGGGACTCCATGGTTTGGTCCTGGTCCGGCTCTTCTTGTTCTTCGTCCTCTGAGTCCTCCGGTTGTGAGTCCTCAGAGTCCGAATCGCTTGGCTGCGGTGAGGGATCTTTTTTCCCTCTTTTCTTTGTAGCCGTGGCCTTTCGGCTCTTTGTGGATGTGGCCGATAAGGCTGGCGAAGGAGGTCTGGACCGGCCAGCTGTGTTAGGCAGTGACACTGTGTCCCTGGGCACAGGCCGAATTCCGGCTGCGCGCATCTCGTCCTCCGCTTCTTGGCGTGCAGCCAATTCTCTTCTTGTGACGGATGGTCGAGGAGGCTTTTCTACCGGCAAGTTCTTTGGACCAGGCAGTTTGGCCACTTGGGAGATCAAGTATGCCTCCTTGGCTCTGCCGGTCAACTTGTCTTTCGGCGGTCCAACAGCTTTCTTTCTATCCGGGTCCCATTTTGTGCCCACGTCGTGTGACACGTACAGAGACCGTTGGGTCTTCTGCGGGATGAACCCGGGGATGGTGAAGCGGATTGCTTCCGCCCGGTAGGCGTTGGTCGTCTCCAAGGTTCCGTCCTTAACCAGCGCTAACAACTCGTCGAGTATGATGCGCTCCAGTTCTTCCAGGTCACCCTCTCCTTTATAATAGAGAGCATTAAGGGTCCTGACGATGTCAACTAAATTGGAGCCTTTTGGGTTATGCAGGTAAGCGATGGTCCTGCATATCTGGTGGAAGGGGTAATCCCGGCTACGGGAAAGCCCTGCTGGCCGATGAGGCACGTGAAGCTCCATCATGCTGGTCCAGTCACGGTGTGTGCGGACCAGAAGTCCCATGTCCAAAATAAGAGTTACTACCCGCCGCATAAAGGGTGCCGTTAGTACACGGTCCGCTGGCGGTAGCCCCCTGAATTCTTCTCCATGTACCATTCTGGCTCGGAGAACTCGGACGAGACACTGGTACATGTCTCTTCCTGTTGTGCGTCTCATGATCCTGGCCGCTGCCACCCATTGGCGCACATATGGACCCGTTGGGATCTCAATGTGCGTGGCCTCCGGTCCAGGGTCCGGGAGCTCAGCTTCGTCGTCCCCAGGCGAGGGGAGCATTGTCTCCTCCGAAGGCGGTTCGCCTTCGGGGACTGGCTCGTATTCCTCTTCTTGCCATGGACGATATGTTGCTGGCCCTTTAGACTTGTCCTTACTGTCCGATAGGACTTGGACATCTTCATCGCCTGATAGCCGTTTCTCGAGCTGGGCGATCTTGGCCTCGTGAGTTTTCTTGTCCTTAGCCGCTTGTTTCTTCTGGCGGTTCCTTTCGGCCTCTGGGTTTGATGTTGGCGGAGGTGTGGTCGCCTGGCTCCCACTCGGTTGAGGGGAGTTTGGACGAGAGGCCGGTTTGGCCCTCTCTGGGTTTTTTGCTTTTCTCGGCTGCTTACTCCGTTGGGAGTTTGCTGAGTGAATTACACCCATGCCAAGCGCAAAGTTCTCCATTGTCCCTGTTGCGGGGAAGGTTATTGGACGGCCAAAAGGTATGTCGTCGATACTAGCAGGCATGTTCGTCAGTATTATCGGAGCGGCAGCCGTTGGCCCTGTTCCGGACTGACTTTGGCCTGCCGATTCTTGTGCCGACAAAGTGGCCTTCGGTGGCTCCTCCGGTTGAACTAGTTTTGGCTGTGGCTCTGTGGCCACAGGTCCAGACGGAGAAGTATCCATTGGCTCTGAGGCCGCTGGTGGTTGTGCCTGCGTCTTTGGCGGTACCACAGTTGGTGGCTCATTTGACGACAGGGTTTCAGCCATTCTTGAAGTCTTCCTCCGGTGGGGGAAAGGCTTTCTGGTTACGGCGGCGCCGGTAATCAGCTATCATCCGTAAGACCAAGTATCGGAGCATTTCGGTTATCATATCGTACTCTTCGGTACGATCCTGCTCGTTGGCCTCCTGTCTCTTTGTGAGCAGGAAAGGATATTGCCGGCGCTCGTTATGGTCAGCATGGATCAGTAAGTGTCTCTGCTCGATAGGAGTGAGAGCACTCATGGGCATCAAGGCCGCGTCGGCTTCCACTTGTTGGTCCGAGACAGCCGGTTTTATCTGCACCTTCATTCGGGCCGACTCTGCGACTACTGGTGCTGGGGCTCTAACCGTGACCGTTACTGGCTCAAGTGTTGAATCTGCAGAAACCGTAGGTGCTGCGATTCGTTCCACAGTAATGGTCATCGTTGGCTCTGGAGGAGGTGTTGTATCCATCCTCTCTTTGGTCGGGGACTTGCCTGGCCGGCTCGGTGTGAACCTGGCAGGCGCCGGTTCAATGGCCGGCATACTGGGCATTCGCGCCGGAGTTGATGTGGCGCGTCCAGGAGAAGTCCTTTTTGATGGAGATCGGCTTCGGCGTGGCGATTCCTTCGTTGAAGGTAGCCGGACCTGACTGGTCTCATATAACGCCCTTTGGACATTTTCGTCCAAGTCTTCCTTGATCTCCGACTCCTCGCTAGAGGAGACGCCCCAGAAGGCCGCTGGCAGTTGAGGATGTTCGTCCTCACTTTCTGCCTCTTCTGGTGGAAGTTCGTCTTCCACTGGCTGGCCTGGTCGCGGGCGCGGTTCGACTGTCCATGCCCTTGGGTTAATGTGAGGGCCGCGGATGTAGATGGCATGCTCGATAATTTCGCTAGGCAACTTGCGTTGGCGAAGTGCCTGGCTCTTGCTCCGCATAGCCATCAGTTTTCTGATGAGAATTGTGCGTCCTTGGACCATCTGTTGACAACCGCGGTTGATGCGGTCAATCTCACGGTCCGTTAGTGTTGGATCGCCGGCGCGTAGTCGCTGGCGCATATCCTCCTCAGTAAGGTTTAAGCGTAGATGAAGTTCTATGATCTCGCTTACAGCCCGGTTGTGCGGGTCGTCCCATGACTCCGTTTGAGTCAATCGGATACGATGCCTCGTTGGAGGTTCGTCCCGCAACGGCTCAGTTGTTCCTGACGGAATCTTTGGTGCTTCCGGTGGTGAAAGCACATGTCCCTTGCCGGGAAAATTCTTTGGCGGCGACTTCTTCTTCTTGGTCGGTAGGCCGCGAAGCGTCAAAGTCGGTGGTTCCGCCTTCTTTGGCTTGAGTATGGACCGGCCTGGCCTGGTAGGGCCAGGAACATCTAAGTCCGTCGGTGGGCCGCTCCACGCTGGTAGAGTGGGCCTGGTTGGGCGGTTCAGCTCCAAGTTTTCTCTTGGCCCTCGCCAAGGTGGGAGTGACCGTTGTGAAGGAGGCTCCTCTGCTTCTGGGGGAGTCCTCTTCTTCTTCTTGAACCTGGGCGACTGTGGGCCGCTGGTTGTGGCAGGAGTGGCTGGTTCTGGCCGTCCTCCTGTCGATTTCCTGGTTGTTGTCCGTACAACAAGGGTTCCACTTGATGTGTCGCCCCCGATTGGCTTCGGTGTGGGCTGTGATGCCACCGTTGGCGCATCTACAGCCATTGGGCTTGTCGGTTCACCAGCCGGTTGGACTGGTGTCGACTCTGCTTCGGCTGGTTTCTCCGAACAGAGTTCAAGGGTATTATCGGGCAGGCTCACGTCCATTTCGACGTCCTGCGATGGGACTTCTTTGCTGCTGTCCGCTGTGGCGGGTCCAGCAGTGTCCGTTGTTTGGCTTGATGTTGGACCAGGCACCGGTAGGGCCTGGGCCAACTCAGTTGGGATTGGCTGTCCAACTGATATTGAGGCGGCCGGTTCGTATGTCAGGGCCAAAGGTGTTGGCGCAGACACTGGTGATGGTCGCCATTCGTTTACTGGGTCGAAGTCGCTGGAACGTGCCGTCGTTGGCGGACGTGGGACCTTCCAGTAATCTTCGATAAATTCTCGGATCCATTTTGTGGTGTAGTCCATAACCGTTAACGATGGACCGGTAGGCATCGTGTGGTTAGGAGTGAGGTCCTTAAGCAGAGCCACCCGTTGGGCCAAGCTCTGTTGCTGTTCTGTCAGCCTGACCGCTTCTGGGTCAAATGGACTGAGTTCTTGGATCCGGTTGGTTATGCGGCGCTCGACATCTCCAGCGTCGCTGATGAGGTGCCGAATGCTCAGTGCTTGGACAACCGTCATTTGCATGGGCCCAGTGTCAGCCTCGCGCAACCGTTGGTTCGCTGCTGCCTGTTCATCGTCCCATTGTTGACGTAAAGTCCGAGGGGCCGGTCGATTGTCGTCGTCCGGTTGGTTTAATACCGGAAAATCGTCCGCATAAGCCGGTCTGCCTTGCGTGACGTTGCCCCGCATAATCGATCCAAGGCGTTCCGCTATGGCTGGTGGCGGCGCCAATGAAGTTGGCCTCGGGTGGACCTGTCGTTCTGGCGCGACCAGGTGATCAGGCGGAGCTGTAAGTCCTGGTACGGGGATCGAATCGGGCATGTCGAACCATTCAATGTCGCTGTCGGTTTCTGTGTCCGACGCGCTGGCTGGTCGACTAAGTGCCGGTCCGGCTGCAAATCTTTCAGCCGAGATCCGCATAATTCTCGAGACTCGCATCCTCAATTCTTCCGCCGGTTGGCGTGTTGAGGACCGTGTCGGTACGAGAAGTCCAGTTTGTCCGACGCGTGTTGGCTGCCCCGGTCGGGGTTTAGGCAACACACGGCGAAGTGCTTCGTCGATCAGGCCGAGCTGGTATTGTCGGTTACGGAAGTCGCGCAGCGCTGGTGCGTCGTTGGCCGTATCTAATGGCTTATCCATGAACCGCAGCATGGCCCGTCGAATCCTGGTAATGTATTCCAGGACGCGTTGAAATTCTAAGTCCAACGCGACTTTTCTCCGTAAGGTGGCGATGTCCACCCCCTTCAGGCTGGTGATAGCCTTGCGGATTTCCTCTTCAAGGAGTTCCGCGGCGTGTAGTTCACGCTCCAAGGGCGGTATGTCTGGGTAAGCCCTCAGATCATACGGAGAAGATGCTGGTTCGCGCAATTCCAAACCAGTGGCTGTCAACATTGCCTCGTCGGTAGACGTAGGCTGGGCCACTGGTGGCGCGGAAGATTCCCCTGTCGTAGCGGTAACTACGACTGTTGGGTTCAGTGGGGGCGGGCGGTGCTGATGGTGCTGGTGGCGGACGCGTTGGTGCTGCGGAACCTTCGGTCCTCAGCTGTCTTTCCGTCCGGTATTGTTCCAGCTGGTCCCTCAGCTTGCGAGATGCCGCCAGCAATGCCTGACCGGTTTGGTCATGCAAAGGGAATATCTCATTTTGAGCCTGGCGGGTCGCAATTTCCTCGCTAAATTCATGAGCGAGGCGCCGGAATTGATCTTGATCGAGAATGATGCGCTGAGCCATCCCACGGTAAAGAGGGCTGCGTCTGTCCAGTTCTCGAATCATGGCCACCAGCTCTTGGATGGCGTTCTCTACTTCCTTCAGATTGTCCTGAAGTTGGTATAGTGGAGTCCGGCCGTCGGCAAAAGGTTCGATAGGGGATTCGATCCTCATTGGCGGTGTAGTTGGATCCAACTGGACGTCCCCTTCGTCTTCTGGCTCTGGCGATGACACAGGTTCTGTCGGTGGGACAGTCTGGTCACGCCTGATTACACACACTGGGTTCTGTGGTGGCCGTGCCGCTGGTTCCGGTTCGGCTAAGCCAAGTTCGGCCGCCAATTCTGGTGGAACCTCCTCTGGCCGGTTATATATTGTGAGCCGTCCATTCATAAATACCCGTAGTGGGTAATCACTTGGCTCGTTGAGCTGTGATGTGCTTGGCTGGGTTTCCCGCGGCACTGGAGTTCTGTACGCTTTCGGTCCCGCTCGTGGAGGCTCAATAGATGAGTCGGACGGCGCCTGGCCCGTAGGGTCAGGTTGTGCCGCCGAAGGTGGGCTATACGGCGGTTGGCCGTATGCTCCATATCCGCCGTAAGGCGGTGGATATCCGTAAGGTCCTGGCGGATACATCCACGGTGGTGGGTATCGCCATGGGTTTATGTCCGGCTGCGGCTGGTTTGAAGGTCCAGGCGCCGGATACGGTGGATATCCATAATGTGGACTGTAGTATGGCGGCGGAATGTACTGTGGCCGCGGTCCGGTATGGACCGGCGTAGTCGTAATCGTTGGCCCGACTGCCGCAGTTGTGAAGACTGGCTGATTTGCCGAAGTGGTCGGTAGGCCACCATACAAAATTGGTTGAGGTGGGCCGGTACGGCCATGAGGGTA
This sequence comes from Paramacrobiotus metropolitanus, assembly GCF_019649055.1. Lineage (NCBI taxonomy): Eukaryota > Metazoa > Tardigrada > Eutardigrada > Parachela > Macrobiotidae > Paramacrobiotus > Paramacrobiotus metropolitanus. Next base: position 81,419 of record NW_026570264.1, read on the forward strand.
ATGTCGGATCGTTTGGTCTGACGTTGAGCTTGGCTGGCTGCCGGCTACTGCTGCATTCACCAGGAGTCCAGTATCGTCAGAGAATGTTCCTGGCGGCCAAAGTTGTGGCGGAATGGCTCGAGGTGGCAGAGGCTGAGACCGCGGTAGCGGTGTGTCGGACCGTGAACTGGGGCCGACTGACATAGTTGCCAGCTGCTCAGCAGTTAGGTTAGCTCTGATGTTCGGTACCTGTACACTCGGAGTCCGGTTAGACGACCGAGTGGAAGATCCGCCCGACCGGGATTCCGGTCGTGAATATGGATGTGTGCGGTTACTGCGGTCGGAGTCATCTGAGCGATCAGTACGTCGGCGTCCTTCCATCGTTGAATGGGGCGCTGTCACGAGACGAATCACGCGGTGTTAGACTCCTACCTACTTTTTCTTGAACTAACCAGTAGGTAATTTATAGTTTTACGCTACTCCTAGGCTATCATGTCGGATAAGGTTAGATATGGTTAAACCATGTCAGATATGGTTGTCAGGTATTGGACCAAGTTAAGCTACTTCTAAGCTACTGGTCGTTTAAAGTTAGGTTAGTTAAATTTAGGTTAGTTGATTTCAGTAGCAGCTCAGTTAATTGAGCTTGGGTCACCGTGAGACTGATTCTAAGTCTACCATGTCGGATATTATTTTAGAGCGTCATTCTGTCCAGCCTTATCAACCGCCTTGTCCTGTACGTCCGGTGGGACGGTACTGGACTTGTCCGATACGTCCGGTGGGACCGTATTGGACTTCTGCTTTCTGCCCTTTGAGACTTTCTCAGATTTTTCCCGTCCTGTGGTTATGCGGGTGAGCAAGTCTTTATCCGCCTCATCTTCAGCAACTACGTCCTCTTCCAGGACTTGCTGGGCCGTAAGGGTTGCTTTCGGCTTCTTGGGCGTCTTTGGTCTTTTATGCTTTTCCTTGGGCAGCGGGGCCACTTTTGGCTCTTCGGTCACCGCTGGCTTGTCCGTGACGGACGTCCCTTTTTCCGGTTCCGCCGGGGCCAAAGTTAGGTCGATAGCGGCTAATGGCTGGTTTTGAAGTTTTGTCAGCGCCGGTGTCTCGAAATCCGGTTTGGCCTTTCGAGGTCGGCCGGGGCCACGCTTCACTGGTGGCTCTAGGTCTGATGTCTTTGGGTCAGGTGGGCCATAGCCAGGGATTCGCAAAGTCTTTTGCTGCTCCGCCACAAGTTTCTTGGACGGGCCCTTTCCGGGCTTCTGCTTCTTCGGCAGCGTCTCAAGTTTGCTCTGGGCGTGTGGAAGCTCTGCATCTTGTCCCGGCTCTGCCTTATTGTTGCACCTTTCCGACTCTGTGGGTTCAGGTTCCGCGTCGCCGCTCTTCTTGGATGAGCGTGTTATTCTGCGACTCGGGCCGTTTGGGTTAAGGTACGGCTTTAGGCGGTCAACACATACGGTGTGTTCCACACCGGTGTCCCGCTCTCGAATCCAGTAAGTGTTCGGCTTAGGTATGCCGATGACGATGTAGACGCCTTCGAACTTGTTTGGATTAGTCGGGTCGTCCACCATGTTCTTCAGGGTGACCAAGTCCCGACTTCTTTTTGTTATAGATGGCCGCATCCCTTAGGAACCCTTCTTCGATCCGCGTTTTGGCAATTTCATGCGCCCGGTTCAGGCGCTGCTGCATCCTCTTGACATAACGTTCGTTAGTCGTAAAAGTTTCTGGGACGTTGGTCCCAGCGAGGACGTCTTGTGGTATGGTCATTTCTCGTCCAAACAGCATATGGTATGGCGAGAATCCAGTGGTTGCGTGAACGGCACGGTTCATGCCGGAGATCACGTAAGGTAGGGCCCTGTGCCAACGATGTTCGTCGCCGGCGCCGCCAAAGTTTCGAATTCCGTCCCAGATGGTCTGCATCTGGCGTTCGACTTGGCCTTGGCCCTCTGGATGATATGCGGATCCGAAGGTCTGCTCGATGCCGAAGATTTTCGCCACTTTGGCGAAAGATTTTGCCGTAAAATGCGTGCCCCGGTCGGAGTGCATTGTATGTGGCATGCCGTACTTTAGTACGACTTCTTCGACAACTTCTCAAATTCCTTGGCCGAATTTGTCTTGGTCGGCCGGGCTATGGTGAACTTCGTCATTTGGTCGACCACCACAGTGATGTACCGGTATTTCTTGGTTTGGGTCACCGGTAGAGGTCGTTTGAAGTCGGCGAAGACGCGGTACCAAGGCGCAACAGCTTCAGTCGGCTGCAGCTTACCGTAGGTAGCTCGCCGCGGTACTTTGCCGAAGATACACGTCTGACATCGGTCGATGTAGTCGTGTATGTCGCAGCTCATGCGGTCCCAGTAGTACCGAAGTTTGGCTGCTTCAATGGTTTTGCGGTATCCAAAGTGGTTTTTCCATCGTGGAGGGACTGGATAATATTCTTCCGCATGAACAGAGGGACAACGAATCTCCTTTCGAGTTTCGCATTGATGTCTGTGAGTCGGTAGAGCACACCTTTGTCCATCTGATAATGTTCGGGTAGTTTGGACCTCTTGTTCATTTCGCTTTGGTGTTCCAACTCATGGATTTTCTTGGCCAGAGTTGGATCGCGGTGTTGCATCCGTCGCAATTCTTGCGCGGTGCGGTCTGTGACTTTTTCTGGACACGGTGGGACTTCGGGCTCTGGCTCTCCCGATGTGGGCGCCGGTACATTGATCACCCTTATGTCCGCCGTGCTGAACTGGTCCCAATTTGTGATTGCGTTGCAATGAGGCAGGAGAGGCTTGTCCCATTCATTTGCGGGGTCCTCGTCCGTAACTTGCAGCCTGCGCACCTTTATGATGCGTGCTGGGATCTCGTCCTTATAATCCTCGAAGTTGGGGACTTGGTCCAATTCTTCGTGTGGGCCTTTGTCATCGTCCCGTTCGAGTGGCCATCTGGACGGTGCGTCGGCATTGTCACAGAATGTGCCTGGTTTGTACTCAATGGTGATGTCCCGTCCCTGTAAGTCAAGGGCCCATCGAGTAAGACGAGGATTGATGCCGGGCCGGTTAGACTCGCATCTGAGCAGATTCGTTAAGGCTCTGTGGTCCGTCCTTACTGTGAAAGGTCCATGGTCAATGTAGTGCTTAAACTTTTGGACGGCCTACACTACGGCTAAGCATTCCCATTCGGTCACGCCGTAGTTCTTCTCAGCTCCATGTGGGACACGACTTGCGTAGGCAATTGGCCTCGAGTCCTGGCTGAGTATGGCTCCGATGCCAGCGCCACTTGCATCGCATTCGATGGTGGTCTGTTTGGTCGCATCGAATTTGGCCAATATTGGGGCTTCCGTTAGGGCCTTTTTAATTTCATTGAACTCTGCGGTGTGGGCGTCGGTCCAGTCGTTCTTCACTGAACTTTCCTTCCGCAGGAGTTCATACATCTTGGAAGTCTTCTGGGCGTAGCCCAGAATGAACTTCCGGTAGTAGTTAGCGAGTCCAAGAAACGAGCGAAGTTGACGCTCGGTCTTGGGCGGTAGCTTCTCGGCGATGGCCGCTACCTTCTCGGGATCAGTATGGACACCGTCCTTGCTGAGGATGTGTCTAAGGAATTGGAGTTTTTCCATTCCAAATTCGCATTTCGACGGTTTTATTGTGAATCCGGCGTCTCTGAGGCAAAGGAGCGTGTTTCTAAACGCTTTCCTGAATTCCTCGAATGTCTTGCCGAAGAATATCACGTCGTCGATGTATGCGAAGACGCCGCCTTGTTTGCGGGCCGGCGCCATAATCTTGTCCATTGTCATTTGGAATGTGGCTGGCCCGTTGCAGACGCCAAACGGCATTCGTTTGAACCGGAACATCCCTTCTGGAGTCACGAAGGTAGTGTAGTCCATGGACGCTGGGTCCATAAGGATTTGCCAGAATCCGGACTGACAATCTACCTTGCCGTAATAGGCGTTGCCTGCACATTGATCCAGAAGTTCGTCTGGATTGGGCAATGGGTAATTATTCTTCTTGGTCACCGAGTTCAGCTTTATGTAATTTATGCAGAACCGGGTGCCCATGGTCCCGTCGCCGTTTTTCTTCGAAGCGAGGACCACTGGGAAACTCCACGCTGCCATGGACGATTCAATTACGCCTTGGTCCAACATTTCTTGGACGTGCTTGTTTATGAACTCTCGTCCCTTCCAACTCGTTCGGGTTGGGTTCATTTTAATTGGTGCAGCGTCGCCAACTTCTATGACGTGAGTCACTCCTTTGACGTCACCGTAAGGCTTTTTGGACGTCGGGAATATGGCCCGGAGTTCCCATAAGTCCTGACGGAGTAGAGCGGTCTGCTCTTCGGTCAGGTGATCGCCGAAGTGTGCATTAGCGATCTGAGCGCGGATTTCGCGCTCCACTTCAGGATCTTCCTCTCCGGTTTGGAGGGAATTGATCTTGGCATAATCTTCCTCCGAGATTTTCTCGTATGGCTCCACTTGGCCCATGTTAACTCCTTTCCGGAGTATATGGGGCTCTTTGGAGTAGTTTGACACCAGTCTGGTGAAACTGTTGCCATCATGCTGGACTGGTCCGTCGAGCATGGCCAGACTCCGTTTGGTGTCTTGGCTTCCGAGGTATATGAATTTCTGTCTCGGGTCGACGGGAAAGTCAATGCTGACTTGGACCGGGGTGATGGACTCCGGTGGGAGCTCCACTTTTACAGTTGCCCGGACCATAGCATGGTCGTTAATAGCGCGGTACCGATTTGGATTATTCCCTGCCGCTTTTGGCCATGGTAAGGCGTCGGCATTGGGAATTGACCAATCTACGCCGTCCTCCTTGATGTCTGGCTCATATATGTCGCTGTAGTACATGTGGCCAACTTTTGCACCTTTGCGGAGGATTTGGTCGCGTCGGGACTTATTTTGGACCTGAATCCACGCGTGTTCGCTGTTTCGAGTTTGGACCTCTGCTTCGATCGGTATGACCAAGCGGTGTGGTCTTCTCAGCGATTTAAAGTGGATTGGCCGTCCCGGGTCCATAGTCCGATAGGACCGGACCTTAATCCAGCAAGTTGAGTAGGCTGGTAAGGTGTACCGCTGATGAACGAAGACGACCTTTCTCTCTTCCTTGAGGCAGTCCGTTGGACGTTCGGTCCGCAATTTGCGGATTACCGGTGCTTCGGCTCGGAGTTGGAGAATTTCTGTGTCCTCTTCGTCATCACTTGACTCCTCCGATGATTGGTTATCGGAGTCCGTGTCCGGTGAGTCACTAGAGCTCTGGACGTCCGAATCGGTAGACTCGGGTTTGTCGTCTTGCTCGGGTTTTGGCTTGCCATTGTCCTCGTTAGAGGTTGGCGCGCCGCCGGCCACTGTTGGTGCCGGTTTGGTCACGAGATCCACTTCTTGGATCTCTGGCGCTCCGGTTGCGATTTCCTGTTTTTCAGGTTCGTCCGGTCCCGCCAAAGTGGTTGGACGGCTCCCGTTGGGGAGTGGCGAGGCTGGTCGGCCTTTTGCCCAACGTTGAGATGAACGGGTTTGTATGGCCCGTATCACCGCTTCAACGCCGTCTCCACATAGAGGACAAGTCAATTGGACTTCCTCTGGTGAAGGGTCCTGCTCATTCTGGCTGGTGTCCCTTCGATGGCCCCCCTGTTCTCGGTGTGGGCCATCCTTGAAGCGCACTCTTGTCGCTATATGCGGTGCAGCTTCCGGCAATGGTTCCGGTATAGTCCTGACGTTAGTCAGGCTCAAGTCATATTTTGGCCATATGCTGACGGTTAAGCCAGGGTGTTGGGCCATTTGTCTTCGAAGCGTTATAATGTCATCGAAGAGATCCGTGCACATCTTTTGGAGTGCTTTCGGCATTTCCATGTGGTACTCTCTGTATTCCCACACTAGGGCTAGACGTTCGTCCTCCCATAATGCTCCTTCTTGAACCAAATCGTCCAATTCTTGGGCGAATGGTCCGTATTGTGCGGCAATTTGCGGCCACGTTAGTGGTTCGCCTTTTTCTTCAAGCCAGCCCTCTTCTAGGGCAAGGATCCGGCCAGCGCGGTATTCGAGGAAATTTCTAACCCCAGTAAACCAAGTTTTGTAGCGCTGGACCAGTTTCTCCTTAATTTCTCTGTCAGGCACCGGCCGTTGGCCCGGTGCCTCTGGTATCGGGATAGTCTTTACTATCCCGTGATTTGGTTTGGGTATGCCTGCGCGGAATTGGGTCATGTAACGCTCGATTGCGTTATGGACGCGCAGCTCCCATATGAGGCTTTCAATGGTGTCCAGGCATTCCCAACAGGTAGAAGGAGAACTTTTCGGGTGATCAAGCCGATTAACTCTCACTTCATCATCGGGTCCCGGTGCCCCTGGTATCGGGATAGACTTTACCGCGTCCCAAACGATTTCTTTGTTTGGCTTGAGGATGAACGTAAACTTGGAGTGGAGGTAGTCACAGCCAAGCAGTACGTGCACGTCCGTTAACGTCGGTTGGACGAAGAACGTGTGGTGGCTCTTGTATCCCTGCAGTGTCACCGGTACGGTGCAGCAGTGGGAGACCACGAAGGCGGTTTGTCCGCCGACACCAAGGATTTTGGTGTTCCGTCCTAATGGCTCTGTTTTGATACCATTGGCGGTGCAGAATTGCTGGCAGATGAGGGATGTCTCCGCTCCAGTGTCCAGCATGGCGAGCGTGTGGACTGGTCCAATTTGGACTTTGTGTGTCCATGCTCTGACGGTCTTCGGTTTTCGATTTTCGTCGAGGCCAACTGTCACTTCCCGCATCACCGGTACTATGGGGATTAGCGACACTGGTCCTGGATCGTCAGGAGCGTAGTGAGGTGAAGGTGGCTCCTGTTGGACAGACTCTTCCTGTGGTGATTTTTCCGATACCCGTAGGGTCGAAAACATACTTTTGGTGTTACGGAAGGTCCGTGAGCTATTTATGGTTCGCACCGTTGGTGTGGTGCCGAGGGGTTGTCCACGGTTCTGGAGCTCACAGATCCGAGGAGTAGACGCCTCGAGAGGTTCGGTTGTCCAGTCTTTTAGGGATCCGACCTCGCTGTCCGTATCTTGTACGGACCATCCTTCCGGTGCGCTGTCGGAGGATGTGTCTGACGCCAATTGTGGATACGTCATATTCGTGGTGCGACGTCTCGCTTTGCCACGTGTTCGGTTGGCCTTTAGGTTGGTTGAGGCTCCGAGTTTTGGGGATCGGTTGGCCTTGGGGTTAGTTGAGGCTCCGAAAATCGACTTGGTCGCCTGCAGTGCGACTGTCGGCCTGGCATCACTTTTAGAGCCAGGTGGCTTAGGCGCAGGTTTGGCGCAAAGCCTGGATCCGCTGGTAGGCTGTTGAGCCATATGGGTTAGTTTGGGATCCATTGGGGTTAGTAACTGTACAGAAGTTATGTCCGGCGGTTTAGGTTCCGGTCTTAGGTCAGGTGAGTTGCCGATACTCCCCGACCTTAGGCGTTTCCCGCGGTTGGGCTGGCCCGGCTAGGGCCACCGCCGCTGTTGCCATTTGGCTTTACCAGCTGGTCCGGTATGGGTGGTAGCGCTGCCCTTTCATTGGCTGGCGTCTGGTATCCCTGTTTTGGACCATTCTGCCGGTTGCCGCCACCGGACCCACTTCCTGAGCCAATGGACTGCCTTCGTCTGCCTGTCCCCCCATTACCACGTGGTGGTCTGGGTTGTTTGGGTGGCACTAAGCCGAGGCGGTTAGGATTGGCTGACCCGGTAGGGTAGCCTTTCTGATAGCGATTTCGCCAATCCAAATACCATTTCCGGTTTGGATTTTCGCATAATGGCCTGTTTGCATAGCCACAGCCGTCGGTTGCGTGGTTTCCTCACAGGCAGTGGTTGCAAGTGATAATCCCATCTTTGGCCCATCGCTCGAACATGCGCTCGACTCGGTCGATGTACATGTCCTCTTGTCTGCGGGCCTCTTCGGGGCTCAGAGTCTGGCGTTGGCCACTCTGGCCTCCCGGGCTTCGGTTTTGTCCTCCAGGGCTGTTGCCGCTTTGGTTTCCGCTAAAGCTGGCATTTTGGCCTTTGGAGAACTTGCCCTTTGGTCCTCCGCCGCTGTTGCCCTGGCTGTAGCCATAGTTGCCCTGGTTTCGGACCTGGCCATAGCCGCCACTACCGCCGTTGGGCGGTGTAGACCCACGTTGTGGGGAGGCTAAGTTCAAGGCCGCGATGGCGGCGTATGTTGCCTCAATTCGGGCTTGTGTAGCTTGCGGGGGATAGAGTGCCGGTTGTTGTGGTACGACTTGGGCTGGTGGCGTTTGTATGGCCGTTCGGATTGTTGGGTATCCGCGGCTTGCCTTCCCTTCGTACTCCGGTTTTCCCATTGTGTACTGCCGGACATAGCCCCGGAATTCTGCTGGTGACTTTAGTATCCGGATGTCCAGAGCGCGGCGCAGTTCTGGCTCATTCACATTCTCTCTCAAGAAGTGAAGTGTCATGGTGTCGTCCAAGCCAGCGCGCGTCTGGAGAGTCAGCATGGCGTCGTAATACTGCTCAGGGGTTTCGGTCAAGTGTTGGTATTACCGATGGGCGATTTCTCCCATGGCAGTGGCCTGCTGATTATCATCGCCATATCGAGTGGCAAACTTCTGGAGCCACTCTTCCACTGTCCAGCCGTCCTCGTCTTCTCGATTGGCTTGGCCAGTGTACCATTCTTTTACAGGGTCCGATAGGGCCATGTAAATGCGGCTCATGAAGTCCGGATCTGGTTTGTTCAGATCGGATGACTGCTTACAGATCCGTCGGACCTGTGCAAGCCATCCTTTCACCATTGTTTTGTTGCCGTCAAATTTTGGCAACTCGGTGCGGACTTGAGCTCTCGCGTTAGCTTTTCCCATCTCTTGGGCCATTTCCTTGATTTGCTCTCTGGTTGAGAGAGCTGGACTGACCGGTGGTGATGGGGCCGGTGTTGGCTGCTGTGGTATTAGCGGCACTTGCTGAGGTTGGGCCCACACTGGTTGGCCCGGTACGATCTGGATAGCCCCGTTGGACGCCATCCATGCGTATGCTCCATTCGGGAGCTGGACCAACATGGGCGCATTTTGGCCTTGACCTGGTTGAGCCGCTGGTCCTGGTGGCATGGCCGCTGTTGGCGGTATGCCTGGTGGTTGGGGCACATTTTGGCCCGTGGGCGTCGTTTGGCCCATCTGTGGCTGAGCTTGGCCCGTTGGGGCTGCCGCCGTGATAGGAGGGCCAAATAGTTGGCCTACTAGTGGTTGTTGCACCGTTGGTGTACCACTTTGGCCTCCCATCTGTCCTTGCATGGCCGATGGCCCGAACATTGGGCTCAGCGGGTTGGTCCGGTTTGGATCAGCGCCGCTGGTCTGAGCCTGGCTTGTGGCCGGATGTGGACTAAAGTTGAAGTCCATGTTCGGGAATATCGTTGGGTACAAGGACGGATACGATGGCTTTGATCCAAAGTAGCTGTGGCTGGGTATCGCCTGACTTGGATCGAAGCCTAGCCCACTTAACGTAGACGGATGAGTCTGCGTTGTGGGCGTCACTATCGTCGTTGGACTGATAGTGGCGGTTGTAGTGACCGGGACTGGTGGTGGCGGCAGTGTTATTGTCGCCGTTGATGTTCCGCGGTCCACCGGGCTGGGAGGCGCAGGTATGGTTGGCCCCTTTGGGGGATCTCCAACCAGTGGTCCTTCCACAGCCATGTTCACTTGATAGTTCTGCTGGTGATACACTGGCTCTCGGTAGAAGCGTTGGCCCTGCCGCAGAGCCTCGTCGACTTTTTCTTGTCGACGTTGTGTATCCGAGTCTGGAAAGGTATGGTAGGACGGTGGTTCTGCGGACAACTCGGAGTTGATATCTGCGAGATGTGATTTCTCCGCATCTAAGCAGGCGTTTTCCGTGCTTAGCCTTTCCAGTTCCTCGTTCATTTCGGTTATGCGTTGTGTGGCCGCCTGGTAGTCTTTGACCAGGCCGGCATTATTGGCCTCCAAAACGATGATCCGGTCTTGTTGGCCCTGGATCACCTGTTTGGCTTGATTGAAGGCCTGCTCCAATTGGACGAAGTTTTGATGCCCAATGGCGCTGTTCTGCTCAAGTTGGACCCGAATGGTTGCTTCGGTGTTGAGCTGGCTCTGGAGGGCAACGATCTGTTGCTGGAGTTGCACGTTCTGTGCCTCCTTCTGCTGAACCGTTTGGCTCATCAGTCCTCCTTGCTGGATGGTCTTCATGAGATTCTGGTGGCTCTCATAAAGAAGGTTGTATCCATTCCGCAGACGGTTGATTTCGTCCTGCAGATTGGACAAGTCTTCGGTGAGACGTTTGTTTTCCCTCTGTAGGCGGTCCGCCTCAGAGTCGGTGTCGTCAATGGTGGTCCGGGCCGCAGCCAAGTCGTCCCTGGCTTTGGCCAGCTCGGTCCTCGTAGAGGTGAGCAGGGCTTCAAGGCCCGCCACAGCCGTTTCTAGGCTGTGGATTGTCCTATTGAGCTGGTCTCGCTCAGCATTAGGACATGGTGACAACTTGAGCTGGGTTAGCTCAAGTTGGGTCTGGGCCAGTATGGCCGAGACACGTTTAACCTCTGCGTCCGATTGGAACGCAAGGTCTTTGTGTCTGCAGATCTCGTCCTGCATCCATCGTTCAGATAGCAGGGAAGCTTCTGCGATGTCCGCCAGCTGTTTGGTCAGGTCCCGTACTGTGGTCCGAAGTTGGTCGACTTCGTCGAGTTCCTCGGGCCGGGTTGCCTGGATCAGCTTTGGCGGGCTGACGTTGGCGCGGCCTGTGTCCCAGGAGGGCTGGTTAAGGTCCATCCTGGCTGTGGCCCTGTTAAGTTGGGCCAGATCCACAATTGGCTCTCCGTCCGGTCTGGACGGGCCGAGCGCGCCGATGACGTCATTGGTCGGCGATGGCGTTGTGTAAGTTGGGCCATCGTCCTCAAACATGAGTGGCGACTGACTTGCGGGCTGTTGGCCCTGGTCTTGTGCCTTTGGACCAGCCTTTTTGGCTTGGCCCTTTGCCTTGCGTCCACCTTTGGCCACCGTTGGTGCCTCAGGTTGGATCTGGTCCGAGCCCGGTAGGGTTGGACGTGCTGTCAGATCCTGGACATCAAGGTTGGACCGGGCCAGGTTGTTTGGCTCTGGTCCATCGGTGCGTGTCTTGTCCTCACCTGTGGCTGCCGTTGGCGCCGCAGGTTGGACTTGGCCCGGACCAGGTATGGCCGGTTGGTGCGCCAAGTCCCGAGGGACACTGTTGGCCTGGGCCGTCCTATCGGCGCCAGGTTGGTTGTCCAGAGGCTGGTTGGCCTCGGACAGTTCGTCGGATGCCTCCTGGAATGTGTCGTCCCGGGTGGCGTCCAGACTTTCGTCGCTGGTTTCCAAATCGGCCGGCAGGATTTGTCTGTCCCGCCTGGCTTTGGCCTCGACTGAACTCGTTGAGCCGGCCGAGTTTGGCTCGTCTGGTTCAGAACCGCTCTGTTTGGCCCTGCGGAAACCGTAAGTTCCCGGTGGGTCGCGTGTGGCATAGTTCTTCCCCAGTTGCTTCTTGTATTCGTTAGGTTGGCGCCCGTCCATAGGACTGAGCAATCTCCGTTGGAGTTGCTCATGGCTGGTGTATGGCATCACCTTGGCCAAGGCGCTTTCGATTTGGCCCATGGTATTGGGACTTGAAAAATTTCTTTGGTCTTGGTCCGGACCGGAACGGTGGGTTGGCTGTCGCTGGTTAGTGCTGGTCAGGTGTGCTAGAGCTTAGGATTAGCGTTAGCTCCCTATGGCCCTAGTTTACGTTACTGACCAGTGTGATGTCACGTACGAAATGGTCTTGCAAAAGCTCTACGTCACGAGTAGCGTGCCGTGAGCAAAATTCAAAAAACAATATGACTCACTACGAGTCTTATAACATGGGGAAGTTTCCCACGTGTTCTGATTGGTCAAATTTTTATGGAAAGTTACCACAGTGACGTCACGCGACTTTTTCGCAAAAATTCCGGCTGGACAAAATGGCGGTTGTTTTTCGCCGATAATTCGTCAAAAATTAGGTAAAAATTTTTCGAGAGTTCTGTTACACTTTTCTAGTGCAGAATTTCTCAAGAAATCCGAAAATGCTAGTTTTACGCAAATCGGATAAGCGGTTCAAAAGTTATAGAATTTCAAAATTAGGTTCTACGCGGAAACCTCCAAATTGTGAAAGTTCTACGAAAACCTACGACGCCACAGCAGGTCTTACCGGCGGTTTGTTCGCTCCAAACTGCTGCTCCGTCGTTCCTCTTCACCCTCTTCTACCGTGAGGGCCGCAGCGCACCCGATAGGGCGTAATGGTGTGTCAGGACCGTACCGAACGCAGTTTTTGCGCCGGGAGCCAAAGCTGCGGGAGGTCTACTTATAGACGCTGACCCGTATCAACGCAACCCGGTAGGGTGCTTATTTGGTCAACTGGATCGTACCCAACTCAGTTTTTGAGCGGGGAGCCAAAGCTGCGAGGGACCTACTTATAGGCGCCGACCCGTATAAATAATCCGTCGCGCAGCAGGCTTCCAATGAAGCCTGTATGATGCAGGAGATGGTGGTCGCGGGATTGCTGGCCTACTTATAGGCGATCAGCGTAGTTCGACCGATTGTTGCCTTCACTGGGAATCAGAGGTCTCGCAGGAAAGAAAACCGAGCGAGTCTGCTACCATGTCAGATATGACACAGAAGCAGATGGAAAATGGGGCAAATAGCCTTTATTGTGAGAACAATAAAGCAACAACAACACAAAAACCAACAGAAAACCCGATGTGGGGAAAAGCTGTGGAAAAAAGTGCCTGCAGTGCGCTAGCTAGGAATCGTGATAATGATTCCGCGTGCTGCCGGTGTGCAACAGCTGATGCTGCAAAGCACGGAATCGCCCGTAGGCGCTGGGCTCCACCCCCAAGAGTGCAAGGAAATGCGCTGATTGGTCAGCGTAGACAAAGTGTACGCTGAGTAAGCAGCGTAATGTAGCGGCACGAATGGCGTTGCCATGTGCGGGCGGGCGACAGAGAAAGCCACGAGAGGTGTCTACCGCCTCGAGTGAGCGGTCTTTGACAGCGTCGACCTAAATGTGCTCTCCATAAAATAATTTCCGTTTGAAAACCAAATTTCCGCTTACATTTGCGGGCTACATTTTTTGAAGCGTTTTCGGATAAAAACCGCAGCAGCCGGCTTCATTTCATTAGAAAAAGCAAAGAACTCCTGGGAATATTTCTGCTGATTTGGCAATGTCGTGGATTCGTGTCAAGCGCAGTTACGGCAAATTTCTTCGCTCAGTTCGCAACGCAAAAGTCATGCTACTCGGAATAGCTGTTGAGTGAAGTACCACGCTGAGGTTTCTAACCAAGATTACGCATCACATTCTAATTATCTTATCAATTATATAAACCAGTTCCCTGTTCCGTAAGTTTTAACTCCACTTCGTCCATTTCAGAAAACCATCCATTGTAACAGGGACCGGTCACCAAATTTTTTCGTGCCCTTTTCTTGACTACTTGACCGCAAAATGTACCTTATTATTACTGTTACCTGGCTTATCTTGATTGCGGAGATTACTCGTACGGTATGTACAGTATTTCGTTTATATTACGCATTTAACGCAAAAGTGTGCAGGAAGATCCATACGTTCAGCAGGGTTAAGATTGCGCATGGTTACTGCGCATTACTGATAGGTTTCGGTACTGGCCTGCACTCAGTGCACTGTATTGGCTTGATTTTAATAACCCTTGGATAATCTCCTGAATGCACTCGAGATGATATCAACACTGTATCCGGTTATTTCGCTTAGGTTACAAAACTGTCCAGCTGATTGTAAAACAATTTCCTGAATGTTATAATTATGCTTATACTTGTAGTTGTATGACTTATATTCATATTTTCTCACAACGCGACGTCCTGTATTCGTCATTGTTCTTGTGCATAACTCTCCTTAATGAAGTCACATTATTATAAGTTTGAAAACTGATGAAGAAATGCAGTCAGTGGACGAGTCTTTTGTTAGGTCATAAAATTAAGAATATTATTTAAAACCCAAAGCAACAGCTGCTCGTGTGAACTGATAACAGCAATGGAAGTTTGACTTCCGTGTTCGATATCAGTCTTTCGCCACCATCTTTCTAACTCTATCCCCAACGAGAACTGAATTCTCGAGATAAGTTTCATCGCTTTTATTTGTTACTTTATAGAAAGTACTAAGTAGTTTTGCAATAAAGTCCGAATTACTCACAAATTAAATAAATGGACACATGTACGTATAAAACGAGCGAGTTAAACCTGCTATTGCATAAAAATTATACATGAGAAACTCGTTTTTCCCAACAACACAATTATTTCGTATTATAGTTTATAAGAACCGCCAAACCGATATAAGTATATTGCGAGTGATTATTTCCAGTCACAGTGCTAACAACTGTCGCGTATAAGCGTTCACGCTGGTTAGAGCTCCAAGAACTATCTTTACTCTTCCACGCCTGTAAATGTCAGTCGGTAGGCAACTCTCATCTCAAACTGTAACAGATCAGCTATGGTGGAATAAGACGAACGACTCAGGAACACGAATCAGGAATCCCTAAGCGAAAAGACTAACCACAATCTCCGGTCGTAGGTTCTGTGAGGATCGGCCAGAGCAAGGTCGATTGTGACGCGAGCAAACCTGTGCACTCAGCGATAATCCGGGAACGACTATGCACTTCCGTAGGAACAAGTATTGCTGCCTCTTTAATCCAATACACAACACAGTCCACAACACAAGGAAATCGTAATCAGGAAGCAGTCTGAGAAGTAAATCCAAGACTACTGATGGCGATATTAGTGACAACCAGAACTTATATAGACTTGCGTTATGACATCACATACACCGCTAGTAAAAGAGAACAGCAAATCACAGCATTGATTGACTAGATTATCTGTTATGTTGCAGGTGGAAGGCGGACAGTCAGCATCCGTACGTACATCCAGGCGTGTGATTCTACTCCCACACGTCACAACTACAAATCCGCATACTACAAATCCGTATAATAAGAACGAAAAACGATATAAAAACGCTCCTCTACTTTCATAATCAACGATTTGTGGACAGTAGGAAGAAAACACACTTCCGTCTTTTACGCCGGCTAACCGTGATGAACGCCTTCGGAACTGGTACAATCCGGTGTGGTTCCCCTCGTACCCGAGTAAGCGTAAGAGAAAGGTTCGTTTTCCTTAACCGATTCCTTCCGAAATATCTTTTAAAGCCTTATACGATGTCGTAAATTTAATTATCCTGAAATACGCTAAGCTAGAAAAATGTTGTACCGCTGCATGAACAGGGCTGTAAAACAGCATAACACATTTAAAAGAGCATCCATTTGTCTATTTCGTTATGTCCATTTCATACAGTAAAAATCGTTTTTCTGCGCAGAAATGTAGGAAAAAGCTAGCACTTAAACACGACTGCCTTGATGTGCTGCCTGCAGTTGCTAATGTAACATTTGATACACTAAAATGGTTTGGTCGGCGATTTATCTGAACCGGGAAAACAACTTATGTACATGGCATAGAATACTATATACGTCAGCACGAGCATACTAGTCTTTTGCCATAGCATTAGGCACGTTTCAGTAACTATTAACGGTATTATCTCCAAAATCTCTTAAGTGTTAGTTGCTCCAGCTTGATAAGTACTGTAGCCGCGCGATGAAGTGGCTCCACTGTTAGATCCGGGCGCTGCCTTTCCCTCGTCGGGCACTGAGCACGGTGCTTACCGCCAACGGGCAGCGCACACGTAAAGCTTATTTTTATTAATTTTATTTTAGTACTCTTTTACTCTGGTAGACCGTTTTCTATCTCACAGGTATTATCACTCTCTAAAATACTATCACTGAATAAACTAATCTCCATTTCAGAATCGCTTTCATCAAGTACTAGTAAATTTTCCTTATCCATTCCAGAGCTCTCATACTCATTTTCAGAGCTCTCATGATCACGTTCTCGGTCATCATTCTTAAGCACCTGAGCAGCGAAAAACGATTTACGGACAAGATCTGGGGTTACGCTTTGCCATGCACGAGAGATCATATCCAGGAAGTCTTGGCGCCCTGGCTTCTTCAGATATCCCGATTTTGTTACTTCATGATGAGTTGCTCGCCAAAGCTGATATTCGCTACGAAAAGAGGCCTTCATTGCTTTGTTAACGCTGACATCAAGCGGCTGATAATCGCCTGTGCGACCAGCAGGCACGAAGATTTGCTCGACATTTCGTTCTCTAAGTAGGAGCTCCGATGGTTCTTTTTTGTGGACAGGTGCTTGGTCTCGAACTAAAACACGCTTTTGCGTATCTTCTGGAAATGTATACTTTATCCAGTCCAGATCCATCTCCTCCGTCCACCAAGTAGAATAAGAGCTCTCAACAAAAATATTAGAAGGAACTTTCAGCTTGTTCATTATCCCTTCTGACAGCTTCCCATTCTTTCCCGCCCTTTAGCACCACTACAGCGGGATATTTTCCACCATCCGCACGAATCGTTAAAGACACAGTTATTCCTTCTTTTCGCCAGGAGGCTGTTTAACAGTTACCTACAAAGCCGTCCACAGTCAGCTTTCTAGAGGAACCACCCCCGCTGGTTCCCAGGGGCACCCCAAAACCACAACAAACCAGACTCGTAAAATTAATAAAAATATCAGAGCTCTCACAATTATCATAGCTTTTGTTATAAATATTTGCAATGAAGTGAATAAAAGCTATACAATTACTTCTTTCACTCCAATGGGAGAAAGTGTTTTCGGTTTCGGCGCTACAAGGCGAATCATCGTCTGATCGAAATTGAATACGCGGTCAGCGGGAGTTTCATCCAGAACGATGGAATTGTGCAAGCGGAGAAAATACTCCAGCTCTTCTTCCTGTTTTTTAGAAAATGGTCAGAGCTCTGATTTCTAATGTTAAAAAAATTCAGCTTACCAGATCTTCTTCTGTAAATTCAGACTTGCGAGCATGTTGAGTTGGGACACGGTATCGCAGGCACTTTCTCTTCAAAAGCTAGTAAGCCAACCGTCTGAAGCCTTGAAGGTTGGAGCTCCTTCCACCTGGGCTAACTCTAGCGCTCTTTTTTTCAGCTCCAGACGCGTCACAATCAGACCCTTCTTCCGCTCGGCCAGGAGAAATTCGTACAAAGCGTCCTCTATGTCAGAGTGGTCCGGCTTTCGCTTGTGTTTCTGCTTCCGAAGAGGCTCGTTCTTCCTCAACCTGCTGCAGGTAGACTGGCTGCTTTCAAGAACACGCAAGTAGATAATTAATTAAAAATTTAATTGTACCTTTTCCAGCGTGTGAAAGTTCTCCACGGAACTCCGATATTATTTGCGTAACTCCGTGCGCTCACATCAGCGGCAGCAAAACCGATCAGAAATGCTCGAATCTGTTCCTCTGTATAACTACGCTGCTTTCGGCCCATTACGACAAATTAGAGCTCTGATTTAAATGCTATCCACAGCCGAAATGCAATTATTCACTTTAAAATGGAAAAAAAACCCGTTAAATTGATTGAAAATCAAAAATGCAGCAGAAATTCAATTTTTTATTCAAATCAGCGTATGTATATACGTCGTGCCTTTTCTCGTACACCAGACTCTGTGGAGCCACTTCATCCCGCGGCTACAGTAATCTTTCGTCGTTCTTTGACAATATTTGTTGTTAGGCCTAATCCTCCGCTTCCATGCCTATGACTCTATAAGTATTGTCAGGCTATCATTTTGCCCTAGCCATAAGCAGCGCGGTACTTGTCTATCATTAGTATTCACTACAGAGTACATACAATGAAGCTGCTGTAGTGAAGTTAATACAGGATGTTAATGAACCTGAGTATATCAACTGCAAAGATTGTTTGTTTGTTTGTTTGTTTAATCAGCTTAACGTCTACAACAATCAGGAGCAACCTGCACGAGGTTGTAGACAAACGTAGAAGATCAGCTGCCACAATAACGGGCAGCCACTTTTAACAGTTCTTGAGATATCGCAATATCTTAACAAGTAATAATAATACTCATTTACAGCATTTAAATAAGAAAACAAAAGTGATCACAATTCGTCGTCATAGTGATTATTTTATTATTACTAGGCTACGCGCGATCCTTCCGCCCCGTCCCCATTTCACCGGACGACAAAGGCTCAAGTGCAGCAGACGACAGAAACCCCTACAACAACAACGGAAGAGCCTAGAACCATAATTTCTCTCTTTCCGTAGGCGATGCGTTCTCAACTGCCTTCCCATTCTTCGTCCGATACCCTGAACGTTTTTAGCAATAAGTAAAAGAGCGAACGGAGCTAGATGCTTTGCTTTTGTCTGCATGCGGAGTTGGGGCTATTTTGTCTTCTGTATTTCTTCTTCTGTATTTTCATTCTAATCTGAAGCTGTGTAAACTGTAAAGGGTCTGGTCAACCGCGTTAACAGCGTTGTGGCTAGTCAACGTCAATAATACGCATACGCATAGGCCACGTGGATGCATAATTATTACATTACATTGGCATATGAGTGCTTAGTTATTAAAATATTTAGTTCGGTTGCTTAGTTTAAAATTTTATTGCGCAAGTCTGCACGAATATACAACTTTCATCGTTGTCTAACTATGAAAAAATGCTTATCAGTTTAATAACGAAATAAAGAATAATTCAATGGAGATAATAGAGTGGAAACTGAAAACTGTAGCACATCAAAGCAAAATAGCTTTGGTTTCGAAGATCGGTGGAGTGGATGATCTTCCTTAACAGATTTGTCCCTTTTGTCTGCTTGTGGACGATCTACTGTATGTGTATGAAACAATTATGACAGAGATTGCAGTGCATGACGAAAACGTGAAATCACTCAGTTGGCCTTTTAAAAAATAAATAATAAAATAGACCAAACATTGGGTAACGTAGCATTGGCTTCGACAGAAGCGCTTGGAGGGGCAGTACATATGCGTTGAAATGAAACATCTACTTAGATTTTTAAGCCATAATTATTTGTAATTACTCGTATAATGTATATCTATATCAATACCAACTAAGTCTCCAGCGATAGACTGCCGCATGAAAATCTTTGATACACGAAATGCATACGCGCAACTGTTTGATATTTTTTATCCTTCCGGGATATCGTCTGTTAAAATCTCAAGAATCTGCAGCCGTTTTGTATCGTGAATAATATCATGAGCGCACTGCATATGCGTAATGCCAAAAGCTCCAACTGGAAACAAAAATATGTGAAGAAACATCAGCGTCTGCCTAAATCTGCTCTCCATAAAATAACTCTTTCGAAAACAAAATTTCCACTTATATGTATTAGCGCGCTTAAATTTTTGAAGTGTTTTCGGATAACAACCGCAACTGCCGGCTTTATTTTATCAGAAAAGCAATGAACCTCTTGGGAAAATTTTGCTGATTTGGCAACGTCGTGGTTTCGTGTCAAGCGTAGTTACCGCGAATTCTTCGCTCAATTTGCAACGCAAAAGCCATGCTACTCTGAATAGCATTTTGAGTGAAGTACCACGCTCAGCTTTCTAGCCAGAATTACACATTACATTTCTAGTTTCTTCTCGATTATGTATTTAAACTAGTTCCTTGTTTCCGTTCCTTCGTCTATTTCAGAAAACCTTCCACTGCAACAAGGACGAATAACTAAATCCTTTTGTATTATTCTTAGTTTATTGTCCCAAAACGTACTGCACTATCACTGTCACCTTATTCATCTTGATTCCGGCCGTAATTCGGACGGTTCGTATTTTTTATATTATGCATATTACGAACATGTGGTGAAACGATCCAGGATTGTTAAGTGAAAATGCTTGCCACGTCAAAGTGCTAAACGTTCAGCACAGTTAAACACAAACTACTTTATTCGACAGGCTTCGGTGATGACCTGAAGATAGGTATTTCAAATCGTTGTTATTTTTCCAGATGTCTGTCCCGTTCTTCGAGCCAGCTAGTAACACAGGGCTGACTCAAGAAACAGATGCCGACGGCGCTACCCATCATCGTCAAGCAAGATATACTGTGCAGTTAGCTGGTCCCGCTGAGTACCAATGTTTGCTCAAAGAGGGCAGTAAGCGCCCGACTAGCACATCTCTGTAGTGTGAAGCAATGCGTTTCTAGGAAATATTGTTTATAGAAATGTACCTTAATTTCACCGCCGATGATCCGCCGTACGAAATTGTGATCCAGGAGTTCGACGCCACGACGTTTTCCAACTACCGCTACATGTGTGGTACGTCTACGTCTCAGTATTATTTTCATATACACGCCTCTTACTCACTGCCTACGCAGTAGGACACTGTAAGACCTTTTAAAAAATAACCATATTTACTTTTTTTAATTGGATCCCTAAGAACTGGTTCCCTGAAACTGCCCGTTGGCTCTGCGCTTCGCGCGAAGCAAGAAGGGCTGGCAAGTCCGGCCTCTGTAAAGTTCGCCATTGAAGTTTTTGTTATTTCAAGCCCTGAATCTAATCACTCTTGGATCTCCTGAATTAACAAGAGACAGTATCAACGCTACTTCCGCGACTTCCAGTAGATGTTAAGAAACGCTAATCCAGTCGAACGTAAAAGGATTTGTCAAAAGTTGTAATGCGTTCGCTCGAATAATATTTATGTTTGCCCACAAGATGGTGTTCTGAACTCGTTATTGCCTCTGTGCATAGTTCCCCTTTAAAAATGTAATCATATTTAATGCCCGCTTGAGAACAAATATAACAAATGCAGTCAGATGACGAATCTTTTGCTATGCCTCGAAATTGGGAATATTATTGAAAACTCAAAACAATGCGCAACAGCTAAACTGATAAAGCATAGAAAGTTTGATTCCATGTTTGATATCTTTCGTCACTTCTTTCAAAATAAAATTTGTGAAAGATCCCCGTCGTCGTCATAATGTGTAGCCAAATGTGATGCCAAATCGGGAGCCCATGATGTAAAACCCCTTTGCGATGTAATCTGCGCCTGAAACGAACCTCGCAATCTGCATCACTATAGGATATGCTGTTCACTATACGTATGGTATGCTGTGGCTACGATTACAATTACCTTCTTAAACTACTTTTGTATAATAAGTTTCCTCGCCTCTACTTGTTACTTGATCGTCAAGAGTTTTCAAATAGATCCCGGTTTATTTACGAACGAAATAAGACCAGTTCCTTGAACAATGGACACATGTACGACAGTACGAGTTTTTTTTTTTTTTTTTAGAAGATCAGAATTTCGCTAACCATTCTAGACTGGACTACTGTTTGAACAAAATAAAAAAAATCGCTTAAAAGTTCCACATAATAACACACTCAATAAAATAGACAATCCGCTACAACAAGAAAATTTCTTCTAATTTCTCCTGTTCCTTTATTGTGCCCATCACACACAGAGCGTTCCCTCTTTGAATTTGTATGGAGATCCGTTGCCGTAAGAATTCTTTCGCGCGCGATTGCCCGGTAGCGGCCGCTATAAGGTATCCGACTTTATCGACCAGCTTCTTAGCTCCGTCGCCCAATGGTCCGTATATTTCAAAGCCAGCGGCAACAAAATTGTACCTTGGCTGAAGCCACGCATGTTTTGCGAGCTTTTTTGTTTCGGCCAGTTCCGCTGCGGCACCGACATTGACGGATGTACGGTCAATATAGGAGGTGGCCAGAGTGTCCACACATGTCACGTCTATTGCGAGTGGTTTGCCACGTTCCCATGGAATAAGCGTGATAACATCCGGTCTTTTATTGCCTGTTATGGCCAGTCCCTTCGGTTCCATTCTGGCAGGGAAACCGCTCGTCGTTAGCGCGCGGGCGAACTCCCTGCTGATGCCATCGTGTCTAGGTAGACGTCCGGCTGATTGTTTGCATCGCAGTCCATGTCTCCCGAGTTCGTCCACCCATTCGCCGCACTTACATTCGTGGGGAGTGACGATTGGAGCTCCTAATCGTAGAGCGACGCTGGTTTGGAAATCAATGTTTTCGAGTAAATTACCCAAACATGCAGCGGGTAATGCGTGGATTCAGTGACCTGATTCTGGGGTCGATACAGCCTTCAAGTGTGCCACTTCTGTAGCAGACACACGGAGAGCTGAAAGGTCTGAAAACGCACGTAAGGTCGCGGGAGTATCCCAGGCCTTTTGGATGCTCTGGACGGGTTCGGCCGGCACATCGTTCAAGCAGGTGACCAACTTCCATGACAGTGTTGCGGTGGTTATATCCGTCGGTGGTAGGATCGGGCATAGTTTAGAGATAAGCGGACGCAATGAGGAAGCCGATGCCAAGTAGGCGGAGGGAGCTAGCTCCTCTGTGCGTCGTATCCCTAAACCACCCAATCGAACAGGTAGGGATGCCTGTAACCACGTCGGATGGTCCATTCTGACGTTGGTGATGCTCTCTACTGCGCCGCGGAAAGTTTGGTCTAAGGCGTATAATTCTTTTGAGAACTGCCACGCCACAGAGGTTCGAAGCAGGTGCACAATTTTTGGCACACCAAGACAATTTTTCAGCAAAAACAGCGCTTGGTGTTTAGGAATAAGCGCAAGTCGGTCGCACATGTTCTTAACTTCTTCAACCTTTTTTCTGATCACGGGAGTTACTCCTGTCGGCAATAGAGGTGATCCCAGGAGGCTCAGTTTGTCCTTGGACACCACCGACAAACTGGGAAATTGTGCCTTGAAATTCGCGGCCACAACTTCACGTTGTGTCTCCGATCCACCGCAGATAAACAGTTCGCATTTTGAAAGGTTCACAGATAAACCGACTTTTTCTGCTTCCGTAACGAGTACTTTAAAATTGCTTAGGACTTCTCCTGGGCGGCCTCCTAGTGTTCCATCGTCCATAAACCACGCGTTCAGTTCGGTGATCAGCATGTCCACGATAAACTGCAAAACTAAACAAAACAGAATTGGTCCTAGTGGATCTCCCTGTTGCACGCCGGACTGTGAAGAAATAACTGTATCACCAAGGAACAGTGAAGAATGAAAGCCATAGCACAGCTTTACGAAAGGATAGTAATCCGGTATGATCTCGGCGGCTATCTCCAGAATTTTCTCTCGCGATACACAGTTGAACGCATTTGCGAAGTCTATTTTCAGTAAGACTTTAACCTCTTCGGAGTAGCGCAGAAGAAAGACTCTTGACGCATGGATAACTCCTTCTACGCCTTTCTTTGTGCCACAGCCAAGTTGGTGAGGATGGAAAATGGGTGTGGTAATCGAACGGATGCGTGAGTCTACCAGTTTTGCGGCGAGTCTACGATAGGTATTGCCAACTGCAATTGGACGTAAACCTCCATCCTTTTTCCGAAGTGCGATGAGACGGGCGCCGCACAGAACAGGCCGAACGTCTTCAGGGATATCGCCAGTCAGAATGCGGTTAAGCAGGTCCGTAATAGCGTCACACAGTTCTTTTGACGTGTCGTCTGTTCGTCCGCCAAGTAGATCCAAGATGTGCTGCGGGCGTAATCCGTCTGCTCCGCCTGCGCTACCCTTTGGCATGGATTCTAGTGCTCTGAAAACCTCGTCCGGGGTAAGTGGGACAAATGATCCATTTGGGTCTTCAGGCAAATCTGGAACAGGGGACTCGGGATGTTTGTGCAGCATCGAGTCAACAACTTCAGGTGTGATTTCGGCCACGGAATCTGACGAGAACAGTGTGCGTACAGCACCACTAATGTTAAAATCATCGATCTGGATTCCCACTCGACGGGCCAAGTCTTCGTCAGGCGTAACGCGCCGAGGTTTAGGGTTCTTTGTCGTTTCTGTCTCTTCCAGTTTTCCCTCTTCGAACTGGACGATACGATTCTTTATGTGAGTAGCCAGGGAAACTTTACGGGCATTTTTTGAATCGGCAGGAAGGGACAGCACTGCAGATGGCGCTGACAGCAGAAGGAGCCATGAAGACGAAGAGTTTTCCGTCGCTGCACGTCGCATCAGCTTTGTTAGTAGTATAGCGACTGAAGGCCTGGCTGCTTTCGGTATTCTCCGCATAATTCTTCGCTTAGTCCAGGACGATACAGCAGCGGAGATTGATGTGCGTGCTTGCGGACCGGAGGGTTGAGAGACAGAGCCAGTGGTATGAGAAGTAGGAGCGCCAGGAGCCGATGAAGGGTTGACAGGCACAAGCTTGGGGTCCCCACTCAGACTTCTTGGGCAGATGGGCCTGTGCGTCCCCCAACGTCGCAACTCCTTTCCGCAACCGGAGCAGGTGAAGAGACCAGATGACATTGTCGATTGTTTCGGTGGCTACAAAAGAATGTGGGAAGCCAGACACAAGTTCTTCCGAAAATCGACGTCGACCGCCAAAGAAGAAACGACCTACCCGGTTACCTGAGGTTCACACAGAGTGTTCCCCTCAAGTAATTTCGGTAGATGCCCAAAAGTCATCCAGCTCGCACTCCATTCTCTTCGCAGGTGTCAGTCGACAAATTTTGTCTTAGAAACTTCTTTCATAAAAAATTAATCATAAAATGAATATAAAAAAAAAAGCCTTGAGTGAGTTATACTGTACGAGTGAGTTATACTTAGTTAAAGATGGATAAACACACACAGATAAAAACGCTTCGAGTCTACGAAACTCGAATCTGCTTCATATCCCGAAAACTGACCACTTCGCGCTTTTTACAAGTGTTTGCTAGAGCCTTCGCTGCTGTGTCGCCACATCAAACCACTCAAATACTGCGGATAGTCCATGCAGTCACGTTTGACAGAAATTCTTTCCAATGATAAACGACAAGTGTTCACAAAACACCCATCTGCTACAGTATATTTCGTAATATGAGAGATTTACACACTTTGGAGTCAGAGACCGTTGTTTTAGCTTCCTGAGTAGGCAATTCTGCGTATTCGAGTTATGGAACCATTTGGTTTACATGTCGTAATTGCGTGACCATACGACAACCGTAACCAGTTTACTATAACAGTAATACGATTTTTGATTTTTGGGGTCTGACTGCGTGTTGTTTCTAAACGAAAGCCTTACGAACACGGGTAAGTGCTATAAATTATTTCAATGTAGTGTACCTAGTGATCCAATTTTGAGTGCTATTTGTACCGCGAAAAGCTGGAACCGCAGTAGTTTAGCGGAAAATTGCGACTGCAGTACAGATACATACGAAGTGAAGTGGCTCAGTCAGCTACTTCCGTGGATTTCGAAACGCAAGCTCGTTGCCTATAAAAGAAGTCAGCAACTTTCCTATATGTGTTTACTGATGCTTGCTGATATTTTATTAACGAGAATATTTTCATTGACTTTCAAACCAATCCGCTCCCATGGATATCCTCTTGATGGCTGTCATCGCGGGCATCATCAGTGCGGTAAGTGCTCCACCATTCGATAAATGTGTTGTACTTCATATTTCACCTTAAAGAAAACTTGATGTGTACAGGTACGACTGCATTATGCATAACATGCATTTTTCATTGCTCACTTCTATAGAGTGTCGATATGGGAACTCTCGCCAAATCACCCGGCATTCAAAGGAGTCCGTCCTTAACGCCAGCTAACCGTTCTAAGCGCCAGGGGATGTACGTACTGCCTGGGAGTATATGGACATACTGGATTCAGCCGAGGCTAGAGGCGCTACAGCAACCTACTACAGCTAATTATGCGGTTCTTTTTCCTTAGCCGAGTCGTTTCGAATGGTCTTCCCAAACCTTATGCGGCGGCGTAAATTTTTCAATATCCAAAAATATGTAAAGTGAGCAAAGCGATGCACCGCTAAATGAACATGGTTAATGAACAGAATGACATAATTTATAACAGCGAAACGGTGTCTTGTAACTGATTTGTTAATTTCACCCGCTAATAAAACCATGTTTCTTGGCAGAAATGTTCGAAAGAGACGAGCACATATAGACGGCTACATTGATGTGCTGTCGACAATTGGTAGTGTACTTCATACAGTCCGATTGGATGGTCAGATAGTGGTTTATACAGATACACAGCGTTACAGAGAATGAGACTGCTGCGGCTATGTGCATTCACATAAATAAATTAATGTAACTTAGAAATCCGTGTGTACCGGTAATACAGAACGTACAACGCGCATACAAACACGCTCACTACAGTAAGTTTGGGCTAAAAACTTCCGATGGGACTGTACATTATTCAGAGTATACAAATACGTTTTACCGCGAATTACTGGAGCCTCAGTAAGTTATCGGATATTACCATCATTATAATTTTTGGAGTGAAGTGGTTTTCAGCGATTTACACTAAATTCGGCAAAATTACTACTTAGTGTAAAAAAACAATTAAATCAGTACACTGTATTGCATTATGCACCATATAACAACATTGACAGTTAATACCATTGACAGCAGTTACAGTGTTGTTTCCAAAATCTTTTTGGTGCTTGCTGCTAGCCTGATTGGTAGTACCCTTTCGCCGTTCTTTGACAATATTCATTGTTGGTCACTCCTCTGCGCTGAGTCCGCTTCCATGAATATTGTCTGGCTAATTTTCGCCCTGGCAATGATAGCCGCGGTACTAGTCCCGAAGTTCATCACTAGTTTTCACTACATTAGTACAATGAAGCTGCCCTAAATACGTTAGCACGTGATGCTAACGAAATCTGGGTTTGTTAAATGTGATTTCCCTAAGTTGTTACTAGCACCAGCACTACCCTATCGTTCCGTACCCGTCGGTGCGGAAGACAAAGTCTTACATATAACAGATGACGGAGTTGCTGTCGGAAGATCGAAACTGCATGCAGCGAAGCCGCGAAAAAGGATCTCTGCCCAACGGCGAATTATGCTGTTCTCTTCCATAATCAATTCGTTCTCAACTGCCTTCCCCAGCTGCGTCCGATGTCAAGAACTTTTTTACCACCACGCAAAGATGTTGGAGGGTGCTTTCGAAATGCATGCAGAAACGAAGAAATTCTTCTGTACAGATATTTTCTCTGTCATATAAAAATGTTTTAGTGTATGCTCATACGCGCTACAGTGTAAGAAGATAAACTGGAAATCGACCAGTGTCATTAGGCGGTTTAAAATTTAAACAGTGATAAGTTCAAGAGACAGTGTGCAACGCAGCATTGGGGTTGAGCTGAAGCGCCTGCATGCGAGGCATGCGCTAAAAGAAGCATCCTACTGAGCTTTAAAATTGTGTATTTAATCGCCATTTAATGTTTGTTTGTTCGTTTAACACAAAGAACAACGATCAGGAAAGTCCTGCAAGAGGTGGCATGAAATCAAAAATGACACCATTTTACCATGTATATGATGTGATACTCTTCTTTATGGTAATGCTAATTCGGGGTTAGCATTACGAGAATGACTTTAGCAAATTCTTGTAATGCCTTGAATCAGGGGCAGCTGACAAACTTCCGCGGTTCCTGGCGGACAGTTTAAACCGTGCATGCCTTCGAACAGTTTGCAGCCTACCACTCTGAAGAGCTCACCAGAACATTGCTGCACTCAGCTTTCTTAGCATACGCATTTAAGAGTATTTATTGAAGTGGTTTTCAGAAATGGCCGACAATGCCGGCTACCTTAACAGGAAAATCAGTGCCCCTAGTAATCCAATTTCGAGTGTTATTCGTACTGAGAATAGCTGGAACCGCAGTAGCTTACGGGAAATTTGCGACTGCAGTTTCCTGTGCTAGGTATCTGTAGATGAAGCTTGGTCAGCCACTTGCTTGGACGCTGAAAATCTAGTTCGTTTCATATAAAAGAAGTTAGCAGCGTCCTAATTCGTGTTTATTAATGCTCGCACTGTTATTATTGATATTTTCGATATTTTTGTTGATTGCACCACCTTTCCGATCCCATGCATATCTTCTTGTTAGCTGTCATCGCTGGCATCTTCAGCGCGGTACGTGCTCTACCATTCTATAATTCTGCTTTTATTTTATTACTGTATAATTATATCACATCAACAAAAACTTAATGTATACAGGTAAAATTAATAAAATATAACATGACATACAGAATTTTTTGTTGATCGTTTCTATAGAGTGTCGATATGGGAACGCTCGCAATGCCACCCGGCAGTCGAGGGGATCCAGCCTTAACGCCGGCTAACCGTTCTAAACGCCAGGCGAGTCTTATGATGCCGTATGGCAGTGGTCCATGGTGGACATTATCGCCTCAGCCGCAGCAGGCCACGACAGAAGCGCAGCAGCAGACTACAGCAGAAGCGCAGCAGCGGACTACAACAGATGCTTATGTGTTTTTTTTTCCTTAGCCGATTCGTTCCGCGCTATCCGCTCCGAAAGCCCTATACAGCGTCGTAAATTTTTAACAATTATAAACGATGCTGAAAGAGCAAAATGTTACCCCGCTACATTACCGTGGTTATTGAACACGATGGGAAGATTTACAAAATAACAACGAAACGGTTTCCCTGGTAACTGATTTGCTAATTTCACCCATAAATAAAATCGCGTATCTTGGCAGAAATGTACGAAACAAACCGGCACATAAAAACGGCTGCCTTGACCTGCTGTCTACAGCTGCTAGTGTCTCGAAATTGTAGTACTTCATAAATAATTCAGAAAAAAAATGTTTTACCGCGAAAAGCTGAAGCCACAGTAATTAACAGGATATTACCGTCACGGCTCTTCCTTAGAGAAATGGTTTGGTCAGAGATTTACCTTAACTTGGCAGAACAAACACGTGGCATAGAATAAATATAAATCAGTGCATTGTAGGCACTTTTCTATTGCTCATGTATTGCAAAATTTATAGGGATATTTAATACAACGTGAACGCTGGCCAGCCAGTATGAGAACTGAGCATAAACAGCCATCAGTACAACCAACAATCACCGCATTGTTAAGTGCAGCAAAGCAGATACACGGGAACACCACAACATACAATGAACCTGTTAATGTATTTACATACATTTAATCTTGAACCTAATAAAATCTGGGTATATAAAATGCATAAAGTGAATTTCATTACTGGAACAAGTACGACTTTTTCGTTCCGTACCCGTGGACGCAAAAGATTACGGTTAATACACAGCTGATAACGAAATCGCCATCAGAAGATTCAAGCCAGATCGAAGCAGTGGAGAAGCACACGACTGCGAACTGTGCGGTTCTCTTTCCTTAGACGAGTGGGTTCCATGCTGTCTTTTCAGCTCCGTATGATGACAAAATTTTTTGAATAATTTGTGTTCTCGTAGAGGACCAAACTTCTTGTGCTCTTGGGTTGTTTGTATATTCAGTAAAGTCATAACGCTCAAGTACAGACGGTTCTTTTTACAGTCTGCACAGTGCAGACGCGCAAATGCTATGATATGACGAGATCGGTTTTTATTGTCTTCTAGGTGTCGACCTGTTCCGAAGAGCCAGCTAGCCATGCTATGATTAAGGGAATGGCCACAAACGGCGCTAGTCCTCTCGTGAAGCTGAACAACATTAACGTCTCCCGGCATCTGCACTCTGCTAACTTTCCTTTCAAAACAGAATTTCCGCCAACATTAACGCGCTTAAGTTTAACTGGTTTCTGGTGACGGCCGCACTTGCCGGCTGCACTTTACCAGAGCATCAAGTACTGTACATCCTGCATGATCCTGGGAATCTTTTTGCTGATTGACAGCAACGTGGAATCGTATCCGGCAAAATTACCGCGAATGTCTTCGCTCAGTTCTGAGCGCAAAAGTCATGCTACTCTGAATAGCTCTTGAGTGAAGTACCACACTCAGCGTTTTCGCCAAAATTTAACATAATGTTTTTCAGTTTCTACTCGAATATATATGCCAGTTCCCTGCTTCCGTGTGCTTAAACACCACTTCGCCTATTAGAAAAGGTTTGACTGAAGCAAGTACCGGTAACTGAGTTCTTTTGTACCATCTTGATAATTGTGTGACAACAATAATTATGTACTACACTATCATGGTCACCATGTTTATCTTGATGCCGGTCATCACTCGCACGGTAAGTATCCTTTATATATTATGCATTAATTGCAAATGTGTGGAGGAAAAATCCAGAATTGTTTAGGGGACACGGTTGCCATGGCAGAGCGCTAAGCGTTCGGCTAAGCGTTCGGTAGCTTTCTGCACAATGCACGTTACTCGGCTCGGTACTGACCTGCACGGTATTTATTTTCCTTGTCTCACAGATGTCGGCCCCATCCTCAGAGCCGGCTAATAATGCAAGGCTGAACCAAGAAATGCGTGTTGACGGCGTTACCCATCATCGTCAAGTTAGAAGCAGGGGTTTCTTTCGCTATCAATGTGTCCTTAAAGACGGCAGTAAGCGCACGATTAACACAGCTGTGTATTGTAAAGCAACGGGCTTCTAGGAAACCTGTCAGGCTACTGGGCTTATTTTGTAGAAATGTACCTTCGTTACACCGACAAGAACCCGCCGTACGGAATTGTGAATCGGGAATTCAATGCCAGCACGTTTCCCAACTATCGCTACGACTGCGGTACGTCTAATTACTCGTATGTGCAATTCTCCAAGGCTTTTTTTATGAATCCGTTTCTCACTGTCTGTCTGCCCAATAATACAGCACGAGAGGTTAAAAAAATACATTAGATATCCTAACTGGATATGTAGCAACTGTTTCACTTAACCTACCCGTTGACTTTGCGCTTTGCTCGAACGGCTTAGCGTGGGGAAGGAGAAGAGGAATCTAGAAGCTGTTACACAAGTTTCAACAAAAATAAGCTCTCAGTCGAACTTTTTAACTATTCAAAAACGCTACGAGTAGGGCAGCTACACAACTCACGATATGTCGACCATAGTCCATACCAACATTATAACATAGTACAGTACTCGAAAATTTGATAAAATTTCTTTGAAAATACTTTGAAGGTCACCTATTGGGAAGTAGGTCACCTATTAGGAAGTTTTTCCACTGTCACCACCCTGGGTGGAAGACCGTCCGGGTTTAGTAGTTTACGAAACTGAATTTTCGTTGTTTTAGGCCCTGAATCTAATAAACCTTGGATAGTTTCCTGACCCAGCAAGACCACAAAAGACGATACCTACGCTGCACTACCTTGTTGCGTGTGGTAGGAAACCCTGCCCAATCAGCTGAGAAATGATTGGCGAATGATAATATATAACTATGTTTGTATTATTGTTTGTATTATATTTCCCCCGTATGTGGCGTTTTCTACTCATCATTCATTGTTCTTATGCATAATCAATCTTACAACTACAGTCCAGCACGGGATCTATGAATAAACACGGAAAAATACCGAAAACAGTAAAATTTTATGGTAGGTTACCCTACATCAGTGCCATTGAATGGCAATAACTTTTAGTAAAACTGGACATTTAAGCTTGTTTCAGTCTGCCAACTTAGGGACTTCGACATTAAATACTTTTGCAACAGCACAGCTACATGTACAGTGCAGTGTGGCGAGCATTTCTGTTTTCGATACGCGTTTTGTAGCGTTTCTCGGTTATCCGGTTTTTCTTAGCATTTTCTTTGAGTGATCAACACTCCAAAAACGCAGCTGACTCCAGGAAAAGCGTGACTGCGTGACCAATTCCGGATTGGGGAATTTTAGTACAGTATACAGTGGCTTCTTACATGGGAGAGCGAACAATGTATTTTAGCGACGTTACGTGTTTGCAACGTCCAAAACCAAAACCGATCGGTCAGCGCGATTACAATCCGCAGACATTTCGAGTGCTCAGTCTGGGAATAACCAGTCAAAACATTACCACGACTGTCACTTACTGTCACGATATCACGAGGGTTGTAAGCGAGGATGTACTTCCAAAGTATCCAAACACTGATACGTCATCACTTTCTTAATTTTTGAAGTGCCGTATATAAATAACATTTTTGAACGATACATTCTTAAGCACATTTGTACAATTTGTATAGTATCGATGCTTTTAACTATGCATGCATAGTGCCATAGCGCATATTTTGCAGTAATTTGATAATCATCGGTAGTAATCACCTAACGGCATTTCTTCATCAAGTGCAAAAATGCATTTCAGCATTGTGCTTTTAATGTTTCTCCCAATCATTATTCTGCATGCGGTAAGTAAACCTGAGTCTAGCGCGTTAACAACCAGTTTAGAAAAGAAGTACTTGAACTAACTGAAACATATTTTAATTAAATAATCACTTAATTAATTGCCTTTAAAATAAAATGATTACAAATATTTGACCGTTGATCGAATGGCCTGTTTACACTGTTTTCTTTCCTACATTAGAATATATACATTAGCATACGCTCTCAGACATGAAAATATAAATTTTGTCGACTATTTCTTCCATGTATTAGGCTACCTTAAGCGATCCGCGCGATGGCAGCGATCCCCGACAAAGCCTGTACGATCTGATTGGCGCTCTTGCCGGCAACGGTACTCAGTACGATAACAGCAACAGTAAGTTTATTCTGAACACAGTACAGTATTTCCCCAATCGTAATTGGTGAACTAAGCTAGCATCAAATGAGTCGATCCCCATATCGGCATTTATTTCCGCAGATACTAGACGGATCATGGTTATTGACATTCTGGATAAGTTCATCTTCAAGAACCCAGACAAGGGCAAAGGCAGAGGTCAAGGCTAATAAGATTTGACGTCGAGATCAGCTTTTGGTGGTGGCAGCGAGGAAGCCGGAACGAGCCGATTTTCGCAGACAGGGAAAACGACGTTGCGGTCATATTGATTCATTATATTTTGCAGCAACCGGCTTGCCACTAAATGCTCGCAATGTGGGCTTCAAACTAACATTAAAATCAACATCGTCCATATTCTGAAATTTACTAACGATGTACTATCAATGCAAGCCAAACACAGAAACTGAATTTGCTGTCTTGGTCGTGGCAGTTTAGATTGTTTTATTTTTTCTATTTTAGCCGCACAATGACACAAAAAATGTCAGGTCTTTAAAAGTGCCTCAGCGACAAAGCGAGGGCAAGACAACAACCCACTAACAGATGAAAAATATGATTAATTTATCAAGTATTTTACTACTCTAAGAATATGATCTACCTTTTTACATATAAAGGAAATCACCGCAAAACAATTCTGCGTTGTACGGTGATTGCAGAAAATGTACAAATAATAATCTTGAAATGTGCTACTTTGCGCGCGAAACAGGAGGTCACGCCTATTATGCAAATCATTCGGCTACGCAATATCAAAAGCAATCCAAAAAAGTGTTTGGTGGTGCACGAGAGTGAACGTTCCGAATTTAGTGCTATGCGCCCGGTAACTTCCTTTTAAAATTTGGAAGAAATCAGTGAAACGTGGTTCCTACGTAAACGTTCTTCTAGGGTGATGCACGTTTGTGTTCGTAGTAGGAATTTAATAGCTGTTTCACTTCTTACTGTCAGACTTCAAGTTCAAGCGAAATTCACCGACTCGCTAGTAGAAGCCTTGAAGGTAAATTTATGGTAAACGAACATTTTACCAGCCTGATGGCGAATGTCCGAAAAAAATTCCTGATAGTAACCATAAGCTAACCATTGGGTACATTTCTTGAACACACATTAATTATCAGCTACGTATCATTTGCGTGTAGAAATACTCTTCTTTTGGATCTAGTAAAATGGTTAATCCAGAGTAACATCATCTTTTACGTTCTCCGGCAATTTACTTTTGTTCTACGCAGTCAGTACCTACCGGTAAACAGACTCTGTATTTTTGATAATATTTCCGTAGATTTGTTGTAAGCTGAAATTAAGGGAATCGGTTGGGTACATGGTACTACTGTAATTTCGTACACATTGCACATTGTCGGTATCAGTTAAGTGAGTTGTTTACTTGCTTACTTTCACCTTTCAGTAAATTTGCTTACCACTTCTAGGGAAAACGTGTTTATCTTAGGCAATCAAACTGCCCAAGAGCGAAAAGTGCACAAGCAAAAAGAAATTGTACAATGATCAGAAAGACAGCTTTCGTGCAAACTGCGCTGCAATGCTCGGTAGACTTAGTGACCTTTTCCTGATATTTCTGTGATTACTTTATGTATGAATTTTGACTAACAATTTTTTTTATCAACCCCAGAACAATGAATTATGTTTATTAAAATTAAATGCCGCTATGAAGCACTAAGAATTGCTGTGCTTATGGACTTACAGAATGGGGATATGACAGCAATTTAGCACTGCAAGCCGGGCGCGCAGTTTGAGGAAAACACATTGCTGAATTCTGGGGCCTTATGACAATTGGAAAAAGAAACTTTGAAGCCAACCTTTGTCTGCTGATGATTTACTAGCAAATTTTGAACAGCACCAACTATCGAAAACGTGTGAAAAATACCGGCTGCATTCTAACCACGAAGACAGTTTTAGCAAAGAAAAAAACAAGAAAAAAAGTACGTTATGCGACCACCAACTGTTAATGTAACGCACCACGTTGGGAGTTGTACCAGTGATCGGTGATCAAAATATGAGAAAAATCGAAGTGCACGTACGTACATTTATATTCCTTTTTCTGTTTTGAATATTATATCCAGCTTTTTATTGGAAATGTCGTAGGAGCTTAAACTTCTGGCGTTTATGCTTTGCCGGTTTTTCCATCTTTTCTAGCTACTGGACACTCAAGTGGCAAGTAACTGGCATGCTGACTTCAAACAGAAACTTGGAATTGTGTGCCTGGCCTGGTCGGGTCGAACAACTTAGCGTGGCTTCCGTGGATGATAAGCGCACGGCGAAAACTGCAGTACGTTTGTAGGTAAAATTTCATAACAGAAATTTACGAACTCTTAAATACTCCATTGCTGGAAATTTACTCCATTGCTGTTTAATTAAACTGCCAACTTCGAACTCTATTTACTGTTACGATATCGTCGTTTGGTTTAACGGTCGTCTACTGTGCAACGTGATTGACGAAATGTACGGTTCCATTGGGTTCCTTTTCGTCATGCCATTTCTCCTACTACATGCTGTAAGCATACCCCGACACCCAGAATCCCCTTGGGTCCGTTATTCGGTACCGTCGTCTGTGACCTTTACGGTTTTAGGCTCCCTTCCACGATTTTCCGGAACACAGCGATGATAATGCGACCTCTTCGGATCTGGCGAACACTACCACGTCAAACACCACCCATGTCCAACCTCGCCGTACGTTCAAGCTTTACAGGCATCGTGCAAAACAGTCGACCATAAGTAATGTAATGTAATGTAATGAAGTTTATTGTCCTTGCAACGAAGCGACTGCCCCCTCTAAGCTTCAGACAGCGGAGAACAAAGCAGAATGTTAAAATAACATCAAAATGCGATACCACGAAAACATGAAAGCCAGCGGAAACAAGTATAAACCAGAAAAAACATCAACACATGCAAAAACAAACATCAGCACATGAAAAGCACTTAAAACTGCATGTTGTCGGTACGGTTGCGATAAGTTGCGTTTATTGTGGAAAAAGGGCGGGGAGGCGATCGCGCTGGGGTCGATGCATAAAACCAAACCCACACATATTAGTAAAATTACCATTTTCAAAAAATTTCCAAAACAAAACTGTGGGAAAAAGGAAAGCACCGACACTTACGCACGTAATCGCCTTTTTGGTAACTTCTGCAACTAACTCGCAACCGAAATTACTATGGTAGGCATAACACATGTATAACAAGACAAAAACAATAAAGAGAACATTAAAATAACAACGGTAATTACACTGCACTTTTTTTGAAAGCTTTAACCGATGGTAGATCCTTCAAGCTCACTCTCTTCAGAGCTTCAGTGAACGCGTTCAAAGTAACGTAGGCAACGGGTTGGAAAGGAAGATCGTTCCAGACGGACACAAGGCGGTTCAGATACGAGTCATGGGAGGTGGTCACCGTTCTACCACAAATTGTTGTCGGAGCCGGCTTGATTGGACATGGATGCTTCATCAGACGTTCTGATATGTGTTCCAATTATTTTGCAGGCAAGCGTGTTCCAATTATTTTGCAGGCAAGTGTTCCAATTATTTTGCAGGCAAGCGACGGATAATGGTTATTGACATACTGGACGGCTGGGACGGTTATTGCAATGGAGATTGGCTTGTTTGTGAAGGGTGCAACTCTCGCCAAGATTTTGGTGAAAGATGTCGCGCTCATATGGGTTAGAAACTCAGGCGTACCATCATTTACTATGTCGTTGCGGCTGGCGCGATAGTTATGCCACCTGCGCCGGGTGTAACATTTTTACGCTATTTTCCGTGATAAAGTTTGTTTAACGTTGTTTACATTTGGTACCGTATAACCTATATCAAAATTAACAATGGTATTGTGTAAAATTACAAGTTATTATAATTTGTGCTAACAGTAAAATACCGTAAACCCATAGAACTTTTTTGTTAGCATCGGCCACATCGACCACATCGACCACATCGACTACATCGACCATACCAACTACAACGACCAGTGACTACAGCACCATGGACTACCACGATTACATGGACTACCACGATCGCTACGACTACATAGACACCAGATTCTTGTCAACGGTATCCGCTATAAACCATGGAATCCATGGAAAATGATATCGATCGATAACCTTTTGAAGTGAGAATAAATACTTTTCCTTTTCGAGTTGTTATTATTTTCTGCGTTTCTGTTAAAACGCAGAAATAGGATTTTCTGCGTTAAAATACGTTTTTCTGTTTACGTATTCTGTATGATCTGAGGCTTGTTTTATACATACACTAAATAAAAGCCTTGCTTAAATTTCTATGCACGATGCATGATGGTTACTACTCATTCAATTTTCTTTAGGGACAAACACACAAATTCAGCCGTTGTGTTGACGTTGCTTTACCATAAAAAAATGTTTCTCTGCATGAGCAATTAAGAACGAGCAGCGCATAAGGCAGCAGAAACAGTGCAAGGAACAGACATACAGTTTACACTGCTGTTTGTTGCTGCTGCTAGCTGTTGGGCGCACTGTAAGACCGCCTAAACGCTTTAAGGGATTTGGTCCGGTACATAGCACTAAAAGCGTGTACATTGACGGGAATATTCGCTTTCGCGCACTTTCAAACATTTTTTTGGGTTGCTTTTTGATATTGTATGGCCAAATGATTGGTGTACATAGGCGTGAAATCCGTTTTCGCGCGCAACATCCGGTTGCGGAGTTATGAGGATAACAAAATTCCAAAAAGTTTAAATGCATTCAGGTGTACCAAAGTCTCATTATGGACCGATCCCTTTCACAATTTTGCGCGTAAATGCACATAACCATGAAGATCGTTTTGACACTGACCCAGACTTCTACGATTTTTTTCGAATTTTAAAATGAATTTTAAAATTTTTGAAATTCATTTTAAAATTTGAAAAACATGCTGGAACAGTGGATCCATCATCCGTGTCAAAACGATCTTCATGGTTATGTGCATTTACGTGCAAAATTTGAAAGGGATCGGTCCATAATGAGACTTTGGTACACCTGAATGCATTTAAACTTTTTGGAATTTTGATATTCTCATAACTTCGCAACCGGATGTTGCGCGCGCACACGTTTCTTCACCTAGGTATACAGTTCTTCTGGCTACAAAATACCATAAAGCAATGCAAAAAAGTGTTTGGGAGCGCGCAACAGCGAAAGCTCCCATGGATGTAATAGTGTACCTCTATTAGGGCTTCCCAAATTCCCATAGGATACACTAGCATTGTATCCAATGCATTAAAACGATTAGAACATTCTTGGATACTGCAGTGATATCCATAAACTACTGTACCCTATATGTAGCCATTGCACCCAATCTGTATCCACTGTACCGACACTGTACCCAATCTGTATCCACAGTATCTGCATTGTACCCGCCGTACCGACACTGTACCCAGTCTGTATCCGTTGTATCTGCCTTGTACCCGCTATACCGGCACTCCACTGTATCTGCCTTGTACCCGCTGTACCGGCACTGTACCCAATCTAAATCAATCCCGATGTTGCAAAGCTGATTTAATAAGAGACAAACATTTCCAAGGACGTTGATTAAATTTGTAACATGGCAAAGTTTCATTCATAACATAACGCCTATTCCAAGCCAGAAGTAGGCAAAAGTTTTCGTTTGAATGCGACCATGTCAATCGGTTAAAACGAAATACTAATCGATTCGAATTATATACTTTTAATCATGATGGCTGTTTAAAAGTTACGTTTTAAACACTGCATAATAGCAACAGCCACAAGTGTTCACTTTTTACGTGGGCCTCCGGTGTACTTCGCAGCACGTTTAGGCGAATTCCTTGCGCAAAATGGACACTTCCAGTCGCCGTCCGCAGGAACCTGCTGCTTCTTTCCATGCCGCGTGTTCATTGATACAGTGTCTCTCCGGTACAGTGGGTACGAATAGGATACAGTGTCGGTAGAGTGGATACAGTGCCGGTACAGTGGTTCCACTTAGGATACTGTGTCGGTACAGCGGATACAGTGTAGGTACAGTGGTTACACTTAGGATACAGTACCGCTACAGTGGGTACGCATAGGATACAGTGTGGGTACGGTTGATTTGAGAAGCCCTAACTCGTGCCATCTCTCTGGAGAGGATGTACACGAACTTGGTGCTATGTAACGGGCCAAATCCAATGGTCATCGTTCGTTCGCACGAGGGATACAACAACTGAGAAATGGCCAACAACTGAGAATATTGACCAAACTATTTCTGAGTTGCTTTCTCATGCCGATGATATTATTCTATGTACAAAGTACCTACCGCAGATAGTACGGTATATATACCAATTTAGTATTCTAAGTTCACATCAAGTGTTAATAATTCATAAAAAGTCCTGTCATTTACATATCAAGTTAAACCGGCAAGTTGATATTAAAAAAGAACTTCCAGTTGTGGGTCTGGTCGGTTCGATCAAATTAGCGCGAATTACATGAATGACAAAGCATGCAGAAAACTGCAGTAATTGTACGAAGCAAATCCACAAAAGTGGCTGCTTCGCGCTTCCAACCGAGCGTTTGCGATGGTAGCGCCGGTGCAGCTGAATCGGTGTCACCACATCAGGCCTCTTAAAAATCAGGAGGATCCCACGATATCATCTGCGTCAGTAATTATTTCACTTGGCAAACTTATTTCAGATGCTCGTACAAAAGCTATGCATTCCATAATAAAAGAAATTCATAAAAACTACAGATAGTTGGCAGTGAACTAAATTGTCAATGTCGCTGTTTGTTTATTACTACGATGATATGTATGTATAAAAGCGCGGAACAAGCAGATTTCAAAACACGGAGAAAGCGAAGAATAAGATTTTTGGTTCCCGGTTATACACATCGTTCAATAAGCATTCACTTCAGCTACTCTAGGTTTTTGGCTTCTTTTTATTTTTGAGAGGCTTGTTTTTGATCATATCCGCAGTCATTGTACTGCTGCCTTTATCCGGCTGACGTTTGCTAAACACGGTGCTTATTGTTTTCATTTTTCAGGCTTCTTATAAGCTGCACTCGTAGAATTGATGCATTTTAATTTTGTACTTCGATACATGTATAGACTATAGTTATAAAAACAAAACGAAAATTTGCAGCAGCAATTAGGAGTTTAGATAGGTGTTTGGTGTTTCTGCTCGGCCAATTTTTCCACTATTTCTCGTTACAGAGCAGTCGAAACTTGTGTATCAAGGAACGAGCAAGCTGACTTTAAACAAACACCTGGAATTGTGCATCTCGTCCATTCGAACAGATTAGTACGAATTCGGTGCATGATAAACCGTAGAAAATGCAGTAATTATACCAAGAATCGAGTCTTGTGGACATCCAAAAAATTGGCTGATTCGCGTTTTTCACAAGTATTTCCGATGGTAACGCCGGCACAGCTGAATCAGTGTCACCACATCAGGCCACTTAATAATCACGGGGCTTCCACGCTATCATGGGCGTCAGCAATTCTTTTGCATGGCACACTTACACGAACTCGTATAAAATGCTCGTATGTCGGAAGTCATTTCATAATAACGGGGATTCATAAACTACGGGTTATTTAAAATAAACTGAATTGTAAACGTCGTTCTGATGATATAGCTTTGTGTATTACTACGATATCACCTTTTTGTTTTATCGATCATTTACTGTGTGACGTGACTGACGAAATGTATGGTTGCACTGTGTTCCTTGTTGTCCTGCCATTTCTTGTAGTGCAAGCTGTAAGCGTGCTCAAACCACCGCATCCCCCAGCGTCCATTAACTAGTGCCAACGCCTATGTGTTTCAGACTCCCATCCAGGAATTTCCGGAGCATAGCGCTGATAATGCAAGTTCTTCCAATGTGGCTAACACTAGCACTTCAAACGCCGTCCACATCAACACTCGGCGTACGTTAACAGTTTTGCCGGTATCGTGAAAGAGCACACTGTAGTCTGTAAGCGTTTCTTTTGTTTTGCAGATAAGCGAGATGATATAACGATCGGGGACGTGTTCGACGACAACTACTGTGCTCCGTGCAATGAAGAATCGCTCTGCAGTCCCACTCGCCAAGAGTTTGAGAAGTATTGTCGCATTCGCAGAGGTAAAGGCTCAGGTCTTTGGCCAGGCTCGCTAACGTTAGGAAAGGGTCTTGCGGTTGCTGCGCGCGCCCCAGTTTTAACGCTCTACTGTAGTTTTAGCGCTTGCGCTAGTTTCCGTGATGATTTTTCGTAACGTGGTCTTTGTTTTAACACCATGCTTCGACATTCTCATTATATTCACCAAGTCCGCGGTATGAAATCCATATATTACTCACTTGATCGAATTGACTCTCTTGTGGTGGGCGGCTACATGAGCAACCCCGGCTGACTGAAGTGCAGTTTACGCAGTGACTAAGTGCCGGTATTTCCGAATATTTTTGCACTGCACGTGGAAAGTTGAGTTGGGGGTGGTGAATACGTACGAGTATACGAGTATTGATTTGTATAGCAGACTTCATTAAAATATGAAAACGTCGAAGTATGTTTTTCTTCGTACAAATGTATTATTGCGCAATGTGCGAAAAAATTATAAACTATCACAAGTCACGCTGACAGCAAAAAATTCTTGCGCATTTATAGAGTTTTTAGCAAGGACCACGCCAAAGTCACGTCATACGGAACCTTGGACATACGCAACCTTTCCTCCTTGGGCGATTGGAATTCCATTTTAACAGATCCTTCATCAAAGACTTTCTTTAGTCCATAATAACTGCCCATTCAGATCATGCAAACAGTAATCAATTTTTAATCTTTTTCTGTAAAAATGTGCAGTGATTTATCTGCAACATTCGCTGAAACATTGCACGTTTTTCTGTAGAAGCAGATTCTGGAAGATTTGAGGTTGGCTGTTGACTGTTGTCATAAATTACACAAAAGTTTCATGGTGGATAACTTTGGTAATACGCTAACAAAGAACTAATACCCTAGATCACCATTTTGGTTAAAGGGTTCCCGCTATGATCGTGGTGCACCGATCGGGAACATAAACACCCGGAATCATTTGCAAGGCATGCGCGTAAGTGACCGCGGGCAAAATTTAGGTGAACGTATTGTAATGACTTCTCCTGACGTTCGGTTGGTTACACAGGTACCTCCACTTAAAGCCATCCCGCACAATGTCTTTGTTGCACTGCCTAACTTTCCAAAGCAGCCATTGCAGCAACCTTCCGTTTTTAACCCTATTAAGAGCGGTCTACCAATGCACAATTTGGTACATTTCCCTAGTTAAATAATTTTTCCTTAGTTGACCAGATTATACCAAAATGTTATACGTACGTATAGTACCATAGTGAAAGTCAAAATGGTCCATAGTGTACCATTTTTTATAGTACCATAATACCATTTTACACGAGTACTGCCGTTCTTTAAGCCACTGCAGCACTACAAGAAACAGTCGTACGATAAATCTGGGCAAACAGCCGCCCAAATAAAGCTCTAAAATTCAAACTTCGGTCCATGCGGGCCTGCGCGAAAAAGCAGTTCCTTGCTGTAATTAATCGCAGATGTCGTACGCCGCATAAAATGGCCAAAATTTCGTCGGTAATTAAAAGAATCTAAGTATTACTCCCTCTTTAATTTATTTGGTATTTAGACAACCGGCAAGAATTCTAAAAAATAATTCCGATTAAGTTTTTTATAAATTCATTTCTTAAAAAGTATTTCAGTGCGTTAAACATTTATACAAGAAACAGCCTCGGCTTCGCCTCCGCGTTTCTTGCGGTACCCAGTCTATGGCCGGTTTAGTCAAATGATTTCGATCAGCTATTTAGTTACCATCTTATTCCTTCAGCGAAACTAAGCTAAAATGCAGATAGGATAAAAAGTGAATTTATGGCTTTTGTGCACTTATGGTTAGACGCATTCACTTTCACACAGAAGGAATTTTGTAAACTTCTCCCTCCAGACCCCAAGTCTACCAGGTACTAAATTTGAAATTTCCACCGAAAGAATGCCTGCAATAGATTCTGGTGGTAGTTCGGTCACTCATTTTCCTAGCGGGCTTCTGGACAGTAATGGAAGTTCGGTCACCTGCTCACCCTGCGGGGATCCATGCTCTGTACAGCAGCGGTAGTTCGGTCACTCGTATACTTAGCGGACTGGGTGCTCTGGACAGCAGAGGTATTTGGGTCACTCGTTCACTTAGCAGGCTGTGTTCTGGACAGTAGTGGTACTTCGGTCACTCGTTCACCTAGCGGGCTGGGTGCTCTAGACAATAGTGGTACTTCGGTCACCCTTTCACCGAGCGGGCTGTGTGTTCTGGACAACAGCGGTAGTTCGGTCACTCGTTCACCTAGCGGGCTGTGTGCTCTAGACAGTAGTGGTAGTTCGGTCACAGCGGGGGCTCTGTGAAACTAAGACCGTCTGGCCGGGTTTTGGAATATGAGCACTCAGGTTACGGAAATGGTTTTTGCTGTTGGAATATGAGCACTCAGATTACGGAAATGGTTTTTGCTGATTCTATACGGGAAAGCTGGGTTCGTGTATCCCTTTTTATTTTTTGTGGTAAAGATCTAGAATGTAGATACCGTATTATTCCGTATTATACGGAATAATTTAAGGACTGTATATGCTGATAATTAATCCCTGTCCTTAGTTTTGCTCGGACTGCAGTGAAAGGTCAGCCCGTTTAAACGATTACTATGGTCAGTTTGGTTTGCAGCTGCCTTCAAATGGCTTTAAACGAGAGTTCTTATTCTTA
The DNA here is from genome assembly GCF_019649055.1 of Paramacrobiotus metropolitanus. Classification (NCBI taxonomy): domain Eukaryota; kingdom Metazoa; phylum Tardigrada; class Eutardigrada; order Parachela; family Macrobiotidae; genus Paramacrobiotus; species Paramacrobiotus metropolitanus. Next base: position 124,298 of record NW_026570264.1, read on the forward strand.
AGGGAAGTGGGCCGGTATATGGTACCAAATTCGTGTACATGCACGAAACCTTACACTTTCGCGCACTCCCAAACACATTTTTGTTTCGGTTTATGACTTTCTGTAGCCCGAAGATTTGTATACACTGGCGTGAAAACCGTTTGTGCGCGCAATATCCGGTTCGGGAGTTATGGCTTTTAGAAAATTCCAAAAAGTTTAAATGCATTCAGGTGTACCAAAAGTCTCATTATGGACCGATCTCGCTCAAATTTTGCACGTAAATGCGCATGTCCAGGAAGTTCGTTTTTACACCGATCCAGGCTTCCATTATTTTTTTCAAATTTTAAAATGAATTTTAAACTTTTTGAAACTCATTTTAAAATTTGAAAAAATTGCTGGAACAATGGATCGGATCATCGGTGTAGAAAGGTGTAGAAATGCTCTTCGCGGTTATGTGCATTTACGTGCAAAATTTGAGGGAGATCGGTCGATAATGAGACTTTTGGTACACCTGAATGCATTTAAACTTTTTGGAATTTTCTTACAGCCATAACTCCCGAACCGGATGTTGGTACCATGTACCGGCCCACTTCCCTTAAGTCATGTTTTTGAGCGCTTTAAATTGTTAACGATTTATTTAAACAGAGTCATTCACTAGCAGCATCGTTTGTGTTACTGCTAATTGGCTTTTCTAGTTTTGTAGGAGAATAACCTTTATAATTTGTTGATCTAAAAAGGGTACCAGTTTAAATTTACTGGTGTCGTGCTCCATGCAACAGGACTTTGAAAATTGTTTTCAAGGTCACCTTGAGCTTTCAGCTCTACCGGCACCGGTGTCTCTGCACGGAAGCCGGAGCGGATAATTACCAAAACAATGCATGTGACACAGTTTCCAGACATGCTGAATCGAATGGCGTTAGCAGTTTTTCGATTAATTTTTTGGTTTGTTCTGACCAGATCGTACGGGGTTTTCCGTTGTAATATAGATCTTTACCTTGATAAATGTTTTTCCTTATTTTTTATTAATTTTTCACGTTACACCACCGTCTTCAAAGACCGAGAAGCGCTTTTTCTAAGCCACTGTACTGCAACACACACAAACAACAGTAAAACCGAGCAATCAGCCGACACGGGTAAAACTGTAAGAATCAAACTTCAATTCTAAAAATCCATTAATCAATCGTAGACGTCCCGCAGCGCATATACTGCTTCCACGAATCACTCATGATCTTCCGACCGCCGCTGGTGTGCTTCTTCCCCGCCGATCTCCGCGCCGGACGTCGACGCATTCACGTTGACGCTCCCGCAGTCCGATCCGCCGGTCGCCCAGCCACGCGTGCATCGTCCCGATGTTTTGCGTGAAAATGCTGGGGGAAAATCCCTGATCGACCTCGTTGGTCCAGGCGATGGCCTCCTCCAGGGTGCGGTATTTCAGGACGTATAAAATGGGGGCACAGGTCTCTTTCAGAATAATGACGGAATTGTGCTGTAGGTCGGGGATGACGGTCGGTTCGACGAAGTTGCCGCTCGCGGGATGTTAGATAGGTTTCCCGCCCACCAGGACGCAGCCGCCGGCCTACTGGGCGTCGGCGATGGTCTGCTGGTACAAAGAGACGCCCGCCGCCGTGTGCATTGGGCCATACAGCGTTTCCGGGTCCAGTGGATCGCCTTCCATTAATTAGGATCTATTTAGCATTTAATTCAGCACTGGTTTATTTTTTGATTCAGCATTCAGCAATTAATTTATTAAACAATTTAAAGGAAATTAATAATATATAATTATTCGTTTTTTATTAAATAATTTGCAGGTCATTAACAGCATGTAATTATTCATTTTTGATTAGGTGATTAGCAGGTCATTAATAACATCTAATAAATTAGTTAACAACATCTAATAAATTAGTGTTTAGCTGGGTATTCAATAATTTAATTTGTAAATCAGTGCAGTAATTAAATTTATCCCTAATATGCAGTCTGCATAGTATATAACATTTGATTGAGAGAATAAGGTAACTATAATTTTCCACGTGTGCATGAGCGCGGTAGAGCGTTTGAGGGTCCAGTGGAACACCTTAACTAAACACCATCTAATTCAGAATTTATCTCAGTTATTCATTCGGTAGGTAATTTATTACGTATATTTAAAGTCCTGAAAGTAGGAAATTTCATATTTATATGTTGTACTTAATAGTTAAATTTAGCCCTGATAGTGAGCTTCAGAAATTAATTTCATTAGTAATAATTTTTACTGCACCCGTTAAATGGATACCGAATTTCAGTTGACGCAATTACAATTAGTTGTATGTACTCGTAATAAGTAGTTTAGCCTTAATAGCATGAATATTCAGTCAGTGCTTCGCTTCAGAATCCCTCTATTACTTTTTAAAATATAATAGCTAACACCACCTCATCACACCAGGCCTCTTAAAAATCACGGGGATTCCACGCTATCATCTGCGTCAGTAATTATTTCACTTGGCAAACTGTGTGTAAGACTTTATTTGAAACTTGTACAAGCAAATGCCATTTACACTTAACTCAAATATCGAATAGCTAGAACAAATAAAACAACTCTTCAAGCTCTTTTGAATAACCAACAGTCCCCATGACAGAAGCGGCATTTCCACGCTGAATTTCAACACTAATACGCTGCCACAAAAAATCAGTAGCGCGCGCTTCTCCTGTTTGATCTTTTATGCGTCGACCAACTTCATTTATGAACTGATGGGTACTGGCGCCGCAACTTCCCATAGTCTCCAAGGACACAGGTTGGAAGCAATAACGATCAGTCAATTCCTCGTAATTGCGCCTCTTTCGTTCCTCCGCGTCTTCTGCTGCCGAACCCGCTGCTTCTGATGAGCCGGCGATGTACGATATAGCAAATGTGTCGCACACTGTCACATCCCAAATCAAAGGGAGACCGTTCTTCCAAGGGAAAAGAGACAAACCGTCCGGGCGCTTCCCATTTGACATGCTCAGTCCAGGAGGTTCCAAAATAGTCGGAACTTTAGCCGATCCCAGGCTGCGTTGAATAAGGCTGTTCAGGCTTGCGTGACGCCTGAATCTCCCCTGACTTTTTAAACATGACAATCCATGCAAACCTTGGGCATCAACCATTTCACCGCATCGACACTTGTGCTGCTTACAAATCGGAGCTCCCATACGTAAAGCGACAGCGACTCGTAGTCCAGTATCGTCTAAAAGTGTCGTTCAATAAGCATTCACTTCAGCTACGAGGACATTCATTGGGTGCTGTGAACATACCCTGCACGATTAGGCTGCGATGAACAGCCGGCTAAATTTATAGCCGTTTGCGTTCAGACTGTGATATCAGTAGCGTTGCGAGCTACGGCTAACCAGCTGTTCATCGCAGCCTAATCGTGCAGGGTATGTTCACAGCACCCAAATGTCCTCGTACTCTAGATTTTGGCTTCTGTTTATTTTTGAGAGGCTTGTTTTTGATAATATCCGCAATCATTGTACTGCTGCCTTTACCCGGCTGACGTTGTGGCTATAAACATGGTGCATATTTTTTTCATTGTCCAGGCTTCTTATAAGCTGCACTCGTAGAATCGATGCATTTTAATTTTGTATTTCGATACATGCATAGTTATAAACACAAAACGAAAATGTGCATCAGCCATTAAAAGTTCAGATAGGGATTTGGTGTTTCAGCTCGGCCCATTTTTCCACTATTTCTCGTTACAGAGCAGTCGAAGCTTGTGTATAAATGAACGAGCAAGTTGACTTTAAACAAACACTTGGAATTGTGCATCACGTCAATCCGAATAGATTAGTACGAATTCGGTGCATGATGAAACGTAGAAAAATGCAGTAATTATACCAAGAATCGAGTCTTAAGCTTGTGGACATCCGAAAAATTGGCTGATTCGCGTTTTTTCACAAGTATTTCCGATGGTAACGCCGGCACAGCTGAATCAGTGTCACCACATCAGGCCACTTAATAATCACGGGGCTTCCACGCTATCATGGGCGTCAGCAATTCTTTTGCATGGCACACTTACACCGTACACGAACTCATATAAAATGCTCGTATGTCGGTAGTCATTTCATAATAACGGGGATTCATAACCTACGGGTTATTTAAAATAAACTGAATTGTAAACGTCGTTCTGATGATATAGCTTTGTGTATTATTACGATATCACCTTTTTGTTTTACCGATCATTTACTGATTGACGAAATGTATGGTTTCACTGTGTTCCTTGTTGTCCTGCCGTTTCTTCCAGTGCAAGGTGTAAGCGTGGTCAAACCACCGCATCCCACAGCGTCCAATAACTGCTGCTCGTCTGTGTGTTTCAGACTCCCATCCAGGATTTCCCAGAACATAGCGATGATCATGCGAGTTCTTCCGACGTGGCTAACACTAGCACCGCAGACGCCGCCATCATCAACGCTCGTCGTACGTTAACAGTTTTGCCGGCATCATGAAAGAGTCGACTGTAAGCGTTTCATTTGTTTTGCAGATAAGCGAGATGATATAACGATCGGGGACGTGGTCGACGACTAATACTGTGCTCCCTGCAATGAAGAAACGGTTTGCAGTCCTACTCGCCAAGAGTTTGAGAAGTATTGTCGCATTCGCAGAGGTGAAGGCGCAGGTCTTTGGCCAGGCTAGGAAAGGTCTTGCGGCTGCTGCGCACCAGTTTTAACGCTCTTGTGCTAGTTTCCGCGTTGAATTAATTTTCGTAACGTTGTCTTTATTTTACCACAATGCTTCGATATTCTCATTGTATTCATCAAATCCACTGTATAAAATCAGTATATATGAATTACTTGACCCAATTGACAGCATCTGTGGCGGATGGTTACATAGCAACCACGGCTGACTGAAATGCAGTTTAAGCACTGGTATTTCTGAATATTTTTTTAACTGCACGGGGAAAGTTGAGTTATGGGTGATTAATTGACGTTATGCGACAGGGCAGCCGCGTACGGACGGCAGTTCGTGAAAACCAACGAGTTTCCGGAAGTCGTTGTTTCTGTCGCTAAGCACATGTCCGAAACAGCGACTTTAAATACTGCTCGTGCAGCTAATGAGGTGTTAACTAAACCAGACCATAACCAAAATGTACAGAAAAACGTGCTCTACAAGGAAATGTTAGCTGGCACGTGGAAATCTGTTACTGCAGTGACTTATTGCCGCCAGCGCTTTGCTGTTTGCACCATGAAATTCGGTAATTATAGATTGTGTTACACTGCGCATCTGTAGTTTGCCCTGTTAGCGCTATGCTTAATTCTCTGTTCTTTGGCCACTCACATAGCCAATGAGCGTGTTTGCACCGGCACCGCCCCTCTACCGCATACCAGGAATATATTGGTTTGTAATTTGCGGCTATGGCTATTTTACCCCAGTATTCTGCAGTGTGGCAAAATAGCCTTTTGCTATTTTGCCCCACACTGAGTTCAAATAGCCTTTTGCTATTTTGCCCCAGTATGGGGGGCAAAATAGCCTTTCGCTATTTTGCCCCACACTGCGCCCAAATAGTCTGTAGCTATTTTGCCCCAGTATAGTCGGCAGAATAGCCTTTAGCCATTTTGCCACACATTGTGTGTTCGAATGGTGTGACGTATAATCACGTATTGCGATGTCTCGCAAATTGTTCCGGCACGGGTCGTAGCAACCTCATTTTTTTATTACTGTTTTTTTTCAGTTAAAAACGTTAAAAAAAAATAAACAGCATTAGGACCGTCAAGTCGTGGAACAGTCGACGTTATCGACAACGCGTTTCCCCGCTGTGTTTCAATGCTAAGACGCTGTATCAAAAACTCGTAAGAGCGTCGTTCTCCAGTAGCATCCTTTAACCGCTTGCCCAGTTCGCGTAAAAACTTCAAACTTGCTGGGCCAGTGACATCAAAAGTTTCAAAAGCTAACGGAACAAACTCGTGCAAATTACCTAAGTCTTCATATTTCCGGCGCTTTTCTTCTTCCGCTTTCCTGGCTGCTTCTCCCGCTTTCTCACTGCAGTGGATAACATTGGAGAAGGCAACTGTGTCCATGCACGTGACATCCCAAGCTAACCGTCGTCCGTTTTTCCAAGGCGATACACCGTCCGGCCGCCGGTCATCCACGTCGCAGGTCCCTCGCGGTTCGAGTACCGCCGGTATATTACCAAGCTTCTCCGAATTACTTCGTTCAAAGACGAATGTCGAATGATACGTCCTGCGCATTTTTTGCCTGAGAGTCCATGATGACCGTCTAAAGCTAGATCCAGAATGGATCCAGATACGGCGACCTAAACGGAATAGATCCCGTGGAGTGAGCAATGCTGAAAGTATTGCGAACAGCGAAATAATACGCGAGATCCGCTCAGCTACTTGCTGACTTTATGACTAAATTCAACACTGAACAACACTGAGCGAGGTGCCCGATTCAGTCGCTCTCGCATGCGCCCTAAGCCGCGACAACAAATCACAAACAATGAACGGCTATGGCCGTCAACCAATCAGAAGAGACACAACACAGACACGTAATCCGGTGGCGTAGACTGGCGAGGGTGAACGCCAGTGATCCAGTCGCTTACATGCCTCTGGCTGGATGCCGAGCTCCGTTGAGGCTCATCATACTCCGGAATCAACGAAAAGACGGCGGTCGCCGCTGTCTGTGTGTGCTCATATGCTAATAAAAACATCAGATTCTCTTAATCCGTTTTATCACATCAATTCCATAAGGCACAATTCCATTAACACGACGTGAATAAGAGACCTTTCTATAAAAATACTATCAAATCAAATCAACATAAAACAGATCAACAGAAGTTTTAATCAATGTATATTAGGATCCTCCATTTCTGACTCGTAAAGGTCACAGGTTCTGTCTACCGTTTCCAGCACTTTGGCCCATTCCGCTCTGTTGAGCAATCCCGCGCATACGTAATGCGACTTTATCCCAATCCGCTTGAGAATCAGGTGCGTATCTAGTACGACTTAGGAATACTGCTTCATCTTTGGAATTTGGTGCGAATCAATCGTACGACTTAAAACTGGGATCCATAAAGGTCATGGAGGGACGTCGTTAAAGACAAGCGTGATTCGCTTCCTCACTGGTAAAAGTCATCCTTTGTTGAGATGATCCAGGATGTGCGGCTTATTTGGGTAGTAACGGTCCCAAAGGTCATGCGACTTTCTTTCCGACATGGTGACTGGTTGGGCTGTAATGATCCCAAAGGTCATCCAACTTCCTCTTTTCAAAGCTTCCATTAAAGGTCATGGAGGAACTTAGCCAATTTTTTGTGGCGTTCAAGCACTTCTTCGCTTGCCACCCTGGTAAACAGTTTAACCATTTGACCTTTTGCCGCACATCCAACTTTAACATGCCTCGAGCGGCCAGAATGCCGGCAAAGTTCACAGTCGCTTCTCTGATGGGACCGGCTAACTACCGCCTTAAATTTACCCCATAATACTCCACTTATTGTCTTTCTTTTTTTCGCCGCTTGTGGCCCACGTTTGTAACGAGAGATCCGGCTTGATTACCGTAGTTTCTCTCGATAGGGTTTGACACTGAATCGCTAAAAGAGGAGAGCTATATGCCGTAACAACTCCTTTGGGGCCGGCTAATGTACCGAATCAATTTCAACCCCACAATACTCCACATAATCTCTTTCTCTTTTTCAGTCAATTCTGACCTTTACCATTCTTAATGAGAGTGAACCGACTGTTCGCCGTAGTGCTGCTCCCGCTATTTGAATTTCCTGAAATGATAACAGTGAAAGCAACAAATACACGAACGCGGTTTCAGTAATATGTTACGTGACCTTTATACTTCACCATTGCGCCTAGTTAGGCTATTACCGTACTGAACTGAGACTTTCACATTCACTACTGATGACCTTTCGTTACTTCAACGTGATGACCTTTCACGTGCAATTATTAAGTTCAATCGTCTCATTCTAACACGGTGACCTTTCACGTTTTTGACGTTTCCGCCAGTTCAAGAGCTCCGTCAATATTCAAACATTCAACAGTTTTTCTGATCCATTCCCCATCTTTTCTAATATTCAGTTTTAACATTTTGAAGTCGACAGCCATGCAGTTCAAAAGGTCAATCAATGTCTCTGCGTTTGTTCCGCATTATCATATTCCGTTCCGATATTATCATTTCCCGAATCCGTTATGACCACTCTCCACGCTTTCCATCTACCGTTCGAGAGCACTACTGGTTTTTCGTCAGGTTCTGCTGTTATCATCCAATGGTGCTCCGAGCCGGTATGTCTTTCGCTTGTGTACCGCTGGTTTCGGGTTTCGGGGGGGATGCTGAGTCCGTCGAGGACGAGGATGGTTCATGACCTTTTTCCGCTTCCTCTTTTTCATCGAAGTCCCATGACCTTTCGATTGGTCTGGCACTTGACCTTTTGGTTGATCTGTCATTTGACCTTTCAGTTAGTCTGTCACTTGACCTTTCGGTTCATCCGTCGAGTTGACCTTTTGGTTCGTCTGTCGCTTGACCGCACTTCTTCCAGTCAGAGTCCGATGACCTTTCGACTGGACGACCATTTCTGACAAACTTTCGTCTTTGATGACCTTTTTGATAACCGTCTGACGACTTTGAGGAATTTTCGAGCTTTCTGATGATTCCGGACACTCGTGACCTTTTCGTTGTTCCGTTTGAATTAAGGTTGGAGTGTCTTGACCTTTCGATTGGAGTGTCTTGGCATTTCGATCGTGACCTGGACCATATGACCTGTCATTTTTCGGGCGTTTTCCAAATTCTCTTTACTTTTTGACGTTTCCGTTTGCATTGCAGTCGGATTCTAGTGACCATTCGACTTGATGTCCTGTCATCCTTGATGATCCTTCTCTTGTCCGCTTTGATGACCTTCCAACCTTCACGATGACCTTTTGTCAGAGTGGTGACTTTTCCACTAGCAACGAAAACGATAACGATTGGCCGCTTTCGCTATATCGCGGCCCAATCGATCGGCTTTCGTTTTGACCGCTTCTATTTCCTCTCTTCTCATTCTTATGAGGTCATTCTCATTGCCAGTAACAGTGCGTGGATCGAAAAAGGATTGTTGCAAGTCCTCTTTGGAAGCACGCTCTGGTACTTCTCCGACATTCGGGTGATTCTCATTATTGGTAGAACTGCGTTGTTCGAAAAATTCGTTCGTACTGCGGTCTGCTACATTGAAGCCTGAATCCTTGGCGCCACTTTCTGGTAACCTTTCTGTCAAATTCCCAACTTCTGCGTTCAACTTTATTGTAACTTCTGTTTCGAAATCTTTGTCCTCTTTCCTTTTTCTTCCTCTCTTCTTTTTCGGTTTATCTCCACTTGTATCATGTAGCTGGGAGCGTGGTTCGAAAAATGGACTCGTACAAGTTTTCGAAGCATGCTCGGTTTCTTTTTATTTGTTGGTGCACCTTTGACGTCAATGTTATGTGGTACCCCTTTGACGCCGCCGTACGGTTTCTTCGAGGTCGGGAATTCTGTCCGGTATTCCCATGCAACTGCCTTAAGTTGGCGAGTTGCTCATCGGTCAAGTTATTTCGGAAGTTCATGCCGTTGCTCCTCTTGGAATTCCGCGTCTTCCTTCTCCACTTGGGTTTCGTTGACTCGTGCTTCGATTATTTTCTGATCGTCCGTCATCATTTCCAATGGTTCGACTCGACCCATCGGTGCACTTCTGCGTTAGGTGAACTCACGCTGAGTATGGTTTGCTACCATGACGGTGAATCGTTTCCCGTCGTGTTTGGTTACACCGTACACCATCTCGACTCCGTCTCGTTTGGGGTCGGATTAACCCAGGTACATCAGTTTTCGTCCGATGGATACTGGTCCATCCATGACGACTTGTACCATCGTTACGGCTCGAGGTAGGAGTTTGACTTTTTGTTGATATCGAACTCGTGTTGCCTCATAATCTCGAGGTCTTGGCTTTGGCTTGGCCAGCCATGTTTTGGCTACTCCAAATGGTAGTTCCCAGATAACATGCTCGTTGTCGACATCCAGTTCGTATATATCGCTGTATTGCATGTGGCCAAGTCGTACGCCTTTCTTCAATATCTTCGGTAGATGGGTCGTATTCTGGATGTTTATCCAGGCCGTGTCTATCTGAGGTCGAATTTCAATCCTGGCTTCGATTGGCCGGACAGGTGGGACTTTTCGCCTTAGGGTGACAAAGTGAATATGCCTCATAGGGTCCATCGGTTTGGCCGTCCGTACCTTAATAGAACACGTTGAGTATGGTGTGAGGGATACTCACTCGCTGTTAAAGACCACCTGTCGGTCTAACGGCTTAGAGTCAATGAATGGGTCCAGCTTCAGATGGTAAACTTCTGGGCTTTTGTTGCCCAGGTTTAACTCTTCGATCGTCTTGACTTTCGCAATCCGTGCCTTCCATCGGTTGAAATGCGCTGACTTCTGTTGGTCGTTCAAATTAACCGAGGTGGGTTTTTCGGTCAACAACTGCTGAATAAATGACCATCGTCGGAGGTTGGAGATCGTCTTTCTTTGTTTTACCACCTCACGATTCTCTTGGGATTTCAGACGGTTTGTGTTCGGCTTGTTACTTGGGGTGCGCCGGCTTATACTGTTCGGTTTGTTCCGGTAAATCCTCGACTATGAGTTCTGTGTGAACTATAGACCGCAATGCTGTAGTTAGCCAGACGTCGAAGGTCGGTTCTTCATCCTCCGATGACGATTCGTCCGAATCGTCTTTTCTTGGTTTGTCCGTCTTGCAGTGTCGGACTGACTGATCGAATTCTTCGTCGGATTCCTCCGACGGTTATCGGAGTCTGTGTTCGCCGAGTCGTTCGTGCTTTGTACGTCCGAGCCGTCCGAGTCATAGTCCTCATTTTCTACGGCCATTTCGTCTTCATGTCCGACTTGAGATGTATTACCGTCTTCGACCTGTGCGGTCGGTTGACGTTGGTCGGCCGTATCCGTCGGTTTGGTCGGTCGACTCGCTCCGTCTTGATTTTTGAGTTCGGTTGGCTGTGAGCCTATGTTGCTCAGCCATCGGATGACTGTCGGTTGAGTCTTCCGAAAGCGGTCTACCTTCCGGTCCGGTTGCGGAAATGATGGTGACGACGGTCTGCTGTCCGACCAAGTAAGGTCGTGATGCGTTTTGATCGCTCGTATCACTCCGTTGTCTGCTTTCGCAGAGAATCGTCAACCGAACCGGCAGGATAAAGCAACCGGTAGCGCGCTTTACTTTCCATCTTTTACTCCGTTAAAATTAGAGGATCGGCAGACAGAAGTACACAAACTCAGCGCAGACAGAATCATCTGACCTTTCGACGTTGTCGCAATTACCACTTTGGACTGTGTACCTCTAGTCGTCTATAGGTATCTAGACGGGTGCGTCGTTATAATGGAGGGGGTAAATCAACTTATAGCTTTGTACAGTTCCCTTGCCTTGCACTCTTTATGTCGACTTCATGTCACTTGCTATTATTTTTTATTATATCCAGCGCGGAGCAGGTATCCGATTTTCGGTTAGGGTGACATATTAGCGTGAGGTTTTAAACCGGGCCAAACAGTAAATGCACAGAAATACAGACAGGCAAAAAAGAGTGCTTAATCAAAATTAACACGGTAAAAGTCATGCTTATAAGCGCCAGTAGTACGAGTATCGAACAAATCAGAAAAATTAAGATAAATAAAAATGTCCACAATATATTAAGCTTCCAAGCAAAGGTGGTTCCGTCAACTTTTTTCTTCCCTCCTCTTGATTATGGAGCGGTTTCCTTTTCTGAGGTTGTACGGTGTTCGGATTCCACCATCACGGTGATGCAGTGCGCTACATGGAATCTTTCTGGATGTTTGGTCTCGTACAGGCATATTGCTTCTTTTTGCTTCCATTTCGTGAAACAATTTTCGATTTAGAAATGGGCGATTTCAAATTTTTGCTTGATTTTCAAATTATCAACAACTGCGGCCGCGCTGTTAAAAACTGTTAATGAAAAAATAAACTGCTTATGCCCAAATGGAAGGAGCAGAAAGTAGGTACTGCTTGAGAATAAACCTGCAAGTTTAAAAGGAAATAGATGCTTATAGTTTTTGTCTGACTTAAAACGAAGTAATGTAGAGGATGCCTATAGAAGTGGTGTAGTGTATGTCTACTGTCTAAAGAGGTACACAGAGAAACAAAAAACCTGTGTTGGTGTATAGCGGAAGACACTGCGTTTACACTTTCCTCGCTGTACATACAGTTAAAGATTAAGCAGTCGCCCCTCTCATACTCAGAATTCCTAAGCCATGGTGTGCAGTCCAGTGTACGACAGTCCAGCTTAGTCGCAAAATGGGCTACGTCACATTCTTACATAGAAGACTGGGTTTGAGAGCGCGCGGCAGCTAACTTGATTCAACAGTTTTAAAGCATTTGGGAATCGTTTTTATTACGCCAAAGCATCAAACAAGGTGCCGAGCCGCCCATATTTCAGTTGTTGTCCGCATGACACTGGATGACAGTGTCCCCTGGCCCATCCCTTTTTATCTCCAACAAAGGCACCCAGACACACAACAGCGTGCTAGATCGCCTCCTCTAGATGAGATGCATATTCATACTGCCGCGAGTTAGCTAACGAGATATTCTGCCAACGACTGCGCCAAAATTCAAAAAGGCTAATGCAACACAACTGGGGCAAAATAGCAGAAGGCTATTTAGCCGCCAATACTGAGGCAAAATAGCTAAAAGCTATTTGAACTCAGTGTGGGGCAAAATAGCAAAAGGCTATTTTGCCTCGCATACTGGGGCAAAATAGCCAAAAGCTATTTTGCCACAAAGACTGGGGTAAAATAGCCACTTCGGTAATTTGCATAGCAGACTTGGTAATAAAATATTGAGAATGTTGAAATATATTTTTCTTCGTACTATTACAAATGTATTGAGCAAATAGAAGTTACCACAAGTCGTGCTAATAGCATAAAAATCTGTGCATTTATAAAGTTTTGTTTTATTAGCAAGGACCACGCCAAAGCCAGTTCAAACGGAATGGCACATTCCTTATATGATTGGAATTTCATATTAGCAGATCCCTCATCGGATGCCTTCTTAGGTCCATAATAACTGCCCATTCAGATCATTCACAGTAATCAATTTTAATATTTTTCTGTGAAAATGTGCAGTGGATTATCTGCAACATTCGTTGAAACATTACACGTCCTTCTGTAGAAGTAGATTGTGGAAGATTTGAGCTTGGCAGTTGTCATAAGTTACACACAAGTTTCATGTTGGATAACTCTGGTAATACACTAAAGAATACCTGATTAACTTCCATCCACATTTTGATATGACACAAACACAAAATTCAACCGCTGTTGACGTTGTTTATTACCAATGAAAAAAAATGCTTGTCTATATGACCGATTAAGAAGGAACAGTGCACAAGGTAACAGAGCCTGTACAATGATCCGACTGGCGGCAATGTTGGACGAACGGAGGGGCATCCTGCTGACATTGTTGCGAAGACCTTGTTTATAGTGGTTGAAAAGACGTGATCTCTGCCATCAGGAGAGAGGATAGAATTATTTACTTATCTTTGGCTCCTATATAAGCGCTCACAAGAACAGTATTTCTTCCGCATGTTCGCACAAATATCAGACGTACTGTGCAGAAAATTTAGCTCAGCTTAGCAGTTGATAAATGGCAGAATGGCAACGCACTGGCACTAGGTATGAGTACTTATGGAATAACACCGAGTAACGGATTAATAAAGCGCATTTTATAAGAAAACGAACTTGAATTACGCACTCCAACGATATACTAATCCGAAGAAAAAATCACCGGTGCAGTTACTTATTTGAGAAACAGCATATTGTCTCTAATATCGCTATTTACTGCTTTTAGACGGTTGCGACTGCGACGCTATTGACTTCTGCCGGCGTAAATGGAAGTTAGTCTTGGTGTCTGTCGGTTCGGCTTTGGTATCACCTGGTAGCACACGGAGCGATCGCATCCCCAGGATGATCTTGTAGCCTTCGCGGAATTTATCGTTACTCATCCCGTAGATGACCGGATTAACGGCGGAGTTCCCGTGCGCCATAATGATGGCGATGACGTACACCCAGCCCGGTACGCTGCGGGGCTGGTGCGCTAGAACCAGTATGGCAAACAGTGCCCTGCAGAGAGTAAAATGAGTGTATAAATATGTAAGAAAATTATTATGTACTTTTACGTTTTCCGTATTAAGACGTTTTGCTCGAACATCAGCAGCTTCTCAAAATAAGCAATTACCACAAAACTTCTGCTCGCATTAGTCTAAACAAAATGTTATTTTCTAGGACTAAACAGACATATATTGTAACTGCTAAGAAAATTAATCCCAGATTAAATTACTAAAAAAACAATAAAAAAAGCGCATTCGGCAACGATGTCTGAATAAAAAAGGTTTGTTTGATATGCGCAAATGCTGACTGTCATTAATGATTAATTGCCGTACTGTAAGTTGCCGCGCAGTAAAGGGGATCTTACAATACACCTGACCATTTCTTACGCAACTTTATGTAGCGAAAGCGCTTCTATTGCGTAAAACATCGGAACAACGCAGAGGAATATTTGGGAATATTTTACATGCCGTTTTACTTAGAAACGGCTAAGATATACCAGCACGCCAGGAACACCGCGAAGGCTTCGAACAACGTCTTCACCAGCTTAATGTCGTCCTGCGTGAAATCGGAATGCCGCGGGCGGGTCTGTTTGCCCGGCTCGGAGATGGATCCGGATTTGTACAGTTTCATCTGCGTGCGGACGGTGCGCACTCGGCGGAAGATGCCGGCGTAGCCGACCAGGACGCCCAGCAAGGGAATCACCACACCGGTGATGACTGTGGTTCACACAGTAATGTTTACATAATGCCAACGGTAATGCGTGACCGAGTTTGTGCTTACTATAGAAAATAGCGTAGGAATGCAGTTCCCTGAAAAATATCAAGCAGACGTCGATTGTCATTACCCAGTGTTTAATGCTGATGAGGAGAAAGGCTTCTTGGATTTACTTACATGTCGAAAGAGCAGAGATAGTAATCCGACTGGAAACGACTCATGCCCCACCCTAAATTAAGCACAACTGACGATAGTAAATTTCCCGAATGGATAAGTAAAAAGCATCTATTGAAGTTTTACATAATCACCCACATTTTTATGTGGTTATTATTTACAATGAATTGCAGCTAAACGAAAACATGCGTTGTCATGAGGGCGCCGAATATTTATAACGTACCGACATGGTTGGGAAGATGGAACAAATGGCACAAAATCCATATGCCGACACACATGAGAATAGTGTTGGCCTGGGTGAAGATGCGCGCGTATTTTGCGTGATGACAGATGAGAACGTACCTGCCGTAATGACCATTAATTAGCTGCATTTTTCTAGGAAAATTTATTGATGAACAGCGAAAGTGCATAGTCACCGGTTCAAACTTATGGCGCACATGTTCCACATGGATCCCATACAGGCCGGGGCACAGAAAGCGGCAATCCACTCGCACAGGCTGGGGTTGTGGACGAGAACAGAGCGACCTGCCACCGTACCTAAAACATAATTCTTTCCTTGGCGCACTTCGGGTAATTTTAACGATGTCCTCTTTTTATGTATACAATCAGTTATGGTGCATAAATTCTTAGCTAAACTGTTCAATGATAACAAATTAAAGTTACAAATGCCTTTCTCAGCGAAAGAGCGAAACTATTAAAATAAAGAGCAAAAATGAACACCTGACTGGACTTTCCGGACATTTTTAATTATTTTATTAAATAAGAATAGTTCATCTTTGGTATTTCATAATATCAAACAATTCTTATCTTTGTCATATTAATTTCATTAGTTTTAAGAAGGCGGTTAATAATTTGTTTATTGGCGCAATCCGCCAATGTCGCAACCTGCAGAAATTTCGTCCAACGGCAAATACAATCTTAAGTAAACGGGATTCTTATTTTGTGGGTGAAAAACCTAGTTCCGGTATTCGATCGGCAATCGTTAAAGGTTTCTCCAAAATTAGCTGTAATTTTATCGATAATAATTTTGCAGCTCACCGACAACGTTGAAGGGATCAATGAGCATCGTGACGATAAGGTCAGCCAGGGCCAGATTGAGGACAAAGTAGTTGCCGCACGTTCGCAGTGTCTGGTGTGCATAAAACAAACCAAATTACACATGACCTTGCCAGGTCATTGCCGCGCTGATATTACCTTTATCCGCAGGATGACAACAATCACCTAAAAATAGGAAAAATATATTTAAGATGTCAACATATAAAACTGGTTGGTCTTCACCAACAATATAAAAACAGAGTGTTGACGTTATGTTCAGTCGACATAACTAGCAAAAAATTCTGTAACTACGTACATGTGATGTTATAAGCGTGTTGCCGAGAACAACGGCTTTATCAGTTCAAGTCAGAAACTACAATAACGATCCTTTAATCGATTTTTATTGGAAGTGAAGGGCGGTTGAAAGGTTTTTTACAAAAGGGCAACGAAGCTTTGCATAGAAACCGTTCTTATTCTAGCTCGTCAATTAATTTTATTAAAATTGCCAGTGGGTGTGATGATTGTCGGTTCATAAATCCGGTAAGTGGTTCATCTAGGCCAATTAACGCCATTGATAAATGACGCCGGCACGATGCTGTTTTCGTACAGAATTGGGAATACGAGGAATAATCTTGGGAATACGAGGAATACGAGGAATGTGCCTACGTCTAACTCTTCAGATTCATCACAAATTAAGGGAGACACGTGTAATAAGCGTTGCCGACTTCCGGTGAAAATTTCATTCCCAGAAGCAACCTACGTTAGTGGCTGGAAACAAGCACACATTCGGATAAAAATTCAGCCCGTGCCCAAGCAAAGCTGACCGTTCGTACGTTTCTATAATTACAGCACCGTTCAGCGTGACATGGAGATGGGCTGAATTTATAGCCGGACTGCCAAAAACATATATGTTTCTGGCAGAATTTAAAATCAAAGCATTTTAAAATTCAACAAAACAAATGCAAAAATAAAGAAAATTATTTAAATAGTAAATATCAACCAACATTCAATCGATTTTCTCGGACGTGAAGGATGCTACTTTTATTTTATAAAAATTTAGTTGCTTTTAGAAATTTTAAAGTTTTAAAAATATTAATTTCTTTTCTGCTGTCTACACATGTTCATACTGGAACAAATGGAGAATTTTTGTTCTAGGTTTAGTATTTAAATTACATTTTTATGTGTGCCTGGGCTAATTAAGACTATAGGTACCCGTACGTACAAGCAGATTTCCGAATGATCCAACCGCCGCACTGATGGACAAGAGCAACGCGGTCAGTACACGCAGACCGGTGTGTTCTTCCAGATAGAACACTGGCAACTCCGCTGTTCCATTTTCCCAACTATCGTTTCCTATGGGAATCATCATCCTCCCACCACGTTAAACACAACCAACATGTGGAACAAAATCTAAGTAAAGTAGAAAGTTTCTCGATACAACCACATTTCCGTTCCTGTTTCATTCACAAAAATGCTCAACAGCAGCGGTACTTCAAGGATAACTATAACTTCAAAACAGTAATTTGCCGCTGCAGTCGTGCAAAATTGCTGCAGATTCCCAGTGCAAAATTGCTATTTACTATTAGCATTCCGACGGAGCAACGCGTCGGTAAAGACACAAATTGCAGGTAACGGAAGCTGTTTACCGGGACTTTCTGCAAATTACCTACGCCCGTCGCAATAAAACGACTGCTGACTGGTCCCAGATTTCTCTGTACACGACTATTTTTTAAGCAGCGGCAAAATTGATTAAATGCGCACCGGCGATCAATACACATCCACACCGGCAAAGATCAATTTAATTTCCTCCACTGTATCATCAAGTGTTTTATATTGTGTCCACACAACACCGGCAAGAAATTAATCGAGCAACCGTCACAGGCTGACAAGATTAATCCCCTGTGACTCACAGGGGATTAATCTTGTCAGCCGATACGGTGCATAGGCTACAGTTTACGACAATATTCTCTTTCCGTCTAACAATATTGCTTAAAGCGCAGCCAAGTAGGTTTCTGTGCATGCAAATGAAGCAGAAGGAAGGCAGTACTGTTTGTATGCGGTTGAAAAACTGAACAATAAAATCACCAAACAGAGTTCAGCAATATGCAATACGTTAATCGCCAACACTGTGTTCGAATAGAGAAAAGCTTGTTGGCGGAGTGTGCATTAAAACAAAGCATTTAATGTTTTCCGCCTTACATTATCAGAGTTAGAGCGACACAGATGGCGCACATATCGGTTATCCAATTACAACTGGAAGAACCGTTTGTCTTGTGGCCAAGGCGAAAGTCGACGTTGACAACCAAAATTCTGATCGGTTGGCCTATTTGTCTGCCGGTCCGATGGTAACAGAATAATGTCCTAACTTTGTTCGGTAACTCAGCCGTTACACGCAAAGCGGCGTGGGTGGATTGTCATCGGTCGTTAAACGTCCATCATAAGTCATAACTAATTCTGTGCCGGTTTTCTATAATTGTTATAGGTTTCTCTGCGGTATTTATTGTCCTCCAATTCCTTCTATCGACTCCGTGGTTTGTATAACCATCTAAACGAGTTAGTAATTTGGTTTATCTTTTACCTGATCGGTAATTGCAACAAATTACGTATCTACAGAGCAGTGGAAGATGCACTAACGCGCTTCCGTTAAAAATTTTGCCAGGCATGTATCGCGTCAACATTGTGCGCGTATAAACTGAACGTGACAGGAAATTAGCCATATACCACTGTCTCGCTTAGATGGGGCTAGCTCGATGACCGCAGCGTGCCTGGATCATATTAGTAAAATTAATCTAATAAACCACCTATTTTAAATCAATGTAAAGACAAATTTTTGGCAGGTAAGACCGTAAAGATATGGGCCTAGCGATAGAAAACTTGCGCTCCTTACTTTTTTTTGAAAAAAAATGTAAAAATAATAAACAGGTACATTGCAATCCTAAAATTCCATAGAAACCCCTTCGTACTCAATGCAAATGAAACATATTTCGCAGCTTACGCCAAACGAAACGAGGTTTCCCATATGCATAGTACTCTTCCTGGCTTTTCGGCGCTTCACTCTTGACCTGCCAATACTTGCCAACTGCTGCGTTATGAACCGAAGCTATTAAGGTTTCTTGTTGGTGGACCGTAACTGATTTCTTGAGCAGGTTGTTTTTTCGTTTCCCTCTCTTTAGTTGTATAGGAAACTGGTTGAAACATTTGGGGAAAGCTAAAACTCACGCCACAATAAATACGATCCACGGGTTCAGTGTGCTGTAATTACGCCAAATTTCCACCCTATTCATCGCTGTTGTCTACAGGCTACAGTCACATTTTTTTCACACTTCATTGTCCTCTTCATCGTCCTGTATGTCATTGACGCCAACAATGTCTACAGCATTAAAGGTAATGTAGAACGATCCCATAATAGATGTGCTGTTTCTTTGGCTACATTCACTTGCGAATAATTCGTGATGTCAAAATATTAGTGCCTGTTATTACTTCAAAATAATTTGTAATACCTGCAAATAATCAGCAACTGGAAGTAGCCGAGCGTACAGTACAACAAAGATTTGCATATGAAGATACATGTTTGATTAGTGCATCTGCTGGGTCGCCTGCGTCCCATGCCGGGACGAAATATCCGAAGTATATATTTATAAGCACAAACGGGCATCGTCCCGGCTAAAGAAAACAAAAATACCCGGCTAGTACATTTCAGAAAAAAACGTTTCGGTGACATCCAAACGCAAACGCTTTGCATCGACCTTACCTCTTCGTATGGCCGTGGATCACTGGTAGATTTACTTCGTCGTTGTGTCCTGGATGAACAAATGATTGGTGTTTGGTTTCGAAAGGTTAGCCTGCTCATACCTATTCGAGCAGTTGGGCCTTGCGTTACCGGGATAATACAGCCGACTATGGCTCCACAGTGCATTCCGCATCATGGGATAAGTAAGCGCTGTATATAGGCTAATACAGCGAACGCGGTTAATATAGCCGCTAATAAACCCCGATAAAATACAGTCGCCTGAAACGTACGCGTAAAGTTTCCAAAAAGTCGCAAACACCTTAATCTATGAGTATTTACTTCGGTTACGGCTCTTACGTAATTTTCTGTCGTTCGCTGTCATTGTCATTTGTTCGCTCGCTGTCACTGTGAGACAAAGAACTCACTTCTGAAACATTCTTCAATGAGATGTAATCACAGACGGGTGTGAATATACGTACCATAGAGCCATGAATAAGAGACTTTTACCTCCACATAGGCGTGTCAACGAAAATTTTCACATTCCGGTAACTAATGTTGACTTTCTTAATAAATTTCAGTGATTAGCGGCTTATTACACCAAATTACTGCTATTCCGATAGGCGGTTTGCACGGTCACGCTGCATGGTCCATCGTCATTGCGTGGAAATTTTGGGCTGAAGAAATAAGCCAACGACTGGCTAAAGCAAACAAAATCCTCGAGCTAACTTTCGTCAAAGAACCCTCTGGGTCAGGCGGCGAGCGTTTTTCTTTTTGGTTCTGTTGTTTGATTGACTTTCTCAATTCGGTACCTTATAAAAATTGAACGGTCAAATAAAATGCTGGTAAGCGTTTTGCACGCGCCAGGAGAATCGTGCACTTTTCTCATGTTTGTCTCATATCTTGTGTTTGTAATGCAAATTGAGCTGATAGAGCAACAATCTACCACGTTATCGCCCTTGAATCAACCAAACCAGATTGCGCTGCTGCTCAGTTGCCATGTGGTTGGGTTGTGCGCTCATTGTGCCGAGATGTACAGTTTAACAATGTGCTCGCCTCAATGCGATCACCGCCAGCAAAAGTGTTCCGTTTTTATGATGGTGCTTTCCCTAATACTGACAACACAACTCATGACACTCTGTACAAGTACTGCAGTTAAAAATGGACGTTAACACCATATTCAGTGCCAGTATTCAGCTTTTCTCGCAAAGCGCGACGTCGCTGTGCACGTTCTTGCGCTGGCTCAAGAAAAACAGGAAGTAATGCAGCAGAGATGGGTGTCACCTATCCAGCAAACAAATTATAAGGTGAGCTTGTAACACGGATGCCCCGGGTACGGGTTAATTATGGCATGACCTTAAAGCGTTATCAAGCGAGTCGCTACCATCACAGCAACCGTCATCGCTATCTGCCGTTGATGCTGGCATCCGCATAGTTAAACTGCGGATATGGAATAATCTCCCGTTGCTCCAGTATGTAACTGCTTTCTTGGAACCCGAAATCGCAACCGATTAAGCGACTTTGATGTCACAACCCGTATCGGATTGGATGTCATGCTAAATTTTCCACAGCCGGCTTAGCATTGCCTAGAACGTGAGCAAGAGTAGAAATTCGGAAAATGAGCGCTTGCTAATTTGATCACATTTGACTTATTTTCGAAGCAACAGTCAGCGCTTCCCAGAAACGTTATACAGAAATATACTTGTAGATCTCGCACGCCTCCAAGATTCCAGAAATTTCGTTTACGGGAGCATGTGTTCTGCATGAATAGAGCAATTCCCTTCTTTTTCTTAAGACATTTTGTCTCTAACAAGAAACGGTATGAATTATTCAGACAACGCAAGTTACGCAGTGAGCCTTCATATTACTATTCGTGAGTCTCACAACCTAACCAAGCTCCTTCGCAATGTGGATGGCGGCTGGACGCCTTTGGTCACCTGTAAACTTATCATCTCTATTTTATCCGTTATTCTGAACGCTGGTGTACTGTACATCCATTACCGTATCCCCGCCTACGTCAATCCATTTAGCATTTATCTTTTGGCACTGTACATCTCCAACATTTTCTACATCCTGACCACGCGTCCTATCGGAACCCTGGAGGAGGTGTACAATATATATCCGGCTGCCGGTTGGTTGATTTTGCTCTCATGCAAAGAAGCGACTGTGTACAGATTCAGAGCATTTTACATCAAATTTTTGATTTGTTTAAAATATCCCTTTCTAAATTATTCTTTTCTTGATTTTAAAACTGGAATAAAAACGCCGTGAAAGTGGCTCTCTGGTTCAGTATCATCATTTTCGTAGTACTGCGCCTTCACGGCGAAGGTTCAAGAAGAGGAGTGGACAATAAAATTAATAACCTGACTTGCGGTGCACGTCATTAATTATTCGCATTTACCGGTTTAACTACCGAAACGCTGCCCATAATTTTACCAAACAATTGGAAGATTTTGTATAGAACTAACAAAACCGATATTAAATCCGCTCCATAGGGACGATAGAATGTCACTGAATGAGCCAAAAACCGAGGGCAGCCATTTAACGGCGCCATGCCCTTTATGTACTGTAGCGGCTCGATTAAGTGGCACCACAGAGTTTGTGCACGGGAAATCAGCACTTGGAAAGTGTGCACTGCTCATGGTTGCGAGCGCATAAGCATGCACACGCTGCATCTGTGCTGTTTTGCCGTACATAAACTCTGTGGTGCAACTTAATCGAGCCGCTACAGTATCGCTTTTTGTTCATACAGGTTATTCGGTGTGCGCCCTGTACCAATACACCCGTGTCAGCAGTATCCCGCCGGTGTTCTTCCACACCCTCATTTCTCTGAACCGAGTGTGGGCCGTGGCCTTCCCGGTGTCCTACCGTCAGCGTCATACCAAGCGTCTGGCGGTGTACATCTGTTTGGGCACCGTGGTGTACGTGCTGATCGTCAATGTGCCGCCATATTTGGTAGATATACTACTACATTATCCGGCTGTCTATGCCAAATATCACGACTGCGTGCATCTCTCCATCACCTTTATGGATTTCCTCAAGGTCGACGAGATGCTGAATCGAATCGTTCCCATGCTGATTGTCTTGGTGGCCTATGTGTTTATTCTTGTCAAGCGTCACAGGAAAGGTACAGTCGGTGCAAAACACTCGGTACCGATACCCGAAGAGCTTTCCCGGAACACGCCGGCGGCGAGCCATCTACCGTCAGCGTCCTCTACCGGGCTGCAACGATCCGTTAAGCCGTTCGTAGTGTTAACGTTGACGTCCGTCAGCGTGCTGGTTTGCTGGGTTCCAGTGCAGGCGGCCTTCTTTCTCGCCCTGTTCGTGCGCATTAACCTATCAGGAACTGCATTCACCGCTGTTTACATGCTGTACTCGTTGCAAATGATATTCGATCCGCTGATGTGGGTATTTAGTTTGCGTAAATCAAAAACATCGTTTGTAAAATAAAAGACTTCATTGTTTTTTGCATTGCCAATGCTTACGCTAAATTATTTTACAAACCAAGCGCTGTGTTTCAAAAAAATTTGATGATATCACTTCGCCGTACCACGTTGTCCTGTACTTTTTCGTGCCACGATTTGCTATGAAATAAACTTTCTGAGCCGTCATAATATTTGCCTAACGATAGCAAGTACACGTAGAAAATCATTTTTCTTGTGAGCCGATGCGGGGAAATTTGTGTGACGATTGTTTGTTTTACGAAGTTATTCCGGGAGAGCATTCATTTTGATAAACATCGAAGAGATGCTGAAGCAGCGATCCCGGTTGTTCCACACCCTGAAATAACTTTGTTACTTGTGTTGCGGTGCAACTAAGGTCAGAACACCCTGATTGAATTCGCATAATAGGAAGACTAAAATGCTTTTGTTACTGTCAGGTGATAAGGTTTCGAGTCCAAGTGAGCTGCGCATGCAGCACAAGAATCACAGCCACACCTGTCACCCTTAATCATCTGTTTGTTCACCTGTCTAAAAGCAGAAACACGATATTTCGGCCATTTTAATTTTTAATTAGAACTCCATAAGGCGCAACCTAACAGTAATCAGCATTCTCCAGTTTAATAACATGCGATTCGCTGCAATTATTTAATCAGCCATATTGTATTCTGCGCACGTTATTATTAAGGTTTCATGACTGAACCCAAGTAGTCTGAACTTGTGATCCACGTAACAAAACATTGCAGTGCTGTCTTGATGTGTCATCGGATTTTCAGTTACAGGGTACTAAGAAGACCTTTACTGTCCTGAACGGTTTCGTCGAAAGTTTAGATCTACAGCTTTCTTCCGTATTGCTTAAGAATGTATCATTTCAACGATACAACCTTCCCCAACACAACAACCAATCACTCGCTTAGCTGGGCCGCTCAAGATTCCACATACGTGACCCTCCGCCGTTCCGCCACAGGATGGACGCCGCTCGTCACCCTGAAGCTGCTCATCTCCATCTTCTCCGTGCTCCTTAACGCCGCCGTCCTTCTCGTCCACTACTACATCCCGGCCTACATCAACCACTTTAGTGTATACCTGCTGGCGTTGTTCCTCTCCAACCTCTTCTACATCCTTACCTCACGTCCCATGGGAATCCTGGATGAACTATACGGGATCTATCCAGCCGCCGGTTATCCTGTGTGCGTTGTGTACTTGTACAACAAAGTCAGCAGCGTCATGCCGGTCCTCTTCCACGTCCTCATCTCCCTCAACCGGGTATGGGCCGTTACCTTCCCCATCTCTTACCGCGAACGCCACACCAAACGCCTGGCCGTTTATATCTGTCTGGGAGCGATCGTGTACGTTCACGTTTTGAATTTTCCGCCATTTTTAGTCGATTCTCTCCTGTACTATCCCGCTGTTTACGCAAAGTACCAAGACTGTGGGCACATTTCTACCAAGTCTCTGGATTTTAACAAAGCCGATGAAGTCCTGAACCGCATTCTCCCGATGGTGGTGGTCATGGTGGCGTATGTGTTTATTATTGTTAAGCGGTGGAAGAAGAGGCATGCTAATCGCAGCGTTCAGGTTAGCATAACGAAATCGACACCAGCGACCAATCCTAGTCCACAGGATGGCGCTACGAAGCAGAATCCGCCAACAGCTGTTGTTCAACCAGCGCGCCCGATTAAGAGCGTTAGACCGTTCGTCATCTTAACGCTGACGTCGATCAGTGTGGTGGTGTGCTGGGCGCCGGCGCAGACGTTTTTCTTCATTGGATTGTTCCTCCACATCAGTTTGCCGGGTGTGGTGTTTACTACGGTGTCCTTGTTGTATTCGCTGCAGATGATCTTTGATCCGCTCATGTGGATATTCAGTTTGAGCAGCGCCAAATAGTTTGGCAGCCATAACATGACACTACAGTTAAAGGAAGATCGACGTTCCCTATCACCTATCGGTCAGCCAGAAGCATTCATCAGTTGATCGAAATTTTAATAGCAAAGCTCATGCAGACTCTGATCTGAATTTATCATTACCTAAGAAGCCCGATATTTTTATCATCAGTCAGATATTCGTCATTTTCGTGTACAGCACACGGAGTGTCTCGTACGGAGTGTCTGGTACGTACCTAAATGGATTTTGAAGCAAAGCGCATTACATAATGAAAAAGCAGAATTTAAAGCGGTAAACCGCACGCCAAGAATTTTAATTAAATAATATGTAAGAGTTTATCGCGACCGAACAACCAGGAGTCCCGCCTGTTCAACCCACCGGAACCAGAATCTTGTTGCCATGTACAATCAAAAACTCATCACGACTAATGTTATTTAGCCGCAGGCTGCTAGCTTGCCTCTTAATTTCTCTTAGCAAGTACTCTTTAATTTTTATCCAGCATTTATAATTCATTTATCTTGGATATCGTATGTGCATGAACTTGTACAACTAAAACACTCGTACGATTCTGCCACACTTAAAAAGCATGTGCATTTTTCTCGTACATTTGCGGATTTGCCGTACTGCGTACATACTTTCCTAAATCAAGCTAAGGACTTGCTCATAGATCGCTAATGAAATTCCCAAGCAAGAGCATGATAATAATTATATAAATTAATAAACGTCAGATCTTAAGCTTCAGTGAAAGTTTAGTGAACAGAGCCAGCCAAAGCATACTTCAAAATTCAGATCACTCGCCGGCTATACAATACAACGTCATGCCAGTGCAATGATCTTTGCGTTCAGCGCTATCGAGACATTCATTGATACTGTATAACGAGATCGGGATTTCGAATACTTCGACATCAGATTACGCATCGAAATGAATTCGCCAGATTACATGATCAGCATTTGCCCACAACGGAAAAACATCCGGTCGGTTTATGAGATTTCAGTTAGTTACTTACTGCTTAATTACCGGCAAGGTAATTGTTAATCGAACTCTTGTCTCATTTTCCAGTGCGCTTGTAATGTAACTTTAAGCAAAAATTAGGAGGCGGTGAGGTACGACGTATGCACATGTACCGGTAGAGAGTATGTGGGTTTGTGCTATCATGTTGATTAATGGGGTACCTGTAATGTAATTCTTTACTATTTTTCGCACGCGCAAACACTCTAAATTATTTACTGTATCTGAACGTTTCCTTGATATGTGTGCCAACATCGTCACCAAAGCATCGCGTTGCATTGCATTCATACATTTTGTTGCAGAGCTATGGTAGTGACCGTATAATTAACAGTATTCAGTCCAGTTAATTGTTATTAAGTGCACTGCGGTAAATTGTATAAGTGAGAACGGTTTTTTAGTGCGGTAATGCAAATCTGTAGCATCATTCAGCGTTGCACAACTTTTTCATGAATGCTACTCGCGCCAGTGGCATCGAGTGGCTTGAATTACAGAGACTAGTCTGTATAGCCGTGGGTAATTCCCGTCATATCGTCAGTCCGCAAGCCACAGATTCAAGAGGGATTTCCCAGCTGTGGTTAAATCTTCGATGGTTTCAGTTCCGACCTGTGCTGCTATTTTAAACTATTTAACTTCATTTGAATTACTTTTCAGTTATCGAGATTCCGCGTAACTTAGAAACAATAAAAACTAAATTCCAACGCAACTGGCATAAAATCTGTACTCGTATAATTGGCATCTATGGTAGCGCAACTCACGATACACACTGAAAACTCGGTTTACGTGCATTAATAGCGTAACTCGCACGTTCCCTGTAACTTGCAACTCAACCGCTGATAAATTTTCCGTTACTGCACACTGCACAGGTCTGATGCAAGCGCGATGCCTGAACAGTGGTTTTTTACCCAAATGACTTACTCGCCGGCATCAAGTTGCAGTAAAATCCGCTACGTGTACGCGCATTGTTTAAAATGCTTTCATGCCTCTGCAGCGTGCAAACTGCAGAGACAAGCTAGCTGGGCAGGCTATCGATCGGTTGTCGGCGTATTCTCTACTCCGTGGAATTTGTACCGGCATCAGGCAGCTAGACGCAACGCAGCCCTCGCCTATGGTGTAATAATTCATGGGAAATACCGGTCGCCACTCGACCGACAAGGCCAGCAATGCGCGCTCAAAATTATATAAAGCCAGCTGCACGCTACTACCAGGAAAAACCCAGACATTTCATTATTTTTGAAGTAACACAATTTTATTGAAAACGATCTTGGATCTTTTGGATTTTGAACATTATCATTCCACTGTCAAGTAAGTCCATTCTTCTCTGATTACCGGCAATCTTTAATATGGTCCTGCAAATTGTATTGCCTGCGTTTAAATCCATTCCTTTCTTTGTTTTTTTGTATTTTATTCTCCTATACCTTTATTGGCAATAGCCACCCAAATAGCAATAATTGCAAGCGCTGGTACACTACTTAATAGTTAATTCTTCTTACTTTTCTTAATACGTGGACGTCTTATTACGTGTTCTTACTTACTTAATACGTATTCTTACGTCTTAATACGTGTTCTGAATCTTGTAATTTTATTTAGAATGGACTCGATGAATATGCAGAGAAAAATGAATGCCGATGAGCCGGAATTCTTGTACAAGAAGAAAACCACATCAATCGAACCGGTCCGGCGTATGGAGCAGGAGCAGGGTTTCCAGCGGGAAGAGCGCTCCGACATGCACGGACGCTCTAGTCCCACCGAGACATACGTTCGCGAGGAAGCGTCGCCGGCAGACTGGCGCAACGGTACTCAGTTCGGCAGCCAATACGAGGACATTTTTCCGCGCGACAACCTCGACGCCCGTGCCGACCGGCTACTCATGAACCAGAGAGACAACCAGAAAATTCAGGAAGAAGAGCGCTACACATCGCACCCCGTCGCCACCGAATGGCAGCAGCCGCTCGCCACGCCGACTGTGGTCACACCGCTCTTGCAGCAGGAAGCGGTGGAGCAGCGCACCGACATCACGCAACTACCGCCCCAGATGGCTGAATTCGAGATGAACAAGCGCCGGCAACAGGAGCAGGATTATCCGGATGTTGGGGAAGACAGGCGCGGTGCGGACCAGGCGCTGCAGTCCGCGACAGAATCCTGCCAGGAAACTCAGCCCATCCGCTTGCGCCCGCTGTTTCACGTAATACGTGACCTTTGCCTCTGGCGCCGCGTCCTGGACTCGGCGGTGGTGTTCAGCGCGGGGTTGGGCTTGATGGCCGCCCTGTCCTACTTCAGCCTGATCAGTATCTTTGCCTATTTATCCCTGGGCACCCTCATCATCAGCGGGGCTAGCGTTATCGGCCGGCAGATTTTGTATACGCTGCAACAGCGTCCCGGCGTCGCGCATCCCTTCCAGCGTATCATGCAACGCGACACCGTACTGGATGCGGAATATGTACACGAGCAGATGGACGCCGTGCTGCAGCCGCTGAACCGGAAGTTGGTGGCCCTGCGCAACCTGTATTTGGTGGACAGTGTGGGGCAGACGCTGAAGATGATACTGTTTATGTACGCCCTGACCTATGTCGGCCACTACTTCACCCTGACGAGTCTGCTAATGGTGGGCTGGGTGCTGGCGTTCACCCTGCCCAAACTGTACATGATGTTCCGGCCGCAGTTGGACCGAATGTGGAATAGTGCCCGCCGACTGCAGATGGGCATTGGCGAGAAGTTCCAACAGCAGAAACAACGCGCACAACAGCGCCGCGATGACATGCAGTCCGTTGATAAGAAGGTCACCTTCGAGAAGACTGAGAAGACCGAGAAAATCCAGTAACCTGAACAGTGCATATTATGATATGCGCTCTACTTTATTTTTTTTATTATTTTGAACACGATATTTCTTTAATGATCTTAATATCATGGGAATCAATTAAGTGGCGGAAGCTGCGCTTTCCTCGTTGTTGGTTTTACAACAGCCGTGCCTTCCGCTTATTTTGCATATCACGGTTAATTATTTTTAATAGCTGATGGCAGACTTCATGCATAATACACGCAAATCTAAGTTTCATTCCATATTAAACGCAAAACTGTTTTGGTTAACGTACCACATAAACCGTGATGCACCTTTGTCTGAATAAAATTATTAATCATCATAAAATTCACGTGAACGGTATAAAAATATTCGACAATAAAAAAATAATAATAATAACGCGATAATAAAAATTAATGCAATATTAAAGTGAAGTACTGCAGTTCAAGCAACACAATGGAATTTGCAAATTTTCGGCAAATGCAAGGATTCGATAAGTAAGCCTATTCTAGCAGATAATGGTATTATTGTTCTTACACAGCTGAGTCTTTCCCGACTCGGCCAGATTTCCAGCCTTTAAGATCTGCATGAGCGTTCGACGGTATTTTTCCCAAAATATCTAAAAAAAATTGGGAAAATCGGGAGGGTGGTACCGGACTATTAAATGAAACGTTCTTTCCAGAATTATTATTTTAAGCATTTTCTAAATAAATTTATTATGCATTTTTACTTAACATTGGAATCACGACATCACTCGCTGCAACTCATCCAGTTTTCCAATGCGCGTAAATAAATGAACCGGTCGATGGTATTTTTATCGCTGTAGTTTAAAGAACTTGCAACATCGTGTACTTGTACATGTGCTAGACCGAGTTTCAAAACAGTATTAACGTAATTTTAAAAACGCCTTTGAACTGGATTTCTCTGATTGGATGTTCGGTTGCAGAAAAGTACGAGGTGTACTTAATATGTGATTGGAAGGTCATTGTTTTGTTTGCATAACCACAGGCCATAATACTCGTATTATGGCCGTCAAGTAGAATGCATAGAAATGAGCCGTTCTGTATTCATGTAGTATGAATGAAATTGAGTACGGCAGTATTGTTACTGACACCAAAGGAAATGTTCTTCTTTAATTTTTATACACCAAAATTGATTCTTTAAGATTTTACAAAACAATTTCACAAAAACTTTTAATAAAAATGTAGGACCTACAAAGTGTATATGTATAACGATTCTGAAAGAAACACCAATCTAAATAAAATTGGCGTAATAACCTACATTGGGGCAAGAACAGCTTATAAGCTAACTGCGTTTGCTTTCGGCATACTTCGGTTTTCGGTTCATTCCATCGCACAGTTATATTGCATATTTTAGAAAAGCATCTATGGCACGGTTAGTACACGTTAAATTTTTGCGGACATATGACTTGTATCCACAGTATGCCACAGTACCATCTACGTATCCTTCATGTATCCTGTGAATTTTCTACTTTTTTTATCACTGCCATATCCCACTGCATCTCTGCAGTACCCTTTGTGCATCCGAATGTACGGAAAATTATCCGGTTACTCGGAAAATTATCCGGTTACATCGAAAATACTCGGCACGTATTATTGAAGGGATACGGTAAGATACGTTGGGATACGGAAGTATTTGATAACCCGCAAAGTAGTATTCACGAAAGGACACATGAAGAATACTGAGGGATACGGTGGGTTGCCGTGGCTTTCGATGGAGATGCGCATGCAAACATCACTTATATAAGTATTCTGCGCGTATCGCAATATTGTTACTGCATTCGTTCTCTCTAACTAGCGTATCCCACAGGATGCTTTATGTATGCTCCATGTATCTATATTCGTTAATTTTCGGAGGTTTTTCTTTGGTTTCCTTTGGTTTCTTGGGCTTGGGCTTTTTAGGTTTCTCAGCCGGGTCTTACTGCATCGTATGCCGGTTTCTTGTGTCAGCTGGGATTCCGGCAAACCTGGAGCCGCGTGGCACATCGCATACGTCCGAAGGACGTCCTGATGGCTGCACAACCTTCGCCTGGCAGAGAGGGATGTGCTTAGCATGGTAAGTCACTTGTGTCGCCACGGTTGCGCATTCCCACGTCAAGTCTACGGCAGCAAACGAAGCGGAAGAAAAGAGTCCCGGCTTTATTTGTATCTAAGTGGCAAATACCGATATCTTCGTACCGATAGCTTTCGAAACAATGGGCCCTTGGGGGCCGTCCGCTATCGCCATCATTAAAGCACTGGTTAAACGACTCGAGCAACACACGGCGGAAGCCCGTTCTCATGAATTTTTACGCCAAAGATTGTCACTGGAGATTTAGCGCGGCAACTCGGCGTCGGTTATGGGAACAATGGAATGAGCAGAAACGTTTAATGAAATTCTGATGTTGTAAAAAATGTTGATGTTTTCTATCATTAAAAATTTACGTTGTACCTCAGGTGAAATAAAACGTCGTACTGCCATACAGCCGCGCACACCAAACTTTACCGTAGCTGTAAGAGAACGCCGTGGAAATTGTCGGTACCACGTCGGTATTGAATTAGTATCAGTACTTCTATGTTTATAAGCCAGCAGACTTTTTCTTTCATACATACTTATTCCTTTGCCGCAATCGGCTCGAACTATTCCCGGAGGTTTTGGCAAACTACCAATGAGGCACACCGTTCCGGTTTCTGCAGTTTGTATCACCTAAACAGCCGCACATCGTGACCCATGGACTGAGCGGTGTCAAGCGCGTCGGCGTGGGGACCGCAATACAAAAGTAGTTCAAAATTTTGCTCTGGTCCAAGCTCGCGTGTCTGCACTGCATAATGTAATCCGTCGCTAATACTTTGTATTTCTGGCTATACATAGCACAACATTTTTGGCTTTTTGCACTATAGCAGGCTTTCGTTTCAGCTTCTGCTACTACATAAGTCCGCTGCTGTACATTGACGGTGTTGATTTTATTAAAATAGTAACGTCAGCGAGGCTAGAGCATCTCCACTCCACGCCTTGAAGGAGCGTTCAGATCTGTAGATTGCTAAAAGTTCTTTACATCGCGATGAGTGCGTTTTCCAAAATCAAGATTTTACCGATTGGACAGTAAGTTAACGCGAAGTGGCTAGCGAATTTTCAAAATAATTATCAAAAATTACCTTTGCTCATCTTACAGAGCGCTTTTTATACTACATGAAGCGATAATTGGAGTGAGTATACCTTTTTTCGTTAACAAGCAAAAAATCAAAGTTGTACGAGTGGTAGAGGGGGGCACGTAAGGTGAACCGCAAAATAATGGGTTGCGCCGCGCTTATTGTGAGTGATGGCATATTCCTTCAATCGCCACCGACATCACTGGTTGGCACTGAAGTAATCGCAATCAGGTGCGATCAAAATCTGCAACCGCCCCATCCAGCTTTGTTGAGCTTGTTGACAAGAAAGAGAAACAAAAGACGCCATAAAAGCAAATCTGCCGTGTGACTGCGGTCTTTTGTTTTAGTGTCTATGACTGCATCAGTCTGCATGAATGTTATATGGCTGCCTGCCTGTTCTGCGTTGCTCCAAATGTGCATGTGCTTTTGTGTGCGGCAGCCAGCACCTCTCGGTACCGGCACCAAAGCCGTGAAAGAGGTATACTTTTGCAAACTAACAGTGAACAAAACGTAAAAAAACTTTGAAAATCAGCTGTGAATACATTTGTTTGCCAAAAATTACGAATAAAATCGCAATAAATAAAGTACCGCAGCCTGAGCTTATTATACGGACAGAATCTCTGTTTAGGGTTTTGTTCGGCAGATATGGTCAGAAATATCCAGGGGTAGGGTGCCCCAAGCACTTCTTTGGCACCCCCGATTTTTTTTATTTTTCTGTTTTTTATCAATCAAAATTCTGTCCGTATAATAAGCTTCTAATACTTCACTCTACAAAATTGCCGTTTCAGAATATTTTTTTCACATCTCTACTCTGTAAAAATCGACTTCAAATTTTTCACTTTAAAAGCTGGTTTCTCAGTAACAACAAATGCGGTACTATTACTGAACCTATTTTAAAGTACAAAAATCACATCTGTATGTGTCATATGCTACGGTTTTGCCTAAAAGTTAAACGCGTCGACGGTATGCCCGTTTCCGCAGAAGGACCGAGTTGCTAGCCACTTCGCGTTTATTGGCGTTGAGAGCTTCTCCTACGAACGGAAGAACGATGCGAGGCGAAAGCCGGAGTCAGAAACCGTTGGGGTCAGCTTTCAGATCGGTGCGGTTAGGAAGCGGTCATGGCAAGCTGGTTGAGCAAGTATTCCAAAAACGGTGAAGCATTTAGACAATATTCGCATCCTAATGCATGGACGTACGAATGGGGATGTTATGGCTAATTTCGATATACGTAGAATGGTTCATTCAATATTTGCTCGGGAGTGTGGACTATTAGTTACCAACTTGCCATTAGCGTCGGTGTGGTGCTTAGAGTACTAATCGCGAGAGAAAGAAAGCGATGGTAGGCGACTTCCCAATGGACCTTCGTCATCCGGCTGTGGTCTAAGCAAATAATGCGAATAATGTATAGAGTGTATTGCAAGTACTGTATTGCTCTACATTCACCACCCGCTGTCCTTATAATATTAGTCATACCCCACAGAATAATACTGTATGCGAGCGCTCGTTGGGAATTTTGTAGTAAAGGAAAGTGTAAAATTCCGTCTAAGATTCAGCTTCTGGACAGGCTTTTTCTGAGTTACGCGCTAACTTCTGTTATTAACAGCCGACACTGTACTGCTGTACATGATGCGTTGTTTAACCGCCATAGCCATTCCTGACTTGCTTACAACGGCGCTGCCCATGTTGCAGTTGTTGGGCTGGTGGGACGGCCACCAACGACCACCGCATCACGCTTTGAAAAGCCTGATTAACTGTGTATGGTGCATCATGATTTTCATTGCATTTTGCTTGATTTCGGGGACAACTTATAACTTATTCGTCACAATACCTCCCCTAACTGCTGCACCAAGCGAAGTCGTAAGTGCTGCAACAAAGTTTATGTTCTGCCTGATACTACCAGTGCAGTACGCCAGTACGGTGTGGGGTTTCCGCCATCTGCGACACCATCTGGCGAACTCTCAACATTTTTTCGTAAAATATCTGGATACGCGAGATAAAGCAGCCATTATCTGCTGCACAGCTGCATTTGCCATATTCTTTGGAGTGTCATCCCTCAGTCCGGTGGAAAAATGTGTTACTGTCAGTTACTGGTCTCTGGTTGGATCCTCTGGCTCTCCAAACACTCATGGCAACGATACGTCGTCCCTATGGAACACAGTAGCGGTGATGTTACCGCAGATCAGTCTGGTACCAACTTTACACGCCAGAGTTATGACGCTGTATTTTGCGGCGTGGTCGCTGTCCATGGGCGTGCTTTTCCGCCGGTTGGAACGCCTGGCATGTAGTCACCTTACAAAAGAGCTCGTTATTCATCATGCGCAGTTGCGAAAACTGCTGCGAACGATCGCTGAGGAAACGCAGTTGAGCACACTGTGTCATGTTACGCTGTCCTTCTTGACCGTCTTGGGAGCAGTGAGCGCCGCGCGGACGTTTAAGGCATACCACGCCGGCCAGACGTCCCTCCGGGAACAGCTCGATTCCATGGTGTTCGTCGCGACGACGTGTATTATGGTTGCGTCAATGATTTTTACGTTCGACAAGGTCCCGAAGAACTTTTACGTGTCGAGTATTATTATACCTCCCTTTTTTTCATACAGGTGCATGACTACCGTACCGCATTGCAACCCGAGGTGATTTCCAGTCAGCCAAAAGATGTGGGCAAACTGCTGCGCGCGACCATTTACGAGTTGGATACTCGACCCGTGGGATTTCATTTTGCCGGTGTCTGCATGATTAATCGCCAGTTTATGGCATCAGTTGAGTCAGTCACAGTACTAGTACGTGTTACTGCATATCAGAAGTTCGAAATTTTTTGTTATTCAAACGTTTTGCATTCAGATGATTGGTTTGTTGGTAACGTACGTTCTGCTGACCTTGGAGAAAACTTAAGTCGTGCTGTTCATCCTGGCAGATTCGCTGGTATCTTTTGCCCGCCGACATGCAGCTTGCAATCCTATGCTCCTTATTTCAAAGAAAACGCAGCATACAGCTTCTTTGTCTCTTGTTGGCTTATATTACTTTGGCGACACCACGTACTGTCTACTGCTTGACGAGATGGGATCTACGCATTCGATTTCATGTTAATCAATTCCCCTTCCCGAATTTAAGCGAATCTGTGTCATTAAGTTATGCGAGATTCACCTTCAGCTTGTAACTTTACTTACCAGTCTAACCTAATTAGCCAGAATAATTTGAGTAATGCACAATAGTTCGGCATTGATGCCAGTATTCAGCATGCCCTCTCTACTCACCGGGAAAGTGGCATGTCGCCAACAGGGACAGTCGTTTTCGGTGGTGCGGACATTACATATACGGTGATATACCTGATTGAGCGGACATACAATAAAACCTGTAAGAGCGTATGCCACGGATTTACGACAAAATTGCATCATTATTACAATAATTATTATTACTTTTTATTTGCATAAGCCAGTACATCGCCAATTTCGCAAAAAAAGGATTAATTACAACATAAAAATAAAATGTTTTGACCTATTATTTCCCGTACTTAGGGAGTCTCTCAATTTCGAAGCAAATCTCGTTACAATACAGCAAATCCACCTCCCGAGGTGGCTTCGTATACCTTATTGGTTTCGTATTCCCGTATACCCTATGCTCGAGGTGGCTTGCGAGCGTGGCCACTGCATACAGCAACTGTACCAGAGCTATGTAGATTCGCTTCGATTCCTTCGAAATTGAGACACTCCCTTAGTAGTTACTAACTACTAGTTAATACTGGTTACTGTATATATACAGGCAAACTCAGTTATGTCAGTTGAGTGGGCAGCTACCGGGGTCTTTATTTCGGGGACAATTTTAAAATTCGCGGAGGATTTTTACTAATTACGCAGGCTTAAGACGAGCATTTTGTGAGTTTAATTGAATCTTTCAAATGCTAAGAAAAGGAATTAGAATATTATTTCGTTTCCTGTAAAATAATGAAAGATGCACTGAGGGAAAAAATCACAGGTAGGAGTATTTTGTAAAACCGATTGAAATTTCGTATACCTTATACTACGTTTTTGTAATATATCGGTGGCATTTTTACGGGTGTCGTTTCCTTTCCCCAATTTTTATAAGCCCCGGTTTGTATTTTTCGGAATGGGTCACTATAAATTCGCAACATGAAGGCATGGGACTAGTATGTCGAGGAGGGATTCTAAAACGGGGAGGATCACTAGTCGATACAATAAGTAGGTTGCGTTTTGCACGGCGTTACTATTAACGGCAAAATTAACGACGATTTTAACGTTGATAATTTAAGGCTTCGTAAATGCGAAAAAGAGGTTGCGTTTTAGACTGGACAATTACCTCCTACAACTTTAACGGGACGAAATTGATGAGTTTTCTTTTTCCAAACATTCATTTTCAAATTTCTTTAGTGATAACAAATATCAAAAATTTCATTTTGCAGCGTAAAAAATCAAAGCTGTTTTAGTGGGATAGAATATCAAGCAGAAACGGAATTATAATTTCCACCTAGTCAAAGAGCGCAGTATTCCATTCTGGAATACATGCGTGCCGTTTGCTGCTGCTTTAAGGCGTCAAATTTCTTACATTGTACTGGTCATTGGGTAACCCCCAGTTATACTATACTAATCTTATAACTGTATTATAATTAGTCAATAAATTTAAAGCACGCCGTTTGAGAAATCAGTTTGATTTCAGCTGGCAAAGAAACCAGTAGCAGCAGTGCAACGGTCGGGGATTGCAATTTCTAAAAATTCGAGTCGAGTTGGCAACTCAGGATTGAATGCCCAGGCAGAAATTCACTTGGTAGACTGTCTCGCCTGCGCAGTCTTCGTGCTCAATGGTGTATATGGGCCCGGTCGTTAATTACTGAATTTCAACGTCGTTATTAACGAAACGATACCCCCTTCGTTTCGTTAATAACGACGGGTATTGCCGTTTAAACGTTCGGTAATTGTACGCCGTCGTTAATTCTGTCGTCAATCGCACCCCTTCGTCGATACCGCAGCCTGCTTAATAAGCTATCTTTAACATCCGGACTTGTGTTCAAGGAAAATTGATAGCAGACGTTTGCCCAATGTACATGAGTAGCTTTTACACTAAGCGTTTGCCAGCTGATCAATGACACCCCTTGAATGTTTTACGTTTTGTATATTCTGCGTGAGAAGGTGGCATGTTACGCTCTACCAGCTTGGATGAATTACGTTAATGGATCGTGGGGGCGTTTTATTAACGAACAACTAAACGTAACCCAGAATTATGTATTTTGTTTCATTCAGCGAACGATGATTCTACCCGGTCAGTTGGTACTTGCTAGAGTGGGTCCGGCTCTAATCGCTGTAAGCGGTTAGGAATAGGATGAAACGCCCTGCTTCGCTGTACAGATATAATGCCAACATTGCGAATACGACATTCTGCGCGCGAGCTTGCATGGTGAATATCCCGCGCACGCCGAACGCTTTTTCGCTTCTATGTCACTTTGCTTCACTGTAATCTACTTGTTTATCACGTGAGTATATAGGTCCTTTTTTGCATCCCATAAATGTTATCGTACTGCTCCAGCTCAGGTAGTAATTTCAGTTCTGCGGCGTCTTGAAAAACGTGATAACCGCTTGGAGCTTTGTATTTAATTCTACCACTTCGAATCCAGCTCTGAGAATCCAAATATGTGAATATAATTACTTAATTCCTCGCAACGCTTCAGTAACGCCGTGTTATTAAAACTGCAGACGTGTTGGAATATTCCATGCTACATTTCATGCGAGGGCTAAGATTTACGCTAGCGATCAATTAATCATGTAAATTCTTCCGCCTCGTCGACGAGCAAGCAAGTAACCTTCGACGCTTACAACTGCCGTTGCGGGACGCCGGGAGTATTTCGATGCTAAATTTGCTCCACAAAAAGCTTACCTTCCGCCATATCCGTTGATATTTCCAGTCAGCAATATCTCTTTTCTCCATTATCAATAAATAACTACGTTAGATTCGTGAGGTAAATCAGGGCTGTATATCTTGATTTTCCCTGGAAAAAGCCATGGAGCACCCAAACATCACAAACTTTAGTGACACGACAATCAACGGCAACATCACCGACGAATCCATCGTAACGCTACGCCATTCAGCTGCCGGTTGGACCATCCTGGTGACCCTTAAACTGCTCATCTCGGTGGTTTCCGTTCTTCTCAACTCCGCCGTTCTGCTCATCCACTATTTCATTCCGGTCTATGTAAATCCGTTCAGCGTGTACCTGTTGGCGCTGTACTTAGCCAACCTCTTCTACATCCTCACCTCGCGTCCCATGGAGATCCTCGACGAGCTCTTCGGCCTCTACCCCAACGCCGGCTATCCCGTTTGCATGCTGTATCTCTACCAAAAGGTCAGCAGCATCGTCCCGATTCTTTTCCACGTTCTCATCTCCCTCAACCGTGTATGGGCCATGACCTTTCCCGTCTCCTACCGCGAACGCCACACGCGTCGCCTGGCGGTATTCATCTGCATCGGTACCGTTGCTTACGTCCATCTTCTCAATTTACCTCCGTATTTAATCGACGTGCTCCACTTTTATCCATCGGTATTTGGCAAGTACCACGACTGCGGTCATCTGTCTACTAATTCGATGGATTTCCCAAAAGTGGATGAAATCATCAACCGGATTCTGCCGACACTGATTGTATTAGTTTGTTATATCTTCATCATCGTGAAACGGAGGAGTAATCGGATCAGTGCGAGCCGGTGTTCGACACGTACGAAACATGAGGATTACTCGCAGCAACCGGGTCCGCTACGGCGCTCCGTCAAGCCGTTCGTTATCGTCAGCGTGACGTCAATTAGTCTCCTAATTTGTTATCTACCGGTCCAAGTTATTTTCTTTCTGGGGCTATTTTTCGCATAAGTTTGCCAAGAAACGTCTACAGCGCCGTGACCACGTTGTATTCTATGCAAATGATTGTCGACCCGCTCATGTGGATGTGCAGTCTGCGTCCCACCAGGAAGCCATAAGATTAATAATAATATGCTGCACGGATTATTAGATGCCATTGCAAAATTATGTAATAATGCTGTAGCGGTATAATGATTGGTTAAGATTGTGGAATGATTACGATGGTGATTCATCGATGGAGGATGACGGTGATGAATCTTCATCACCAAATGTCACCACCATCATCAGCATTATGATGACGTTATTGCAAAACTATTATATTATAGATGTTATAATGTTGGTAATATTTTAGACTTCGGAGTTTATCATGAATGTACGAAATTTTCGAAAGTTTAAATGATAGACGAAAGCACAGACGAAGACACTGAATTGATAGTAAGATATATCGTCGAGTTTCTTATTCGTACACAACCCCGTCCGACCATTTACCGCTTAAAATTTCAGCTAGTAAGTAGCGAACGCTATGTTTTCACTTGGATTTAAGGCCTCTGCACTACAGATATGGCATAATATATCTATTTCTTCAAATATATTTGGACACTTTCCTTCACATTTTGTAATTTCATATTTTCTTTTCTAATGCTTGCTTTTGCCACACAACGAGCGGCGCTCCTCATCGCGAATTCTCTCTGCAAAATTCATCGAATGGCTGCTGCGCAATTTTTTTGTGTAGTTAGGTCGTATCCAGTTTTCTTTGCACCCGATAAAGAAGGTTGTGCCGTAGATGCCGACATCTAACCACCGATTACCAAGCGGTGTGTTGCCAAAAGGTCGGCTTCCTGCCTGGGAAATCTCCCCCATGCGCCCGCACGATTCTACCTTTGTGCCCGAGCAGTTCTACCAAAAAAATTGGCATGTTACAAACCACTATATCCCGTTAATCAATAGGTCACCCGGTGGGAAGTAGTATGCCCCGCAGGTATTTTCGCGGTATGAACGTTATTTGAGATGATGTTTGACCTTCCTGACTTTTTAAAGCCTTCATCTACTCGTCCAAACAACGAAGCTGGCCGACACGTGAGGAGCGGAACCAATTACTACGATGCAGTCGGTGGGCGTGCAGTAATACGGTAAGAGACTGCCAAGTGCCATCCCACTAATTGCGAAGCTGCATACTTGCTGCGAAAATAACCAGGCGTGAAATCTCCCTGCCATGAAATATGATATACACAGTACACTGCGCACGATGCGTTTAATTAGAAATTAAGGAATACCTTAGAGACGAGGCGATAACGTGAGACGCACAGAGTTTGCTGCACGAATGTAACAAAGTAAGCTAGTAAAGCTACTAGTGGTGTTGCTTATTAGAACGTAAGTAAGTTGTTGACTTTGCCAGGTAGATCCTAATTTAAATTAAATCAAATCGGAATTTATTACAATTAAACGCAATCAATAATGAAAGCGTCACAGAAAAAAAACTAGCGCAAACACCGTCTACAAAAATTTCAATACCACATGCCGACGAAATTAACACGTAACAATCACGAAAACAGCTGTAACTCGTAACAATCACGAAACGTCTCGTAACAATCAGCTGCATACGGTGCCCGTATGCAGCTGCACACGCGAGCGGCTTCCTACAGATGCTTATCACACTCTTTTACAAAAAATTGTGGTAGCACCCAACATTCGAATATTCTTTTAGAAAACTAATCCGTAACTCAGTATCTGGGATAGGAGCGCATGAAGATACAATATCAAGGCACATTTTCTTCTGCGAGTCATTGTTATGCTGTCCTCATCCAGCAAACGAAAGACCTGGACAATTCTGAATTTGAGTTGGGTTTGGTTTGGCAAGTCAGGTGTCATAATTATGGCTATGGACTATAATGCCACTCCCTTTTCAAACCAAGGTTCTCCTGGAGGAAAACACATACAGGGCGCCGCGAGGGGGTAGCGTATACTCCCTTTCGGAGCAACTCCACCGGAAGAATCGTGCGCTGGTGTAATAAAATGGGCCGAACGCATGGAAATTCCATATAAAGAGGTCAAGTGATGGCTCTTTTGCGCCACTTTTCTATGATTGCTGGATTGAGGAGTGTAAAAGTTCGGGCGGTAGTTGCAGCTTCCCACGGGCATGTGGTACTGAAAGACAGTTTTTTCAGCTCTTCGAGTCTTCACACACGCACCTTTTCTGCAAGTATTTTTGCACCTTTCTGCACTAGCCCTTTCGTTGGGCCCCTTTCGTAATAGATTGTTTTGCTATATTAGTAAGATATGCATCAGTCGGGACTCGGAATGATTCGTTCTAGCTAGCGTTTCTAGCTGCTACTACTGCTTCGCTTCTGTCGTACTCTGTACTTGCTAACTATTGCAACCGAAAAGAAACAGGGAACACAATGCGTTTTCCTTTTGCGTCGTTTTTGATTTGTTTGACGGGCGCCGTTCTTCTGCTGTATCCTGTCGATGGCTTCCCCGTCCGCGCCAATGCTTACTCGCCTAACTTGAATGGTATGGCCGTTTTCCAAACTTTTTTTTACGTCTCAGTTGTCAACGTTTAACGAAAGGTAAGAAAAAGAAGACTGCACAAAAGATTTGCCTACGCGCAACATTTGCCGATTTCGCTGACAGTAGCGGCAGTTTGCAGTTCAGAATTCGTACATGCGTTTTTCTGAATGTTGAAGCTGTTAAAATATTTGCCTCAGTCCGTGGCGTCTCATATAGCCCATGCGTAGGTCGGATTGTTATTCTTCCAAAAACTGGAACAACGTTATTTTTCTTTATCACATTTGTCGTTTCAATTTTCCTACCAATCTTCGTCGTGACTAGTTGGCTTGAAAATAACCAGCGCATGAGCACTGGTAACGTAAGAGGGTTTGCGCACTGGGCCCCAGCATGCAGTCCATTGGGTGCAGTTTGTTTCTCGCGTATTTAATGACCAACCAAGTAGCAAAATTAAAACGTGCGGCTGGCGCCGCTTAATCGGCCCTGGAGAAATTCATGTCCGATCTAAGTAACCGATTCCAAAGCTATTTCGAACATTTTGGCGCATCAGAAACTCGGAAAAAATGTGATGGGCAAAATTTGTACTCTGTAGTAAACTTTTAATTGTTTTGCACATTTCAACTGTATGGTCAATTGTCAGTAAATAATTGCTGTTTGCTACTTCTAAACAGCACTGACTCAAAGCAAGTGTGTGCAGTAATTTCCGTCGCCTGTTACTTGAACTTCGCTCCGCGCTGTTTTGTACAAGATATTCTTGACTCTAATTTTCGAAAGCTGATAAGCATAAAGTAATGAAGAACGCTGAACAGGTAAAGCCGTTCTTCTCTTGAGACCAGCTACAGAGTACAGTGCCCAAAATAAAAGCCACATGCTGATTTTCTAAAGAAAAACGGTCTTATTTATTCCGTTAGTTTCCTTGAACGCTGCAAACCAAGGTTTCTGCTTTATCAGCTGGCCGTTAATACCCTCGGAACTTTTGGGAACGCGTTTGCGGAGATGTTCCGTTCCGTTGGAAGGAAGCTACGGGACCCGATAGGAGATTCTCGTTCATTGCCTTTCTGAGACAGCAGTGAAGTCTGGCTGTGGGTAGGGGTAACGCGGCCGTTGTTCTTGGTGCGCTGAATACAAAACGCGAGGTCGAATAAGTGGGAGAGCTCTAATGATTTTGGGTGTTTTTTTAACATTTAGATATGCATCATTTTTCGTAGTGTGACCGCGAAGACTATTTTTGTTACGTGACTATTGCCTGATAAACAGATACAGCTTTCTGCTGATAAATGTTTTATATTAAATCTGTGATCGACGAAGTCGGGGACTGAAATCTCGTCGCGAAACGCTTAGTCGGCCATTTTCCGGTTGTGCACATCTGTAAACATTTCGTCACGTGGCTGCTAGATGGTTCCCTGACGCTTTTGTGGTTTATGAGCGAGAAAATAGTAAGAAATTACACTGATGATCGAAATACTCGTATTATCTTAATTCAAAACCGTTGTTTCCAGACCAGCATGGCAGTTCGGTACAATTATCGCGACACACCCAGAACGAAATCCGGTCTCATTCGCATTTAAACGAATGCGTATCCGCACATCTCTTTCATGCACATCATCTTCATCGCGCGTATCCGCACATCTCTTCCTGTCCCCAGCAAGATCGCATGTCTTGTGTGAGCTGCAGTTAATACTCCGTTAATCACAGTTTAAAGAAGCTTACCACGTACTTGCAAGGCTAACCGGTAATTAAAATTACAGAGGCACGGCAATCATCATGGAGATCCAGTGACAATTTACACATAACGCAACGGTATCCATGCACTGGCGTCCAGTACGCAGTTTTTGACGGAACAATTATTCTTTCGACATCAGACCACGAACGTCAAGAGGGATTCTATACACTGTGTATTTCGTTAACGATCGAATCATGGCATACCCAAACACCACGATCTTTAATGCCACCATCCATAACGTCACCAACCTCGATTCCTCCGTCATAACGCTGCGCCATTCGGCCGCCGGATGGACAGCATCGGTGA
The DNA here is from genome assembly GCF_019649055.1 of Paramacrobiotus metropolitanus. Classification (NCBI taxonomy): domain Eukaryota; kingdom Metazoa; phylum Tardigrada; class Eutardigrada; order Parachela; family Macrobiotidae; genus Paramacrobiotus; species Paramacrobiotus metropolitanus. The sequence goes on from NW_026570264.1 coordinate 167,655, forward strand.
CCATCAAACTCCTCATCTCCGTGGTCTCCGTGCTTCTCAACTCCTCCGTACTCCTCATCCACTACTTCGTTCCTGCCTATATTAATCCGTTTAGCGTGTACCTGTTGGCGCTGTATCTTGCTAACATCTTCTACATCCTCACCTCGCGTCCCATGGAGATCCTCGACGAACTCTACGGCCTCTATCCGGCCGCTGGCTACCCACTGTGCATGTTATACCTCTACCAGAAGGTCAGCAGCATCGTTCCGGTCCTGTTTCACGTCCTCATCTCTCTTAACCGGGTGTGGGCCGTGACCTTTCCCGTCTCATACCGGCAACGCCACACCCGTCGCTTAGCGGTGTACATCTGCCTTGGTACCGTCGCCTACGTCCACTTCCTCAACTTGCCACCGTATTTAGTCGACACCCTCAAATATTACCCACCGGTCTATGCAAAATACCACGACTGCGGGCACGTCTCCGTAAATTTTCTGGATTTCCCCCGTGTGGACGAAATTATTAATCGTCTTCTACCGACATTTATTGTACTGACGACATACATCTTCATCATTGTAAAGCGCTGGAAACGGAAGGCCGGAAATCAGGTCAGTGCGAGCAAATCGCTAACACGCACCACACAAGAGCAGTCGCTGAAGACGTTGGAAACGTCACGCCGCTCGGTGAAGCCGTTTATCGTCGTCAGCGTGACGACAGCCAGTGTGCTGATATGCTATGTGCCGGTACAGATTGTCTTCTTCCTGGTGTTGTTTTTCCGCATGAATCTGCCGGGGAGCGTGTACAGTGCCGTGACCACGCTATACTCACTGGAGATGATCGTGGATCCGCTCATGTGGATGTGCAGTCTGCACCGCACTAAGAAGCCATAGCTACTGTAGTTAGATAGCACTTTTCGTATTCTGTAGCATCTACAGATATAAGGTCATACGCGTTTTATTATTGTCGTCGCCGCTTATGCTACTGGCAATTGCAGCATATTTTGTTTCGTGCTCGTTTTCTCGTGCTCGAAATTCTTCATCGTATATTTTCAATGCTTTCTTATACGCCATTTTATCATCTTTGCGTAATGCTAACAAACTGTTACGACGTCATTTCACCGATACGTAGTTGGTCGCCTTAACGACGCGCCGCGAACATGATACTTGTAGTCAGGCGGCTCATGCCCCCCTTTTTGCCGCCTGATAAGTGATCCTGAGAATTAAATTACAAACACACCGGAAAACCATACAGACACCAGAAATGCAAGCACCTTGCCTGTAATTAAGCAGTAGGTAATTAACTAAAAACCTCATTAACCGGCCGGATGTTATTTCGCTGCGAGGAAAAACTAAACCTGCCATCCGGCTGTTTCCCCTCGACGAAGAAAGATGCGTAATGTAATGACACAGGTACATGTATTCGAAATCCTGATTTCGATATACAGTTCCCATGGCCCCAATAGAGCTGCACGCGTAGATCACTATATACCGAATGCAATACGTAAGCAGGTGATTTGACCTACTCGTATGTCTATAATTAAAGTTCTGCTAATAAATTACTTGTGCTGTCGCTTTGGTACTGTAATTGTCGCTCTTATCTAACGCTTTTGCTTGACTATTCCATCAGCGACTGTACTGCCTCAAAAAAATTTAATTATGACTTGGACAGATTCGGTGTCGTACTGTTAAATGGAAAGTTCCTTATGCGTAAAGCGTTAAGTTATGCGTCCTTTTTGTAGCAGGATAGTAGTCATGTTCACTGTGTACAAGGCACGCAATTCTTTTTACTATGTAGTTTTTCATTTCATTTGATTTTTTTTGTTATTCCAATTTATTAATGTAACAATCATAACGTTATCCACTGACACTCCATGTTTTCATCTGTTGTACTTACTAGATTACCGTACAAAAGAAAATTTCAACGTGATCGGAAATTTTCGCCATTTGATATCCAAATGAAAAACCGGCACAAATATTGTCGCATATAGGTATTTCTTGCTAATGCGACAATCATGTTATCGTAAAATATATTAACGACTTCCACTGCTGATATACAGGGGTGCCAAGCCAAGTTGGGGCAGTTGTGTAAAACTAAATTTAAAAATTTGCCATACGCAGTTCTGTTTTCGTTCATGCATTTTCTAGCTAAACCTTTTCTTGCCGATCCAGCAGTGTTAAAGTTGAAATCGTTTGCCGTGACAGTAAAGGGCGAGACTAGGATTTATGGGAAGGGGGAGTGGTCATTTTTCGGAGTCTTATAACTGCTCCTCTGGAAAATACACCAACTGATACTTTTATGTGGACATGTCTGAAATCTGTTGAGTGACCCAGAAGGTGTCCGTGAGGGGTCAACATAGGGACGTTATGCCATCATTGCTCGAGGTGACCTCGAAACAAGTTTCATCTCCCATAGACTTGTATGTTAAAAAGCACCTTCAGAAAATGCGATTGCCTAGAGCACTGATCCCATTAGACAAGATGTCAATGCTTAAACAAATGCTAGGAAGGTTCCGTTAAACATCTACGCTATCCACTAAAACTTCTCAGCCTCCTCCAATTTTTAAATAATTATCGACTAAACTTGATTATTTCTTAGTAAGCACTGTCATTTCTGCACCAAAAATTAAATTATAAATTTGGATCCCGTTCCCTGACCCTAAGTTTTTTGCATGGAAACAAAATCACTGAAGGTGCTAGAGACCAAGAACTATCATGCAAAGATTCGATAAAAATTTTCCACTTCACTGGTAGAAGTGGAGAAATTTTTTTAACTGCCCCAACTTGGCTTGGCAGGGCTGTAATATTTATAACTCTTTTTCTCTGGTGTCATAAAAGAGATGCTATTAGCGTGTAAAACTAATCAATGACGTTATACGTGTACTCCGTCTGTGATTATGGCCACCGGCGATGACGGAATGGGCTGGGATGATACGGCATTTACAAATAGCCTAGCGTAGTCAATACGCCAGAGTGCAGGTGTTTATTGGGATCGAACGGTAAAAGCCTCAAACAATATAACCGCTATGTAATTACGATATGCAGCTTTCTCTAATATCCAGACACGATCCTGTAATTTTTCCGAAAGAGAGACACACACTCTGAGATTTCATCCTCCACCGCCGAATCAGCCCAGTAATTGGTACGATATTGTTCTTATGGTAATTGCGTCACATGAGTGTTATTGTGATGGTATTAAGCTTATTATTCCCGTCGCGCACGATACCAGTTTCGTGGCTATTCCGGATAAAAAGCGGCACTTTTCTCGGATTTCCAATTTGTTAGCGGGAAAACGTGGCTACTTTGGTTCGCTTAACGCAGGCAATCAACTTGATAATCCCTTGGAGATCCTATTGACGAAATCCTACTGCACGGCATGTTACTTATACCGGCAGTTAATTATCAGTTAACCATGCTTCCCCCGGCTGACGAGGGCGATGAAGCCAGTAATTAACATACCATAGTCACGAGACATCAACACCATCAAGACAATTGTTCCCGTTACCGGATCCCTGCATTATTTTGTTCAGATTCGGCCCGTGCATACGACGACAAATTTATTTATCTTTTGACCAATCATGGACCATCCGAACATCACGCTTTTAAATTCCAGCACACACAACACCACAGCGACTGATTCCTCCGTCTTAACGTTGCGCAACTCGGCTGCCGGATGGACCGCATTAGTGACCCTTAAACTCCTCATCTCCGTGGTCTCCGTTCTCCTCAACTCCGCCGTTCTACTCATCCACTACTTCATTCCTGCCTATATAAATCCGTTCAGCGTGTACCTGTTGGCGCTGTATTTAGCCAATCTCTTCTACATCCTTACCTCGCGTCCCATGGAGATCCTGGACGAGCTCTACGGCCTCTACCCAAACGCCGGCTACCCCGTGTGCATGCTATACTTATACCAAAAGGTCAGCAGCATCGTCCCGGTCCTCTTTCACGTCCTCATCTCTCTTAACCGGGTATGGGCCGTGACCTTTCCCGTCTCTTACCGCGAGCGCCACACCCGTCGCTTGGCAGTGTTCATCTGCCTCGGTATTGTCGCCTACGTCCATATTCTCAATTTACCGCCGTACTTAATCGACGCGATCAAATACTATCCGGCGGTGTTTGCAAAATATCACGATTGCGGCCACATTTCCACGAATTCGCTGGATTTTCCCAAAGCGGATGAAATCATTAACCGACTGTTGCCGACGTGTATTGTACTGGTTAGCTACGTGTTCATTATCGTGAAACGCTGGAAGAGGAAAACACCCCGCAGCAACCAGGTCAGCACCAGCCGTTCAACACGGACGGCACAGGAGATGTACGCTTGGCAGCCGGCGCGTAAGATGTTTAACCGGCCTCGCCGGGCGGTTAAGCCGTTTGTCGTCGTCAGTGTGACGACAATCAGTGTTCTGATTTGTTATTTGCCGGTGCAAGTCATCTTCTTTCTTAGCCTGTTTTATCGCATCAATCCACCGAGGAACGTCTACAGTGCGGTGACTACGCTGTATTCATTGGAGATGATAGTGGATCCGTTAATGTGGATTTGTAGTTTGCGTCGCATACGAAAGCCATAAATATTACGAAGCGATTTCACGATGTTTAACCGTAACATATGAATTTCTGTCGTACTCTTGACCATTCGAGCGAAGCCGAAACTTTGCGAAACTATATTGCGATACTGGATGATCTTTTTTTGCTCGAGTGAAGCGATGTTGTTTCTTTGATTTCTATAATTTTTTTCGAACGAGCGAAGCGAATATTTTGTAATATTGCATGATACTCTGTCCTAGTTTTCTGTACTCGAGCGACGCGAGCATTTTTTTATTTTTAACGGCGTTTTCACATCCGCGAAACTTGACATTATTGTCGAGAATGGCCATTTTGTACAGCTTTACGCTATAATTAACGTCGTATTCATTATGTGTATAATGGTTAAAAATGACACAATACCAGCACATCGACAGCATCATTAGCGCGGTTAACAGCGCTTCATCGTGTCAACCATGTCAGCGTATTATATACACGCCGCGCTTTGTTGTTCCTGCCAATCACTACTGCAAAATTACATTGTGCGATATACCGCGCGGTGTCTCCGCATTGCAGTTTACACGATCAAAAATGTTGCCCAGTAATTAAGCCGCGCGTAATAGACGCCGGATTCCGCTGACTAACCGGAAAAATTTCCGCTTGACTAGATCTTATATTTGTTCCGTAAGGATTCTGCCGGTTGGAGTCGTTCAATGACAGATCCTTTATGCGAAAATACGTACCGTGGAAAATGTGGCGGTGATTTTTTATTTGGACAATGGTGTATTCTTGTTGTTACCGCCTGGAATATCGGTATCACAATGACGAACGGGGCGATGCTGATTTTATTCACCATGGGATTATTCCCGGCCGCGCTGGCTTATTATCAGCGCTACAAATCTTACGGTAAACCAAATATGTCAAAATATCTATGTTTACTTTATAATCTGCTAAAATTGTTTTTCATTTATATAGTTGCCTGTTTTATTTTTCACAGTATCTTTTAATATTAATTTTTTTATTATTTATGCTCCATTTATATTATTTCATTAATATTTTTGTCGTTTTTTTAATTTTGTTTATTTTCTTTTATATTTTTAGCTAGATTAAAGCATTTTAGAAGTACTTTCCTTATATTTCAATAATTTTTATATTCCGCGTTTGTTTCTTCAGTTATTATTTGTGTATTATTTAGTTTAGGTATCTAAAGTTTTTTCATCATCTATCATTTTTATTTTTTTTTGTTTGGTTGCATTTATTCGATAGTAAATTACGGATTCTGAAGCTTTTTTTATTAAACAGGCACCGGCGACACGATCATAGCGACGGGATACCTAGGTGGCGGTTCCGTCGATGAGTACCAGCGGTGGCTGATTGAGTGTAACGATGGAGAAGGCATGACCGGTACAACTGCAGTTACAATTTAATTTTCCCTAATTAAACTCACTCTTCAGAATCTTTGTCGGTATGCGGAGTTTTGTTGCAGGAATTTTTGCTGCTGCTTTGATGCCGTTTTATGGAATCTCCCGTAAGTGTACTCCCTCCCGACTCCCAGAGGGAATGCTAACGGTACATCATGTCTTTGCTTGCAGAAGTCTGGTGTAACTTTTTATTCCCAAGGAAACCGCCATCCGCCGGCATCTATCCGTATTATCCATCTTGTAATGTCCGGTAAGATTGTGTCACCACCAGCGTATTTTTTGGTAATGGTCAAGGAAAGGAAATTATCGCCGATATTTTGCAGGAATATGAGCGTACACGAGCTGTACTGCTACGATAAAGTGTGGCCGCGAGACACCGCCGATACCTTCGTCACCGGTACGTCATTTCACAAATTTTACGCGAATTGTTTTGGATATACTGTATATGTATTAAAGCAAAACGCTACTCTTTTTCGCTTCAGTGAATTTAATTTGAGACCTTACTGTATCATTTTATACCATAACAGGATTTGTTTTTGGCAGTCTTCCTCTTTTTCTCACATTTTTATTTGTCAACGTTTACAAATTTTACATATTTCTTTAAGCAGTAAATTTAATATTCTATTATACTAATCGGCGAATTGCCGGAATACGCAATGTTTTCTTCCCGAATTTAGGTTTATATTCTTCGGTCAACTACGATCCGGTAAGCCCGACACTGTTCAAATGCTGTAAGTTCAAGCTGGCAGTAAACCTGTCCCAGAAATTGTACTACGTGCGGTAGTTGAAAACTGTCATTTTTTTCTGAAGGCAAAACTCCAACAGGATACAAGCTGGATTACAACAGATGCCAATGGAAATACACTCACGACAAGTATGAGCATATTGACTGTAGTGTAAAAAGTACACTGACTGCAGATTAAATTTATTTAATTCTCAGCTTATATCTCTAATGTTTACCGATAGAAGTACAGTATATATCGGTACACCTATACGAGTTCTATTAACTTCATACTTCAATAGGATGGGTGAGCATTATGATGGATACTGGATCACCAAATGCGATACAAATAACGTGATGACAGGTACACGATACAGTGGGCAATATGGTGCCTAGAACACTTGCATCGGAAATTTTGTTGTCGTCATAGATAGAATTTTTAAAATATTTTAGTTTTTGAGTTAGAGCTGTTTCTGATTTCTTTACTCATTGGATCGGAACGATTCAAAACATTTGAACTTTTGATGTTAGCTTCTTATACAATGTTTATCCCGCACTATTACCCCGTAAAAAATGGTAGAAAATTTTAATATGACCAGTAACCAGAGACTTTGTGAGGAGCACTGCGAAAGACACGCAGTTTCCCAGTGCAGCAGGTCATCACTATATCGGCTCCTAAATCCAATAATAACATTACAGTACATTACAAACCTTACAACTTTAATCTTTAATTTGAAAGCTGACTTAATAGCCACCCGAAAAGGACGTGCGATGTATATTGAATAGTAAGATGCATGTATGATGTCATTCTTTAGGAATTGGATGGGCGAAGAGTCCCTGGGACGACCAGTTCCATTACACATGGATTCAGGTACGTATCACCTCTTTTCTCCCTTGTTTTGTTATGATCAGCCCTTTGGTGACTGGTGTGGTTTGCAGTGTTGCCCGGTGGTGTATTTACCCGGCGTACAAGTGCTTAGCGCCAGCCAGCTATTCTAACTGGCCCATCTCCATCGGATCTGGCGAAAACCAACTTGAAGGGAAAACAACTCTGACAACTACAAAAACAATTTCGTTAATCATTGTTTTGTTTCTTGTTATTGGCTGATACCTACCGTGACCTTTACTGCCGCTACCCGGTTAATGATCTCTATGTTACTAATGTTCATTACTTGACGCTCGTTAGTCGTTTTAATAAAAGTCATGACTGACAAACGTATCACTTCCGATATACCGGTATAATTGTCAGGTGGACAACAGCATCAGTGTAATGAAAATTGACTTGTCTGTCTTGCGTCCGTTTATTTCATTTGTACGGATTTTTTGCGATCCAAAGGCAGCTTAAAAAAACACATGCACATTTACAAAGCACAGAGATTGACGTGCCTCTTTCTAAAATATTGATAGCAACGATAGTACACTGTGTGCATCGAGCATGTAACCGTTTAATCTCCGATCTGGCGACTATTTTCTGCACATCGCGGACGTAATTTTGCCCCACGCGTGATCTATTGAAACAGGGTCATTACCCAAGGTGTCAGTCATCAGATTCTCACGCTGTAGACGGGGTTACGTTTTGCTGTGTACGTACTCCGCTGTAAATCACGTTACAGCGCCATCCACATGGTTATACTCCTCAAAGCAGAATTAGGCGATAACTAGAGCTTCTTTAAATTTTTTGTTAACTTTCCTAGAAAATATTACATTTCTGGTGGACGTTGTTTTTAATTAGCGCGCATGCCGAGATGAAGTCCGGTCTCGATAATTCCTTCTTTTTGGCACTGATATCTATTTTATTTGGGACGGTCGTGGGATATTACAGCCATTATAAATCGTTTGGTATGTCTTAACGGAAATATTTAGCTTTTATAAGCAAGTACTGCAAAAAAATTTTATGGCGAATATACTGTCTGGATGGTTTAAAAATAAATTGTTTATTATCCACTGTCTGTTTTCTTACGATATAGGATTCTAGTACTCGTACAAAGCAACTAAAATGATGTTTCCAATAGTGCGATGTTTGGGTACAGGTTCTGGAGATACGATAATAACGGCCAGCTACATGGGTGGCGGTTTTGTCGACGACTACCATCGATGGTTAATTGAGTGCAATGACGGAGAAGGCATGATCGGCATCTATGACACGAGCAAACAGTTTACCGGCATCTCGCGTACGTCCCATCGCGGCATCCGGAATAACCTTCTTCCTCATTGCACTTTTATATTGTCAACGCTTTTCATTTTGCAGAGGTCTGGTGCTACTTTCTCTTTCCCAAGAAACCTCCATCGGCTGGGATCTATCCCTTTTATCCCAGCTGTCACGTTCGGCAAGAATAACAACTTTTTTTAAAAATACAAGCAGATAGCAATTATTGGTATCAGGGTACAACTTAATACTGTAACACAATTGTTACGTTATAAGTACGGAAATATCGATTAGGCTCTTGTTATTACACTTTTGCAGGAATTTCTCATTGCACGAGTACTACTGCTACGAGAAGCTATGGCCAGTGGATACTTCTGACACATTTGTCACCGGTAAGTATAAATACTTCCCCGGTGCTGTGCTTTATGTAGAGTAATATGTGGCCGGTGATCCGCGTTTCAGAATATGCTCTCTTTACTGACAATCATCAATCTCTTAGCCATTTTTTAAAAAAAAATTAACTGCATGATTGTGATTGCTGTGCAGGACTGTACTCACCGACGATCTACGATCCCGTCAATCCCAATTTGATGAAATGCTGTAGGTTGGACCGTAGTTACCATAGATCTTGCCAGCCCCACATGACAGCATTGCCATGTAACCAATACGTTACGTATGACACAGGCAAAACACCGCCAGGATACCGGCTCGACTATACGCGCTGCCAGTGGAAGTACACCCACGATAAGTACGCTTTCGTCACTTGTGTTTATTTTGCTATGAAATCAAAGCACAATGAGTAACGTTCCGCCCTTATAGAGCCGGTGAACACTACGACGGATACTGGGTGACCAAGTGCGATACCAACTTTGTTATGACCGGTAAATCTGTAATTTATCACAAACTTGAATATAAAATATTATTAAAAATTATAACAATTGTTAATCATAATAATTATGATTATATAAATATTATAATAATTATTAATTAATAATTATTATATAAACCAATTATTAATTTGGTGCAGTTTTATGATACATCAGTGTGTGATAAGGGGGTAATTAAGTCACATTTAAGTGTACTTACTGTAATATTATTTACTACAACAAAATATTTCATAAATTCAATAAATGGATCCTACCAAAATTCCATAATTATGATGATGTAGTCCATTACACTATTCTTTTATAAGTCTGACGCGCCCTATACCCTTTACACAGGCATGGGCATGGGAATGAATCCTTGGGAAAACCAACTGCACTACACATTTATTCAAGTACGTAACAATGATTCCCTGTAATAATGAGAGATGCGATCGAAACTACTTTAGAAAACTGTGGTTTTATTGTAGTGTTGTCCGGTGATACATGATGGGCGCGTTGTGGATATGTCGCGGCAACTCCTGTGATTTTTCACCGGATAAAAGAATATTTCCACTGGCTTCCCGTTTTTTTTTGTTGCGTTTTTTGAGAAATCGTGGTTGTGTTGTAACGCAAAATAAAAAATTTAAGGCAATTGTTGACCCTTTAAAAATTGCCCTGTGTGCGTTGTTGCGATCTGTCCAAAGAAGCGCTCGACGATTGTATCATTCTTGATAATTAGCCAAAGATGACTGATGTGAATTAAGCGCCGGTACCGTTTTGTTAGCGTTGTTGCAGACCAATAAAAGCGATGTATCTGTCACACTGTGCTGTAATCGAGCCGCGTCCATCAAACATGATCACTTTATACCAACCGGTCATTGACTACACATGTCAAGACCGATTAGAATTTAAAAACATCTTTCTCATCCGCTGTATTATTCTGCCGGTCTTTTCAATCTCAACAACAACGGATATTGCCGAATAATTTCCAATCTTCGTCAATGGAAGTAACCGTTTAGAAGGTGAACGTCATTCGTTACTGTTAAACTCAAAATGAACGGTCGGCGGATTAGCATGGACAAGATGGCGTGGAAGCTATTCGGGATTGTGGCAGCTGTTTGTCTGGGAGTATGTTATGGATACTATGAAGATATGCGTACATTCGGTAAGCCTAAATAATACAAAATATCACAGTTTTTGTCTGTGTAGTTTAACTGAAAGTAACTGAATGATAAGCACAATAATTATCGCAACGCTAGCTTTCGTTAACTGATTTCTCGTAAACTTCGATTTTTATCGCATTATAAACGCTTTTCTTATATGGCTTCGCTTAATAAGCACCCGCTCGACAAATTCCCGCATAGTCCCTAGGAAAAATTATTTTCAGTAGCTTAACCGAAAAATAAACATTACAAATTTTGATAAATTTTATTTTAGAATTAAGTATTTAAAATGCAGTAAAACACACGTTACCGTAAAAGAGTGTTTGAACAAAGACATTTGCAGTTCAGTTGTTGACTTTCGTCGACTGTCGTGGTTTACGTAGTCGCGCGGTAGAGCGGCTGCTAATGCTGCAGCTGACTGAAGTAAAAAAAAACTGTGCATTTCTGTCGGAGTTGTGTAAATGTTAATGTTGGAATAACAGGATCGGGGGATTCGATACTGACGATTCAGTACATGAGCGGCGGATTTATCGACGAGTACCACCGATGGACATCCGAGTGTCAAGATGGCGAAGCGATGATCGGTGGGGATTCCTTAATTATTATTGCGGAAAATTCTTGTTGCATTTCTTCAGCGATTCTTCCTTATTCGTAGGGATCTATGATTCGTTTCGTCAGTTTATGGCCATCAACCGTAAGTTTAGCGCAGACAGCTTTTCTGGGACGCGACGTGCGCTGCAAGCATTTAGCTAAAGGGTTTTTGGGGAGAATATGTGGGAATACCATCTTTTAGACGAGCGCCACAGTTCACATTTCCACCGCATTTTCAACACATAATTTTCGACGCCGAATGGAGCTGGTTGAACAAATGTTTTTCTTTTAAATATTCTGCATTGCAGAAGTTTGGTGTTATTTCATGTTCCCCAAAAAGCCGCCGTCCAATGGAGTTTATCCATATTATTCCAGTTGCAATGTCCGGTAAACGAGATTTGTACGACATATGGAGTAAATTATGACGGCGGTACAGAAATATTACATTGCGAGACATTGTTGCAGGAACATGAGCCAGTATGAATATTACTGTTACGACAAGTACTGGCCGGAAGACACATCCAACACATTTATCACCGGTTAGTCGCTTTAACGGCGAAGCAATTCAATTTTGTGGAAAAATTTCGGGTAATAGGCGTGCATACAGGTTGACGATGATTTAGGGTTATGGGGTCAAGCCGGTGGCTCAGGATTCCAGAATACGCCAACTGTGATGAAATGCTGTACGTTGGTGTACCGTACGCTGTAACTTCAGACATTATCAGCGCTATTAGGAATGAAATAAACTATAATTTATAGCAGCATAACGGAAATTGTGATCGAGAGAAAATACTCTCTAAGTAAATTATTAATTTTAATAAAAAAATAGAAATGTATTGTAAAACGATGTGGTTGGCAGGCAAAGCGCCGAGTGGATATAAACTGGATTATAACCACTGCCAATGGAAGTACACGCATGACAAGTAAGACAAGACAATTATACTGTTTGCAAAGAAATATCCCATCGCTATACGCGCTCATATTTTAGCATTTCTTTACATAATTTTATGCGTGAAATAAGTGATTTTATTTATTTTGCAGAATGGGTGAACATTATGACGGAGTGTGGCTGGTAAAGTGCGATACAAATTACGTCATGACCGGTACGGTTACAACGCCTCCACTTAACAGGCAATCAGGATACGTATGAACGTTCGAATTCCATAATTATAATTATTTTTAGGAATGGGTCAGGCGATGAATCCCTGGGACGGTATTATACATTTTACTTGGATACAGGTACAGATAAGCCGCGAGCTTCACAACTGCAAAGTACAAAGTTATGACCTTTTTTGCAGTGCTGCCCCGTGATTTACACCGATGATCATTCCGACAAACTGCAACGATATCACCGCCGGTGATACTTATGTAACAGCTGTTTTTTACCTGCATTTGACCTTTTGACAAATTTGTATCGATATTCACTAATCAAGTTAAGCCTGCATAATGATTAACTTTTATCCTGGTCCACGTGCTACGTGTTCAAGTAGCGTGTATCAGTTATCCAAAGCGTCAATATGTCGATCTGGAAAAACCGGCTTCCCGCTGCATTCTGTGATAAAATTTCCCAAGCCGCTGGATACTCTCTTCTGTGTAAAACGTCGCGTTATAATCCGGCTTTTATACAGACCAACATGTTTCGATACACTGAACGCTGAATCGATCCACATGCTTTTCATCTCCGACAACAACATTCAAAACAGTGTACACTGCATTTTCGGCCCAGACTAAACACTCAATAGGGATTACATCAGGCACACCTGCCAATTCGCCGGTTGCTGCACAATACTGTAGTGACCGTGAACAAAAGCACAACATCAACGCGATTACGTAACCGTCAAAATGTATGAGAAAGCTGTATCGACTTTTCTACATACACAGCTGATACACCGCGCATCTGAGTCAACAGTTATCCGACGCGCGCTGACAGTCGTTTTGCATTGGCTGCATTATCAACGGTTTTAATCTGTGTGACACGAGATAAAATCGCATATCCGGTTTTGACCATGCGCGTACGTCTGTTGACCGCTGCAGCGCTACTGGTCATTCCGCTGGCCGAGTGCGTGACGTACGTCTGGGATTTACTGAAGCCGCCGCTCAACGCGGTGCAGAGTCAAGCGGCTCTAGCCACTGCCCAACCGGGGCGGTCGTATCCGACGTACAGCTATATTCCGGCGACGAGTTTTCAGTGTGGTCAGGAGAAGCAGGCGGGATACTATGCTGACACGGAGACGGAATGCCAGGTGTTTCACCGGTAAATTTATCTTTCTGTTTGCGAAAATTATCCTGCACTAGTTCGCAACCTTTTTCCGCTGATATTATAGGTGCGACTTGGACGGGGTCATGACCAGTTATTTATGCCCGAATAAAACCATATTCAATCAAATCACATTGGTCTGTGATTTCTTCTACAATGTTGAATGTGCCAGGTAAAAAAATGTTCGGAAAGAAAAGGAACATTGCCTCAAAAACGAAAATGCTTCTTTCGTTATTTTAAATATACTCGTACTAAAAAATAAGCACATGTACCACATTTTTATAATTTATTTATTTTTTATAATTTTTTATCTAGCATTTTTTTTATTTTACAAAATAAATTTCGTAACGTTCATGCAGTTTTATTTTATGATTTATTTTTCGAAGTGTTTATATTTTTATTGTTTTACTAATTCCTTAATTACCACCAAAATTTTTTATTTTGCTCGTAGAAGCTATACTATTTATTTTAATAATTTTATCGATCTATTTCGGCGCGATCAATGCTTTCAAGTGCCGCATTATGCAACCACTATTGACAAGTTAAATTTACACCGGCGAGTGGCATACTCGACATTTTGGCTAATTAATTTAAAACGCAGTGCAAACGATTTCCGGTCGACTGTTTACAGATCTTCAGAGTTTGTCGATTTTGCCAATTCCCGCTTATATTCCAACGGCCCGTTGTTCGAGTCGCCGCCCGCCGACTACATCCCGCCCACATCCGACGCTGACGCTGCCACCGCACTCAAGCAAATGCCGCCTAACACGCCTGCCACCCCCGCAAGGCGGCCGCCGCTTTCGCCGCCGCGGCAACCGACTTCTCGTCCGCCTGTGCGCCCGCCCGTGCGTGGCGGTGCGTCTACTGCGCCACCCCGTGGACCAGGTGGGCGACCGCCCGCAGGTGGCGTGTCGCGCGTGGTGACCACGACCGCATCCGGTCCGGAGGAGAACGTGATTGGCGGGCAGCGGCACTACAGTATGTGTCGGCTGTACGATCAGTTCAAGAACACGCTGTGTCTGGCCAAACCCGGCTTCAGTACGGACTCGTTCCAAGCGCTCAGGCAGACGAAGGCGAACACCACGGAGGGACCGGTCGAGCCTGACGCCACGGATCAATCCGAACATTAAAAATAAATTTCTGCAGGCTAAAAATTAGAAAAGAACCAAATCACGTACCCAAAGTGGAACTGTGCAATGCTGTGTATAAAATCTAATCAAAAAGAGCCAAAGATTGTACTGGTATTTCCGGTGGAATTGGTATGGGTATCATCAGGGTATGTAAAAACTACTCAATATTTAATATTGAGTAGCTTTCTCAGCGGCGGAAATAAAATAATAAAATATCCTCGTACATTTAAAAAAAAACTGCGTTGTTGCGATTGAAGAACAATATTAATAGACAAAATAATAATAATAAATTATTATGAGCAAAATTGATATACAAAGATTTACGTACGGCTGTGTTGCCTCTGTATAAAATTGGCACTGGTATTTCCGGTGGAATTGGTAGAGTCTGTAATGTTACGTACTTTTTCTCACCGGGAACACAGAACACTTAATCTCCTTGCACATTTCAATAAAAACTGGGTTTGCTTATTGTAAGATTAAGTAGCAAACTAATACACAAATATCATTAAATTTATTAGGGAATTTGCTACGGCCCAGATTTTTGCACCGTTGCGAATAAAAATTAAATCAGAAGTTGCCGTAGATGTGCATTGGAATTTCCGGTGGAATTGGTTATCTGCAGGAAAATGAATCCATGCAGGCTGCAGCGCAGATAATTATTCGCATAAAGGCAATTCCAAACGAAAATCTAATTATTCGGGTCATCCATTGATTGGATTTGCTGAAATAATCGTAGTAATACTTTGGAAAACACGAATTAAAAACAAGCCAGAAAAGGACGATACGACTCGTTGCGGTGTGTAAAGTCTGTTTCATTACCAACAACTGGAATGGGAGTCGCAGTATTGGAATTGGAAGCCTCTAGCCTTGTGATTGATTACTGGCTGTTTTGTCATGCCAGTTGAGTCAACTCAGATAATTTCAGAGTTCAAAATTTCTTGACTTTTCAATTTTCTTTGCTTCGCGTTAAACCCGAATGAAGGTTGATTTACATTGTAAAATTTGTAGTACCTTTGTCAACGGTTTTAGTATATTCTGGATGATCGTTTCTCGGGACTAACATCACGCACAGCGAGAGAATGTCATTCCGCGGACGGCCCGTGCGCTCGCCGTTCGTCTCCGCATCTACAGGCAGCAACTACGTCTACGGCGCCTCTAAGCCCCCTGCCGCGGGGCGCCCCGACCAAAAATCCCTCGAACAAGGTAGAACATCATGCCCTGATTTTTTCTAATTTTCTAACCTACCCCCCTCCTCCCCCAGCCTTCCCCATCGCCACCCGCATGGGCGGAACCGTCGTCAATAATTTCCCCTCGATGCACGAGGACGCCAGTCTGGAGGCCTACCGTTCCGCTGCGTCCCACCACCAGTCGACAAAACGCCGGGTCTGCGATGAGGATGATGATGAGTAAGGGACGAACATGATTTTGGCGCAGAATGGGGGGTGTTTGATGGAGGTTTGTAGGTATTTTGACGAGGATCCCGCTGAGGAACCAACGGGAGGTGCTCGCGAGAGACACGACCGCCCTGCCAGTGGCAGTCGGTCGTCCAGTGGGGTACGGCCGGAGGAGGATGAGGAAGAGGATCCCCTTGATGCTTTCATGGCGGATATTGCCGTAAGTGGCTTGGTGTAATTTGTGGGAATTATTGTGGCCATTTTCCGGGGTTTTTTTTTATTTTTTTAAACATTTTCCGTGAATACTTTGTGGAACATTTTCGAACCATTGGCTGGTATATCAACGGAGCAAATTGCCAGATTCATAATATTGGTTAGAGGTAAATTTTTTCGAAAAGTAAGAAGCTTAGAGTAGAGAAAAGCCCTGTGATTTGTGCTTATACAGTATAAGTTGTTTTATAATTTGAATTAAATTCAGATTAATCAGTGCCTGTTTGCTATGAGGATGCGAGTTGTCGTATACTCGTAGTACAGTGTGTCATCGCTAATTACGGTTCGGTGTAATCCGATTTCATCTGATGCTTTACTTAAATGTTGAAATGAATGTTTGACATTGTTAGCTTTTTATTTCTGAATTTTTCGATTTGGATGGATTCTCTAGTCGGCCAAAATAATGCAACGTACTCGTATAAAGCGGATAAACGGAGAAAATGCCTGTCAAATCAAATCCCTGAAAAAATGATGTAAAATGAAATATTTCTGCAAAATTAGATCCTGTACTATGAAAAATATACGTAGTATAATAAAGAACTAAAAAAAAAGTTGCTGTAAAATTAGATCTGAAAAATACGTTGCATTTAAAATTATTTTTGAAATCTAAACTGAAGCTAAAAATCTCAACTGCATGTAATATGTAAAATTAAATCCAGTAAGATTAATTTTTAATTGTACAACTGGATTGTGCATGTAAAATTAAATCCAGTAAAAAAATTCTAAAATTAAAATCAGATATACCTGTAAAATTAATTATCTGAAAAATGCGTGTGCAACTAAAAATATTAAAAATATCTGTAAATATGGATATCCGAAATAAGTACGTGTAAAATATTCCAAATAAGTAAAATACCTGACAACAGTGACAAGTGAAGAATAGAAAATTTTGGGATTGGAAGTACTAACAAATTGGTTGGTTACTGTAATTCTACTTCGGATTCTGCCTCATATGCAAGAATTATACAGCTAATCTTGTACGGAAGTTCTTCCAAAATCCGGCAAAAAGATGAATGAAAACATTCACATTTAATATAGTTTTTCTGTAATGCAATAGAAAGAAACGAAGAAATCCTCCGCCGTCAGCGCGCCCCACCGTCCCTCCACACAACCCTCCCCCGCCGTCCCCCCGCCCCCGGATGGCGCCGCCAAAAAAGCCTACCGCGCCGACATTGAGGAGGAGGACAACGAGGAGTCCTACTTCCGGTTCATGCGGGAGAACCCCAACGCCGGACTGGCGGCCGGCGAGGAGGACATCCCGCTGGAGTACGACGAGGACGGCAATCCCATCGCGCCGCAAAAGTCCAAACACATCGACCCCCTCCCGCCCATCGATCACGCGCAGATGGAGTATGCGCCATTTGAGAAGAACTTCTACCAGGAACACGAGGATATCGTCAAACTCAACAGCGCGCAGGTCAGTTCGTAGGATAATGAGAAAAATCGTTGTTCGCGAGGATTTCGCTGCGGTTGGGCATTTTTTTTCCGTGATACCATTTTTATGGTTGATGTTATTTCTTGTATTTTTTTATATTTACACCTTTATATCGATTTATCTTATTAACCGTTGATTAGGTAATTTGTCGTTTCGCTTTGTTTCATTCTTTAGAATTATTTTAGTGTTTTTTGTCAATTTTTATTTGATTGTGTTTGATGGTTTTTTATGGTTTTCCTGATCTTCCTTATGCGTAATAAGTTTTGACGATTTTCACTTGGTTTTATGCGTTGAAATAAAACCTGGAATATGTTTACTCTGTTTATTCGTAGTAGATCTTTGATTAATTGGCAAATTTAATTTAATTGAATTCCCGTGCGAATACCAGAACAGTTAACAACTGGGCAAGTTGATCTTTCCTTGTGAGTTGTGATTACTAAAGATTGTAGTGCAGTGGGATAATTATTTCACCATGAGTGAACCATCACTAACTCAGATATTTCGAATACACTGAAGCTGATGCATCCGCGTACATTTCTACCAGTTAGAAGTATTCATGAATTTACTGTATATTTATTTGAATATATTTTTTTAAATCTCTGTCAGTAATATCTTATTTTTAGTTTAATTTTTGTCAGTACCAACCTATTTTTTAATTTTTGCCCGTAATTTTGTTGGGTTTTTCTCACCATCAGTGCCAACTTAGTGTCTATACATTCTGCCAGTATTGGACTGTAGTGGATGATGCCACGCAGCGGTTGTGCATTGCAGGATGACAATGTTTTATTAAAAAAAGTCTTTATTGGGCAAAAGCCATAAAAATAATATAATATAATAATAATAATATAATAATAATAATAATGTTTTATTGCAGGTGAATGAGCTGCGCCAGAAATGGGGCATCCGCGTCTCCGGCGCGTCCCCGCCCAAACCGGTGGCCTCGTTCGCTCATTTCAATTTCGATGAAGCCCTCATGTACGTCGCCTTGCGGCTGATCGTATCATTTTTCCAACATTTTACAGCCAAGGAAATTTCTCTTGCTAGACAATTATTTTTTGATGTTACACTTTCCTGCTTATTATGGCAAAATTGTTGTAAAATCATTCAGGTTTCTTCTCATTACATAATGCCAATTTAATTGCCGACGGCTTTGTATATATTGATCGGGTTGAAAAGGAATGCGTAGAATTGTTAGCAGAATAATTTGTTTTTACACAAAGGCTTTTTAGTTTAAATGTTGCGGCAGCTTCAATTCCCAGTGACGAGAAAGATTGTGCGACAGTTTTTGCCATAACATGAAAATCAAAATCGTGTGTTTTCATATTAGGTTTTTACTATTTCAAAACGTTCGTTTTCTGTTTAGTAATTTTTATGCCAGGTTTTTTATTTTAATATTTAAATTGATTTTTTTGGAAAGAGCTTTTCTTTCAGAACCTTTGCCGCAAGTTAGTCGTTTAAGTTTATGCCGAGTGGATTGAAATTATGTGCAATGAATTCTGCATTTTAAATTTTAAAAAATTCTACAGTAATTTTTGATGAATAAATTGCAGGAAAGCCATTCGGAAGCTGGAGTTCACGCAGCCGACGCCCATCCAGGCGCAGGCCATCCCGGCGGTCCTCCAAGGCCGCGACGTGATCGGCATCGCCAAGACGGGCAGCGGCAAGACCGCCGCCTATCTCTGGCCCCTGCTGATGCACGTCATGGACCAGCCGCCCCTCCGTCCGGGCGACGGACCTATCGGTTTAATCTTGGCGCCCACCCGCGAGCTGGCCCAGCAGATCTACAACGAAGTCCGCAAATTCGGCACCAAAGTCTACAATCTCACCACCACCTGCATCGCCGGTCAGTTTATTCGAATTTTTTTGTTTATTTTATGTGCGAAAACTTCGGTAGAAATCGGAATAAATTCGGTAGAAATCTGGCTGATCGTGTTCACATTTCCTCTGATATTTAAATTAAAAAATGAGAATATTCGTCCAAGTGGAAATAACTTAGATATTCTGTAATGGAGACGTGGCATGGATAAAGTGACGATGCGCGTAGTGTGTGGGCGTGCCTGTTATTATGATGTGTTGTTTGTAATCGCTGCCGAAAATTATGCATTACGTATTGCAAAACTAAATTAACCCGGCATTTTCATAATTGGATATTTAAAAATTATTTTTGAATGTTTGTTGGCTTTTTATTGTTATTTACAGGCATTGTTTTTTCTGTATAGTTAATAAAAAAAACCGTTGAAACTGCGTTTAGTCGATGGAACAGCGGCTTCTGTGCTATCGGGTGAATTTAAAACGATTAAAAATTCACTTGTTTTTTGTAACTCAATATTTTTGTTACTTTTATTTATATTTACGAATTCTTTATTTCTGTCGAACGAATTTAGACAAAAGAAATTTAGATTTTTTTTTATTTTTTGTTTTTGAATTTTTTTATCTTTTTGAGTTTCTTTTTTCTGTTGAGGGAATTTTTTTTTGTAATTTTGTTTTCTTGTGTTGTGTTATAATTTTCTCTCCTTTATTATTTTCTTCTCATTTTGAATTTCTTCTTGTAATTCAAATTTGAATTTTCATTCCTACAGTTTTGACCAATTTGAACGATCAGTTTTATGATCCAGTATTGTTGCGTCGCGTAAATATTTCTCGGTTAAAATACTTTTACATCTTTCCATGAAAAGCGAATGGATAAATAAATGTAAAGAATTTCATACTGGATGACTGAATAATTTTAAATAAATATTAAGAAGGTTGTTTGTTGCGGTCGCAGGTGGCAGCAACAAGCACGAGCAGAGTCAGGCGCTGAAACACGGCGCGGAGATCGTGGTGGCCACGCCGGGACGCATGATCGACATGATCAAGAGCAAAGTGACCAATCTGCAGCGCGTGACCTTTATCGTCCTGGACGAGGCCGACCGGATGCTGGATCTGGGCTTTGAGCCGCAGGTGCGCAGCATCTGCAACCACGTCCGTCCCGACCGACAGACGCTGCTCTTCAGCGCCACCTTCAAGAAGAATATCGAAAGATTAGCGCGCGACGCTCTGCTGGATCCCATCCGCATTGTGCAAGGTATGCGCTCCGCTAACTTTATAATTTTTTGCCCGGTTTATATTGTGTTAAACTACATTTCTTGTGCTTGTTTAGACATTTTTGTATTGCTTGAAAATATTGTTTCGCCTTTTTCGAAAGTTTTAATTTTTTAGAAATATGCTTTGGTCTGTTTTCGGTATTTTTATTTTTGTAAAATACTCGTATTTATTTATTGGTTTCCTTCGTGTTCAGCAACGATGATTACACACTACACATTTTTGTAAAATATTCCTTCGCCTTTGGGGCATAATATTTTTTAAAATTATTCTTTCGTCTTTTTTGGCACTTCTTGTTTTTTAAAGATATTATTTTTTGTTATTTATTAGCTTTTTGAACATATGAAAAATATAGCATGAACATAAATTATTAACTCCTTAGTTACCGCTGAAATTTCGAAGTTTTTGCAGTGACAAATTAATTTTGCGCAATTACCCGATATTTACGTGACACTGTACTACGAAGCTCCACTACGGCAGATTGTACTCTAAGCCACCTATCTATAGATTTTTGTATTGCTCGAAAATTATTTCGTCTTTTTCGAAAGTTTTAATTTTTTAAAAATATTCTTTGGTCTGTTTTCGGTATTTTTATTTTTGTAAAATATTCCTTCGCCGTTGCGGCATTTTATTATTTTTTTAAATTATTCTTTCGTCTTTTTTGGCACTTTTCATTTTTTAAAGATATTATTTTTTTTATTTATTGGCTTTTTGAACAAATAAAAAATTTAGCATGAACATAAATTAATAACGACTGAAGTTTCGAAATTTATGCGGTGACAAAATTAATTTTGCGCAAATTCCCAAAGTTTACGTTACACTGACTACGATGCTCCACTACGGCATACTCTAAGCCACCTCTCTATAGATTTCTGTTTATTGCCCACAATCAAACATCTAGTATCTACCATTGAAAATGATTCCAATTAAAATTAAACAATAAAAATTTCAAACAGTTCTTAAATTACATTGTTGGAATTTGAAAGAAAAATCACTGCGCAGATAAGCTGTTCGATAATTAAATCAAATACATGTTCCAATAATTTCGAAAGGGAAAGGCTCATGGTGAATTCTTGGCTTATCTGTAGATGGCAAAATTTTAAGCTTTTTCTAAGCTAAGCGATTAAAGCTTTTTCCTGCGATATATTGGGTTTCTGGAGAAAATAGCACGTACTGATCGTTGATAGGTGAACTGGGGGAAGCCAACGAGGACGTGACGCAGTTCATCAAGATCCTGCCCAACGTGGAGGAGAAGTGGGCGTGGCTGTTGCGGAACATTGTCAGCTTCACCTCCACCGGCAGTGTCCTGATCTTCGTGACGAAGAAGGCCAACAGCGAGGACGTGGCGGCGCGGCTGCAGCGGGCTGACCACAAATGCGGACTGATTCACGGCGATCTGCATCAGACGGAGCGCGACAAGGTCCTCCATCAGTTCAAGAAGAAGGAACTGCCCATTCTCGTGGCGACGGATGTGGCCGCGCGCGGGCTGGACATTGCCAGTATCCGCACGGTGATCAACTTCGACGTGGCGCGGGATATTGATACGCACACGCACAGAATCGGCCGCACAGGTGACAAATACCTTTTTTTTATTTTCTTCAATAATTCCCGCCCACTTGCGGAATTTGTTAGTGAATCATTTTCACCAATTACCGCGTCAGAAAATTCGTTCGTTATTTGTCGTCATTTTTTTCACTGATATTTTGTTGAATTTGTAATTGTAATTGGATTTGTTGAGTAAATATTTACGAATCCTTGTTAGCAATGTGTTGGTGTAATCACTGTAATGGTATTTGATTAAGTATCTGTACAATAATTTTTTCGCATTTGTAAAATATTCTGAGTAAGATATTTGTTATTTAACAGCCGTTAAACGTTAATGGTTTCGGAACTTTATGAAATTCAGCGACCAGTGATAAAAACTGTTATCAGAGAATAAGTATTTCATGGATAATCGTAGTGTAGTGACATGATATTTTCTGAAATTTTGGCGGAAGTATGGTATTAATTTTCACCGGCAGCAAGAGTGGTTTATTTGCATCGTTTACCACACCGGAACGTGTCTAAAATCTCCTTTTTACCTTTTACCTTCTAAAACTAAATGTTTTTATGGCTGAGGTTTTTGTACGTGGCCTGAGGCTTCTGACGGGGTGGGTTCGGTCGGCATCCGTTAAGCAAAAAATAAAAGGAAATAAAACATTGAAAATTACCCTAAAATTTCATAATTTAATTGCACAGTGCGTTCTTTGGGTTGAGGAAAATTAGTTTAACCATGTGTTCGTTCGCGGGATGATTACAGGTCGTGCCGGGGAGCAGGGCGCCGCGTACACCCTGGTGGTTCCGCAGGATAAGGAGTTCACGCCGCATCTGGTGCGCAATCTGGAGGGCGCCAATCAGCATGTGCCGGAGAAGCTGCTGGAGTTGGCCGAGCAGTGCAGCTGGTTCAAGAAGACCCGCTTCAAGGGTGGCAAAGGTAGGCTGCTTACGTTTTAATTTTTTTTAAAATTTAATCAATTTAATTTGAGTCTGCGCAGGTATCACCATCCTTTAAACGGTAAACGCGCTAGCGTTGTGATTCGAACGGTTGAGGCCGTTTTTGAAATGCTTGAAATAAAATGGATTTAAAACTAAAAGAAAATATTTGAATTAAAAAAAATGCATTTTTAAAATTTGTTCCGTTTTTTTTTTAAGTTTTAAAGTTTTAAAATTTAAAAAAAGTTTTAAATTTTAAAATTCCGAGTACTGTTTCTATTTAAATTATTTAATGCAGGAAAAGAAATCAACGATATACCAGTCATTATAAATACTGGCAGTTATTAGTTACATAAGTGCATATTGCAGTTATTAATTTTTTTTGATTATACAGTATGGGCCGTTTTGAAATGCTTCAAATTCGAACTGAAATGAAAGAAATTTCTTTGGAATTAAAAAATAGCTTTTTTAAGATTTGTTTTTTTTCCGTGGTGTTTATTTATAATTTTAAATAGTTTTTTTTAATTTTTTGGAACTTTTTTAGCGTGAAAAAGAGAACAAACAGAATGTAAATGATACTGAATTACTGGTATTCGCCTGGCGTTATTTTTCAGTTGGATTTTATTCGATAGGTTTTTATTTTATCAGTTCGTCTAACTAGAATGGAAAGAATACTGATTTTAGGTTGCAACCAATAAATTACCGCTTCGAATGATCCCAGCCCGATTTGATTTTGCAATCATCTGCCCGGTTTTTGTAATCTGTGTTACAGCGTTGTTAACGATTCTGTAGGAAAATTCGTAGTGATTCCGTAGTATAATGGCAATATGGCAGTATTAATTTCCGTAGTATTCCGCGTTGACTGTTCAGTTTCCTATTCTTCTGTTAATAATGATAGAATCTGCAATAGATTTTGAGCATGTCAGTAGTGTAGAAAAATGCACAAATTTTTTCTGAATTTGCAATTTTTTTATTGTACGTCTACCGTACCATTTTTTGAGTTAACTTGCTTATTTGCACGTGGCCAACTTTTTCTGAGCGACGGTCGTTTTGGATGCAAATTTTGTCCATGCGTGCAGCAGAAATAATTGCTATCTTACCTTTAGGCATAATTCTGGTAAAAAATATTAGTTAAAAATTAAGATTACAGTCATGGTAGTACGTCTGTAAAATACGGTACGATACAAGGAATATTAAACAAGATATGGATGACATTGATATTCGATATATAACATGTTGGACAATAAAAACATAAATGAAATCATCGATGCATAAATAAAAGATTAAACAAAATCTTAGAAAACTAATTAATAAAATCTAATAAAATTTAACTCGCTAAATAATAAAATAAAGATATATTTAAGAAAATGTCTGGCAGATATAATTACCGATATAATTGGGGAAAAATAGCTGCTGTGCCGAAGCGTCGATTTTTGCATTGAAATAATTCCATTCGTACGAAGGAATTTCTCTCGTTTTTAAATTGTAATTATATAACATTGCCGTTTCACCAATCACAATATGTAACCGTGTTGGTATCGCAGGGAAAAAACCGGTGGGCGGCCGCGGCATCGGTTTCAAAGAGAGCAAAGCGTCGACGCACGAGGAGAGCGTCAGCGACATGATCAAATCGGCGCGTGATGAGGTGGGCGCCGCGTCGAGCAGCGCGCCGGGCACGAACCGGTTCGCGGCGATGAAAGCGGTCTTCCAGAATAAATTCAAACAGCAGTTTGCTGCTGCGTCCTCCCCGGAGACGGGGCAGTTGCCACCCGACCGGCGGCCACCCGCTGCCTCTGAACCCGACGCCAAAAAACGCCGGACGCGCTGGGAATAAATTTCCCGGGAAAATATTCGGGATAATTTGGAGAATTCGGGAAAAATGCGGGATTTTATTAGGAATATTGGATAATGAACTGTAGGAATTGTTGGCTGGCGAAGTAAGTGGAAATCTGATCGCCGTCCGCTGGGAGGGTCACCTAGCGCCGCGCTGCAGATAATTCCGGGGATGAATAATCGAAAATCTGGATTTATTATTTTGGAATTAATTCAAATTAATAAAAGGATTTAACTTTTGTTTGTACGAATTACGTGGAAATTGGCTGGCCGTTGGTTGTTTTATTGCGTGTCTGTCGTGATTTATTGGGGTGGATTGGCGATGCGAAATGCAGATGCAATGCTCCGGACGTATTGATCGTCATTTTCTCGTGAATTTGCTGTTTTTTTTATTGGTGAAATTGTTCAAAATTGCGACAACTTTGCAGAAACAAATTAAATTGCTAATAAAATATTTGATTTGTCCGCACAGTAGTATTTGCGGTCTGATTATTAACAACCGGCCTATCACAAATTTGCGCAACGTTTTTTCCAGCAATTAGAAATTTTTTGTGCAGTTGCCTACTGTTCCGCGATTTTTGCGGCATTTTTCCCGCCAAACTTCGATTTTACCGGCTGCGAATTATTGTGCCAATACTTTCCAATTCCCAAAGGTTGGGAATCATTTTACCGATGAAAACTATTTGAAAACCTAGTTTGGTGTGTTTTCGCGCTTCCGGAATGCGCAGAATCTCTCTGATTTTTCAGCGGGTTTTTAGGAATTCTTAAGTGGGTTTTAATTTTAAATTCTCGGTCAATGTTGTAAGTGAAAACAAAGGGGTGAATAAATACCGTGAATTTGTGGCCGATTTTTAATATTTTTGCGGTTGGCGCTCTGTTTTTAGTGGTACACAAAATACCTGCATGGGTAAACTTTAACCGCAGGCTGCACGAAAAAGAGGAACAATTAAATTCAAAATTTAAGAGAAAATTAAAACAGGAATGAGAAAACGAGAATTCGCTTGGCTGAAGTCAGATTGTGTAATCCACAAAAAGAAATTGTAAATAAAAAGAATAAAAATATTAAATAAAAAATAAAGCACGAGTTTAATTAGCGTAATAATTGCGTGTGTGCATCCAGCAATTGCGGTTTTTCTTTTCGGTTTCTGCCGGTTTTTAATTACTTTTGCCCTCGATGCGCATTCGGCATTCCCTATGCTCACCTCTTCCTTATGCTGAAAATTGAAATCATTCTGAATTATCAGGCTGAAATGTCCGACAATTATTGTCGTACAGATATAAAAAATTATTTACCAAAATTATTAATCGAAATAAAATTTTTAATTATTTATTAAAAACAAATTTGTCGATTATTATGCGGATTTGACCAGTGTATATACAATTTAGGCTGAGATTACTAGCAAAACATTTTGGTTGGATTGCAGTAATGCACGCACACATTGCCCCGTTGTAGAGATATTTCGATCGGTAGACTTTTGTTGAAAGAATTCGTGCGAACGAGGTTCACCAGTTTGCTGACAGCCGTTTTACGGTGAGTGGCCATGCTTCTGTTATTTTGCCCCAGAACCGATTTTCTTCCGGAATTTTATTTTAGCATGCTTGGTAAGCACAGTTTGCTCTTTACAAACTACTTAAAAATTTCAAAAATCTGTTCAACCGTTTTAAAGTTATTTATTTATTTTGTAAAACACCAATGACGAAACGCTTAAGCCACGCCACGCGAGCCACAATGAAACATAAAACGGGGCTATCAACTGCCTAAAGAAATCCAACATTCCCTTTGCACGTCGTAATCGTCTTAGCAGATCGATTAAGCCTTTTAACAATGGTAACAAATAATTTACTTTTTTCTGATAAACCCATTGTTGAGTACCAGTAGCTCGGGATCTTTGATTAATTGGAATTCCCATTCCCTTTTTTTGGAATGCATAAGTCATAACAATGTTTGAGTATAGGGTATGGAAGGATTTTGATCGTGATAGTCTTCTGAATGCATAATGGACTCAAAACTTCCTTGACCTTTATAGCCAGTATAAATTGATGTTGCAAATTGTAGTTAACTTTCTTTATGATGCTAATCAGCGGCTGCGCTCCTTTGTGGATCAAACGTGGCGGAACTTATGCTGGCTTATTTGGGTGCCTTTTGTTAAAGAAGGAGTACCCAAAAATCTGAAAAAACCAGTACATAGAGCGTGCCGATAAAAATTTCATGATAGCGCTCGGTGTCCACGTACACGAGGTAGTGTTGGTTGGTACAAAAGATAAATTTCATAGAAAACACCGTTAAAGGCCATAAATTCAATTTATGACCTTTATAGTTTTCTCCATGAACTTTACATGCACCATTAAAGTTAATACACTGCACTGCCAGCCAGATCCACGATTATGCTGCCAACTGCTCATCGTTTTACCGTCCACTGCTAGCGTTAGGCCTCAGGGTATAGAAGAAAGACCAAACGATTACAGTACACGCAGTCGTGGCATTACGTACAGAACCGCTGCGTGTATTACATCAATTTACATGCAACGGGTGTGTACGCTAATGCACGATTGACGAGTACTGGGAAAAGTACTTAGCAATATGTCTTTTATGGTATCATACCATCAAAGTTATATTGCTACTTTGCATAGTCACAGTGTCTTTGGTATGGTGCAGCCGTAGGCCGTATGAACGTAGAACATATATATTAAATCCAAACGTCACCATAAATATATTGATGGCATAGCTGGGTGTCAACTGGACTGACGTCAGGTGGATGTCACCAAATATTTTCACGCCCAGTGCGGTGGGTCTTACGACACAAACAATGATAATACTCAGTCTACACACTCTGGAACTCAGCCGCCGCAGAGAAGACAGACTGCTCCTACATACAATTCATAGTAACGATCTGTCTTCGCTGCGGCAGCCGAGTTACTACCAGTAGAATCATTATAAAAAATCCTAATCGTCATATCACTTGAGTCAAAAGTCACAGCGAACGAAATGTTTCTTGAACTGTTTGAAATCAGAAAACGCTTGCAACATTTCAAACACTGAGGGTACCCGCTGCCGTTGTCCGCCCACTTGATATAGTGATAAGCCGATTTACCGCTATCCGGCAAAAACTCCAAGGCCGCTGATCCCTAGGCATGCTGATCGAGTTTCGTGAAAATTCCAGCTGAACTGACAGTTGCGCGGGGAAGTTGAGCATGTTTACCGGATCTCATTTGCGGTGCTAGTTGTTGGATTACTTAGCAAAGAAAAACTCGCCCGTATGTTTATTCAGCGTGGCCTGTCGTCATCGATCCGGAGCGTAGCAAAGATTTGTACAGATACACAATCTGTTTACATTACTGATCCCGATCGAAATTATTGCTCCCTTTTGCATCAACAACGGTTTACTTAAATCGCATAATACAGTACTTACCTCACGCTCAGCTATTGTGGGTACAAAATCCCCAAAAAACGAAGACCATGGTATCATACTGCTGTTTTAAATTTTTAATCTAATTTACCTTCAGAAACGTCGTAACTTTTGAGGTTAAGTCACTTCCAAAACACCGGAGACGATGCTGTCACCAGTGGAGTAAAGAGTTTTAAAAATAAATTATATTAGCAAACTGCGATAACTTCAACGGTTCAACCGCTTCCAAGCTAGATAATTCTGCCATCGTCCTTTAGCAGCGGCACACTGCTTTGCTTTTAAACCCAAAACATGTTAGATTCAGTTGCTGTTTGATTTTTCTGTGACCTGTTGATTTTCGTACAATAGCTTTGTACGTCTTTGACTGGGTTGATGCCGTACGCCATTCGTAAAGTATAAAATCTGGGTTAAATAAATGAAAAACATCCATAGTTTTTCTTTAAGCTTTGCTTGTTCTATTTTAATTTTGTGCAGTGAACTTATACCGTGTTTACTTTGTGGAGTTTCTGGATAGGTCCTGCTGGTAAGCAGCTAGGGCGCCGCATACACCGTGCGGCCTGCTTAATGTGCAAAAAAAGGGAATAACGAGTTCACGCCGCGTCTTGCATTTTCGTCAATATCGTTATGGTTGCACGAGAGCCGACCAGATCATTCTTAAAAACTGTTTAATTTCTGTTTCGTCGATTGTGCCGGCACTTTAATTTATAGGTGATGCTGTAGTGCAGTGGCTATGTGATCATACATCGTATGTACTTACAGTGATCATGTGATCTGTTAGTTCGAAAGAGCAAATGTTATAGCAAAAGAAGATTAAAATTAAAGTAATATTATACAGTAGCTTGACCTTTTTTGTTTTGAAAAAATTGGTATAGTACTTCTGGAAACAAAAATTTTAATGTCCTCATTTCTCGCTTGGATGTACCTAGGTATAAGTACAGCATAGCATTCTGCAGTGCTTGTCAAAGTTCTTAAAAATCAATCGACACTATTTCAGTCTTTCAGAAATGTCGTTACTGGTTGGCTGAACAAAATGTCGGTCTCCTCTTTTCGTTTGTTTCACGGAAAGCCGCTTGTCGTACCGTAAACCGGTTATAATCATTCAATAGGCAATTTTATTAGCTATCAAAACTTCAAAAATTTTTCGAAATAATTAAGACGTGTTCAGCAGGAACTCTGTCATTTGAAATCAAGTCAAAATTTATCATATTCCATGGCACTTTTTTTAAGTACGAAACATTTGAACTTATACAACAGTTTTACCTAGAGAAGCGTTTATACGTAATTATGTTCCATCCAGAAAAACGTCGTTGCCATCAGGAGCGGATGAGCTAATAATTCAGTGCAGTTTTTTAGTTTCCACAAAAACGCCGGTTTTTATCTGCTTTTGAACTTTTTTTGCTTTAAGGTCCTGCTACAAGATAACCTTCAACAAAAAAGTCGAGTTTAGCTGATTAAAGTGATCCAGTGATTGCCCTTTGAGTCTGTTTGAGAAGCGAGTTTGAACCAGATCCGTTCTGGAAGCGTTGCTAAACGTTCACGAGAAGTAATGTGCGTGGTGTGAGATCTTTTCATCTGTGAGCCGAGCTGGTTCCGCTAAATGCTACAGTTTTTTTAACGAAAGAACAAAACAATCCCTTTGCTCGAAATGGCAACCTAATTCATCCGCTTGGTGGAATAATTGCAATTTTTAATTCTCATAATTTCAAATTACAAAGTATTTAATAACTTGCTGCTGCTATTGCTGTGAAGGTAAAAGTGCAGATTATCGTAGTCCAGCGTATGTTCTGCATTCTACAACTAACGAGGGGACAGTTTACTAGTGATGTCGCTAAAAACCAATAATATAATTGAAGTGCCGTTAATTTTTTATGAAAACATATATGAAGTTATTCCATGTATAATACAATAAATCCAAAAGTTATTTATCTTAAATTCCAATTAGCAGTTTGGTTTGTGCTCCCCGCTTTGGTGGAAAAGTAATTTTACAATCACAGCATTTTTTTAAAAAAAATATCGGATTTTTAATAACGAATTTTCACCGGTTTCTTTGCTAAAAAGAATTTGGCAGTTTTTGAAAAGAGAGAGGCAGGGGAATATTTTCTATTTGAATGTGTTGCTTGAAGGATATGAGGCGCAATGCAACGGCACATTAAGTAATCAACATAGAAATATCATGGCGTTTCCAACGATTTCCACTGCGCATTGTGGGAAAAACATGGCGCACACCCGCATATTTATTTCTCATCTCTTTTCTTTCCAAACCGGACAAATAATTCCCGTAAATTCCGAATTAACGCCCCGTGTGGTTTTAAACGCCTCCTATGGAACTAGAAGGTCTTGCACAAATACAAGCCGTGTGTTCAACACAATCTGTTACAGTACTTTGATTCAGTTTTTTTGCGTTTCTAAAGCGCGAAGACGCGGCATTGAGTGTTGTTTCATCGCTCTTCGGAAATAATGTTCTCGTCTGCTCGTTCGCCTGTCCGTAAAAAAATAACGGCGCCCCGTGTCGCACTTAGTGGTGTTGGTGTTGGCCACACCACAGACAACACCACAACGTGCAATACCGAACGCCAACGTTTTTTACGGACCCTGGACCAATGGTCGATAATGTTCTCGTCGATAATGTTAAAACAGATAGATCATGGAAAACACCGGGTGAGGTCATAAAGTGCACTGCCAGATTCACGATAAGAATGCCGCTTGCGCAGCGTGTTACCTTCCGATGATAGTGGTACGTCACAGGGTACAAAGTGCAGACCCAACAATTACATACAGAATGACAAGTACTGTGTAAGGTAGCAATGTACCTTTGATTCCATCAAAGAGTTACTGCTACTTCTCACAATACGATCAAATTGACGGTATGACACAGCTGCCGACCGTATGAACATAGAATCGCACAATAAATTCAAACAGCACCATAAACATGTTCAGTGCAAACAGGTAGGCAAAATTGCGTGTTAAGCGAATCGTGAGTCCGTTCAACACACAGTTATGCCATCCCGTTGGTCACGCCACGTGGAATGTCACCAAAAAATATCGGTCGCACGACACCATCAATGACAACTATCCGCTCTACACTTTAATAACAATCTGTTTTCGCCGCGGCGGCTGAGTTAGGTATCTCCAGCGAATTATGTATTTACAAAAATTCCGAACCGCTATATCATTTGAGCTGAAGGCCATTGCGAACGGAACAATTTCTAAAATGCGCCTGCTGTTTTACACTACTGCAACCGCTGAAAGTTTTCGCTGCCGTTGTCCGCATATGCACACCTGACGTAGTGGCACACCGGCCCGCGCTCAAGCTCGGACTTGGACTCGGACTTGGACTAAAACTTGGACTCGGACTTCACTTAAAATTGGACTTGGGCTTTACTTGAACTCTAGAACTTGGACTTTATGACTTAGACTTAGATTTAGGCGTTTCTTATGTTTCTTATGTTTTCTTAGGTTTCTCAGGTTTCTTAGGTTTCTTAGGTTTCTTAGGTTTCTTAGGTTTCTTTGGTGTTCTTAGGTTTCTGAGGTTTCTTATATTCCTGAGGTTATCTTGGTATTCTTTGGTATCCTGAGAAAGCTAAGAAACCTGAGTAACCTAAGAAACCTGAGAAACCTAAGAAAACATGAAGAAATGTAAGAAGACACGTAAGAAACATATGAAACGCCTAAATTTAAATCTAAGTTTCAAAGTTTAAGTTTTAGAGTCCAGGTAAAGTCCAAGTCCAGTTTTAAGTGAAGTCAAAGTATTAGTAGTCCAAGTCCGAGTCCAAGTCCGAGCTTGAGCGAAGGGCTGGCACACCGATTTACATCTGTCAGTTGTCTAAAAGTTCCAGTTACCTGATCATGAGCAACTGATCGAGTTCCACGAACATTCAAGCTAATCTGGCAGCTGCGCGGGGAAATTGAGTATGTTTTACCGGATCTCATTAGCTGTGCCGGGTGCCGGATTTACTTAACAGAGAAAAACTGGCCCGTATATTTATTAGCGTGGCAGCTCGTAATCGACCCAGAGCACCGGAAAGGTTTGTAGAGATACACAATCTGTTACACAGTTGCTGTACCGATCGAAAATACGTACCGGGTGGCTGAACAAAATGGCCGTCTGTTTTGTCATGGTGCGCTGGATCCGTCCAACACTGAAATGACATTATCCTAGTTTCATTCGATAGAGCAATGCTTTTAACATAAAAAGGTTAAGTTAAGTCAAAAATTTCCATAGAGCTAAAATTTTTTATGAATTGTTTTGTAAAAGCTGCTGGGTTTGGATGATGTCCTGGAAGCGAAAATCTGAAATTACCCGTTTCTAAATTAAAAATTCTTGCTATTCAGCTAACGACATTAATGTAGCTTGTTTTACTATTTCTGGTAGAGAAGTTGTTTCTCGTTTTTTTACTGTAAGGAACTGCAGTATTCTAGCAACCGTGCTTGGCCAGTACGCTGAAGAACAGGGACTTTGTACGAGTAATTCTCGTGAAACCGGCAAACAAAGGTTTTGAGAGCAAATTTTTAACCAACGTTCTAAACGCTTACCCGATTCAATTTTGTTTCTGAAAGGGCAATGTGTCAGCTACATTTTAAAGTTAAGTCTGCATTTTTTGGTGCAACCTGTCATGCAGCCAAAAACTGTAACCGAAAATACTCGAAAATACCAAATAAAAAACCGGCATTTTTCAAAAACGTCACAATGTGTCATGACTGCATAGCTCGTTCCGTGTATGCAGCATGACTACAACTTTTTTTTCTATTATAAAAAAATGTATTTTGCTAAATGAAGCAGCTGAACATTTTCAAAAAGTCCGTAAGAGGAAGAAATGGCACAAGATTTTATGTTTTGAGAGCTGGGACACGAACAATTTGCAGACCGTTTCATTTGGCATTATTGCAAATGAAAACGGCTTAATTTTTTCAAAAACGTTTTTTTAGGTTTTGTGGCTAATAAAATTCCCTATCGAATGAGCCTAAGCATTTTACGGTGCGACAAAGGGTCTGCGAAAAACAAACGAAAACATGAGACTGCCATTTTGTTCAGCCACCCGGTACAGAGCTC
Organism: Paramacrobiotus metropolitanus; assembly: GCF_019649055.1. Classification (NCBI taxonomy): domain Eukaryota; kingdom Metazoa; phylum Tardigrada; class Eutardigrada; order Parachela; family Macrobiotidae; genus Paramacrobiotus; species Paramacrobiotus metropolitanus. The sequence goes on from NW_026570264.1 coordinate 201,388, forward strand.
TGTGTTGCTCCCGTTTGCAACAACAACGCTTTACCTGAATCGCGTAATACAGATAACTCAATCGCTATAACACCAATCGCAAATTGTGGACACCTTGTAGTTACCGGTAGTTGTCAATCAATATTTGCCGGCGCCATATACAACGGAAGCACTACGGCACGAACGTGCCCGATTGAAGGATTATTCTTGATTCCGGTGATTGTACAGTGCAGGTTGTCGAAGCGACGAGCTGCACATTACGAAGATGGCTCGCTGCCCATGCCCCATGGTACTCGCGTTTATCCTTTGAAATATTGATCTAACTATGCGCGAAAGCGTTGCAGAAGCGTCAGACTTTCTACGAGCATCTTGCAGTGCAGATACCGAATTTTCCTGATCTTTTTTGACTAGGCCTTCCAGTGTAAGGACTGCCAAGAAAGGATAAGAAAATTTCTGCCGCTTTTAAAGCACTTCGCTCCTATTCCGGAAACAGAATTATAGACCAGCATAAAGTCTGCAAATGTTTATGTTAGCATTAATGATTTGTAGAGTGTAAGGCGTGGTATTACGAGAGTAAATTTGAAATACCTAGTGTCCAGAGTGTCAGTGCCGTTGTACTGGTTTAAAACGATTTGGCTCGCGGTACTTGCGGGGGACTACGGCACGAAGAGGAATAAAACCGCCTTTCCACACTTGCAAATTTTAAGAAATTTTAAATTCCAATATTTTCAATTGTGTTTTGATGATTAAAGACAGAGGAAAAACTCAAAAAGAAGTGTGAGCAGCAGATATTCATGTAGCGCGTTAAATGGGGGTGGAGTACACGAGCGGTGATCAAAATATGAAACCGTATACTTACCGGTTAAAGTGGCCGAAAGATTGAGACAAAACGAAGTGCCGTTATTGTATGTAGGAGTACATGGGCGATTCTTTAGCATGACGTTGAAAACAGGATGTCGACTGCGTGGCCATCGCAGATTGTACGAGCATTTACATACATATTTGCTGCCAATGTTTTTATTTTTCGCCTTTTCTGCTATAGTTGCTTTTTTGTCCTTTGTTATTTTCCGGCTTTATCTTTGGTAACTCGTGAGAAAATTTTAGGATCACACCTATAGTTATTTGACAGTCTTGTTTCGGACCTGGCTATCTTTGCCCTTATCGTCGCTTTCAGAAGCTAAATTCGTCATCATCACTTGCGCCTTGTGGTACTTACATTAACTTTCAGATAATACGATAAACGGTGGAAACTAATATTCTACCAATCAATCTACTCTGTAGAAGAAAATGTAAAACGTATTACGTTTGGACAGCATGTAAAAATTATTACGTTTGGGCGTATTACGCTTGGACTGTATACTATAATATTATGATGATAACTAGTAGACCCCGCGCAAACTGCGCGGAATAAATCGGCGATAAATTGTTATTTAGGAAAACTACAAAGTACAAACCCATGACTGCAAATTTAGTTTTATTGAGCGGAGCGTATAAGAATATTAATAATAATATATAGATAGTTTGATTAGTTTCATTGGCAGAGACAAACGTTATTTGCCCAATACCTGTTTGGTTGTGCTTATCATAACTAATGTCATAAATCATTCTTTATTTTGGGCCTTTGACCATAATCCACTGACAGATTGGTAGCAGCTAGAATGTATCACAGTTTAATAAATAAATGTTTAAGGTCGTTTTGAGAAAACATTGTCGCGTTCCGCTGACTTCAGATTTAACCTTAAATTAGACTCGAAAAATTTGAAAATTTCCAGGAATATGTCCTTTTTGTTTGCAATTATAAAACAAAGTTTTTAAGCTTCTCGCCAATCAATCAGCAGCATATGCCGGTCAGTTGTCAAGAACTACAAATAAAAAAAGCTCCATAATTACTGAAATTTTTGTAGCCGTATTGCAGTACTTCTACTGGTTCAGATACCATTCGGAGCTTCGTTAAATTTTAGTCAGTGCGTCCCGACAAAACACTCTAGTGATACGACCGTACGACCACCGATGTCAACCTTTGGACCACTTAGAATAAAAATACTTTCCAGTTTCCTCCAGCTGTTTACACACAGACAATTTAAACCTGATAAGACTTCAAAATTTCGTTGTGTTCTTTGGTGAATTTTTTATTAATTAACGTCGACAACTTAAGCGCAGTGTCTTGCTTGCGACCCCCGCTGCAGATAGGCGCCGCCTATGATTCCGCTTTCTGTTACGTGCTTATAAAATTCGTTTCAAGTTTAGCAAAATTCGGGGACGGTATTCCCCTAAATTTTTTGTTTTGACCTTTGATGGGAGATGATCTGACGGATTGCTTTATAGCTGGCGGAAAGATAGATTAGAATGCGGATAAGCTTCGCTTTTTAAATCTTCTGTTATTTTAAATTTTTGAATGCTAAAAATGCGGTTTTTTTTATAAAACCGTTTTTGTCTACGATCCTTAGCGGAAAAATATCCTTTCTGAAAAATATTTTAACCTTCCCTCCCTCCCCCTGCGGGAGGCTCGCGCTCTCCTCATTTAGTCGCCGTGAAAAGATTTGCTTTGGGCCGCTTTCTCCCCCCGGGCGGCGGTTAGACTCGAATCCTAGTGCGTACGCCCGGTGGGACTGGGACTCGCTGTTTTGCTCGAGTAGTCTACATCACTTCCAGTCGAACACCAAAATTCTCAAAATCGACTTTCAGTCTCTCACAAAATAAAATTTGTTTGCGATTTGAAAAAAGGGTAGAGTATTCCACTTAAGTAGCACGTCAGCAGCACGATATTACAAAAGCCAACCGCCCTTTGGAAGCAGTTTCAATAATACATCTAATCAACCCGTTGCGAAAGGCAACTACTTTATCTTTGGAATTTGGGTCGCTCCCACTTTCCAGGAGGTTTTGCATGGTCAGTCTTTAAGAAGCATCACTTTCAGAGCCTTCATATTTTAAAAACTAACTCTTAATAAAAATTTTATGAAATAAAGGCAGTCCGATAACTAATGGACACCAAAGTTCCATCAAGTGTAGTAGATGTCTTTTCCTGTGCTGTTCGTGACAGTGGTGGCTTGGGTGGGTTTGCAGTGGTGGGTTATGCACTTTTCCCGTAGACTTTGTATGTTAATTTCTTTTAAGATTTTCTCTAAAACTTTACATACTTTCAAAAAACTGACTGGTTTCTGCAAATCTGCAAACTCGCGGCTATTGAATGACATATAGACATCAAAGTTTGGTTCAGTGGCTCGCTCAAAAAAGGGTGACAGAAATGGAATTCGCTAAGGCTTATTTTACGTCGGTCTGCACGCAGATGCAGACTTAACACTATGTATGAAAAGAAGAAGACTAGTCTTCGCATAGGAATAGTGTTAACGTCTTGTTTTTGCTTTGTCTATGGAGATTTGTAACCAAAATGTTACGCGCCTTTGATTCGCCCATTTTAGGGGAGCGGTTTAGTATTTTCCGGAGGGCAAAATCCTGCAGAGCGCAGTGAGTCATCCATACATAAAGATACTGTATACATTATGCATACAAAGACTAAGTATATACGGCTTGTTTTTGAATGATTAATACTTTTTAAGAGGGTAGTTTAGCATTGCTGGCAGTGTAACTCTGCAACCATCCACAGTTGATTTAGTTAGTTAAGTAAGCCGCTGACCGCTGGTTGCGTTCCAGACTCCATCGAATGAAACGCTAGCTTTGTGTGTTATCGACTCATTCAATTTTGCTGAATCACCCAGGCATGGACTTTGTAAGGATATTAGCAGTTACATTTAACGCAAAAGCCAAAAACATTTAGCTTTTTTTCTAATTTAGAATTTGTTTTTGCTGAGTGTTTTTAGAACATACTGAACTTCTAATTTTAAATTTTCTAATTTAAAATTTGCCTTTTCTTTTAAAACCGGTCAAGGGAAAATTCTGATTGCCGGTTCCCGAGCACCATAAAAACTGAAGGCGGCGGCTGTGGAGTAAAACGTACAAAATCGATTTTGCATTCTAATCACTTACTCAAAATGAACTTAAACGTTTCATAAGCGTGATTCCGCATGTTTTGAAATTTCTTGGCAGCGACAAAAGTTGTCGCAGAAAGCAGCATGTTCTAAATTTTTGAAGTTGGTTTGTTTTAAACAATGACTGATCGAGCCACAAGAGTTGGAGTCATCTTGCAAGTCCCAGAAAAACAACCAGCCGTGAAAAACTGCATTAAACCGTCGCCTGTTTGCGATTGCGTCAGTTACAGTGCACCTGTTAACGGGTTTTTCAAAATATCAAATTTTTAATTTTGGTTCAATCCACACCAAGGGGGCTAATTTCAATATTTCAGGCAGGAAATGGGTGCTAAAATGAGCACATTCTCATTCCAACAGCACGCTGATGGAATGAAAATCTTCAAAAATTCGTAATTTTGTTATTTTCCGTGCTGAAATTTTTTATATGCGCTTAAGAAATATTAAATAATATATACTATTAGGAAGAATAACTGATTTTCTGATTTGATCTCAAGGTTTGGCACTTGGAGCATACGTGCTTAGCATAGCCGCCTATGAGAAATCTCGAATGAGTCTTCCGTAGACATCTACTTATGTTGGCAGCTAAGGCTCACAGTGAATAACCCAAAAAAAACTGAGAGTCAGTTTTTTTGCCTAACGTTATTCGTTATTTTGTATTTTTTAAGCTTATACAAAAGAATTTAACACTAAAATTTACAAAATTACGAATTTTTGAAGATTTTTATTCCAGCAGCGTGCGCCATGGGCCGCCGCACGCGTACTTTAGCTACGTTGCTGCTAGACAGCTGGCAAAATTTTGCCAGCGGCCCAGCAGTATGGCAAACAAAATCGACAATAAATTTAAGAAATAAGAATGGACTGCTTTTAAATAGTATGCTCTCGTCGTACATTGTATAGTACTCAACTACCCTCCAAAATTGTTGCAAAACAGGTGCGTGTCACAATTTGGTTACTGACTCCCGTACACTGTTCAGAAACAAGCCTTATAATTATAGACTATAGAAAGTCTCATGTATTCTCGATATATACCACGACCGACGGAACTATTTCCGCGAGGAAATGCCACGAAGTGTTTTATTAATATATAGGATAATTATTCAGCATACAGAAATACAGACATAATTTATATCTATATAAGGGGCGAAACTAGGCGTCTTCTACCGTTCCCCTGTATTGCTGTCGTCACCCGCCTGGAGTGTGGCGTAACGGCAGTACATATGGTTAAATCCGGTACATAAGCCGAAGCGCCATGTACAGCCACAACGTAAAACTCCAGCCGGGTGACGGCAGCAGTACATGGGAACGGTGGAACATGTCTGGATTTGCCCCCTATATTTCTGTGTGCTGTATATTATCATCGTATTGTTAAAATGGGTGCCTGTGCCGTAAGAAACAGAATGCTAATAATTTCGTCAAAGCTGTTTTATAAGAATATATTATCGAATTCCCAAAAGAAAAGTAAAGACGATAAGTTACCACGCAAGAAATGATCGAAAACGATTACTAACGAAATAAATAAATTACCGGTACGTACTACAATTCGCTACAAAATTTCAGAAAATCTAAAACAGATTGTTGTTGACGATTCTTGCTGCCGGCCGCACCATTCGCAAAATACAAAATTGTTTGTGAAGTCACCGGATATTTTAGGGCAATTTGGAAAGTTTCTTTGTCTTTGCTCGCAATTTTCTTTAAATTATGGTTGTACCAAAATCATTGTTACTAATAATAAAGACAATAAATAAACGTAAATAAACAAAACCTATACGAAGATTAGAGGTCATATCCTGGAGTCCGAATTACGGCAAATATAAAACTATGCAAGAACTTTTCCCGAATTGCGTTATCATTATTTGGTCAATGTGAGTATTTCTAACTGCTTGATTCATTATTTTCAAAATGCCTTTTAGAAGAAAACTTCAACATTAGAGCATTTTTTGCTGCGCGCTCATTGAAAATCATGATTTCTCAATTTACTGTAACTGACGATAAAATGTTAGAAATCCATGATGATGTGGCACTTAGGCTTCTTTTGTTAACCTGAATACGGGTATTTTCACAACTATTTTGACAATAATTTTTTTCAGTTTTCTGTTTATGTTTTTCGTTAGAATTGTTTTTAAAAATATTGTTTTTGACTTCGGTAGGTTTGCCTTTGTGTATTGCATGCCTGCCGCATTTATTTATGCACATAGTTTTTTTTATGCATTTATGCAAAATGAACCCGTCGCGTCGGGCTCATATACATTGTATATGCACATTGCACAGGTTGTTTTTATGCAGTCTTACCTGGTCGTATCGGACGACGGGAGATCACTACAAACATTGACGGTTTCTGTTCGAATCGCTACAGATGAGTGATTTTTTGGATACGTAGCAGGTACCTGCGTTTGTCAATTGACGGTTTACGTAGTATAGTGGCTAATACACCTCCAACAAAGCAGATGCTCCTTGCTAATATTTCCTTAATTTGAAGCAACTCTCCGTTAAATTATGTTAAATTATATTCTCAACGGATTGAATAATTTTTTATCTTAGTGTGTATAGTTGGCTTAGCTTTCTTGATACCGAGCTTTTTCTTATAAAAGTTACTTTGTTTTGCAAAATTCTGCAGGAGGCAGTGCCAGACACAAACAACGCCAGGCGTTAAGTTGAGGCAGGTTTCGTGATGGACATTATCAGTATTAATATGGCTTATAACGTACTAAAACCTCCTTGATGGGTGGCCACGCAAAATAGTAGCAAGACTTCATTATTTACTAGTTTCACCATAAAATTTCATTTACGGTGTATAAACATTCTGTGTTTCGAGTCGACGACTCGACGGGAATGTTATTAGCCAAAATTATACAGAAACTACTTTCCTAACCGGTCAAAACGAAGATAAGATCCTCCATTGATTGACACTCGATCCCGTCGCGCACGCATTTCAAATCTGGAAGTTCTGCAATTGTTGGAATACAGTATGCACAAATATTCATTGAAAGCTAAAAAACGTTAAAAAAATAAAATTCAGGAAAAATTTAACAAGATAAACATATATGAACAAATAAACATACAAATATACAGTGTATCGCGCAGATATAAATATACAGCACACTCTGTACAGTGTATCCCGCAAAACACAAATTAAAATAGAAAAATATTGAATGTTGAATAAATAAAAAAAAGTTTATGAGAACATGAAAATTAAACAAGCTAGCACAATATAATTTGCCTTGTTTGTGTAACCATATGTGTGTTTGGTCGCCATCAGCAAGTAACAAGTGAATTATTACTTTGGTGACCTGTGGAGTGAAATCATTGAACAAGTGAAACTGTGAACAATACAAATGCATAATTTACTGTGAATTTCGGCTGCAGTAATGAAGTGCGGTGGCTGCGTAATCATCCATTGAACTTTTGATGTTGAATGTGCACAGCGTCATGGTGTCCTCGCACATGTATAGATTTGTCCTAAAATTTTTTGGCGCATTTTCCTTAATCATAACGGATTGTCTTGTAAGATACACGCAAAATTTTAAGCACCTACCCTAGTTTACGCATCATTTTAATAATTTGCGTTTTCCATCGAATCTGCGCCAGTATATTATTGAAAGAATTGCTTTCGTACAACTTAATGCTACAAAGTAAATTCGAATTTCCCCTGATGGGAAGGGCTCACTCAGTGAACCGGGAAAATAATTGGCTAAAAACTGAATAATCAATTGAATTTATTCTGTAGGACTGCAGGAGTTTTTTCTAGAAATTTAAAATTAAAAATTCAGGTTTTCAGAGAAAGCACTGGGGCTTTAATAATTAAATAAGGTTGCATGGAAGAACTAGACTAACGAAGACTGCAGTACCAAGGTCATTGCCTGTTTTATTGTGTGTCTGTCGTGATTTATTGGGCGGAGTGGCATCGGTGAGAGACACGGAGACAGGATGCCGCTGGCGCATTTACCGTTGCTTTCTCTTGAGGTTGCTGTTGTGTTTTTATATTGGTGAAAGTGTCAAAAATCGCGATAAATGTGGACAAACAATGATAATTGCCAATAAAAATCTGCGTTACCCCGTAAAATTGATCGTGTAAACGATAGGCGCCGCGCGTGACTCATCCTTAAGACGATAAATACAAATACAATAATTGCATATACAACAGAAATAAAACAAATGCATATGCAAGCTAAATAAATTAGTGTCAATCAGGGCTGGCTAGTTGCCAATTAGTTATGTTAACTGGCTATTGCCTGAAAAAAGAGAAGGTAAATAATATATTAACTTCATGTGCAATTTATCGCGATTTTTTACTGCTACCACTGTAGTTATTTATTCTGCACTACGTAAATCGTTAATTTCGATGAGTTTTAACTGGAGCAAGTTAAGGGCAATTTGCGTTAATTTAGGTTTTCACAACTGCCTTTATTATCTGCATGATTCAACTCATGCTCCCTCTCTGATTCATGATTCACCGATGCGAAAATTGAGCTGACAAAATCTATAAATCTTCATGCATCATCTTTTACTCACTTCGCTTCTTTTGAGTGTTGTTTTCCAACGTTTTCCAGGATCCCGGGGTGCCGAGCCTCATGAAATGCTGTATGTACGTTGTAGCTTAACTGGGCAGCTTATCTGCATGATTCATCATTTTATTCCATCACTTTATCAGCACTAACAATTAATCTCTTTATTAGTGCCTCCCCTTTCCCGTTCTGAATCGTTTTCGGTTAACATTTTTAGAGCAAAAAAATACAGGACAAACAGCTATAACAACAACCAACACAAAACAAGGAAAGCCAACAGAAGTGCCTTCATCACGAAGTGTGTGTACACGTGTCCGAAACTGGACGGTATAAGACTGCGTTTCCGGAGCCGGCGGTCAAATATTGCCGGTTTAGTAGATATGGTTGGATTGGGTGTCATACCAGCCGCCGCGGCCCACCGTGCCGGACGGTAGATAATGCTGGTCTTTGCTGGCGTACCCGTTGTAGATCACCGGACAACACTGTTAATTTGATAAACAACAACGATTTCGCTGCATTTTTCTCCCAAAAATGTGCAATGGGTCCATATTATTATAATTAGCTGTTTTAAACATTTTTGTTTGCCACCTATGTTCGTATTAAAATGTGAACAAATCCGCGATTCATCTATCTGTTTTCTAACACCTTTATTAGCAGTGATCTAAAACGTGAGAATACTACACTAATTAGCATAAAATTTTAACCATAAGAAAGGCTGTGCAATATGATATTAATAATATTACGCGGCTGTGCTCAATAATATTACGGGCTGTAAAGGTCACCTTTATGCGCTGTGCTTAAAGTAAACTTCACCATAAAATTTTTTTAGGAATTATTAATAATTAATATAAATTTATTGAATTACAGGAAAACGGATGTTTTCATTTTACCTGCATCCAGACGAAATGATTGAGTCCATCGTTGGGATTAACGGCCTGTCCAAGCCCGGTCATAACTTCATTCGTCTCACATTTCACGAGCCAGTAGCCGTCGTAATGCTCTCCGCGTCTACAGAAAAAAAATTTATTTAGATAAAGTAGATAATAATATGTTTATTTAGTGAAATTAAATTAGACATATTTAAATAAAAATCTTTCAAAATCGTCCGTGAAACAGATCGCAGTATGACGCACTTATCGTGTGTGTACTTCCATTCGCAACGCGAATAGTCGATGTGGTATCCCGCTGGGGTTTTACCTGTCGTATGGTAAAGGTCACTTAGTTATTATGTCATTACAACTGTCACAGTTAAGCTACAACGTACATACAGCATTTCATTAGGCTCGGCACGCCGGGATCCTGGAAAACGTTGGAAAACAGACCTAAAGAGAAGTTAAGTGTGCTAAAAATCGATGTACAGTAAATTTATGGAGTTTTTTAGCTTCGTTTTCGCACCGGTGGTGAAGGTATCCACCGTGTCTTTCGGCCAATACTTGTCGTAACAATAAAATTCTTTGGCTCCCATTGTAACGTTTCTGAAAAAGTCCCGAAATGATCCTAAGGATTTTATTATTAGATTAAACATTAAACATTTGTCTATATGTTTTCATTTTGATTTCCACAAAGAAGCGGTACTTTTTGTATTTTGATTTGCTTGTTTTTCCGATAAGTATTTCATCCGTATACATATAGTAAATGCGTACATAAACCTACGCTGGACATTTATATTTGCTGGCTGATTTTCAGCTTCTTCATATTTTTTGCTTATAATGATTTTTATCCCAAATAATGCTTACATGATAAATGTGAGAAAAAATAAATAAGAAGGTTGTACCTGACATTACAGCTGCTGTAGAAAGGATAAATGCCCTTTGACGGCGGCTTCATGGGGAACATAAATTTGCACCAGACCTCTGTGAAGACGGCACGAGCAAAGCGTGCATTAGAATTCTGTTTTAACGATACATTCGCGCTATTTTATTCGTCTGGAAATGATACTTACGTTCCACGCCGATGAACATGCGCACCGCGTCAAAAATTCTGCAAAGACCGTTAAAAATTAGATAATCGTAGTGCACGGGCAATGTCGGGAATCTTCTATCCATTTTCTCCCCAAGTATAATGCTAAACCCGAACGCAGCTATTGCTGATTTATAATTAGTACGTGCCTCTTAATTTTTTGGTCCATGAACAAACTCATTCTGCTACATCAGTGGTTTTTGATAAAATTTTTATATTTTGTACGAAATGAGTTATTGATCAATTCTCACAGAGTTTATTCTTTTGAACTAATATAACCACAAAATAGGAATAATTTGCGTCAGGCAGATTTTTACAAAAAATTTAAAACAGTATATCTGTATAGATGTAGATACGGTTTTTGATTTTTTTAAAAAGTTAATATTATATTTATTTTCGCTTTCTCGCAACATAGTCCTGACAAATAACTGAAGCGAACATTTTTGATATTATTAGTAAATGTCGTTATTTCAGCAGATGCATACAGATACATCTCTTTCTGTCAGTCAAATTATTCTTGTCATAATAAAAATTGCTCTTTATTGATAAATCTTGTCTTAATAAAAAGGCGCTTCATTGATGAATTTTGTGTTAATAAAAATTTGTCTCTCTCTCTAAAATTTCAATATAAACATAGTTCGAGTTTAATCTTGAGCAAACTGTGAATAAAATTACGGTCGTGCGTAGCAATTTTTATTTGTCGTAAAAACACCGGGAACGACCCTTATAAAATGATTCAATCTGCAATAAAACCGGCCACGCAGCGAAAAACGAAACCGAAAAAAGAAAAATGAATAAAAAATGAATTATGCAATGAAGCCATTAACTGCCGGCAGTTGCAAGTGGAAGAAAGCTCAAGAAACGATTGTTCTCGAATTATAAACCGGAGAAAAAGAAGTCTGACGGGAAGTGTGAATGAACTTGACCTTCAAAGTGGCCTTACCCGATCATGGCTTCGCCGTCATTGCACTCGGTCAGCCACTTGTTGTAGGGGTCCGAATATCCCCCGGCAAAGTAGTTCGTTCCTAATATACAGTCACCGGTACCTACACAAAAATAAAGGTAAATTAATAAATTATTAACAACATTAGAAGTTTTATTTTGCTGAATAAAGTATAACCAAGGAATTCACAATTTTAAAAAACGAAAATTAAAATAAGAGCACAGCAAAGCTATCAGGGCGAGCAAAACAAACAAACGCCGGTAAATATCATCTTTCTCTCATAGTAAAATATGTAATTCTCCGGTTTTACTAAAAAATGCAACTTCGCTTTCATAAAATGCTGTTTGCTATTTATTAACAAAATGTAACTTTCATTAGTCGCTTATTTTCCATTTTCTAAGTTTTATTTTTTTAGCAGGATCATGTCAGAAAAATTAACAAGCAGTTGGTTAGATATGTGTACGACGATCATAAAAATCTTTACGTTGCGAAACCGGTTGGTTTTCAACAGCGTAATTTCAGGTTTGCCTTACCAAAACATTTATGTCGGTCATAATATCCGGCAAATACACTTATCACATCCAGAATCACCGCTACCAATCCCGAGAAAACTATCCTGGATAGCCGCATAATGCCGTCGGCTAATTACGCTAATTATGCAGACAGCCAATCACAGCTTAGTCGCAATTAACACACAGTCACTAGGCAAATCCGATTAAAGCCGCGCAATAGCCGGCGCACACATTCAATCTCCAATCATCCGCTTGATTTATCCACAGACAAAAAACAGATAAAGGCGTCGAATAGCCAATCACAAAACGGGATTACCGCCGGTTAATTTAAACCGCATAGAATTTATTAAAACTTGGTGCTCGTCATGCGGAAAAAGAGCAGGAAGGTAAAAGATGATTGTAGAGTAAGAAAAGCCGGCGTTATTGTTTAACACACAAGAGTACTGATCAAAAGCGGCAGATGGAGCGTGTGTGGAGAAGTGTGTGCTTTTTGCAGCGAGCAATTTTTCTTTCTTCTCCTGCGTGATGCTGCTGTACATTTTCGGCGTTTTAAGCCCGTCGGCCAAATTACACTGATCTTGGCGCAGGAGACAATGAACTGCACGGATTTACTGTATCCGTTAAAGGCGCAGTACGCTGGTTTTACAAGTGCTAATTTTCTGCCGTTATTTTGTGGCGATTGTTATTTTGAAGTTTGAACGATGCCGGGTAAATGTGTAAAGTCAGATTTGTGAGGTGTTGAATGCGGACGAGCGATGGATTCTTGACATAATTTTCGGTTTGACAGAGAAATTAAATAATAAAATAAATAGCCAATTAACTAAATAAATAAGCAATAATAAAAGATAATTTAAGTGAAAAATAAGCAAATATGCTTATTATTACTTACTTCTAAATTCGGGATAAGTTAATGCCCAATAAACAATGAAATTTAAGTAAATACTAAAAAAACTTAAATACTTAAATTAAAATGAAACTAAATACTTAAAATATTAAAAAGAAAGTGTTAATTAATAAATTTATAATCAAAATTAGTGATAGTAGCTCAGTAATATTTTCTGACAAATGTATTTCTTTATAAGCAACACTTTGCTAATTCAGTTTCGTCTTGATGCTGTTTTCATATGTATTCCGCCTAGCAAGCGGTGAAAAACATAAAGTGCGTGTTAATCAGATCTGGTTAGAAATGCTGATCATCATTAAACAGCCACATTAAAGGATAATCATCCCCATTAATCAACAGCAATTATGACGGGTGTTTCAGTAATCCGCAACGTGGATACATTGTCGATGCTCGTAGTGACTGCAGACTGCCGAATGCGGCATCCCGCGGCGCATCGATATCGTTCGAATTGGTCATGTAGAAAGGTTTTGAGTAATGAGTTTACTCACATCGGAAGTGGATACACGGTATAGACTGTAATGACAGCGATACTACCGCTGATTAACCGTTATGAATAAATCACCATAAATTTATGCGGGATTTGTAATTTATGCGCAACGTTGTGGTCAAGCGTAATAGCGCAGAAGATACTCATCTTTATACTCGTACACTGCTCATTACAATAAATATTGCGGAAGATTCGTATTAGCATGGTTGTCTAACCGGTTGACCATGCATTAATTGCTCTTTAACCGGCTTGCCATGAGCCCAGCACTGTCAAGCTGAATATGCATCTGTCACTACTTACTACTGCAATGCGCGCAGTGTGTTGCGTGCAGTCCGGTCTTTACGTCAAATTGCCACTGGGACAAAACCTTTATTTGATTGATATTTCATTGCGATTGATCCTCCCATCTGTACCTGCTGTAAATCTAAAAGCAGCACACTTTAGCCTTTCACTGCCGTTCGGTTTTGTTGAAACGGATTTAGTAGAATCAACTAAACACAGCGTTCACTAGGCTTTACAAGAAGAGAATCGTAGTACACGGGCTCGATATCTCCCGTTAATCGTTGGCGTACGGGCATAAAGCAATATTTTCTTACATGTACAACCGCGGAGTTCAGTGAATCATTTACGATATTTTTTGCAACAACGATGCCCCTAATCGTATTAAATTTTTAGATTAGTCAGATGTTTCCATTAGAGGCGTAATACCGGAATTACAATGCAAACATGACCATAGCATTTCTGTGATTGAACTTAATTCTACCACTTGTCAGACTGTGGCTGATGTCGTGGTTGGTTCGTTTCCCGGGAAACTGTTTAGTCCTTGCAAGAATCCGGTCGTCATTCACAATCTCAAGCGACCCCTCAAACACCACATCCAGTACTGTTTGAATGGACAAGAGGGGCGCCCTTTACCAGCTCCTTCACCAGAACGGCATATGTGGCGAAGAATCCCATCAGCTGCTCAACGAAGCCAACAACAGCAACGCAAATACATTACGTGTAATAAAAATAAGCCGCTTAAATATGTAGCACCACGCACCGCTGCAATGAATCCGCGGTCAATGACGAAGAACCGTCCTCCGGTCAGCCGTGGTGGTGTCTGCCGCATGGAGCGCAAAAGATGCGCGTACTCGATCGTCGCCAGAGAATGAGTGAGTCCCGCCTCATCCAGCGGTGCTAACAGCTTGTCCAATAGCTGTTCTAACTGCCAAACAAAAGCACGATTTACCAATTGCAAATTCTTTTTGTCCACTAGTATTCTTATCGACTTTGATGTTGTTTGACGGTGTTTAACCTGGTCGGCGAATTTTACGAGTACATCCGGTACAATGTGAACTAGATAGCCCGTGTACGTAAGTGCATTATCGAGCCTGAAACGTTAATTAATGTTTTTCTGCCCAGCACTGAGTGAGCCGGTACATTTTATGGGCCGAAAGATTCGTGAACTGAGTGGAGAACCGTGTTCCGCAGCTTTTATTACGCAACGTTCAACTCAACTCTCAAGTAGTGCGCTCTTTAAGTTTTTTTGTAATTTTGATGCCCACTACTAAAGAAAGGCGCTCTCGACACATTGCACGGTGCCAGCTTTCTGTTGTGATCGAGACAATCGTAGTACAGCGGCTTTCGCATTCTGTCCCAAGTTTACAGTGCTCGCATTCGGTGTGTCCTTAGGTTCATACAATGCCTTAGTTTGACGTTTAATACTTGTATCTTTTTTTGCCACACTTCGATTTACTTCAAATTTTACTCACTTTGATTAAAAGGTTCCATATTTCGCTAGGTATCAATATTCCACACAAGAAAATTTGCAGAAACGATTTCTTTTTTTTGTGAGAATGCCGAATTGTACCCGGCTTGGCTGCTCAATAAACAACCAATAAATCTATCAATTAATCAATCATACTAAAAACTTGCTCATCAATTTATAAAAACAAATATTAATAAAATTCAACAAAAAACAAAGTGCATAAACAAAAGCATAAATGATGAGCAAAATGAGGAGAAGGCATATTCATCTGTCAGCATTTATTCATGTAGCGCGCCCTATTTATTCATGTAGTATCCATCGCCCCATGTTTCACCGGTGACCGGTGAGCGTAATACAAATCCATTTACCTAATCAAAGTGAGCGAAATAAGAGATATATTGAAGTACGCATAAGTTACGCATAAGTAATGATGAGTTATATGCCCACCTCATCCTGCAGTTGGATCGTCAACACCACCGGCACCAGCAGCGCCGTCACCACCAGCACAATCACCAACGCCGGCACCAGCGCCGTCACGGACCCGTTCGCATCCGGCTTGCGGAAGCTCTGCACGAATCCCAACACCGTCAAACTGCTGGCAGCAATGTGCACCAGCATTATTAAGGAAAACGCACTCTCAAGGGAAGTAATGTATTTGCGTATCTCCAACACTTTTACTCTAACGTCATCAGCAGTTTCATCTCTTGACAGACTGCGAATGCGATGAACTCCATCCAGGATAAACAAGCACATTATCGCGATAATTAAACTGGATAGTAACTGCGGGAAGCCCATGAACGGATACGTCACACACTGCCACGCCCACAACGGCATGTCGTCCGCGCCGACGACACCGAAATATTCCGTGTCCATGGTCAGCGGTAGCGTGCCGAGGGCGTACTCATAGCCCACCAGAAACTGCGTGATAAAATGCAGAATAACGTACAATATCGGGAAGAGTTTGCTACAATGTTTCCAGAGAATATTTTTGTAGGTATTTTCAGTGGATTGCGTCTGCAGAGCGCAGATTTTATGGAAGGATTTTTGTTTGAAGGTGAAGATGACTAAAATCAGGAGAGCGGCTTCATACGCGAAGAGGAAACGGGAGTATTCGATAAAAGTCAAAATGCCCAAGGAAATGGTGGAGTGGATCATGATCAGTACACTGAGCAACAGAAACACGGCGACCACCAGCCAGTAGCAGCATTTGATGGCTAAAATGCCAGCCGAGTAGCTGAATTTCTGGCAGAGGTGAGAGTGTTCTTCCGGAAAGGAGGTTCGAGACTGCGTGCGCAGGAATAAGAAAGTTCGGAGAATGGTATATGCCGCACCGGCCGACATCGTCGACATTTACAGATAATAGTTTACAGTGTTATTATTCTACGAAAGAAATAACAGATAGTTAATAGTTATAACTTATACATGTATCGGTATGATGATGGAAAAAGCGAGCCTGCTGGTCGATACGACGAGTCTACGGTACAGAAGTAGGTAATGTTATTGTCGTACCGTGGTGGCTGAATGAATTTGCCGGCAATGAACATCACGATTTAAATGGAAAGACTGGATCAACTGCAATGCTGACATTGCGGAAAAATTACAATATTAGTACTTCCTTTGTCTCGTTAATACGGATGCGGGGTGTGCAATGAAATTGACTCAGTTGACGCACATCGAGTGGGATCCATTCTCTGGATGGTCCTTTCTGCAGCTCTCCGGTAATTGCCGTCATTGCTCGATGCTGACTGAGCATGTTCTATTTGTACTCTTCAGTATTAAATTGTACGACATCTATTTACAGATACTAAAGCAAAATGAACGAATGCTCTGCATCGGTAAATCTGTCCTTGGAAGTAAGACCAGCTCTTCGCAGCCAGCCAATAAGCAAGCACCGGTTTCATATATGTAACACCAAGCACCAACAATATGTAACACGGGGGTGTACCAATTTAACCATATGTTGGGTACCTCTCGTCTTAATATTGTGTATATACAGATACAATAGGCTCAAGGCTTTTGTGTGGGTATTGAAATTCATTTAATTATTCGTATCGTTGCTGGTTGTTCCTCTAACGACGTTATTTCAATGACAATGTTGGCCATGATAAAGTATAATTTCAAAACCGAAGAAAACTCGTAACGAACTCCGAAATGACCAAAAGTGAAAGCGTGGGAACCAAAACTGTAGTCTAGTGGCACTTCTTGTAATTATTCCGCTTTTCTACCAGTACCATAATTAGGTCATTTTCAATAAAGCGCAAAAGTATTCTGAATTACGTGTCATTTCTTACATCCAGTAAGCAATTTAAAGAAATTTAATAAGTGTTTAAGTCGCAAAAGTTCTCCAGAACACCGGAGAAGCGCGTGTGGGCACGTTTTTGAAACAGCGCTGCAGCATCGCTGTTATTCGTGATCTCAACATGATAGACATCTTTACTTGATACCGAGTTCAGTAAAGGAAACGAATGGACACCGTCCGAATACACAGAACATATACGCCGTAGTGCGGTAATAACGATGCATGGGTATCAGTTAATTTATTCACTCAACTTTCGCGAGCTCGAGTCTCTAAAGAACTGAAATTGTCAAAATTTATGTACTGTACTTAAAATATACCGAAACGTGCGGCAAATAGCCATTTGATGCGGCGCCGGGAACACGTTGTGGTTACTGTGAGTAGCCACGGTTGAATTGACTGTCGTACCAGCCGCCGCGGCCCACCGACCCGACGGTAAACATTGCTGGTCTGTAGATCACCGTGACAACACTGTCCACAGAACGAAGCTAATTGGTGTGTATTACAATTATCTGCAAGAAAGTCAAAGGATTATTTATATATATTTGTAATCGAAGAATCAATTTGCTGAAAGGTTTTTTTTAGAACCACGATTCGTCTCCCAAAAGAAACAGAAATATTAATTTTAAATAGTTGATTGCAAACGATCTAGTGCACTATGTTGTACTAGCGCTAAGGCAGTAAATTAATAAAGCAAAACGTGGAAATTGCGCTAAAATAATAATACGAACCTGGAAAAGTGTTACATTAATTATAGATTCACGGCTTGTCCCAGCCCGATCATAACTTCATTTGTATCACATTTTGCCAACCAATAGCCGTCGTAATGCTCACCGCGTCTATAAAAAAATTACTTTAAAATTCAGAATTTGTTTTTATAAATTTGGTGATTTTTTTTATCTTGTCGTAATATCGTTTTTCTTCTTTTCAGTAATTTTAATAATTTTATAATAACTCTGAATATCGCAGCGCGACGTACTTATCGTCCGTGAACTTCCATTCGCAACGAGAATAATCGATATGGTATCCGGGCGGGGTTTTGCCTGTTATACAGGAAAGGTCACCCACGTTAGCCTTGCGCTCTAAAGTAATACGTCTTGGTTTAACCTACGTACAGCATTTTATCAAGCTTGGCCCGCCAGGATCCTGGAAAATGCTGGAAAACAGACCTGCATAGACACTAACGGAAGTCAGGATTGAGAATACTGATGAAATATTTATTCGATTTCTGCAATTTTTTGCGCACCAGTGGCGAATGTATCCACCGTGTCCTGCGGCCAATACTTACCGTAACAATAAAATTCTTTGACTCCCTTCGTGATGTTCCTGAAATGAGAATATGGTAAAATTCTGCATGTTAAACAAATGTTTAATAACATTTTAAAAATTAAATGCCTTTTTGCATACAGTCTCAGGGAAACATGTAGTCCCAGGGAAATAATTCACGAGTTCGGTAATTCGATTCAATTCAGTACATAATTTATAAAAAAACTTTGCTTAACGACTGCGTTGACTTACTTATTTCCTCACCTAACGTTACAGATGCTGTAGAAGGAATAAACGCCCTTGGACAGCGGCTTCATGGGGAACATAAATTTGCACCTGACCTCTGTATACACAGCAAGAGCACAGTCTCCTTTACGTTACCCGTTTCATGTGATACAATCGCGTTTAAGTATCACATTCTTAGCGAAATTTATACTAACGTTGCACGCCCATGAATATGTGTACATCGTCAAAATAGCTGCAAAGAGCAGTCAGTATTAAAATAATCGTAGTGCATGGGCTGTTGCTTCCAACTGTCTATTTCGCTATCCAGCCGAAAGCACATCCAGCCGCTATCCAGCCGAACTTTTGAATAAATTTTCATCGTTCGGTAAACGAGTAACGAACTAAAAAGTTAACATGCAATAAACTGAATAAAGCCATGAAGTTTTACAGGGCAAAAGGTTAAAAAAGATTGTTCGCTTAATATTACATCGACAAAAGAAAAACGGTACAACGGGAAATGCAAATGCATTTGACCTTCAACGTGGTCTTACCATACAGACAATGAACATACGCCGCGTCTCTCTCCGCTCTGTATGACAGGAGTAATCAGTCTCTCTCTAGTCCTTTTATATACATTGTCCGGATGCTCGGTCCATAATAGAGAGAAACTTTTCGGTATAGATGACGTCACAAATACCCTTGGCTGCTGAGCGTTCACTGTGTTCACTGTCTTGGTCTGTGAATAAGTGGTTGGTGGTCTGTTAACACAGTAAGTGGCTGGTCACTGCGATTTCTTCCAAGCATAAACAATAGAGCGATTAATCAAGATTAAATGCAATTACATCCAGACAATACTAGGAGATTTCTTTAACCCGTAAGAAACGTAACAACTAACAGCTCACACGAAATTTAGTTGCCATCGCACTGAGTAGGCTGTATGCATGTTAAATTTTGTTGAAATAATGCTTAACATTTGACTATAGCCTGCTAGCGTTGACTTGATGTATTAATTTGTGTTATATATTATGCGGCATTTAAAATGCCAGATTACTGTTATGTTCCAAACTGTCCTAATAAAAGAGGCACTAGCAAAGCGTTATCCTGGCATACATTTCCTTCGCGAGACAAACATCCTGATAACTGGCAAATCTGGTTTAATTTTTGTCAATGCGCTGAAGAACCGTCCACTGCTGCAGTAATATGTTCCGACCATTTTGTTAATTCTGATTATCACTGTGCCTATCAAGCGGAGTTATGTGGCCGAGTACGCAATCGCCGGCTTTTAGACGATGCAGTCCCATCACGTAACAGTCCCACGGATTTAAGGCCTCATGGATACTGCAGCCCAAAAAAGAAACGTGCTTTATCTGCAGGTATATCACTAAACTAACAACTCAAGCAGTTACTTTTAAGCATAATACAGAATGATTCGGTAACGACGAATTGTCAGTGTATTCGGTTGTAGCGTGAATTTAGTTTTATAGATGTTTTTATCGCTATTTGACGCTTATTAATTTGTCGAATATAGCAACAGTTGTATAGCATATGCATAATGTAATATGTGCATATATCATTATGTATGTATCGAGCCATTTATCCTAGCGGCTACGGAAATTTTCGTGCAGTCTCTTCTTACTATGCATGTAAAACATAAGACTTTAATGGAAAAGTCTCGCCGGTACGGGAGCTCCAAATCAAAGCACGCCTCTGCCGTTCACAAAGCAATCAAGTACGGATATGCACGACCTGAGTATGATGTAAGTATCAAGTATTAAGAATTCGTCATCAAATTTAAATAATTTGCCTTATTGTTGGATAATTTTACTTATTGTTGGATTTTTTAAATGTGTATATTCTCGGGTTTGTAGGACTGCGAGGAGGATGAAGATGGGGGAATGTGAAGGTTTTTGTGGTTTTTGATCGTTTTTGTTTTAATTTTTTCTGTCATATCTAGTACTTTGTGATGCATTACATTGATTGGTGCGCATACATTCGTTTCGTTACAGTGCATTATTAACGTTTATTGCTCGGCCGCTATTTTTGCGACCGCAAAAAATGAATTATGAAATAGACCAGTCATGACACAGTTCATTGTTCAGTTGAGGAACAGGGCGGAGCATGTCATAACCCGAGCATCCGACCAAAGTTTTATGACAGTGATTGCTCCTGTCATACAGAGCGGAGAGAGACGCGGCGTATGTTCATTGTCTCTATGGTCTTACCCGATCATGGCTTCGCTGTCATTGCACTCGGTCAGCCACTTGTTACAGGGGTCCGAATAACCTCCCGAAAAGTAGTGCCTTCCTAATATGCAGTCACCGGTGGGTGTACAAAGCACTTGCACTACAGTGCGACTTTGTATGCAATATTATTTTCACCCCAAACATTTTCAACTGCAGTGCCTGCATAGCAGAAGCACGGTACCGCATAAATTAATGTGTTATCGATTTCCCAACTTATTCTATATGCTTTTGATTCTTTGAAAGAATATCAAAATAAAAAAGGAAATGGATTAAGGCTGTGCAACAGCCACCCCCCCTTTTTCGCTTTGAGAGGAAAAAACTCCAAACAGGCTGTAGTTTTACATTGACAACAAAATTAAACTCAACAAAATTAAATTAAAAGAACAGAAACACAAAACATAAAACAAAATTAAAAACTTAAAAAACAGAAATTTATTAAAATTATTAAAAGCGTATTAAATTATGTAAGTAAACCTTTAGTATAAGTTACCCAGAAAATGAAAACATCGCACTAAAATTACGATGTCGTTTAAATAAAGTTTAAATTCCTTTCGGCTTTATTTTCTAGTGTTTTGTCATATTATCCTGTTTGACGCTGGTTATCTACGGTGACCGATTTTGTATTTAGTAGCATGTGCAAGAAATGGAACTCTATAGGATTTCTTATTTTTCAGTTTGAAAATTTAACGCATAAAGGTCACGAAATTTTCCAGCAAAACTTGCTCTTAGCTAAGCTGCAGGGACAAATCTGCTCATTTTATACAACGTAATTTCAAGTTTGCCTCACCAAAACATTTATGGCGGTCATAGTAGCCGGCCAGCACCGTGGTCACACCCAGAATAACCGTCATCAATCCCAGCAATATTACCTTGCAGAGCAGCATAACACAGTCGGCTAATTGTGATGATTACGAAGGCAACTAATCAGCAATTAAAACACTTGACGTCGCACCGCTCAGTCCCGTTCGCTGCCCGCAATAGGCAAAACAGACAAAGCAGGCGAAAAACCGTTTATACCACAGCAGTCGCTGATTTCGGCTGAATATCTTATATTTTGCACCCGCAGACGAAAATCATAAAGATTTAAAATAGCTGATTAAGTTCTGCCGCATGCATGTATAAGTTCCGACGCATGGCAGCAGGGGAGGGCAGCTTTCACGTATTAAAAGACGGCGGTAGAGTGTAAAAGCCGGACGGGAGTTTTGTTCGTAGAAATGATATCACCTTTATAAGAACACCTTCACTGAGAAATAATGGCGTCCATTAAATGATTATTCACACACAGCATTTTTGTTTGTCAGTCGTTGATCTTTGACGCAACGATTCCTAACTGAGACAGAAATTTTATCTAAAAAAAATCAAGATCAAATTACATTAAAGCGGTTGTATGAGTAATCGCCGACGTGGATACACCATCGATGCAAAATAATGCACAGCAACGCCAGCCGAACGCGGTATCCCACGGCGTGCCACGCGTTGTCTAGCGTAGAAAGTTAGAAACCTTTTGAGTTTTGAGTAATGAGTTTACTTCGCATTGCAAAGTGGATACACAGCAGACGATTTTCTGACAGCGACTACCGTTCTGATTAACCGCTAAGAATACCTTGCAATATTTGTAGCGGGATTTATAGTTTATTCGTCGCACTGTGGTTTTAGCGAGACAGTTGCACGACATATGCACGACAGTACGAGTACATGTAATGACTGGGATCTGTTACGATGTCATCTAAATCAGAAAAGTCCCCAGTTAGGCTCTTACTGCGAGTTTTTTTCTGGGACCGACAGAACTTATTTCACAAAATCAAGCTAATTAGCATTTATTCGAATTTCGAACTGACAGGAAGAGAATCGTAGTATAAAGGCTAGCTCTCCAATAAGCGTTTGCTATTTGAAACATAAGAAAGTTTAGTAACTCGTACAAACAAGAACAGTAAATCCAGTGACCACTTATGCTTTTTTTACAGCAATGATACTCCTGTTTGGCATTGATGATAAGTAGCGCGGAACACCGTACTTTCTTTTGTGGCGTGATTACCAAAATTTTGATTAAAGTATGACCGCAACATTTCTGTATTCAATGGGTCCTTCGTATTAATAATTAGCTGACGCCGCTGATAGTTCGTTTCTGGGAAAACTCATCCATCAACTCGAGAATAGCAGCCGTGATTCAAAATCCCATAACCATGCACCTTAGACACCACATCCAGTGCTGTTTGATTGGACTAGAGGGGCGCGTTTCACCAGCTCCTTGACCAGAACGGCATATGTGGCGAAGAATCCCGTCAGCTGCAAAACGAAGCCCATACCAGCACCGCTAACAGGTATATGACCTTTAGTAAACATAAGCCACTGATCAACCACCACGCACCGCTGCAATAAATCCGCGGTCAATGACGAAGAACCGTCCGCCGGTCAGCCGTGGTGGCGTCTGCCGCAAGGAGCGCAATAGATGCGTGTACTCGATAGTCACCAGGGAATGAGTGAGTCCCGCCTAATCCAGCGGTGTTAACAGCTTGTCCAACAGCTGCTCGGACTGCCAACCAAAAACAAGAGTTCTCACCAAACGCAAATTTTTCGTCCACGAGTCTTCTGACCAGTTTTCACAGCGCTTGCACAAAAATGGTTAACACATGAAATGGCACGCAGAAGTGTAAACATTCTTACCATTAGTACTTCGTACGGTTGCGATACGTTAATGTTATTTTGGAAAAATAGAGGGAGGCGATCACGCTGGAGCCGATGCATAGAACCAAAACCCACATACGTTAATTGTTAAATCACATTTTCAAAATTTTTTCAAAATAAAACCGTGGGAAAACGGATAGCAAGGACACTTACGCACGTAAGGAGGCCCGTGTAGGGAAGTACATGATCGGTTTTGAAACGCAAGAAGTTTTTTGCCCAGAGATTCGTGAACCGGTACATTTTGTGGGCCGAAAAATTCGTAAACTGAGTGGAGAAGCGCGTTCCCTAGCTGTCATTACGCAACGTTTTAATTTGGCTGTCATTAAGGGAAATGCTACTGCTGCGTTAAATGCTTTGTTTTTTAACCCGCGGTGGATAGCGATAATGACTGTTTTTTAAGTTTAAATTTTAACTTTGAAATAGTGTACCCCGCACTTGCATTTTTGTTACGAGTACTTTGATGGCAACTGCCTAATAGAGACATTATCGACACATTACGCTGTGCCTGCTTTCTGTTGAAATCGAAGCAATTGTAGTATAGCGGCATTTGGGTATCTCGCGCATTGCTTACACTGCTCGCATACGGTCTGTTCTTTAATACCATAACTGACCTTGGTTTAACAACTTTTTTTGCCATACCAATTATTACTTATAACTTATTGACCAACCTCATCCTGCAACTGGACCGTCAATACCACCGGTACCAGCATCGCCGTTACCACCAACACAATGACCAACGCCGGCACCAGCGCCGTCACGGACCCGTTCGCGTCCGGTGTGCGGAAGCTCTGCACGAATCCCAACACCGTTAAACTTCTGGCGGCGATATGCACCAACATGATCAAGGAAAACACACTCTCCACGGAAGTAATGTATTTGCGTATTTGCGTCGTCACTTTTACTCTAACGTCATCAGCAGTTTCATTTGCTGACAGACTGGGTATACGATGAATACCATCGAGGATCAACAAGCACATTATCGCGATAATTAAACTGGATAGTAACTGCGGGAAGCCCATGAACGGATACGTCACGCACTGCCACGCCCACAACGGCACGTCGTCCGCGCCGACGACACCGAAATATTCCGTGTCCATGGTCAGCGGTAGCGTGCCGAGGGCGTACTCATAGCCAACCAGAATCTGCGTGATAAAATGCAGAATAACGTACAATATCGGGAAGAGTTTGCTACGATGTTTCCAGAAAATAGTTTTGCATGTATTTTCACTGGACTGCGCCTGCAGAGCGCAGATTTTATGGAAAGATTTCTGCTTGAATGTGAAGATGGCTGAAATCAGGAGAGCGGCTTCGTACGCGAAGAGGAAACGAGAGTATTCGATAAAAGTCAGAATGCCCAGGGAAATTGTAGAGTGGACCATGATCAGTACGCTGAGCAGCAGAAACACGGCGACCACCAGCCAGTAGCAGCATTTGGTGGCTGTGATCACCGCCGAGTAGCTAAATTTCTGGCTGAGATGAGAGCGCTCCGCTGGAAAGAAGCAGCATCGAGAATGCACGTCCAAGAATAAGAAAGTTCGAAGAACGGCATATGCACCACCGTTGGCCGACATCGTCGACATTTGCAGCTTGTAGTTTACAGTGCAACTAATCTACGGAAAAAATAACAGATAATTAATTGTTATACATGTATTGCTGTGATGATGGATAAAGCGAGCCTGCTTGTCGATACTACGGCGGAGTGTTGTTATATCGTAGTGGATGAATAAATTTGCCGGCAGTGCACATCACGATTTCAAAGACTGGAATGGAAAAGACTGCATCACGATTGGAACGCTGATACTGCGGAAAATTTGGTATATTATGTAGCCTCCTTGTCTCGTTGATAAGGTTGTGCAGACTGCAGAGTGTAATGAAATTGACACAGTTGACGCACATCGAGCGGGATCCATTCTCTGGATTGCCCATTCTGCCGCCCTCCGGTAATTGCAGTCGTCGTTGGATGCTGACTGAGCATGTTCTCCTCGTATGTGTACCGTTCAGTAATAATTGTACGACGTCTATGTACAACATTTAAAGCGAACGAAAGAATGTACGGAATCGGCAAATGTATCCTTTGAAAAAAGGAACGGTTTACGCAGCCAGGCAGTGACCAAGCACCGGCCCACATAGTTATAATTATTTTTTTATACGCCCAACAAGGCTTTTGCGTTAAATTTGTTTATTTATTCGAATCATTGTTGGTCGCTCCTGTAATGACGATGTTTTGAATGACAATCTTAACAACAACAAAGTAAAATTTCAAAACCTCAAAACGCTCAAAACGCCCTCCCAAATGACCAAAGTAAAAGAGCAAGCGCAGTGCCCAAAAGTGTAGTCCAGTGGCATTTCTTTCTAGAGGTAGTGGTGGTTAATACCCTTCTTTCGAATGATGCTATACGTCATTTTCAATAATGCGCAAAAAAACACTAAATAACGTTGCACGCCGCGTAAATAATTTCAGACAAGCTTCTTTACGTATTTCAGTCGCAAAAGTTTTCGAGATGCGTGTTTGGATTCGTTTTTTTGAAACACTGCTGCAGCGTTGCCGTTGTTCATGGTAATACAGCGGCGATTTCTTTCACTTTGCCTACTCTAGTGGGGTACCACACGATAACTGTTAAACTAATATTAAAGCCAAACTGCCTGGTTTGTAGGCTTGTAGCAAGGAGAATTTCCGATTCACCGCTTTACAGCAACATTCTTCGGCCATCCGCAATATACCACAAATCTTTGCAACTAGCGAAACTCAATAATTTAATACGCAGTTGTGAGCGCTGACGAGTGCAGTAATGGTGCCGTTTTACATTTCGAAAAGTGATTATTAAAGATCACATTAATTTTGTAGAGCAAGGCTGTTCTACAGATCATTTCGTGTTATGTTGAAATTGACGATGGGAGCGTCCTTGAGGATCTCCTTGACCAGAACGGCATACGTGGCAAAAAATCCAATCATCTGCAAATAATTGAGAAGCTCTCTGAAGTGTGGGCACAGATACCACCCTTGACCCATCATACCGCAGCGATGAATCCCCGATCGATGATGAAGAATCGTCCGCCAGTTAACCGTGGCGGCGTTTGTCGCACCGAGCGCAGAAAGCTCCGCAGACTTTCGATTTCCGGTGATGCACTGTCGAATTCCATTAAACCATGCAGAGTGGCAGATGTAACTGAAGAATCGTCCAATGGCGACAAAAACTTTTCCAGCATTGATTCCCACTGTGAAATTCAAATTCGAATTTTCAGAAAATACTGCGCATGCAATAAAATTATTGAACATTCGAAAAATGTCTATGGTAGTGTGATGTCTGCACTCTGCAGCAATGCATTTGTTACAGATTGACAGTGCGCCTGTGTAATGAAATATCAAATACCATAGTTAACAGTGTAATGACTGTAATCTAATGGCATATTTGCATTTCATTTCAAAGGCCAACCTCATCAATCAAGTTGTAAAACAGTCTTAGGCATCGTTAATTTTTAAATTTTTAGACATCCTTAAAAACACTCGTACTTATATTTCCCAAGCGGTACAAACACCGAAAGACTATTTGCATACCTCATCTTGCATTTTAATCGTCAGGACGATCGGCACCAACATGGACGCGGCGAACAGCGCAATAATCAACACCGGTATTAACACCGTCGGCGAGCCGATCAGCTTCGGATTTCGAAAACTCTGCACAAAGCCCAACACCGTCAAACTGCAAGCGGCGATATGCATTAGCAGAATCAACGAGAACGCTTCCTCTAGCGCCTGAATATACTTTCTGACGCTCGTGACTTTTGCTCGAATTCCTTCGACACTACCATCCGTCAATTCGTAGTGAATCAGACTAATTCCTTCGCAGATTCGACGGCAGAGAATGGCCATGACCAATAACGACAACATCTGCGGAAAACCCATCAACGGATACACTACACACTGCCACGCCCACAATGGTAAATGCACTCCGCCCATGATCTCCAAATAGTTGACACCTGCGTCCCAAGATAGCGTGGTCAGTGCATATTCGTACATAATCAAGAGTTGTGTCCCAATATGAATAACTGCATAAAACAAGGGGAATAGCAAATCGCCGCATTTGTTTCGCCGTTTCTCTTGCTGCTCGCATTCCGCCCTCGATGATCGACGAGCGCAGTAACAGTTGGCATGAAAGGCGGTCTGCTTGTACTGAAAAGCAATGATAATCAGCACTGCCCCTTCATAGCTGAACACGTAGCGTGAGTATTCGATAAAGGTCAGAATTCCCAGGGCAATTGTGGAGTGGACCAGAATTAAGGCGCTCAGCAGCAGGAACAGCGACACCACCAGCCAGTAACATGCTTTAACTACGAGGATCAGCGTGGAGCGGATGCGCCTACGATATTGCGATGGGGATTTTCCTTGCTGGCAAAAGTGCTGATTGTTGAGAAACAAGAATGCGCTAAGAACCGCGTATGCACAGCCGTGTGGCCTTCTGTGTTGGGGCATTATTCGGCAAACCATTGCAACGATGGAGAAAAACTGTTCGCTCTTCCGGTGGATCAAATATGAAGTTTGTTATACAGATTCAGCCAAACTAACTAAAACGCCAGCTTGGATGTGCTTACAGTAATCAGCACTCCACTTATACGATGGCGTCCAGATGTGGTTGGCATCACGTGAAACAGCAAAATGCGATGCAACTGTTATGAAACTGCCGGTCTGCAGGGTATAATTTGTCGGCTCTCAAGTTATGACACTACAAAGATATATAGTTAACTTCGTGGTAAACCGTATTACGCTTCAAGCCGCGTAAAATAAACAAACCCTTGCACCGACGTAATGATCCCGGCGCGTATTGGAGAAATTTATCTTCCTTCTCCCACGTGTTTGTACATTACATGGAAATTGTATTAAAATGAAGGCTAGAGCTTGCTTTGCGTGAAATTAATGGGATCTGAAGGAAAATGCCGGACTCGTTCATGCCGAGTACAGTCTGTACTTTGTTATGTCGCAAGCAACGATATGTAGAATGTTCTCCACAATTGTTATGCAAAATCAGATATATAATATACCTACTTGTTTATCTCCAGTGCCGGTAAAAATTAGTGCGAATGCAGCATATCGAGTGCACCCTGCCCGTTTTAATTTTCTAATTAAAATCGAGCTCCCTCTGGCGGTAGCGGTGTTGATGGCAGGTAGTCAAGCAGCTGCAGCTTTGATTGCACAGGGCACCGTCGTGAAATTTATTCACTCTTATGGCTCGCATTCTAACGAGGTCTCCTAGTTTAATTACTGTTTTCTTCATGTAGTTTGATTACGCATCTTTTTTTCATCTACTTCGTTTCATTTTAATTTTAATTTAATATTCTGTGGAATTTTGTGATAGCAATTATAGCATTCACTAGTCATGCCTAATTACGTATAATGTCCTCCCTTTTCGACTGTATATACAAAGGAGCAACAATTTTCGGCCGCAATATACCGCAAATCTTTGCAACCCGAACCAAAATCATAACGCAGCGCTGCGCAGCGCAAACATGAGCGCAGTATACTGCGTTTAGAAAATTCAGAAACACAATATGAACGCTCACTTTTGCACACAGTGCTGATTTACAAATCAGTCCGTGTTGTGTTGTAACTGACGATGGGCGCGCCCTTGAGGATTTCTTTGACCAGAACGGCATACGTGGCAAAAAATCCAATCATCTACAAAATATGGAGAATTCCCTTTAGTAGTATGTGCACTACCCATAACAACAGTGCCCATCATACCGCAGCGATAAATCCCCGGTCGATGATGAAGAACCGTCCGCCAGTTAACCGTGGCGGCATTTGTCGCACCGAGCGTAGAAAATTCCGTAGACTCTCAATTTCAGCCAGATCCGGCGATGAAATTTCCCTTTCCACCAAACCATACACTGTTGGTGAATTTGGAGAATCGTCCAATTGCGAAAGAAACTTTTCCAATGCCAGTTCCAACTGTAAAAATTTATACTTAAAGTTTCAAAAAAAAGCTATAAGCGTCAATTTGGTTAGACAACCAAATTCCCATCGCTTTTTAGCGTGTGCCAGCACAAACGACACAATTTTTCTTACTGAAAAAATCTCAAATACACAGGCAAAGGTGTAGTCTAACGGCATATCCGTAAGATGCTTTGATTCTTAACTTAAACTGGTAGCCAATTTAAAAATTTGCAAATGAACCTGAACACATCCTGTTTCTTTTTTACCTTACATTTACTGTAATATTGAACAATAATTGTAGATTTCACAAGCGCCGACAGCGTACCTCGTCCTGAAGTTTAATGGTCAAGACGATCGGCACCAACATGGACGCGGCAAGCAACGCAATAATCGACACCGGTATCAGCACCGTCGCCGAGCCGGTCAGCTTTGGATTTCGAAAGCTCTGGACAAAGCCCAACACCGTCAAACTGCACGCGGCAATATGCATTAGTAGAATCAACGAAAACGCTTCTTCCAGCGCCTGAATATACTTCCTGACGCTCGTGACTTTTGCTCGAATTTCTTCCACACTACTCTCCGTCAATTCGCAGCGAATCAGCCGAATTCCTTCACAGATGCGCCGGCAGAGAATAGCCACGACCAGTAACGACAACATCTGCGGAAAACCCATCAACGGATACACCACACACTGCCACGCCCACAATGGCAGCCACACCCCGCCCATCATCTCGAAATAGTTGACATCCATGTCCATCTGTAGCGTCGTAAATGTGTATTCGTACATGATCAGGACGAGGGTCCCAATATGCACCAGCGCATAAAACAACGAGAATAATAAATCACCGCATTTGTTTTCAGGACACTCGGCTGCCGCCTTTGGTGGTCTGCGAGCGCAGATGGCATGGAAGGCAGACTGCTTGTACTGAAAAGCAATGAGCATCAACACTGCCGCTTCATAGCCGAAAACGTAGCGTGAGTATTCGATAAAGGTCAGAATTCCCAGGGCAATCGTGGAATGCACCAGGATCAGGGCGCTTAACAGGAGGAAAAAGGAGACAACGCACCAGTAGAATGCTTTGATCAGGACAATCACCTTGGAGCGGATGCGGTGGCGGCATTGTGGGAATGGTGTCGGCAGTTGGCAATCGTGCTGGCCGTTCAGGAGTAAGAAGACACCAAGGACCGCGTATGCACAACCATGTGTGCATGGCTTAGGCGTTCTCATACAGGTCATTTTATAATCCATGAAAAATGGGAATAAAATCAGTTCATACTGATAGTATCCTTAGTATGCAATATAATTACACCATATACCGTTTTTAACGTTGGCGATTAGCGCGTGTTTTTGCCGCGTTAATTCAGCGGTACCTGGAAAACCATGGCCTCCAGATGTGGTTAACCAAGATATACTGCCGAATGCCGATACAGTGATATAAGCTGTCGGAAAGAAGATCCCACCATGCAATATGCATGTGCCTCAGCCTTTCCACTTTCCAGTTTATAGTAGAAATCGTGCACTGTCTACGCGCTGACTACTCGATAATTCGCCGACTCTCCACTTATGACAGGGCTATTCTCTGTTTCTTGAATGGCGTTGACAGAGTGGTACTCATAGCGCGCAGAATCAACAAACAAACCCACGTAATGGTCCCGGCGAGCAATAAGGGAATTGTTACTTAATTTCCCCGTTGAATCATCTATTTTGTAAATACAGCAGAGCATGGAATTGATGAGTATACTTCCATCAGTTCCATGGAGTTTGCCGTTCTCTCACAACAGCTGGAAATTAGTGCGTATCAGATGGAACTGCACGACCCTTTGTAACCTAGAGCATCACAGGAAAGCTGTATTGCAAGTTCGTATTCACAGGTCAATGCAAAAGGGCATGTCAACAATTATCATAGATAACGGTACCATAGTATCATAGTGTCCTTCTGGCCAGGCATATATAGAGTTCATCGCTGCATGCGTAGTCTTCATTCCTGTTTTGCCAACTGGCACGTGCTAGCAATTTTCTGTTTACCACCCGCTACACCCGACTTGTCACTTTGTGTTGTTATTTGCCTAAAGTCAAATAAAAGGGGTTTCAGGTGCAGGGGAAGGAAACCGGCTGCCTCATCTCATCGTTTTTTATCAGGCTTATTAATTTTGCGAATTACTGTTTGCCATACATGCAGTTGTTTCCCACATCGCCCTTCCGCCGGCAATGGCCCAGCATTCATGTTCAACGGAAAGAAGATTCACAGTATTGTCGCAATGGCACAATCATCACAGTCCTTCTCCAGGAAACGAATTATTGTTATAGCTGCACAAAGGAAGACACTCCAGGGAAACACATTACGGTGCGCAGGTTGACAATGCCCGAGCCGTACGATCTAGCCACGGGTGCGTTCACTATCGCGCTAGAGAACTTTACGAACGCCCATACGGTCCGTATGTGTGTCTGCCCTCCACCGGGGCCGGTTGGCGGTGAGTGGGTCAGCGCGACCCTCTTCCGCCACGAGGTCCTCTCCGCCCATGAAGAACCTTACCGTTCGCTACGGCGACCCAGCGGAGGTGGCATGTCCGGTGCGCTTCGACTTCCTTCCCGGAGAACTGACCACCCGTTTTCTGTGGCGCAAGGGAAGATAGCTGCTGATGGTTGTATCTATCCCGGAAATGGCCGGTAAGGCCAAATCCTGGCTGGGCTTTAAGGGCACTTTGAGTTCGGCTTGCGTTCACCGTCTGTGTGCAACTCCACTATCAACAGCGTCACATGGGAAGTTGGGAACACACCGGTCCGTACGCATGCTGGTTCCTCATTAACGACCGCCTCGACGACTGGATCGTTCAGGAAGCCCATCTGTACGTCATTTAAGCGGAACGACCATTTAGCTGGCGACCTCGACAATTTGTTTTCGCAAAGTGCGATAGCCCGTACCGCGTCTGGTTGTTGCAGTTATTATTACGTTACAATCTCCGCGGCAACAGTCGAAAATGTGTTTGTGTCGAAAGCGTAAAAAATTGATGTAGTACCTCGCTGCGCGCGGTGGAAGTAACTGTCACTACTATGTCACATGGCACTGACAGTTTCTTCGGTATACAGAGTACATATTGTACCAACAGCAATAAAGTGACAATAACTGAAACGCTTTCCCATAACTTCCATTCAGGGAAAAATCCTCCAGTCCATTCTCTAGTCTATAATGGTATAATTCATTCTGTTTTAATGGCGACGTGCAGCGTATAACGCAAAAGCAACGTGATCTCGAATATCGAAAATCATTACTTACACGAAAATCAGAAGTTGAGGAAATACGTACAGTGGAGTAGCAGACTAATAGGTGGCACAACTGCTCGCGCTTGAAACCACGAGCATATGCGGAAAGAAATTCGTGAAAGAGCTGCCGAAAGATCTCAGCGATTGCAATGGTAATCAGGAGAGGTTTTCCGCCAGAAAATCAATATCAAGTTTTTAAACGGCAAATGCTGTCTCTGTCCGAGGAACGTTTAATAATATGGTTGACAACGAGGATGTGTTTTTGCTTTTAAGCTAGCTAAGCGGGAATAATAATTTTTTTAATTTTAAAATTTTATCAGTGATACAAAAATTTAACTGACCAGAGAAAAAAGGTTATTTGAAATGTCCAAAAGCGTAGCTCAGTGGCACAGTACGATTCTTTCATTTCACATGCCACACCTGCAGAATATTAAAGTTTTCCCTTTAAGATATATTTTTTTTAAAATTTTTGCGCGAAATCTGCCGTTGAAATGAATGAAAACAAACGAGGCAGCGAATTCAGAGGGCTAAAGTGACCGTAATTTTGTGCCCGCTTCACTTTATGTGAATCGCTGCTGCATTGAAAGCGACTGCATGTGAGCCTTGTCTTATGCGGAAGTGGAATTTTCTCATTTCATTCCAATGTTCAAATAGTTTAAGTTAACAGTTCATCACAAAATAGATAAATGGTGCAAAAATTTGGTTTCGAGTAGCATTGAACTTGATTATTATGTGAATTTACAGGCACAATTTTTCAGTTTAATCGACAGAAACTACATTAATTTACGTACTAGTAGATGCCATTGACAAACGTTGTCGAAATTCTGAATACTTAATGCTGCATCCAGAAGATTGGCATGCTCATTCATTCTCCGCTTTTGCTATTGACCATTACCGCCAACAAACAGTGCGTAAGAAAAGAGAAATTAAGTAATCAACCGAGGAAACATCGCTTAAGGCAGGCATACCGGTACCCGCTTCCTGCCGCTCAAACCGGTACATTCTCCGAAATGAGTCTCGCAGCAGGTGCTGGTAGCGGTGGATGGCGAAACGCTTTTTTCAATTTAAGCTTGCACAGACAATAATTTTCTTTTCATTTTCCTTAGACAGTTTTCCCTATGCTGATTGGAACTTTTAAAATTACATAGGAGAAGATTCCACAATGCTGCTGTTTCGTGCTGCTCGGTTTCTCGTGACTGCCGGCAGTATAGCAGCACATACTGCCGGCAAGCAGCATTTACCAACGCCTGTCTGCGCATCTGATCTTTGTCAGGAAGTTGGTACGTTTCGCGGCAAATACGAAGATAGCTTACCACCAAAAATTAATTTGATTTACGGAGATCAATACTTTGCCAGCGCTCAGCTTGATGCTCAGAACAAGCCTATCTTCGATTGTCCCTAAAATAAGGATGGGTGGTTGAATCGATTGTACAAAGTGTTGTGATTTATATAGCCAGTGACATCGTCGCCAACATGGACGAAACCGTGGATCCTTGCGTGGATTTCTACGCTCACGCCTTTGGCCGTTGGAACCCAACGTATGGGTATGATTATGGTCAATACGGCGTCCTCATGGCCAAGATCTCCGTTCAGCTACAAGGTAGTTGAGAAACTGCCTGACCGGCAACTGGGCATAAACAGGGCATTCCTTAGAATTCCATGCCTAGATTTCTTTTCCGTCCCACGGTTTGTCCCTGGCATACTGTTGTCTGTGGGGAACAGTTTTTGGAAAGAATCTGTAGATAATCGCTCACCATAATTAACTGGGAAAATGAGAATAGGGCATGAGCAAACTGGAGCAAAGCTTTTCGGTTTCGGAAATGCCTGCAGCTGCTACGAAACACTTTTTTTGGTTGCCAGCTTCCAATCGTCTTTGTTTTTGTTTCTATGCTTTCTTTGGGATTCCTAGATAACCGGTCACTTCCAGTATACATACAGATACATTATAAATAGCTGGTCGTGGGTCCCCATGTGGTTGGGAACGCAATTAACTGCAACTTCCAGTCGACTTAATGCTTAAAATAGAAGTCGAATTCCATTAAATTTCATATTTCACAAGTGCAGAAGACTAACCAGACCACAATGGGTGGGGCTTATTTCCAGTAAATTAAATTTTTTAAAAAAAATGCTTCCCAAGTTTGCCAAAACTGTCTCCGCTCGAACTAAAAAATTAAAAGATACTCACTAAAGTAGGTTTGCAGCTGTTTAAGGAAGTTGCTCATGGTGCAGTTAAGCATTGCTATGAGCTGGGATAACGTAATAAACTTTATGTATTTTATCTACAAAACGAAGTCATTCCTCGCATCGTTTGGATTAATTCTGAAGTCGAACTTTTAAAAAACAGCATCGAAATGCTTCAAGGGTTCTGCGTATTCTTCTTGCACCGTAAACAACGATCGTTGAGTTGAACAGTCACCACAAATTTCAAATACTTGTTGCGCAGTATGACATTATCGCGATGACGTTGCTGTTCTTTTAGCTTTATTTAACAGTGGAAATTACACAAATCCTACTGAGAAGAAAGTCATTGATATCTACAACCAGTGCATTGACCAAAAACCAGGTAAACCGAACTAATCCCGTATTATTTAGTCTGTTTAATGTACCAGAAAAATCTCGAAGTTTCCAGCATTTCAAACACTTTCGCAAAATAATTTTTATAAACGATGCGCGCAACTGCATTATACCTTGGTCCTGAACCTTTTGGTGCTTTGCTGTATAAAAGGGATTAGGGATAGAAGCTAGTTGGTGCATTTCCAAAAATTTTGATTCAAATCAGATTTTACTGTGCAGTTTGTTCACCGTTGTTCTGAGCCATTTGTCCCAGAGAAAGTTACTCCATCTAAAACCGCTTAGCTAATTAACAGATCAGGATTCCGATGACCGAATAGTTTTTGGGCACTGTCCACAAACTGCTGGACGGATGGTCGCTCTTTAACACTCAGCGAAAGGTGTCGTCGTTTCATTTGGACGAAACTCTGATCCGTCTACAACAGAATGCCATCCAGACCGTCGGCGATCTGCACGTGGACGAAAACATGTTATCGAGCGACGAGAACATTCTGTACTTCAGGGTGCCTGACGGCAAGGACAGTTGGCCGCACAGTGGGGAAGTAATGCGCTGGATAACTCCCATCGCAACAGCACGATACTCACAGCGTTCACCCAATTGATGACATCGTGGAGGCCGATCGTGCAGCGCTTACTTCATGCTGCCAATACGACTGTCCAATGGTCCATTGTGGAAAGCCGGATGAAAAAAGCTATTATGCTGAATGTTGTCCTGGCGGCGGTACGTGCGCACTGATTTTTCTCTCTAACAAATTCATATTTTAATTTTGTTATTTTAAACCTTACGGAATAATATTATTGCTTTTAAAAACTGTTATTAAAATTATTACCCTTTTTTCTAATAGTCTCAACCTTACTATCGGATTTTTGTTAGTTAAACAAGATTACAAGGTCTTTAATAATTTTTAGGGGGCAAAAGGAGTTATCGACACCAGAAAGCGTATAACATCGGTGACCTTTCCCGAGCTCCGTATCGCTCGCGGTTTCTCTCTAATTATCTGCAACTTTTCAACGCCATGCTGCGAGCTTCTTTAGTGGATTTCCAAGCCACAGCGGCCACGAAGTTTGGCGCCACAACGATAACTTATCTCCGTAATCTGGACAAAACGATGACGCAGCTGGAGTCGAACGGAGACGCCGAACGGGCAACCCTAGCGGACTGGCTCTGGTGGGTGGCCGTCGACCATTACCTCAATCGAAGGACGGACGACTGCGTGAACCTGGTAAGCGACGCCATGCCGTTGACCGTCTCGGGAATGTTCTTCAAGACGTACATATCGAGCAGAACCGTACAACAGGTCAGCACAGTCATTACAGACGTTGTTTTTCTACAAAACGAACTTCATGAAGGAGTGGTATGGTGCACGCTTTGGTATCAAAGAACCACAAGGCACAAGAACTTACTAGTAAAAGATTGATTAACGGTTGTGTGCATGAAACAGGCCAAAGTGCTGACCTCCGACGTTGCCAACGGGGTTCGCGACGCGGTCCTTCTTAAAGCGGCCTGGATGGACCGGGCAACCCAGGAAGCGGCGGTAGACAAGCTCAACCATACACTGCGGATGGTGGGTTATCCAGAAGAGTTCGTGCGAAACTCGACTCTTCTCGACAAACTTTATGAAAAGGTACGCAAACTTTGGGCCTAAGTTGTTGGTATAAGAACGGCGTTTACCGTTAATAGAAGCTCCACCCATGCCGTGTTTCTCCTTTAATCCACATAAAAATATTTTTTCACAACTGCACAGATAAAAATAGTAAGTAATTCTTGCCAACGTTATTCCCTATCTAACTAGACAAGCGAAGATTACAGATAAGACCACCAGTATTAAGTCATGTACATCTGGCGAAGTTAGAGACTTCTGCAGATTCAAGTGAAACCAGCATTCTCCGACACACTGCACACCATCGATCAGAGCAAAAGTTGGATCAACCTGCAAAAACTTTCGCTGACTAACACTCGCGACAATCCCTTCGATCCGACCGACCTGACCAGCGCCAACGCCGCGATGGAAGCGGACCGTAACTACAAAGGTATGCAAAGGCCAAACAATTTTTTTATACCTCGAACTTCTTGGCAAAATCGTGAAGAAGCTCCGGTCAAGCAGTTTTCCTTAAGTAGTCCGTACAAACTATTGTCCTACGACCATACAGATGGAGACTGTACTTGCTGACAAAGTTTTTTTCCCAGTAAAGATGATAAACGTACAGTATACCCTTGAAGTACCAGCGTCAGCGGCACAAGCCGATGAGAAGAAATCGAGACTTTACTCCAACCAGATCGGCCGCTATATTTTCGCACTAAGTAATTGCCTTTGAAATGACGGGACCATGGGGACCCCCTGCTATGGCCATCGTCAAGGATTTAGGCAAGGGACTGCAGCAACATACCGGGGCATCTCACTCGACGAATTTCTGCGACAACGATTGTCGCTAGAAATCCAAAGAGGGGACGCGACATTTGTACTCGGGACCATGGGCGATGCGGATAAATTAAACGAGATCTCTTTAATACTTTACTATGTTCCGATATCTTGTGCCTTGTGTTCGATTTGACCAATAAAAGTTTTAGTAAGTACTAAATTATGTACATCTGGCGAGATTGGGACTTTTACAGATTCAAGTGAAACCAGCATTTTTCGACACACTGCGCAGCATCGATCAAAGCAACAGTTGGATCAACCTGCAAAAACTCTCGCTGACCAACGCCCGTGACAATCCTTTCGATCCAACTGACCTGACCCAAACCAACGCCGAGCTGGAAGCGGACCGTAATTACATGGGTACTTCTTCATGCCACTGCTAGCAACCGCTAAAGAATTGGTTGAATTAATGAAGCATGGGTCGGTTTTGCAGTTATTCGGGCTGCCCTCTTGCAGCCACCATTCTTCTACACGGGCAACCTGGACATTATCAGTTACGCTCGCTTAGGATTTGCCGTTGGCCACGAATTCACCCATGGCTTCGATATCGGAGGCGAGAACGGTTTTAAACTGAAAACATTTTCTCCAAATACGTAATTAACGATGCCGTATTAGGAAAGGATTTTGGAAAAGACGGTAAACCGTTTAACTGGTGGACAAATACGACGCAAAGAAACTGCAACGCAAGAAGGTAAGCCTTAGTGGATTTCTACAACAACATCAGTACGCCAGACAGCAGTGTGGACGGCCGGCAAACTCTCAACGAGAACATTGCCGACAATGGCGGATATCGCGCCGCGTATTTGGTTGGTATCTGTCTTTCATGTCATTATACTGTATTCTGCATACACAGTCTGCAACGAATGAGCTTTTCGCAGGCGTTCCATAATTTTATGCGCCGCACGGGATACCGCATCCGATTGGAAGATCAGCTGTTCTGGTTGACACGAACGAACGAAGCCACGAAGCCACGAACGAAGATCAGCTGTTCTGGTTGACAGCAGCTCAGGTGACCTTTGTAGATGTTAAAAAAGAACGCAGTTACCCAAATTTCTTTTTAGACATCCTGCGAGCGTGTTGCTAAAGTTTTGGACAACGTGCACCCACCGCTCCGATTCCGTGTGAGGGGGCCGTTCATGAATAACGCGGATTTCGGCAAAGCTTACAACTGTCCGCTCGGATCACCGATGAACCCACGGGATAAAGCGTGGTGAAGAACTTGTGCCTGTCCCACGTGAATAATTAGCGTCGCTACGCTATCAACAATGACGAAATCTAATACTTGTTCTGATAAATTGTCGAATACCTAAAAAATATAAAATAAACAACGCTTGGGAAGTTCCTGCGGAATGAATTAGAAAAAATGAATTCAAAAGTAAAAAAAGCAGATAAATTGTTACTTCGCTTTGTCTCGTATTCCTGTCACTTTCAGTGTATCGTTTCATATTTCGGTCACCGGTCAGTGGTAGGACCGCACATGTGGCGCACTACCTGAATCGCACAGTTGCCTTTAGCCTCCGGTCGGTATGCAGTTCGCCCAACCCTCACACGTTTCAGGCCCAATAATTTCATTTGCGGAAATTTTGAAGACGTAAAATACCGGGTTTCTGCATCTCACCCGGTTCAGAGTGTTGGTTATTTGTTTGGATTCATGAAAAATTACTTATGTTTATGTTCAGATTTAATGGAGAAAGTCGTTTGTACGAAAACTAATCATTTTTGTGAATTTTGTTTTGTAAGGAAATTTAACTACCAGGTGACCGAAATACGAAACCGTATAATTTTTAAGTGACCAAGACAAAGCGAAGTAGTGAAGGCGTCGTGCAGAGACTTTTATCGACCCCATAATTATATCGTATGGTTATTACCGTAAACCTCAGGAACCTGCTTACTCACAAAAAAGATCACTTTGTTTAACTGCTGCATCTATGTGCTTGTTTATAACACTTTACGAAGAAAACCAGCAACTACCGGCAGGGCGATTTTGTGGTACCAAGCGACGGAAGTCATCAAGATTAAGCCATCCTCTTTGGCCTCACACTATGGTGAATGGCGTTTAGGCTAACCCTTATCGGCTACCCCTGGTTACTCGTTATGTATTCGGCATTGTAGCATTTACATTAACTGGAGGCGCATCATCCAGCGACTCCTTGACCAACATGGCGT
Organism: Paramacrobiotus metropolitanus; assembly: GCF_019649055.1. Taxonomy (NCBI): domain Eukaryota; kingdom Metazoa; phylum Tardigrada; class Eutardigrada; order Parachela; family Macrobiotidae; genus Paramacrobiotus; species Paramacrobiotus metropolitanus. The sequence goes on from NW_026570264.1 coordinate 241,473, forward strand.
AGGTCACAAAAATCCGGCCATCTGCAACAAACATGTAACACAATAATGACGTACTGTTGTACAGGGAGGTGTTCAGTCAAATTGGTAGCGGATTCGGTGATCAAAAAATGCTGACAAACAAGAGACTGAAAAGGCTGGCTGAATGATTGGTTTGGCAGTCAACCGTGGGCGGTTAATGTTCCTCGGTGCTCTTGTTGCAGTGCAATTCGGCCGTAAGGAACGGGAAGGCGCCCAGAACACAGTAGGCACAACCATGGTTATCTTGGCGTAACAGTACAGTAACTTGAAAAGAAATACTGATCTTTAATATTTGAAAATAATTCTCGAGTCCCTTAAGGTTCCATGGCGATGTGCAGCGTACACCTCACAAACTGAAAACTTTTATTTGGGAATGCCTGAAACTTTCCGGACTACACTTTCCGGCCGAAATTGTAGTGCAATGACGCAGTGCATTCTTCGAATAATGCCGCTCGCATGCCACACCATTAAAACTGTTACGATTTTCCCATTTTTTTCTCCCAAAGTTGCCGGTGAAATAGTTAGAAAATAAACTTGGAGCGGATTCAGAAAGGCCAGCAGACCATAAATTAAGTGTTGTACTTCGTGTGATCGCAGTTGCATTGCAAACATGAGCGCATTGCACATGTACATAAACACTGATGCGACACCGGAATTTTCACACTTCTTTCAAATGTTCAAATACAAAGTAATTTCAACTTTCGATTCACAGAAACGTTTAAAACATGTTGCAGGACTTCGGGTCCGTGTGGCATAAGATTTCCGTGTATAATTTCTTCGCTAACACGAGCCATTTCATCATTATTCTGTCATTCTGGAGCAGGGATTAAAATAGTAGAAATTTAATAATACACACTTCCCTCTCGATCCAGTGGCCCAGCATTCTTGTTAAGCAGCTACGTAGCATTATATATGTAACCTTATAATCCGATATGTAATCTTATAATATAAGCAAACTTATAATTACGATTCATGGAAAAAATTCGCGCTACGCGCGAAACTATCTGTATTTTCCGAAAATAACGCTTTTGATATTGTTTTCCTGCGGTTTCGGAGTTTGGCTCAGAGAGCGATAAAAAGCAGCGAGTAATTTAGACCGATTGTATTGCAGTTACCGCTAAATAAATACACAGTTCCATGCAGGTTCACGTAAAACGAATCGGTTATTGCTGTTTCTCGTACTTTACAGAAAAATCTGAGGGATGTTCGAATTTCCAGTAGGAAAGCCATGAAATTTTATCAGTCAGAGGTTTTTTTGGGGCGTCTTCAATGCACGAATGACCACCGTGACACAGTGTTGCATAGAATGATATCAGTTTCGCGCGAAGCGCGAAGCCGACCGCAGATATTGCCTTAAAAAATTAAGAAATTCCATTAAAAATACAGACTTAATTGGAATTTTTAATTCGGCAGACCCCCTCTAACGTTTTCTCAACGGATTTCAACTTTTTTAATGTTGCACATTTGGCCTTTAAAAATACACAAAACATATTTAATAACACACAAGCTGTGTAATAACACACACTATTTTAGCCTATGTTCTTGAGGCTTGCATTGGCCGTTACCGCCAGGAAGAACGTACCGGCAAAGAACAATCAAGTAATCAAAGCGATAAATATCGCTTCGGGCTGACTTACTGCTTTCTGTCTTGCAAACCGTTACATTCTCCGAAATCAGTCTCGCAGCACGTGCTGGTTGCGGCAGATGGCGGTTCGATTGTTTCATTTAAAACCGGTACTGACATTAATTTTCTATTTAGTTTCTTGAGACAATTTCTTTATGCTGTTGCGGGACTTCTATAATTACACTGTACACAGGAAGAATTTCCGCAAATGCTGCTGTTGGATGCGGTCGGATTTATGGCTATTGCTGCTGGCATAGCACAAGCTACCGGCAAGCAGCATTTACCAACTCCTGTTTGTACGTCTGATCTTTGCCAACGAGTTGGTATGTTACCAAAAGTAGAAAGCTTGATACCAAAAATTGGCGATTTATGGAGATCGGTACTCACCATAAATTCTCTGGTTTCCACGCTCGGAATAAGTGCACAGTTGGCTGCTGTCCGTACGATGCGAGCAGGTTGCTGAGCCGATGTAACTGTATTTCTTAGCCAATGACATCGTCTCCAACATGGATGAAACCGTCGATCCTTGTGTGGATTTCTACACTCACGCCTGTGGCCGCTGGAATGTCAGCGGTCCGGATGACTATGGTCAGTACGGTATCGTCAGGGCCAAGATTGCCGCTCAGCTTCAAGGTACGCATTAAAGCGTGTGCTCAGGCGGATCTACTGGGCATTCCATACCAAAACTTCATTGCTTTCCGCCGGTTTTCTTTCCGCACATTATTATTGCGGTTTTCTTAGAAACATCTACAGTAACTAGCCGATCAACAAAATTGATGGAACTCAAACATATAAAATACCGAAATGCGGCACGTAGTTCGTGTACTGCAGCAGCATGGATCGTAAACACTGCTCACTGAATGGAACAATTTACGAACTGGAATATGGAACTCGTATGTATATGCCGTAACATACTTGTACATACCATTACTGCGTCGACGTTATGGATCTTTTTCAGAGTTATTTGAAAGTAGTAATTATACCAATCCCACTGAAGAGAAGGCCATAAATATCTACAACCAATGCATCCATCAAGAACATGGTAAAAGTATGTGAATGAATCACGTATTAGTTGCGTATATAATTCAATAAGCTGGCAAAAACTTCGAGGTTTTAAGCGATTCAAACGTTTAGTTTTTAGCAATATCGCTAAATGATTTGGTATAGGATGCACGCGACAGAGTTATCAGCCTTGGTGCTTTGATGTTTCAACAACGGCAGAGATAAATGTTTAATAGTTGACACTAGCGCCTTCCCGAAATTTTATTCAAATTTAATTTTTCTGTACTTACTACTTTTTATTGTTATTTTGTGCAGTTTGTTCTGGAAAAATGTATTTTATACTTGAAATAGTTTGCAGTGTTTTGTTTGCCAAATAGATCAAGAATCCAAAGACCGAATTATTTTGGGCACGGTCGACGACCTGTTAGACGGATGGTCGCCCATGAACCCCCATCGAAATGTGTCCGTGTTTCCTTTGGATGAAACTCTAATCCGTCTACAGCAAAATGACGTTGATACCGTCGGCGATCTGCACGTGGACGAAAACACGTTGTCTAGCGACGAGAACATTCTTTACTTCAGGGTGCCTTTCCGTCTCCTTGAGCGCGCCGCACAGTGGGGAACTAGTGCGCTAGACAATACCCAGCTCAGTGAGTTGGAAAATCCGGTAGGCTCCTGGAGGACGATAGTGCAGCGTTTACTTCGTGCTGCCAATACGAGTGTCCCATGGTCCACTGTGGAAAACCGGATGAAGAAAGTTATTCAGTTGGATACGGTCCTGGCGGAGGTGAACGCTCACTTCTATCGCTAAAAACATTTTTTTGAAGTTTTTCGAAAGTTTTCGGATCCGAATTTTCAGAAGTTTTGTACTACAGATTGAAATTATCTATTTCTAAAAGTGTTTATTATTCATTTATAATCATTTACGGTATTATCAGTATCAGTAAATTTTTATTTCTTAAAGTAGATACCGTTTTTCTTCGATAGCTAAAAAGCTGTATTACGATTTCTTTGTCATTTTATGATTGATTATCAGGGTTACACAGGAGATTACGATACCGGGAAGCGTATAACATTCGGCGACCTTTCCCGAGCTCCGTATCGTTCGCGGTTTCTCACCAATTTTCTGTCACTTTTTAACGCCCTGCTCCGAGCATCTTCGGTAAAGTTCCAAGCCACAGCGACCACGAAGTTTGGCGCCATAACAACATCGTATCTCCTTAATCTGGACAAGACGATGACGCAGCTGGAATCGAACGGAGACGCCGGGCGGGCGACCCTGGCGGACTGGCTGTGGTGGAATGCCGTCGACCATTACCTCAATCGAAGGACGAACAACTGCGTCTGGCTGGTAAAGGGAGCCATGCCGCTAACCGTCTCCGGAATGTTTTTTAAGACGTACATACCAGACCAAGCCTTGCAAAAGGTCAGCGTAAAAGTTATTAACAAAGCCAACTTCCTGAAGAAATGTGCGTCGTGTGCGCTTTGGTATCAACACAAATCCACATAAAAAAGCGTATTGGTTTAATTACCGACGATTTATTCATTGCTTGCAACAGGCAAAAGCGCTGACATCCGACATTTCCAACGGGGTTCGCGACGCGGTCCTGCTGAAAGCGGCCTGGATGGACCAGGCCACCCAGGAAGCCGCGGTGGACAAGCTGAACCATACATTGCGGATGGTCGGTTATCCAGAAGAGTTCGTACGAAATTCGACTCTCCTCGATGAGCTTTATGCAAAGGTACACAATCTCCGGGCCGAAGTTGTTGGCATCAGAGCAGCGTATACCGTGACGGATTCGTAATAGAAGCTCCGCCCATGCGGTATTTCTCCATTGGTCCACAAAATAACTTTTCACAAAAATAGCAATTCCTGCCAACGTTATGCACTATCATAACGTTGGCAGAAGTATGTGCGTCTGGCGATGTTAAGACTTTTGCAGATTCAAGTGAAACCATCATTCTCCGACACATTGAGCACCATCGATCAGAGCAAGAGTTGGATCAACCTGCAAAAACTCTCGCTGATCAATGCCCGCGACAATCCGTTCGATCCGACCGACCTGACCAGCGCCAACGCCGCGATGGAAGCGGACCGTAATTACATTGGTACTCTGTCATGCTAAACCTGACAATCGCTGACAAAATATGATAGATTTATTGGGTTATTCACCATAACGTAGGTTAAACGCAAAATTACGCAGTTCATCATTTCAACACGTAATTTCAACACACAATATGATAATAAATTATACATTAGTCGGTTTTGTAGTTATTCGGGCGGCCCTCTTACAGCCACCCTTCTTCTATGCGGATGGCATGGACATCATCAGTTACGCCCGCCTGGGTTTTGTCATTGGCCACGAATTCACCCATGGCTTCGATATCGGAGGCAAGAACGGTTTTCAAAGAGAATTTGCATTTTCTCCAAAACGCTATAATCAATGTCGCGTTTAGGGAAAGATTACGGGAAAGACGGCAAACCGTTTACCTGGTGGACGAATACGACGCAGACAAACTACAGTGCGAGAAAGTACTCCTTAGTGGATTTCTACAACAATATCAGCACGCCAAACAACAGCGTGAACGGACGACTAACTCTCAACGAGAACATTGCTGACAACGGCGGATACCGAGCCGCTTATTTGGTTATTCTCAGTTGTTTATATTATTTTAGTTATCTGGTGTGCAAAACCGGATTTTTTTGCAGGCTTTTCATAACTTTATGCGTCGCACGGGATACCGTATCAAACTTCCGGGGTTAGAGGACCTGAATGAAGACAAGCTGTTCTGGTTAATCGCTGCGCAGGTGATCATTGTAAATGGCTAGAATGGACCCGGTTAACCGTATCTGTTTTTAGACATCCTGCACGCGCTCTCCATTCTCTGGGGACAGCTCGCACGCTCCCCTCCGTTTCCGTGTGATGGGGCCTTTCATGAACAACGCGGATTTCGGCAAAGCGTACAACTGTTCACTAGGATCACCGATGAACCCGCGGGTTAAAGCGTGGTAAAGATACTTATGCCTGGCACACGTGAATAATTAGCATTGTTACGCTATAAACGCCGATGAAATCTGATGCTTATTCTGGTAATGTGGCAGATACCACAAAAATGTAAAATACGTGGATAACGCTTGGGAAATTTCCGCGGAATAAATTAGAAAGAATAAATTTCAAAAAGTAAAAAAAAAACAGCTAAATGGGTAAAACAAACGTTGGTTTTTAACACTTCATTACGAGGAATGCGACGACCGGCAGAGTGAATTTGTAGTACGATGCCAAGGAAGTCATCAATATTACACCTTCCTCTTCGGCCTCACACTATGGCGAATGGCGTTTTGGTTAACCCTTATCGGCTATCCCTGGTTGCTGGTTATGTGCTCCACATTGTAGCATTCACTTTAAGTATAGGCGCATCTTTCAGTAGCTCCTTCACCAAAATGGCGTATGTGGCAAAAAATCCAGCCAGCTGCAAACAAATAAGTAACACTTTATTGGCGCACTATCGTAAACGGAGTGTGTTCGTTCAAGTCGGTAGCTGATACACTGATCAAAACATGCTGAGTACCAGGAAATTTAAAAGGTTGACTAAACGATTGGTTAACACAGATACATTGAATCATGGGTTGTTTCCTATCCATCAGACCCGCTAACTCGCTCGTCTTGAGGGGAGCGAAGCCGCTACCGCGACTTCTTGTTTAGGTAAATTTATTGTGTCCTTACTGCGGCAATTAACCCGCGGTCAATCAGGAAAAACCGGCCACCGGTCAACCGCGGCGGCATACATCGCACCGAGCGCAAAAAATTACGCAGACATTCGGTCTCAGATAAACTGCATCCCGAGTACGTGTCGTGCCACTCCAATGGCGCTAAAAATTTCTCCAGCATCATTTCCCACTGTAAAGAAGCAGAAAGCTGCGTTAACGCGTTATTGAGAGCTATATGTGGGACTACGGCAGCGAAAATTCGTAAGTGCGTCTGCGGACCAGAAATTCGGTAATAACATCAATAAACACTGTGCAACAGGTCAACAGGAACCGCACCGAGTTTAATAAACTGGCAATGTTAGGCTCGAGCAGAGAAACACTTTTTTCGCGCAAAATGTTTCCAAATAGATGCATCTATCTTTGGTGCTTTTATTTGATTGCCACTTAGACATTTCTCGCTTTCCAAACACTTGTATAATGCGGATTCGCAAACCGCACACCAGAAATGTATCTATCCTCTGCGTTGTTCCACATTAAACAATTTGTTGGTTTTTTTACTAATCTCATCTACATTTATCTATTTGTATAAAAACAGCTTTTATTAGGCAATCAGGTTTTGAGATATTTTTAATAACGCCGAGAAAACCGTGTCCCAGGAGCGAATCCACATTGAGATAATCTGTGGTGCAAAGTACCGTATTTACATAACGTCTAGAGACTAAGAATGAATGAGAATTATCCTGCCATTATGCAACTTTTGGCTTACTTACTTACTTCATCATGAAGCTTAATAGTCAGCACGATGGGGACCAGCATGGACAGTATGCACAGTCCAATCACGACCACCGGAACCAGCGCTTTTGCCGACCCGCTCAGTTCCGGATTGCGGAAGCTTTGCACGAAACCCAGCACCGTCAGACTGCTACAGGCAATATGCATGAGCAGTATGAGCGAGAACGCTTTATCCAGTGCATCAATGTAGCTGCGCACTTCCATAACCTTTTCTCTGATACCATCGACCATGTCCTCGGTTTTCCGCGAATGCACCTCCCGAATCATCGCAATTCCTTCCACAATACGCGAACACACAGTAGCCATGACCAAATACGACAGAAGCTGCGGAACGCCTATAAAGGGATACAGGAGGCACTGCCATGCCCACAGCGGCATAGTCAAGCCCATCACGCGGAAGTAGTTATCATCCATGGTCCGCGGCAGCGTGCTTAATGAATACTCGTAAAACGCCAATATCTGCTGTGAAATCTGGAGCAACGTGAAAAAGATAGTAAAGAACTCCAAACGCGACCCTCCCGCCCGCCGGGTGCAGGTAGCGTGGAACGCTTGCTGCTTGCAGACGAAGGCGGTTAAGATCAGCGCCGCGGCTTCGTAGGTGAACGCGTAGCGGCCAAACTCGATCAGGATGAGAATCCCCAGGGAAACTGTGGCGTGCGCCATGACCAAGGTGCTGAACAGGAGTAACAGGGTGACGCACAACCAGTAACAGCGTTTTAAGGCCTTAAGCACAGTGGTGCGAATCTTTCTGGAATGATGGTGGTGATGTTCTCCGGTGTCCTGGTCGCAACGCTGTGCGGCATTAAGGAACAAGAAGGCGCGCAAAACACTGTAGACACAACCATGGTTGCCTAGATTCGGCATTTTGTTCAACAGGAAGAAAACAAATGCCTTTTTTTATATTATAAAAACAGCGACGCAGAAGACAGACTCATGTAGATCCCGCAAAACATGCGACCATTGAGTATACAACATGCATGGGGTAGTGAACGCTGATGAGTGTCGTATAGTTTTGATAAAACGATGAACGCCCTATCAGTCCGCCCACTCGTACTATGTAGAATACTTACTGCATCAGCGGAATAGATTCATATACGCATGACAGCAAGGAAAAACAAACAAACCCGCAGTAATAAGGATTCCCCCTTTCTCATTGCTGAGCATGTCATAAACGCAGTTTATGGTAAAGTCCATCTGTACGTTTATCGATCGATCCCTTACTTTCGCTTCCGACGCATATAGAAAATTACTGCAAACTTCGCTTTCACACATTCAGCTTATGGTGCGTTGATTTTCGACCAAAGCTAACAATAAGCGCGAAGGTTCTCTGTTCAACCAAAACGGGATTTTTGTCGATCATGTCGCGGCCATGCTCAAATTTCACACAAAATCAATTATTATTAATTCTTAAATTGTATTTGGTTTAAAAAATATAATTACAACACATATTCGAATGTAAATTTTTTAATATAATGTAATTTCTTTAGTACAATCGTTTAAAAAATAATTATTAATTTCAAATTTCTTTCGTGGGGCAATCTTTAAGCGAATGATAAGGTCCTTGAAGGGGACCGTCCATGAATAAGAAAGCTTTGGGTGCAACGTCATCTGTCCGCTGGGATCATCGAAGAAGAATCATGGGTTAAGCGCGGTAAAAGTAATTTTAGCAGCCACAATAAAAAAATGGACAGTGATAAAAAAAACATTATAAATCAGCTTAAGGCGCCGAAATTGGAAAACAAACCTTAGCACTGGCATTAAGAACAGAATTTACCGAACGAATAAGAATAAAAGATTGATACCCAACATGGCTGTTCTTTGCGTACAGGTTGCGGCGCCCAGGGTCGCTTTCTACGAGATCGCCAAATCTTTATACACCATTTGCAAACATTGGTTTAGTGGGAAGAAAGCGTTAGAATAATTGGTTGCATTTTTTACTGGAATCGCTGCAGGAATGACAATAAATACAGAGTCTGGGTTATCAGTTTGCGCTGTGGCGACTCGGTTAAAAGGGCTGCTCGAATGTCGGAAATGGTCCCGGGAGACGGACTGTTCCACCTACAAATAGTTCAGCAGTTTTATTTGAAGTGTACAGTACTTCGCAAGACTACATCGAATTAAGTTATGTGGACTGTTACTAGACAACGGTAAACCACTGCTTTGCACCGTAGTGGTTACGCTTCAAGGAAGTCGCTTTGTCGGACATTCGTGCATTACTCACAGCATAAAGGAGAGTCGCAGAAACGCCCATAGTAAATTTTCTGGCGCATGTTTGGGGAGTGGGAAAGCGTTTAACCCATCCAGCAGTCGTTCGAGCTTGCTGCTCTCCAGCTCGGGACAAAATACTTCGAACATGTGGAGAACAGACTCCGCATAATCCGCTTCCGCTGCTCCGACGAAACCGAATGACCACCTAATCACGCTGATCGAGAAGGTGTCCTCGTAGGAAAAGTACAGTTTGGCATCCAGCACATGCTGCACTCTTCCCGTAGCCGCATGGCAGATTTTCGGGAAATTCATGCACTTTTTGACATCAAACTCACAGTTTTGAAGCAGAATATTATCGCATACTGTTGCGAATTCCGGAGGCTTGTACAGGAACAGCTTATACACATCCGGTTCGATAAAATCCAGGTAGTAAGACGACTGAGGGAAGTTTATTAATTCTCCAATATACAGTTCCGTATTGTCAGTGACGACCAACCACTGAAGCTTCAGCGACAAGAAATTGAATAACTCGACCATAGAAAACAAGCAGAATTCCCACTTTCCGCATAGATACAAGGTACGGCACTGGTTTGTAACAGTTCGCGCCAGGTAATGGGCGCAGGCAAAATTTCCCTTCCAAATCCACGTACTGTACACTGATCCCTTGTCAGGATTCATCGTATCGTAGTCAGGACGCGTTGGCACAATGGCGCACGACTGGATCATGCTGGTGTTTAACAGGTGAAGAAATGTCCTACTTACCCTGTAATGCAAAGCAACATACAATAACCTTTTCAACAAGGACTCCTTAATTAACCCAGAATTATGACCTTGTAGGGTATCACCAGGTTTGTTGCTCTAAATGTGACTCGTACAGGATAGAGGATCGCGTTAAAATCGGTATACAAAGTAAATCTGTGTAAAGGACCGCAAGATGACGCTAGTCCAGTAAATTCAGCTACGCAAATGTAGCAAAACCTGAATAATGCCGACCAAGAATGCATATGTCGAATAAAGCTGGAGAACCTTTCTACACTTTTATCGTCTACCTCTTGATGAAATTTTGGTGGAATATGTCCAGATATGAAAAGACGACGACTTGAATTTCCAAGAATAGATTGCAGAAGCACGGCTCATCATCTCGAATCTCTACGAATTTAGGAAAAAAATTTGAAGGCAAGACGGCGACGTCGACACTGCTCAACAGGTGCCGACTTTTAATCTTGTAAATTATACAAGCACCTTGATGGCGCTGTGCAAGCTTGTCCCGTAATTTCTATCGTTAGGGTACAGATAGCATGTACCAAGTATTTAGCGCGAAAGTTGCGCTGTGATCGACTGCCACTAAACTACGCCTAGAATGACAAATTTATTCCTCTCTAGATTTAAGATCATTATAAGGGAAAAAAATAGTATTTTATAATTTTTACCGATAGTTTATAATTTAGACCGGTATTTGCTATACATCAGCTATGCCAGAAACATCTACAGTGTAAATAGTGTTGTGTGGCGTGCCGTGGTATAAAGTGTGGCGTAACCTGCAGATTTGTATTTGTTCGGTATGCTAATGCGATAGAAATTAGGGGGGCCGCTTGTACTAACAATAAACAGATGTTCATAGCAAATAAGTTTTCTTAGTACCGCCATGGTGCATTTTATGAACACCTGAAGTCGTGAACTATTCCGTGGTCCACACGTGAGCAGTTCTTCCTCATGTAATTTACCATATGAGGGGCTGCCGATCGCCAAGCGTTAAACGCTCTCTGTGTAATAGGTTAACAACTTTAAATTGAATGAAGAGCTGTCGCTCGATAACGGGGCGAGCGTTCGTTTAAATTACAGTACCTCCAAGGAGTAAAAATCAGTGTTTCGGCACACCGACAATTTGCTGACCGCCACCTTGCTGACCAATAACTTGCGGACGACCTTTTGCTGAACGACAAAATGTTTGCCCGGCAATTTGTTGAAACGACAACTTGATGATAGAAAGGAAAAGCGGCATGAGCCAAAAGGAATATGACTCATATGAGGACATGATAAAAATTTTAATACTAAGAAATCTAAAAAACCCAGTAAACGCGCTTAAGAAACAAAGAAACCAAAAAACCAGGCCAACACGCAAACTGTCGGTAACAAAAAAGTTATCGCAAAACGTCGGGCAGCAAAATTATAGGAAAGCGGATTGTCGGTCAGCAGTCTGTCGGTTAGCAGGTTGTGTTAATCCGCAACATGTCGATCAGTGAATTGTCGGGCAGCAGAACGGAGGTCAGCAAATTGACGTGCTATCGCGTAGCTTAGCCGTCCTAAGTTCTCTCAGGTTTCTCAAGTTGTCTTAGGTTTCATAAGTTTTTTTTATAAGTCTTCCTACCTTTACAATGCTGAACAGTGCAGCTCAAGCCATTCAGTATCTGGTCGACGGTCGAGCGCTGGATAATTAGCAAGCGTTCCACAAAATCCACTATCCATTTCTCCACTGGACAGCAGCGCTCATCGTCGACCCCGTCGTCTTCCTTCCCCACTGACTTGGGATATTCAGGGGAGAGCAGCACTTCTACATACTCATCGTGAACACTGAGTAGCATCCCGCTAGTTTTTCTCAGCCAGAAATCAGAAAATCGTGGAGACGAACATGCTGTTCTGAGCCAGCGGACTGAATGCGGATACTGTACGGACGCGTCGAACATCAACACGTGCGCTTTTTCAAACGCATCCCGTGGTACCAGTGGGCCGAGGCATCCGCGCTTGCGGATCCTCTGTGTCATCGCTGTTGGTCCATCGATAATGGTGTAGCGAGCCGGCGTGGAATCCGGCTGGATGACCTCCACCGTGGCTATGGAAAACTGAAAACAACTGGACACGGAATTGTTCCCTTCCATACCCGCACAACAAACGCTGTCAATCAACCCAGCTGGTGTCCAAGACGGTACGCCGCCGTCCCGGAGGGCGATGCGGACGTCAATATCGCCCGAATTCAAGCGGCTAGGTAATTCTTCGGGTTCTTCTTCCTTCACGCTCCATGCGCGACCAAACGGAATATGCTGCACTGTTTGGCCATCTAGTTTAACATAAAGGCCGTGTGCGTTCACATCGCAGACGTATCCTCGCATGAATTCACCTGCATCTCCCAGTACATCCACAACAAAGGGATCATACAGACCACGCGTCAATCGCATGGCATACTCCGGTTGGTGTATGGGGAATCCGAGGAAGGTCCCCATGGGTCTGGGAGCAGGGATTCAGCTGCAGCTTCCCGACTGTCAGAGATTCATTATCTGCGTAGAATACAAAGGCTGCTCAACGGACACTGACTTAGAATTCAAAATTTATGTACTCAAGTCACCGAATTGTCAATCAAAAATTCGCATTGTCGTTGAACGTACACTATAGACTATAGACAATTGCACCGCACTCGTATTTAAGTCAGGGAAGCAGGAATAGAATTGTATCTTGACGTGCATTCGGCGATGCACAGTGGCGTGCCGGTCCCGATCGATAATCAACGCAACATACGCACCCATGGGATTCAGTTTGCCTGCCAAAGCGATCAATAGTTTCGGTCACTCAAGTCACAATCAGCTATCACTACTGCTGTTATAGATGCGCCTGCTGATGAGTGAGTGAGCGACCCAACAACCACTATAATCTTGTGCGCAGTGCACACAGCGCGCCCGCCAGTAGAACGTTTCGTACCACAGAAAAAAACTTTTACTCTTCTTGTAGTCATCTGTAGATAACCTGTAGACACCCTGTAGACCACCTGAGATACCCTGTATACACCCAAAACGCCTAAGAACCAGGTGACGACAGTATGTCTACGGTGGTGTGTCTACGGGCTTTCTACAGATGACTACCGGTGTATGTATACAGGCAGAACATCCAGTTGAATCCAGGAAGTGCTGCCTGTATACAGCGGTTGACACCTGTGGACAATCTGTAGGCACCGTTGTAGATAACGTGTATATATCGTAAGAAACTTAAGAATCCTAAGAATCCAGGTGGCTACCGATAGGACTACAAGGTGTTCACAGCTGTATCTACTGTGGCTACAAGAAGAGAAAAAACGATTCAATTTTTCCTTTGGTACGAAAGGTGCCAGGTGCGCCAGTTGTATGAGTGGCCGAACTACCAATGCGGTCCAATCGAATACATTCATTCGGATATGGACCACAAAAGAGTTAGAGACGAAGCCGGGACCGTTTTTGTATTTTGTGTGGCCTCGTTTATGGCAAGCGGGCGGCAGAATTTAACTCTTGAACGTTCAAGGTAAAGAAGGTATCCTATCATGCAGTTTCTTCAGCTAAAAAAATTTGGCGATTTACTGAATAAATTCTTATTCTAAACGCCAATGTTTTTTTCAGCTTACTGCACTATTGTTGTTTTTCTTCGCATATTTTAACTTAGATCAGTTTGCAAAAGCAGTGCGGTTTAATGTAGGGTTGTCACCCCACCAAGGTTTTGGAGGTGGTATAGATGATGGGAATGTGAACAGGGAGTGATGTGACTGGTGGGATAGATTGTTAATCTAATGATTGATTTCCGACATATTTTTCACAACAAAGTTTTTATGCTAGCTGGCATTTTTGCAGATAGTTTTACAAAATCAAATACTGTAACACCACATAAAAATGCCGGCATTAAAGAGCTGCAAGGTTTTGCAGTTAGAGTTGAACCACGTCACTCAAAGTTTACCTGAGTGAGTGACGGCGCAACTTTTTGCACGCTAGCATAAAACATACGTACACATACATAAACCATTAAGATGGCATATTCCATGTTAAAAATTTGCATATACGAGTCGATGATATTAGAATTATATATCGTTATGCGTACACTGTTACACAGCTTCCGCATGGTACGAAACACTACCGGATAGTGGTGTGCACTCCTTTTTGCGAGCAGTGTATCAGCGCCTTTACCGCTAACAAATGCTTCACTGTTGCTACTTGTACATCTATGCCGAGATTTAAAGTTTATTGAGTCTAGACTGATCTATCATACACAGATGCAGCCGCCTGTTTAGCTAGCTTGCAGATAATAATTATTATTAGAACATTAGCATGACTAACGTAAAACGTCATAACATGGAGTAACTAGCACCATATACGGAGCATGCAAGACGATGCAACATGCTAAGGATAAGCGTATGTTGAATGATATCCAACGAGTGCGTGACGGCAGCATAGCACTGTAAAATAGTGTAACTTCGAAGTGGCTGCAGCCTACAGGCTCCTTTTCATTCAGTTTAAAAATCTTTATTTTTGACGCTGACAGCGGAGTAACGATGATTTCTAAGTTCAGAACACTTTCAACTTTATTCAATATCGGCCGGTACGGCTGATCGGCGGGAGTGCAGACTGTAGCTGGTGTGAATGGCGTCCCCATTCTGGTGATTATATTGCCACAGTCCACACTGCGGTACGGAATTATAATAATATTCATAATTATTATTATGATTGCATAGTGCACTTTGAACTGTTGATGGCGTCGGTCCGTATGTGTCCAATAGAGTTTTGATCAGAACAGTGGTTTTGGCCTTTAGAACTATGTCCAGCAGACTTGACGAGCAGGAGGTTTCCAAAACCTCATTTAAAAGATGACCTGTCACAATGTTCTACATTTTTATTAGCAGTTCGCGGTCTTCAACTGATTTGCAAAAGACTGGGTAGGCACTTGTCTCCTGAACTCCTCCGTGTACAGTCGTGCTGACATCTAAGCGTTTTACGGTTATATACAATTCACACGGGACACATCGAATACAAAATTAATATTTATTGTACGGACGAGCAGCGCCTAATCAGTTGCAAAACCCGCAGGGCGCCTCGTTTTGATGCTTACGAAAACGGCAAGAATCCGTTACGGTGCATAACCTCAAATGGATTCCGGCTAGTTTCCCCCAAAGCACATCGTTCTGCACGGGTTTATTAATCCATGGAATTACATTATGTGTTTCGCCTTGTACCCTGATTGATCGATGGGGTCCACGGAGCATGCGTTTGACACTACATGTATTCAAAAGGCTGGACCAACGATGCTGATTGGTGGAGTAGCATGTGGTTTGCTTGGCGTGTAAATTTTCTCTGGCAGTTAATAACCCTGTCCATACGCCAGCACGTGTGTAGGTGGGTGGGGTCAACTGTCAAACTGACACCATCCAAAACCACCCACTAGGGCGTGGTGACACGTACGTATTGTCTACGTAGTGTCTGCGTGGACCATAACTAGTTATTTACCGTAGCTTCCCCTTCTTCGTGGACAAGCACCTAATGTAGGTAAGCTGCTGGCTTTTTATCTAATTGGCAAGCATTCATCTCGGTCCCTGTGCATTTGTGCATTCAGTGCCGATCACCGTCGGGACGAACACCACGTTATCCGTAATCATTAACACGGAAGACCATCGCTACGAATCTGTCGATGAGAATTATTTGTAATAAAATGTTAAAAACTACCTGGCTACCACTCTCAAAAAAAATAGGACCAATGGCAATAAGTATTATATCCCATTGAAATTATTAATGTTCGAATATAATAATGTAAAGTGTGTTCGAATATGTAAATAATAATACGTTCACATAGTATTATATCCCATATTAATTCAAAATGGGTGCCTTTAATAAACCAGGGTTCTAGGGGGTCTAAAACGGTTTTCTATAAAATAAACTTGAAATAACTAACCAGTAAAGTTGTGTATTTCGGATGTTTATCATATAGATAAACAAACGAGTGCCCTGACAGTGGCCCCCTTATTTTCCTACTTTCGGATTCCGCTGCCAACTGTCAGATGTTCCTTCGGTCAACACAAGATGTTTCGACCAAAGGAACATCGGACAGTTGGTTTCGCCGCTGAAAAATGTACGCCAGAGGCCGTGGAAGAACTAGACGAAATAAACACTGATATGGCCTATTATCACGAACATTCCAACGGTCCAAATGTCCGCCGGACGTCTTGTCGTCAGGAAGTTGTTGTCGGTTACACACGTGCATGCCTATGGAAAGTGGAGACAACCGCATGTCAATAACTTACAATTAACCGGCAGGCGCTAGTGGTTTCATGACGGCTCGTTGGCCTAAAAGTAGATCTTTCTTGCTCTTCCGTCGAGACAAAGTGCTTCTCACGCAAAACTTGTCCAGAGTCTGTTCAAACAAATACCGCATAACCGGCGTTCTTATGTTTTACGGAAAATTTCCTGGTCGTCGAAAATAAAGCCAACGCCTTTCAGTTTCTTGCGCACTAAATTTCGCGCGACTTGTGATGTCAACGGTTGGGAGATATCTGAACGCCACCCGGATCTGTGCATGCTGTTCTTGGGATAATTCTCTATCCATGTTCGCCAGTTAAAAATTTCGTGGAACATACGTCTCCCGCGGATTTTTCAACTTGTGAACATGTATACTACGTTTCTACGAACGCAATCTGCGTACCATCGGCCTACAACACGCCGCATACGATGACAACGGTGGTCCGCTTACGCGCTCCACAAGTTTGTTTTTGCCACGGAAATGAGTGGCAGTGGAATTGCGTATGTATTTTTTTAAACTGAAAACTACCCAATTTTCACAGTAAATAACTACGTGTCTACGTATACAAACTTAATAAATCATATTTGTAGGCGGCCAAATCCTGTTGGTAAGGATGGATTCCAGTCCTTGAGTATTTTAGGTCGGTGTATTAATTATTACACCGACCTAAAATACTACCAGGAAGGGATTTATGGTCGGCATGATCCGCCAAATAGATGCCGGAAAAAGCAAGAGCGATCCTGGAAATGCAAAATTTTTAAGGGAGGCTGTCCATTGTTTATTTGAAGCTGATTATGTGGGTAGAGTTATGCGTTTTCGTCCAGATTGCGCGACTACGCAGTAGAAATCGGTTAACGATAAATTATGCTCCTTACTATCAAATCGTGAGCTGAAAATAATAATTACCAGCTCTCCATAAAAGTAATAATAAAATAATAATTATCATTCTCTCCTTAAAATATAATTACCAGCACTCTTTGGCAAGCTTAAATTATTAAATAAAAAATAACTCCGTATTCTTATGTTTGTGAAAGCACTTATTGATTGATGCCTGCAAGGCTGCACAGCATATCATTTTACTCGTACGTCAATTTTTTTAAGTAACAATTACTTATTACACAGTACACACTATTTTACACACCGTTTTTTTTCGCTGGTTGTAATTATTCCTGAAACAACTGTATATCGGGATGTAATTAAAGAAGCACTTGCTAGTAGGCCAACAGCGTCAAAAAAGACAAAAAAAAACAAAGTTAGAGAGTGAGAGTGGGTATCAGCCGAGCACTTCGCCCAAATCATATTCGCCCATCAATTCAACCCTCGACTCTCTTATGAACCTAGGTTCAAAAACATTTTTAACAATTTATCACCTTCGTTCATAACGTAGGCCATCACCTTCGTCCATAACGTAGGCCTACGTTATGAACGAAGGTGATAAATTGTTAAAAATGTGTAGTTAAATAAAAGATTCCTTCGGAATTCAGTTTCCTATTGTGAGACGTGAAAGCTTTATCGGCTTTGGATCGTTATGCATGGTGGGAGTCCACGTTTTTGCCGTTTTGGAGCTTTCGTTGTGGTAGTTCCCTGTTCTGCTGTGAGATGACCTTTCACCCCGTCTAATCAAAGTTGTTAGCCTGCTGTGCCGATGCTGCTCAGAGCATCAGCCCGACTGTTAGAAGGTTTCTGTCCATGGTTTGCTTTGAGTGGATAAACCTTACTCACCAAGCATGTGTCGCTGTAATCCGTATTTCCCAGCTGCTTAATAAAATAATGTGAGCAGAAAAGCCCCAAGTACTCCTAGTAACGCAGTTGTATCTGTTTGCAGGTGGAGCACTTCGTCTTCCGATACAATTTCCGATGTTCAAACAGGGAGCATCGCAGCGGAGTAATAACACACATTTTTCCCTTATTAACATTCTTCCAAAGGCTCCTAAAAAGGGGTGTTGGAGCGGCAGTAAACGACACCCTGATCAGATTGATTGTTATTTTGCAATCCGAACACTGACGTCGCTATATACCTTCGTGCACTACAGATATGCACCACAAAAGTAGTACAATCGGAGAACGACAATTAATTTACACAGTTGATAATCTAGAATGCTTCTAACGCACGACGTTCCCAGTGGGTGTCGGGCCAATGTCCGGCAGTTTGTACTGTATAAGTCTTGAGTGCATTGAACAAATCTACAAAGTTATAGATAATTCTAGCTGAGCGTAGGATACGAGTCTACGACTTACTCGTATTCCCTTGCAAATATTGATCGCTGTGGTATTATTAAAAGCGAAACTCTCGTAAGTGTGGGTTATCGATCGAATCGGTACGTGAAATGTATCGGCAAACCGACGACAGGATCCTGTTAGCATGGAACGCTGCAAGCACATAACGTTTCTGTATAGTGTATACATACATGCATCCAAACCAGATATGTTTATTCTATTTCCGCGACCCCTAAATACACACTATCCTACGCTGTACCTAGTCCACTCAGGGTCTGAATGGCTTGAAATACATTGTGACAAGTCGTACTCCTCTCATCTTTCAAGTGAGATTTTGTTAGACAGCCTGGGCATCAAACTTGGATTCGTCGGAAAATCTGTGACTTCACTGACGCAGCCATACAGGTTGTTCACTGACGCATATTATTCACCTCTGGATAAAATATTTTTCTTTTGAATGAAAACTAACGAAATTGATGATAAATAACGAAATTGGGTTTTCAGTTTCCGTAGACACCATGTTTATTTTACGTTATTAACGAATTCCTGATTTGCTTCGTGCAGGAAGTATAAGGTTAAACTGCGTACCGTAATCGACATCACTGATACAATGCCTATGGGAAAATGTCTTATGTTCCCTCTACACAGGCCAGAATACTCCTTACAATCTGAAAGTGGTCGGTATGATCCATTTGTTGTGGATGTACTGGGAGCAGCTGGTGAGTACATGCGAGGATATGTCTGTAATGTGGATGAACAGGGCCTGACGGTTAAGCTGGACGACCTTACGGTGCAGCATGTCGCTTATGGTCGCGTATGGAGTGTTAAAGAACCCGATTTCGGAGAATCAACAATGAAGCGGAACTCGGGTGATATTGACGTTCGCATCGACCCCACAGACAGTGGCGTGACGTCGTGGACCCCCGCTCGATTAGTTGACAGCATTCATTGGAGTAGGGAATGGTACCATGACTACCATCGTAGGTCTTGCCGGTATTCTGTAGTCACAGTGGAAGTGTCCCAACCGGATACAACCGTTGCGCAGTACACCGTCATTGATGGACCCACAGCGCTGACACAACGGGTGCGTAAACGCGGGGATCTCGGCCCAGTGGTCCAACGAAATGCCTTTCAGAAAGTTCTCGAGCCCATGTTCAATCCGTCAGAGAAATATCCGCATCCCGTGCGCTTTTTGAAAACAGCGTGTTCGTTCCCACGATTCCATACATTCTGGCTGAGAGACACTCACACGATCTTACTTGGCCTTCATGATGAGTATATGGAGCTGCTGCTCTCCCCTGTGCGAGCTAAACTTTACAACATGTTGAAAGAGGACTACATTGCCGGCAATGGCCGCAATGACGATTGTGCTCCAGTGCGGAAATCGATAGCGGATTGTGTGGAAGGCTTGTTCATTATGCAGCGTTGGACAGTCGACGAAATACTTGGTGGATTGGTCTGCACTGTTCTACAGTCAGAAGGTATTACAG
The DNA here is from genome assembly GCF_019649055.1 of Paramacrobiotus metropolitanus. Classification (NCBI taxonomy): domain Eukaryota; kingdom Metazoa; phylum Tardigrada; class Eutardigrada; order Parachela; family Macrobiotidae; genus Paramacrobiotus; species Paramacrobiotus metropolitanus. The sequence goes on from NW_026570264.1 coordinate 261,550, forward strand.
TAAAACATAGGAATACCAGTAACAAATATTCTATTTTATGGCTTCTCTAGAAACAGCGGAATCCATTCCCGCTCGGAATTAATGTGATCCTTCACTGCCAAAACCAGTAAAGGATCACTTCTTTACACATAATGTGCTTTGACAACGTTACGATTTTGCAGAGTTTCGTGACGGTGAGCCATGCTTTAGTGAGCTAATCTTGGAAATTCAAACCCTGATCTACTCGAATCTGGACATATTCCATCAGAATTTATTTAAAAGGTAAACACACGGTGGTGCTTTGACGAATGTCTTAACAAATGCCGTCTAGATAGCGCAAGACAGTTTTCGCAGTATAATGCCTTGTTCGAATTATCGGACCTACGTTCGTTACTAAATTTTTGAGTTACTCTTCTGTAATCAGTACATTAATCGCTCCAGCTGTAGTGGAGCCGTTGAGGGGCAAATACGATTTTAACAATTCTTGGACATTTTCGTAGAAAATTGTGGTGCAGTCATACCTTAACATTTGACTAGAGAATTAAGGATTAAAAGTGTTATCTTTGCTTTCTGCCTATCTTTAGTCAAACAAAGTATGACCCGTGGTTCTATGGGCGAAGGAGGACATTTTTTTACATTTTGACGTCTCTTCCGTCATTGCCAGTACTTATCGTGCATGAAAAATAATTATTGTGCATGAAAAATTGATAACCAGGTTTTACGAACAGACAGTAAGGTTTCTTCAACAAAACTAAGGTGGTGGTAAGAACAATTTGAATAAACGCTATCCTACCAGTCAATCGATTCTTTGTGGAAAACTGAACGAAGTGGCTATTTTGCCGCAGTGTTTGCGGCTAAATAGCCAGTTGGCTATTTTGCCGCACTAGGGTGGGCGAAATAGCTTGTTGGCTATTTTACCGCACACTGCGTTAAAATAGCTGCTCAGCTATTTTGCCGCACTATGGTCGGCAAAATAGTCAGTTGGCTATTTTGCCACACCATTATCGCAGCCTGTCTCGCCGCACGCTTTCACACCTATAGCCCATTTCGTACCACGCTATAAAATGGGCCCGTCTTTTTGTTCCACGTAATCCAAGTATTCCTATGTATGCCACAAGTATTCTTCCCGTAGGCTGTCCGTGTTTATAAGCGCATTTTAGATTTCACAAAACAAGTTCCGTCCAGTTCCACATTCGGGTAGAAGTTGGCGTTACGGGTTGATTTACGTCCGTTCGCGACGTAAGGCGCCGTAACCCAACGTCGTTGGCTGACGCGTAAAAACTACCTGCCTTACGTGGATCTGTGCAACGGCTCAGCCTGACTGAGCGAGAAGGCAGCGTATGCTGCCTGTGGATCTTTGTTGTGTGCTCTAACCGCCTCCCCGCGAGAAGGTTGGTCACGCTCTCGGCACTCTCGATTCGATTTGTGTTTCCAGCTGTACGTCACTGCAAGTGTGCATCCGTACAAGCATTTTAAACGCCGTTTTAATAGTCTGCTAACGTACTGTCTATCTGACGCGGTAGTTTCTAGTGAACGGAGCCTAAACCATGTGAAATCTAAAATTCCCTATAATGTACTGTATTCTTCAGTGTATTTGAGTAGGTTTCTTAGCCTTCTTAGGTTTTGAACTACAGGGGTGCTGTGCCAAGTTCGGGCAGTTGCGTAAAATAAATTATAAATATTCCCGTACGCCATTTTACTTTTGCTTCTTCACTTTTCCAGTATAACTTTTCCTTGCAAATCCAACAATTTCAAATGTTTAATCGTTTGATTTGATAATAAGGAGCCAGCGGAACTTAAGGGGCTGAGGTGGAGGTAATTTTTCGGGGGCTTATAACTGGACCAATTCAAAATGTCTTAACAAATATTCTTGCGCGAACAATTTCGAAAACAGTTGAGTTACCCAGAAGTTTTCAAGGGTCGGCATAGGGACCTTGCAACATCAGAGCTCGAGGTGACCTCGGAACAAGGTGCATTTTCCATAGACTTGTATGTTAAAAAGTACCTACAGGGGAATGCGGCTGCCTAGAGCACCGATCCCATTAGGGAAGATTTTAGTGTTTAAACTGAAGGAACGGAAAGACCCTTAGAAAACACAGCACACACCTCGTAGTTCTTAGCCTCTACCAATTTTTAAATTTTCGTTGAAGGAACATGATTATTTTGTTCTAAGCAGTGCAATTTTTGCACAAAAAATGAAACTAGAAATTCGGCTCGTTGTCCTTGTACATCAGCGTTTTGCATAGAAGCAAAATTACCTAAGGTGGTCGAGGGTAAGAACTATTTTGTAAGAATAAACTAGGAAAATGCACTTCTTCGTGCATTGGTAGACCGGAGCGCAGCTTGGAGTGAGAAATAAAATTTTTGTTTATTCGTAGTAATTTATTTTGATCTCACAAGCAACCGGCACGAATTAATGTAAAAACCAGTATTCATTAAAGGTTAATTTAGATCAGCGGTACGCATTGTTGGTCATTTCAAACGGTTCAGCCGTTGTTCTTCTTTTATACGTTGAATAGTGGTTCTTTTAGTTTTAATGCTAGTGAGCAATGAGAACGGAAATGTAGGCTCTAAAGCCAAACCCTTCCAAGACTTGACTCGGGACAGGGCAACGTAGATCAGTCCGGAGGCAATTAAAAATATTAGACTTAATTGGCAGAATCAGAGGAATATTTGCAACTGCCCGAACTTGGCGTAGCACCCCGTAAAACAGCACGGAATACAGGCCGAATTCATGGGAATGCGATAAGATGTTGCAGGAACACAGCAGCCACAAGTTCGAGATAAGAGAGTTGCATTTGACCTGAGATGGTTTAGTATCGCCCTATGCCATGGTAGCACCTACCACCGTCCGGTAGGCTCCCTCCGTTGGCTTCAATTTCGGTGCCGGGTGGTAAGATGGAATGCACTTCGTAGTCTACCGAACTCGTGGGCGCAGTGGTGCAACCAAGGCTGCGGCTTTCAGGTTTGCCGCAACTACTGGGCCACCGACATTATGACTCTGATGCCAGTTCACGTATTAAGCCCCGGTTCGAGTTACATGCCGGGTCAACGGTGGCGTACGCGCACTGCTGAGGTGATCCCCCACATGGCAGCGCTGGGAACGGCACAGCTGGGAACGGCACAGCCGGGAACGGCACAGCCGGGAACGGCACAGCCGGGAACGGCACAGCCGGGAACGGCACAGCCGGGAACGGCACAGCCGGGAACGGCACAGCCGGGAACGGCACAGCCGGGAACGGCACAGCCGGGAACGGCACAGCCGGGAACGGCACAGCCGGGAACGGCACAGCCGGGAACGGCACAGCCGGGAACGGCACAGCCGGGAACGGCACAGCCGGGAACGGCACAGCCGGGAACGGCACAGCCGGGAACGGCACAGCCGGGAACGGCACAGCCGGGAACGGCACAGCCGGGAACGGCACAGCCGGGAACGGCACAGCCGGGAACGGCACAGCCGGGAACGGCATAGCCGGGAACGGCACAGCCGGGAACGGCACAGCCGGGAACGGCACAGCCGGGAACGGCACAGCCGGGAACGGCATAGCCGGAACGGCACAGCCGGAACGGCACAGCCGGGAACGGCACAGCCGGGAACGGCACAGCCGGGAACGGCACAGCCGGGAACGGCACAGCCGGGAACGGCACAGCCGGGAACGGCACAGCCGGGAACGGCACAGCCGGAACGGCACAGCCGGGAACGGCACAGCCGGGAACGGCACAGCCGGGAACGGCACAGCCGGAACGGCACAGCCGGGAACGGCACAGCCGGGAACGGCACAGCCGGGAACGGCACAGCCGGGAACGGCACAGCCGGGAACGGCACAGCCGGGAACGGCACAGCCGGGAACGGCACAGCCGGGAACGGCACAGCCGGGAACGGCACAGCCGGGAACGGCACAGCCGGGAACGGCACAGCCGGGAACGGCACAGCCGGAACGGCACAGCCGGGAACGGCACAGCCGGGAACGGCACAGCCGGGAACGGCACAGCCGGAACGGCACAGCCGGGAACGGCACAGCCGGGAACGGCACAGCCGGGAACGGCACAGCCGGGAACGGCACAGCCGGGAACGGCACAGCCGGGAACGGCACAGCCGGGAACGGCACAGCCGGGAACGGCACAGCCGGGAACGGCACAGCCGGGAACGGCACAGCCGGGAACGGCACAGCCGGGAACGGCACAGCCGGGAACGGCACAGCCGGGAACGGCACAGCCGGGAACGGCACAGCCGGGAACGGCACAGCCGGGAACGGCACAGCCGGTTCCAGTCGCCGGCCGCGAATCCAAACATTGCCGTCGCACGGTTCCACGGCATGCAGCAGTAGAACCGTGCGACGCGTTCATAGGAATACATAGGAACACTTGGAATACTTGGATTACGTGGAACAAAAAGACGGGCCCATTTTACGGTTCTACTGCTGCATGCCGTGGAACCGTGCGACGGCAATGTGCATGTTCCGTTCCCTGCTCGTTGTACCCATCCGCCATCTCCGTTCCCCAGCGTCGTGCCGGGCCAGGCCGATTCGTGCCCACTGGGCCTCCGAAGTTCTGGCCGACTATATTCCATCCCCCTCGATTGGCTCAGTTCTGGCCGAGCTAACCTCCGGCAAATCTGCCGGCTGGCTAATTTCCCTCCATATCCGGGCTTATGCCGTAGTTCCCGCACCATCTTCCATTGCCTCTTCCATGCCTCCCTGCCTCCGGCGGGTTCGGTTGGGGCTGTCCGTACTGTGGCGGGGATGCAGGGCAAGGCCGAAAGGTGTCGAGTTTACGGCCAATGCGTGTCCGGGCGACGCGAATCCTTATTTCACTTACACAGGCCAGCACGAACATCACCTTTCCGGTAGGCGAATCGAGCCGTAAACTTGGCCATTCAGATATCGATCGGCCAACCGTCCTTTGGTTCTTCTGCCGTCGATTCCTAGCATTATTCCGCCACCCTAACCCTCTAAGTCGGAGCGCAGCCTCGCCTGGCACATTTGCCAGCAGCTGGAGAACAACGGCCAGCCTCGGTCGCACGACAACTGGAAGGTAAACCCTGCCAACCATAACGGACGGTGCGGTGGCCCACGCTAGCGCGAAAACGACATCGGACCCAAGCCCGACATCAGCAAAACCCGTCGGAAAGTGACACCCGGACAACGGCGGCCAAGACTACAACGACCGACATCGAGGATGATCCTTGCCGCCGACATAAACTAATCCGGCCTCGGCGAGACGCCAGAAATACGGCGCCGGAGTAACTGACGGAAGAAGAACCGCGGTAGTGACGCGATCGACCGGGTTTTGCAGCAACCCACCGGAAAATCCGGGAGGCGCCGTGCCGGGCTGATATCAAAAGTTCATCCTGTCGGGTGTGCCGCAATCGTCCACCACGGCGATCAGGTTCCTCGTGTTAGGCTGTTTCTTCCGCCGGTCAGATCCATCGCTCAGGATGGTTCGTGCGGCCGTGGCGTTTGATCTTGAAGCCTCCTATCTGTCCCCGTCTGTTTAGACTGTCCGTCCGGCTTCGGTGGGTTTGTCCGCCTCGCCGCATCGGTAGTCTGGGGTGCCGTGCCGTTCAATCCCACCGAACCGAGGAAACGCGAAGTAGCACTCCGCGGCGCCGATCTGTCGTCAGATTTGTCTCCAAACCGGCTACTCGTTTCTCAAGCTGTTCCGTTCGGTGTATCATTGTTCCAAGTTCCTGTTCTAGGTTGACGTGTTTCAAAAAGACATGTGTCTGCTCCTTCGGATCTTTGACAATTCATGCGATGAACTCGGTTGACTTGACCAGAGATTTTTTGAGCTTTTCCTTGTACGCGTCCCTTCTTTTCTTGCCGTCCGAAGCTGTCGCTGTAGCATCTCTATTAAACGCTTCGGTTCTTTTGCTGCACTCCTGCCTAAGGTAGACGCTCTCGGTCGCGAAAATGTCCACCCGTTTTTGTAGTCGGTCGGTGACTTCTGCTATGTCCGCATTCTCCGTTCTCAGGGTGGTGATAGTTGCATACTTTTCCGCCAAAGTTGCCTTCTTCCGGTCCATCTTGTTCCGGGTGGCTGCTAACTGGACTACCAGATGAGCCGATTATCCGTTTATCGTGCCATCGGTGATCTTGTCCGGCGGTCCGCTAAGTTTCTGGAACTGATGGCCTTCCGGCGTCTGAAATACCGGTTCGTTCGGGTCGAGTTCTGTCCGCCCTCGGTGTTGATTCCGGGCTGCCGTCTGCCAGAAACAATGGAACAATTCCGGCTCGAACAGTGTTAACCGGCGACGGTATGGCCGACTCGCCCGTCAAGCGGTTGACTTAGCTCTCGGTCGAACTCTGCCGAGTGACCGTTGGTGCAAGCTGGTCCGCTCCAACCGGGCCGGGTGATCCGGCTGCCGTGCCGGGTTGCGATCCCCACTGCGGATTCCGCTACCCGTTTTCCGGATTGTGCGTTTCCCGGCTCGGTTTGGTCCGCAGTGTCCACCGGGACGCCGGGTAGCCGAGCGGGCGTGTGTGATGCTCGCCCTTCTTCAGAGTGCTGTCCATGCGTGTCCGGAGGGTGTTCCGTCCGTTTTGCTAAGTGCGGTCCGACTAAAGTGTCAGCTGGCTACAGACGTCTGCAACCGTCCAAAACGACCGGCGGTCGTCTCTAAGACGACCGCCGGTCGTTTTTGACGGTTACAGACGCGCACTACGCAAAATTCGCAATAAATGACTAATATCTGTCCGGTGTTAGTTCGTTATGGCAAACAAAATTATTCTGATAAATTTTCGGACACATAAAAACATTTCTTACCTTTGCCAAAATTTTAAATAACACCAACATTACTTTCCAGTCTAATGAAATCGACTTTTGATCGTAGGTGCACCTGAGGCGAAGGCGACAATGTCTTTTGTCTCGTCTATGTTAACGTAACCTTCTGTATAACCCAAAATTCTTTTTACTTGCATGAATATCCAAACTCGTAGCGTAGCTCGCACGCTCGTTACACGTTCTTTAAGAAATAGCAAATCCAAAAAAAATTGCCAGCACTAGTTGTTAGCCTATCATGTCGAGGGAACCGATAATTAGTGCGGGCATTTTAAAGAAATGTGTTGGCAGAGTTGCCTCTTATTACGGAGTGTTCCTTATTAAAATTATCCTATTCCCGTCCATAGTGCGGCAAAATAGCTAACGAGCTGTTTTAACGCAGTGTGCGGTAAAATAGCCAACAAGCTATTTCGCCCACCATAGTGCGGCAAAATAGCCAACTGGCTATTCCGACGCAGTGTGCGGCAAAATAGCCTGAGGGCTATTCAGACCTTATTGTTATGCTGCGGCAAAATAGCCATAGCCAAAACTAAATTTAGTACGCCAAAGCATGTAGTATAACTATACTGTACTTCAACTGGATAGGCGGACCTCCAGTCAAACTGACGAAATGACCGGTTCAGTTTGTCAGTTCGGGACACCAGTCGCTCCAGTAGAGGTGTTTCCATCAGCTTCTACTGAAGTGTACCATTTCCTTTATCATCATAACATGTCATAACTGCCGGTTGTTACGATACGTTGCTTTGCGTTACAGGGTATGTAAGGCAACTCAACACCTGCTAGACTCACGTATAATCCAGTCGTGTGTCATTATGCCTACGCGGCCTCTCAGTGAAGCTCTGCATCCTGATGCTAAGACGTCAACATACAGTACCTGGATGTGGAAGGGAAGTTTCGCCTACACCCACTACCTGGCTCGAACTGTCACGAGCCACTGCCGTACTTTGTGCCTCGTCGGAGAAAGGGAATATTGCCTGTCTTTCTTGGTCGACTTACTGAATTTCTTGTCACTGAAGCTAAAGTGGCTGGTCGTCACTGACAACGCGCAGTTGTACATCCATGAACTGTTTGATTTTCCTCAGCCGACCAATGTCTTAACCTTGACCAAGGCGGATGTGTACATGTTGTTTCCTTACAAGTCTCCAGAATTCCGAACAATATGCGATAATATCCTGCTGCGAAATTGTGTGTTCGATGCGAAGGAGTCCATTAACTTTCCTATAATATGTGACAACGGTAGTATGATGGACATTGACAACGAACTGTTCATCCGATACGAAGACACATTCTTGATCAGCGTGGCTCATTGGTCGTTCAGTTTTGCCGGTACAACGAAAGCGGATTATTTGGCGTCAGTTCGCAGGATTTTCGAAGTAGGTTGTCCAGAACTGCAGACCACAAAGGTGTATCGTCTTCTGGATGGCTTAAACGCTTACCCTGTTCCCAAACATTTGCCAGAGGATTTACTGTGAGCGTTTCTAAGGGCTTCTTTTGTGCTGTAAGTCAATACTGATTCCTTGCCGTCCGTTTTGTGGCTTCTAGCAACTGTTTTTGCAGTAACGCAGCGTTAAAGTCAAAGAATTCATTTATAAACCAAATTTTCTTTGCCAGTTGGTAGTCAAGCCAGTCAGCATTTCATTACGCAGATCTATATTTGGCGCTTAATGAAGGCTATATTAGCGCTTAGAACTATATTTATCGTAATGAGAACTTGTGTTCTTTACGGCAGATCGTCCTTACTGCAGGGGCTCGTTCGACACCAATCTCCAAGCAATTCTGGTTATTCTTATTTAACAATTTAGTATTTTATAATTATTTGACAGGCATCAGCCATGCGAGATGCATGTAACGCGTAAGAGTATGGCGTGACGCGCCATTTTATAGGGTTTGGCGTAATATGTGAATGCAGGTACATCTTTCGCTCTCTTTAGGATAAAATAAATTAAAATTAAAGATCTGCAATTTGGATTTAACATCTTCTGCCGATTGTTCAAGTAGTAACTCCATATTGCAGTGTAATTAATTTTTGGACGGGCTCGCATACGTTACTAATAAGCACCGCAGTTTAAGCATTTGATGGAGAGCCGAGTTTCTCAGTCGTCGAAAATGAACTTCAAGAAGACAAGAACAGCAGCTCTATGAGTTCTTCGGCAACACTGGGTGCTCAGTAAAGTGGCTGTTGAACTATTTGTAGGTGGGACAGTCCGACTCCGAATACCATTTCTGACATTCGGACGGCCATTCTGACCGAGTCGCCTCAGCGGAAACTGGTGACCCAAACGTTGCATCTATTACCATTCTTGCAATAATTCCATAAAAGAGGCGTTAATTCTGCAGTAAAAGGAGCCTTGAAAATCTAGGTTGATTTATTGTTTTCTTCCATGAAAATTAATTACGGCGCTACTGCCAGATGAATACATTGTATCGGCCCTTACAACTCTTTTGGTTTCATAAAGATGAAACTACTGCAAACCTTGCAGAGCAGCCTGAATGCTGCTCATGCAAAATAAAAGGATCCGAACGTTTTTTCACAACTCTCAATGACTTAGTCGTAGAGCCACTATAACGAGAATAAAACTTATTTATCATCTTTCAATAATTAGATTCTCCACGTTGAAGCATTGATGTTAATTACCGGTGCTTCTTTCAGTAGTTTCTTGACTAAAACAGCGTAGGTCGCAAAAATCCGGCCATCTACGAACAAACATGCACACTGCATTCGTTAACATTGGTAAGTCCGTACACACAACTGATACAAGTTATGCACAACAACGGGCTACTAAACCGGTGGCATTACCACTTTCCCATGGAAAAGGGAATTGTGTTTGGCGTGGGATATTACCTGTGTAACTGTGTTGATACTCTGCCTCCCGCTCGTATTTGAATCAGACTAGTGTAAAGGCCCGAGCGGCAGCTAACCACGTACGCCGAGCCGAGAAAGCAAGAAAGTACAGCTTCCTGTCGGGGTGATACGAGTTTACGGCTGTCGGCTTTGAGACTTTCGGTAGTTTTGGTACATCGGGCAAAAGATTTCTTAACGAGATTGGGAAGAGGGTTTCGCTACAAACCGGCGAGATTCGTAGCATAGAGTTTTTGAAACAGAACATCTCTTTAGACATTCAATGTGGTAATTCTGCATCGGTAATCGGTACCGTTGAAAATGCTGTATTGCTTAATCGTAATTAGATCTTGATATTGTTATCGCGCTATTGAAATAAAGTACATTCTAAACCGCTCGCGTTTCCTTAAGGGATTTGGCCCGGTACATAGCACCAAATTCGTGTACATACACGGGAACTTTCGTTGTCGCGCACTTCCAAACACTTTTTTGGGTCGTTTTTTGACATTGTGTAGCCAAATGATTTGTATACTCGTACATAGGCGTGAAATCCGTTTTTGCGCGCAACATCCGGTTCGGGATTTGTGGCTGTTAGAAAATTCCAAAAAGTTTAAATGCGTTCAGTTGTACCAGAAGTCTCATTATGGGCCGATCCATTTCAAATTTTGCAGGTAAATGCGCGTAACCATGACGATCGTTCTTACACCGATTCACTGTTCTAGCATGCTTTTCAAATTTTATAATGAATTTCAAAAATTTTAAAATACATTTTAAAATTCGAAAAAAATTGTGGAAGTCTGGATCCGTGTAAGAACGATCTTCATGGTTATGTGCATTTACCAGCAAAATTTGAAATGGATCGGTTCATAATGAGACTTTTGGTACACCTGAACGCTTTTAAACTTTTTGGAATTTTCTAACAGCCATAAATCCCGAACCGGATGTTGCGCGCAAAAATGGATTTCACGCCTATGTACGAGTATACAAATCGTTTGGCTACACAATGTCAAAAAGCGACCCAAAAAAGTGTTCGGAAGTGCGCGACAGCGAATATTCCCGTTTATGCACACGAATTTGGTGTTATGTACCGGGCCAAATCCCTTAATGCGGCTATTAACCCGCGGTCTAAAAAAAAAACGGTCCACTAATCAACCGCGGCGGTAAGCACCGGACGGAGCGTAAAAAATTTCGCAGACATTCCATCTCCGATAAACTGTGTTCCGAGTACGTGTCGTGCCATTCCTCAGTGGCGACAGAAATTCCTCCAGCATTATTTCCCAATGTGAAGAAGCACGGTTGTCCTTGAAGCGTGTTCCTAGTTTCGCAAGCACTTCAGAATGCTTCACCTTGCGAGGACTGAGGCCTTTAAATTTTTGCCATCACAATAATAACAGGGATACGATAAAAAGTAAAGATTAAAAAGTAAAAGGTTGTAAAGCAAATAAATTATGAACTGCATTTACTTGCTGATTGATGTTATGCACTTGGATCGGCAATTCGTCCCATGCAGACCGGTACATTGGCTAATTCGTTCCAGATGACGGCAAGAAATGGACGATTAGCTACGAAATTTGGAGAACTGATCATTGTTAATTCGGCCTGGTAACCGGTGCACGGTGCCGATTTAATTCCGTATTCATCCAGTTCTGCAAATACATGTAACGCTTTTGCCCGGGCTCCGAAGATGCGTAAAGCGAAGAAGCTAATTTTTATTATACTCCCATCGACTGCGTGTGGAGTTTTAGGTCGATACCTTAACGCATGCGAAATCTGGGAAACACTGCATAAAAACTGTTGGAACGACTGGCCTGGGCAAGAGTGTTGTACGGAAAAATTTCAAAACGATTTCGACAATTTTGCATGACAATTTTATGATTAAAAATATAAAAAAATGGCATGCTGAAATGCCGATGACAAAACCCCGGCCGAATTTTCTGCTGGTCGAATTTTTGTGTGGTTGAAGAGTCAGCAGAATTTCCCTACCCATACTTTGTACGGGAAACGAAAATTTTATGAAAAACCAATTTGAAATGATTTATACGTTGGCACAACTACACCTTTTCGTTAGTTATTCGTATTGAAACATATGCAGACACGTACTAAGTTATCTCGTATCAGCCAAACGTTCGACAAATAGCAGTCAAAAATAACACAAACGTGCTCAAAATTATTCAACTAGCAATAATAAAGCCGGCATTTTACGGTTATAAAACAACACAAAAATAATTTTACAGCGTGACATAAATGCCTTCCAGCCAACATTACGCCAATTCTAAATCATTTGGCCCTGGCTTTACCAGTTATTGTAATTCTGCCGGCGTTTTTGACCATAAAAAATTACTCGTAGGTCGGCAAAAAATTTTGTCGGCGTTTTGCCATCGAGCTACGCTGAAGTCAAAACACGAATATCAATCACGCTGCACGCATATTAGCTGGACCCAAACACACATGCAGGCTCCAAGTTCCGAAAATTTTTGTAGAAAAGTACTTTCAGTGTAATGCATAAAGTGGTATGCTTAACACATATTTTCATCGGCTGTGGTCAATAGGCCGTTGCCATACAAAAATTTAAATGATACATAGCAGTAACATGCTACGTATTAGTTATTACAGAACACTAGCAGCACAAGTTCATCCGTAATTTTACTTTGATTTTATGGGCATTGCACTAGTGCTGGGATTATTGCGAAAAACCTTTGCCGCACATACTCTGTACTTCTTTATTTTTGCTTGGCCACACCCCACTGAACACATCAGAAGAAATATTTTTAAGCATGCCACGACAGTATACTGCTTATTTTTTACTATTAATATTATTATTGTTATATCAAGAGCAGGCAACCCGATAAACGGAACAACTCTGTAACACAAGCTCTTCAGTTAGGGCACGTATTCACAATTCACAGGCCCGATTCATGATGGAACGAATCCATTACGTAAAGATACAGGTACTCTGGTAACGACGCGTCGACGCCTAAAACGATAGCCACTACACCCTCCGCTAGGTGTAACCCATTAATTCATATTTTTAGCTTTAAGCGCCTTTACGCAATCAGTTTTGAGTCTGGCTTGTACATATACGTAGTTTATCAATCCAGTGTTCGTGATTCGAATTAATCCGTACCTATGGTCACTTCCTGTTTAAATTCGTCAACTTTCACCGGTCCGTCGCTGCTGAGCATCCGCGAAAAACCATTGCTGGACGCTGCATACAGTTCTTGTAATCTCATCGACTGCGTGCATATTTTCAAATCGGCACCGTAACGAATGCGAAATCGGGGAAGAACAATATAAAGACTGACGGTACACGACCGGCTCTTCTGTCGCCAGTCTAGCAGGTTCTCAATCGTCAGCGTCTTCTCCAACGCCACTATTCCGCCATTGCTTTCCCCCGGCAACACAATCATCACAGTGAAATGCCTTCCCACGACGTCCAGAATGAGCAGCTGCGGGTCTTCGTCGTGCACGGGACGGTTGTAGTACGGCGTGACGTTGTAGCAGCGACTGGGGCTGAACGTCTGCGTCATGAAGACCACCGTTTTCTCAGAACCATCGGCGCAGCAGAACGTGCCACTTTCACTGTTTTCGGGGTGAAACGGCTCCTCCCATTGACCGGAAAATTCCACCCGGTTCAGCAGGACCAGCGTGGCATCCGGTCGGCGTTCGTCCAGCCAATGGTGAAACTTGCTCCCCGATCGCCCAAAACCAGACTCTTCGAGGGTGTCGACTGCTTTCTCGAAAGCATCGCGAAAAGGCGCTGGAATGAACTTCGACTGAAGGGACTTGTACTGCGTGTAATGCGGCTGCGCAGCGGAATATCTGTAGTCTTCATTGCTATCTAGATAGATTAGTGTCTCCCTTGTGTGATTCAAGGTGGACTTCTCCACTATGTCCCGATATTCCGAGACTAAACGGCAATTATCATCGTAAAACACAGTGCTAACACTGTTCAATGCGCCGTTGGCGTTAACTTCGTCGAAGGATTCAATTAAATCCGCAAAGGATCGTCCGTTTAGGCACAAAAGATTCGCTAATGCCGAATAGACCTCCCCGTTAGTTCCGGGCAACAGGATAGCAAAGACGACTTGAGCAGCCTGCGGACTAACGGCGATGTTCCGATGGGGACTGTAAGAGGTTTCCACCAGCTTCTTAAACAGTGCCACAGCAAACGAGTTATCCGAATTCACACTGAAGTCGGTCGTATGCGGCGGCGGAGGATATCCACGGGGTTGTGGCCGCGGCCGAGGGACTGGAGGCGGTCTTCTTCCAAGACACTGCTTAAAAAGTTCCAGTAAACTAGGCATTTGGTACGGAGGATAACTGACAGCTTTTACCAGCTGAATTTAACAAGGGAATCAACAGACAGATTCATTATTAAAACCGTCAGACCATTCCAATTTCCAACAATACTACTGTGCAGCAGATATGTGCTTAGTAGAGTAGCAGTATTTTGAGAAGGGAATTATTCACATAATCACATGCAAAATTATTTCAGTTGGTATACAATGCTTAAAGAGATTTCACAATTAGCTACGCAGCTGATTTGTAACGGTAATAACCGTCAAATACTCCACTGCTGTGCGTATATGTGCGGTAAGGAAAAACAATTCTGCCATAGCTCTTGCTAAGTTGCCGGCATTATCGACCGCTAAGCATGCGCGCATGCTTGGCGGTCGATACTGGTTGCGATTTGCCGGCAGTCTCTCCGGCGTTGCACAGTTATTGCACACTAACTGCATATTTTGTAAGTGTGCAACCTACTTTCATAACCCTACGAGTAGTGTATACTGTATAGCCTACACGCTACACCCGTCGCGTTCACTGCGCTAACACCGAGCTTAGTGTTTGTAACATGTAATAATATTTAAATCAAAATGTGCTAAACGGCATGAAAATCCAGTTTCAATTCTTTCCAGTTCAGTAATGGTGGTAAGCACATGCACCCGGCTTATAGTCACTTCGATGAAATTTTAAATAAAAACTACAAGTATTGCACTTCTATTCTGCCTTCGTTTGGTGCATTCACTGCAATGTATGTACCATGCTTGTAGGATTAACGGCGTACTATTACTAACAGCATCATAGATTGAATACCTATGAGAAACTCCTAGTATTCCCAATCTACCAGCCGGAGTATGCCACACACGGGTCTGGACGAGGTCTGTATGATCCGTTTGTTGTGGAATGTGGATGTATTTGGAGATTCTGGTGAATATCAACGTGGCTACGTGTGCGATGTGGGTGAAAACGGCCTATCCGTGAATCCGGACGCTCATACGGTACACTGTGTAGATGCAGTTAGCTGTAGGGAAACCGTTAACAGATTCGTAATCGCATCAGGAAATCATCTTGAAATATGAGTATATGCTGGATCTTGTACTGTATCGAGGTTGCCCCTTCAATGAATTCATTGCAAACTATGGATATTTTTGGCTTCCAGGACATTTTTTGCTTCTTCACAGTGCGAAGTAATGCTGGAGAAATTTCTGACTATTTCTGTCGCCACTGGAATGGTACAACACACTCGGAGGACGAAATGTTTGTATCGTGAAATTAAATGGGGGTCTATGAATTTTAAATTAATTTTGTTAGATTGTTGTCTCCTCTGTTTTCGAGCTGTTTAGAAAGTCATCGGAGACAGAATGTCTGTAAAATTTTTTTTTATCCGTGCGATGCATGCCGCCACTCTTGACCGGTGGACGGTTTTTCTTGATTGACCACGGGTGATAACTACAGTGAGGAAATCCGCGATTTCCCTGTGGTCCTGTACATACGGTTTACGCTAATGCAGAGTCCCGTTTGTCTGTAGAAGGCAGAATTTTTTGCGACCTACGCCCCTTTAGTCAAAGAACCAACAGTTTTGTCTTTGCCGTGCCGCTTGATCGATGAGAATTTTGCAGACAACGGAGAAAATTTCGCATGCATTATGATCAAGGAGCAGTCGTGCTGCTGTACAACGTTCACTGTGGTAAGCTTTTTTTAGTAAAGAAAGTTTCGTTTTACGGAAGTTTCCTGGTTGCACCAACATTATCCACAAAAAGTCGTATGGTATGCCGGTAGAATGTATACAGAAAGCAGTAGCGCCGTAATTTATGTTCACGGAAGAACAAAATTGTCACGACGTGAATAAGCAGAAATATGTACTTGCTGGGTCGCTGACAAGCTGTCAGCGGATATATATGACAGTCATATCAACTGCTGCGTGAAAATTTCTTAACACGGCATACTCTGGCAAAAATAATCAGTCTCGAATTTCAGGGTCCATTTCTTTGCAGTTACAACGTTTCTTAACTAGAATTATTGCAAGAAAGGTAATAGATGCAGCGTTTGGGTCACCAGTTTCCGCTGAGGAGACTCTGTCAGAATGGCCGTCAAAATGTCAGAGATGGTATCGGGAGGCGGACTGTCCCACCTACAAATCGTTCAACAGCCACTTTAGTGCTTTACCCTGCTGTACCCAGTTCGCCCGAAATGGGCTCATACTGTAGCGCTGCAGTTCTTGAGGCTGTCTAACGTTTTTGACGACTGAGAAATTCGGATCGCCATCATTGTTTAAACTGCGCTGCAAAAATCATGAACAAGCCCGTCCAACAATTTATTTCACTGCACTTATCCAATCGGCTGGAGATTTTAACTCTGAACTGCGGTCCAGTGATTTTAATTTATTTAATTTTTAAAGAAAGCGAAAATGTATCTAAATTCAAATATTACGCCGAAATCCATAAAACGGCGCATCACCCCATACGCTTTACATGGCATGGCTGATGCCTGTCAAATATTGGGAAAATAGTCATATGTATTGTTAAATAAGAATAATCAGAATTGCTTACAGACTGGTGCTCGCGCTCGAACGATATCCGCTGTAGTAAAGAACGAAATGCCGTAAAGAACCCAATTTTTCATCACGATAAGTAAAGTTACAAGCGCTAATATTGCCTTCATTAAGCGCAAAATGCACACCTGCGTAGAAAATTGCTGAACGGGCTTGACTAATGACTACCAACTCACAATACAAGAAATTTGCGTTTACAAATGATTGGAGGGTCATATACGTCGCGCTACTGCAGAACCAGTTATCAAGAAGACACAAAAGAACGGCAGCACATCAGTATATACTACTTACAGTACAAAAGAGGCGCTTAGAAACGCCCACAGTAAATTCTCTGGCAGATGTCTGGGAACTGGGAAATCGTTTAAGCCATCCTGCATACGGTGCAGCTTTGTGCCCTCCAGTTCCGGGCAACATACTTCAAAAATCCCGCGAACTGACGCCAAATAATCCGCTTCGTTGTATCGGCAAAATTGAACGATCAATGAGCCACGCCAATATAGAATGTGTCCTAATATCGGTCGTACAGATCGTTGTCCACACATTCCGTGCTACCGTTACGACATATTATAGGGAAATTAATGGACTCTTTCGCATCAAACACACAATTGCGAAGCAGGATATTATCGCATATTGTTCGGAATTCTGGAGACTTATAAGGAAACAACATGTACACATCCGCCTCGGTCAAAGTTATGACATTGGTCGGCTGAGGAAAATCAAACAATTCATGGATGTACAATTGCGCGTTGTCAGTGACGACTAGCCACTTTAGCTTCAATGACAAGAAATTCAGTAATCCGACCAAGGAGAACAGACAGTATTCCCACTATCCAACGAGACACAAAATGCGGCAGTGGTCCGTGACAGCTCGAGCCAGGTAGTGGATACAAGCGAAACTTCCCTTCCACATCCACGTTCTGCATGATGAGAGCTCATCAGGATTCACGGCATCATTAATAGGCCGCATCGGCATAATGACACACGACTGGATTATACTGGAGTTTAACAAATGTTGAAACGCCTTACTAACCCTGTAACGCAAGCAACATATCGTGGCAACCGGCAGTTATAACATTACCAAATTCTAATTAATTTTAACGGTTAAGAATCCGTTTATTAGTTTATTTTACCGTTTATCTGATTTTGTCTTCCCATTATTTAGTTTTGTAGAAGAAACGTTGCTTCCTAAAACCTGGTTACCTATTAATAATTTTTTATGCACGGTAACGGCAGAGGCGGTCAGAATGAAGGCATCGGTCATGTTTTGTTGGACTAACAAAGTATGACCGCGCAACGCGCATTTGTTTTTTGATTTTTGAAGAATAGAGTCGAATTTTTAAGGATTCTGATGTTACCAAGTGAATGCTGATCCGACGTAAACGTGTTCGGGGAAGCCCCTTGTAAAAATAGGCAGGAAGCCAAGATAAAACTTTTAACTATGCCGTTAAATAGTAAGGTTTGACTGCACCATAATTTTGTATAAAACGTTTCAAGAATTTTTGAAACTTATTTGTCTCAACGACTCCATTGCAGATGAAATGACTAATGTCCAGATTGTGTATAGTAGAATAATTAAAAAATTTAATGAACTGTGCAGCATTCACGAGATTCTGTGTTTCGTCCTTTCTGCTTCTTGGCTCCTTCTCTAATCCTATGTCTCTTCACATCACATCTTTACTGTTTCTCTAGCTACACTTCTTTACTTCTCAAGCTCAAGTTGGATCTTGCTACGATCCCAAACAGCTATAAAGCTGCGCGTACAAGCTACCGACACTAACCTTACATAACCCAACGTAGGCCCGATAATTCGAACCAGACATTATCTGTATATTGGACAAACTGCTTTGCGCTACCTAGAAAGCATTTGCTGAGACGTTCACTAAAGTACCGACGGTATACCTTTTAAATAAATTTTGATGGAATATGTCCAGATTCGAGTAGATGAGGATTTGAACTTCCAAGATTAGCTCATCAAAGCATGGCTCATCGTCACGAAACTCTGCAAATCAGAAAGGCTTCGAAGCTAGTTACCTAGTGACCCATTTACTAATTTTAGCAGCGAAGGATCGCATCAATTCCGAGTTTCAGGAGCATCGTTTCTAGAGCGGAAAATATTTGTGGCTATTTCCTAGTGCTTGCATGTCTTCATACCTTCTGACTGTAGGACGGTGCAGGCCAGGCCACTGAATATTTCACCGACTGTCCAGCGCTGCATAAGGAACAAGCCTTCCACAAAATCCGCTATCGATTTCCGCACTGGAAGATAATCGTCATTGTGGCCTTTGCCGGCAGTGTAGTCGTGTTTCAACTTGTTATAAAGTTCAGCGCGCTTAGGGGCGAGCAGCAGCTCCATATACTCATCGTGAAGGCCAAGTAACATTGTGTGAGTGTCTCTCAGCCAGAATGTATGGAATCGTGGGAACGAACACGCTGTTCTCAGAAAGCGCACGGGATGCGGATATTCCTCTGACGTATTGAACATAAGTTCGCGGACTTTTAGAAAGGCATTCCGTTGGACCACTGGGCCGAGATCTCCGCGTTTACGCACCCGCTGCGTCAGCGCTGTGGGTCCATCAATAAGGGTGTACTGCGCAACGGTTGTATCCGGAAGGGTCACCTTCACGGTGACGACGGGATATCTGCAAGAACTACGGAGGTACCATTCCGTACCGGTACACCGAACGCTGTCAACCAATTGAGCAGGCGTCCAGGACGCTACACCACTGTCCGTGGGGCTAATGCGAATGTCAGTCTCGCCCGAGTTTAGGTTCATAGTTGATTCTTCGAAAACAGGTTTTTTAACAATCCATACGCGACCATAAGGGATATGCTGCACCGTATGGGCGTCCAGCTTAACGGTCAGGCCCTGTTCGTCCACATCACAGACATATCCACGCACGAATTCACCAGAAGCTCCAAGTACATCCACAACAAATGGATCATATAAACCGCATCCGGATTGTAAGGAGTACTCCGGCCTGTGTATAAGGAGTACGAGAAATTTTGCCATAGGTATGGTACCTGTAATGGGGTATACGGTTGAACATTGTTCTTGTAAGGTGCAGACTATCACGAGTTCAGAGATGACTGAATTTTCCTAGCTGCTGCGCCAGTAAGGTCACATATTTTCTTGTGCTAAGCGCTTAAATGCCGCAAAAGTAATCCTCGTGCTGTTTCACATAATTTCACTTTAGAGATGAGCGGATTAATAAGTGGCGCGAATTTGCAATGGAATTCATCCCGTCGATTAGGCCCAGCAGAGCGTAAAATATTCGGTATCCAGGTCGCGGAACAGGCCAAAAATTACAACCTTTGGATGAACTTAAATGCAAGCACTAAAACGTACTGTATGTAAGCACTGAAACTTTATGCATTTACAATTAATTTTACGTGCTAACAAGATTCTGTCGTGTATTTGACTATCTGGCGCTACATTTCACGTACCGATTCGACCGATAACAGACTCAAGTTACTGTCGAGAGATCTGCTTTCTCTAATTCCTCTAATTCAATATTATCTTGAAGGGAGTACGACTGTATGAGTACGATACGTTATATATGGCGCTGTTTTGGAATATTATTATGATTTTGTAGATTTGAATTTAAAACTTAAATAAACTGCCGGACATTCACAGGGAATGGCTTAAGTTAAAAGCGTTCTAGACTATCAACTATGTGTATTAAAACTATTATCATGGCAGTACTAAATAGAAGGCATAAGCGCGACACGCCTACTTCCGGTGCTACGTCACTAGAGGCAAGCCAGCCATCTGCACAATGCTTTATGGCTCGTAAGCTCCATGTTAAGCGATTTTAAATTTTAGAAGTTTGAAATGAGCGGGTTATAGCTTGAAAGAAAAAGGAAAAGATTCTAAGATTTTGGAGGTATAATCTGTGTGCAATTGAAGTTGAATAAATGTTTTAAAAAGCTCTCAAAATGTATGCAGTTAGCACGCAACGGTCGCGCGGTCTGGACCGACCGTTGCATTGACTTTGTATGCTAAGTCGGCTTACTTTCGAAGCTTTCTAAAAATCCCACTTTGCTTTTATTAATGAAGAAATTTGCATTATAAAACTTGAAATTTTTTCTCTTTCTTTTGAGCTGTAACTCGGTGATCTCACAGCACGGGAAGTGAAATGCGTTTACCATAGCAGTCTATGGAGCCAACGAGCCTTAAAGCACTGCGCTAACGGGCTGCTTGGCTTACTGTGACGTCACCAGTGGCGCGCGTACGCCTTCTCTTTAGTACCGCCATTATTATGCAAGGGTTTGTATTGCATTTTGCAAAGAAGTATGGTGAAATCATTGCGAGCACTGGGTTCGTATTTTTATGACTCTGTATACAAATTACAAATACGCATAGATCTATACGTTTAAAGCGTTTTCGCAGTTACAATTGGCTGGCTCGCGCTACTTGTACACATGACTATGCGTAACTTGTGTCACACCAGTAGAAAAACTCACTCGCCCAAAGTATCTAGCCGGTAGCATACATGTAATAGTATAAATGATTGTATCGTCTGCAAATTAACGTATGTGCGCCTTGTTATTATGATAAGAAAGTAAGTAAGAAAATGCAACATACCGTTCGTATGCAAGTAGAGCGATGTGGTTATTTGAATTGGGAAAGCGAATCTCTCAGTGGTTGGGCTGGTTGTCGATCAGATCGTTATGTGTTACTGCGAATACGAGGACGCAGGAAGTTACTACATTCCTGGACATCGCAAAAAAAATTCCATGGAGGACTGTGCTGTTGTCGTCACAACCAACACATATTCATGGCTGGGTAAAAGCTTGATGGACCTGTATGGACGCTGGAATGGGTTAGTTGCACACAACCTACTTGTATTATTATGTCTTACAAAGCCAACAATAGCCCGGGAGGATGGTTTACGCAGTCCGGCAGGAAGGTTTACGCGGCTTATTTGATCGTAACCATTAACCCGTAAACTTTTCAGCCGTTGACACGCGCGCAACATCCGGTTGCCGAGATATGGCTTACTAAAATGGGCGAAAAGTTTAAATGCATTGTTGTGCACCAAAAGTCTGGTTATTACCCGATCTTCTTGAAACTTTGCTATAAAAGACACATAGCCATGAAGTCGAAAGTGAACCAATTTCAGGTCCGTAGCACTTTCCCATAATTTTAAAATGAATTTTAAAAATGCTGAAATTTATTTTAAAATCAGAAAAAAATGCTATGATCTGAAATTGGTTCACTTTCGACTTCATGGCCATGTGTCTTTTATAGTAAAGTTTGAATCGGGTCATAACCAGACTTTTAGTACTGTAGCCGCTAGATGAGGTGGCTCCACTTTTAGATCCGGCCGCTGCCTGCCCCTGGCCGGTCATTGAGCACGAGCCTTCCTCCCACCGGGAGGCGCGCACTTTACTTTGCGATATTAGTACTAAGTTACTAACTGTTCTCTGCCCCTGCCATGGGCACCCCAAAAACCACAACAAACCAGATTTATACATCGAAAACTGTCAGAGCTCTGACATTATGCACTTACAATAATTATCGTACGTTGATAAGAATAAGAAAACTCAGTAAAACATGAAGAACGTCAGCATGAGAGTGAAAATTGTTTGAAATGAGAAACAATTCTGCACGGAGCAATGTGTGTATATTGGGCCTGCATTTTCCCGTATACCAGACTCTGTGGAGCCACTTCATCTAGCGGCTACAGTATACAACAATGCATTTAAACTTTTCGCCCATATTACTACGCCATATCTCGGCAACCGGATGTTGCGCGCGCAAACGGTTTTCAGAACAATGTATACAAATCATTTAGCTTTAGTATGATATAAAGTATTACAAACAAGTGATTTGAAGTGCGAAAGCGATCGTTTTAGTGTATGTATCCCATTTTTGACGATATGTACCGGGCCATTGTCGTTAAGTAAAAAATGCCGCACTTCCATTATACTTAGTGTATGTATCCCATAAAGTATTACAAAAAAGTGATTTGAAGTGCGAAAGCGATCGTTTTAGTGTATGTATTCCATTTTTGACGATATGTACCGGGCCATTGTCGTTAAGTAAAAAATGCCGCACTTCCATTATGCTTTCGATAGATGCAAATCGTGAATCTTGCAATGTGTATTTCACGTTTGCAGGAATAACAGGATCATACTGTAGATGTTGAACTTTATTGGTCAAATCTAACTTAAGGCAAAATAAAGAAAGAAACACAGAAATTACAACAAGAAAATTTCGTTCAATTTATCCAGCCCTTCCATCGTGCCCAGCACAGACGCCGCATTACCCCGTTGAATTTCTATCGACAAACGCTGACGTAAAAATTCATGCGAGCGTGCTTCGCCGGTTTGCTGCTGAAGTCTTTTCCCCAGTTCTTTCACAAATGCGATTGCTGACGGCCCCCACGGGCCCAGGGTTTCAAGGGCGATTGGGACGAATAGGTAGCGGCTAAGCAGGTACAAATAAAGTCTGGACTTCTTATCCTCTGCTTGCACGGCGGCCGCTCCCGCTGTGGTCGAGGTGGCTTTGACATGTGACGGCGCAACCGTGTCTACACATGTCACGTCCCATGCTAGGCACAATCCTCGTTTCCAGGCAAATGTCGTGCAGCCGTCCGGACGGCGTTCCGTGGTGTGAGATGTACCACGAGGCTCCAGTTTTGCGGGCACGCCGGCAGATACACATGCTCGACAAATTATGCTATTTAATCCGCCGTGGCGCGGGTGCCTTCCGGCGGAGAAGGCACATGACAGCCCATGATGCCCGTAACCGTCCACGCGTTTGAGACATTTAACGCAATCATGAGGTTCGCAAATCGTGGCGCCAAGGCGAAGACCAACACTGATCTTGAGTTCGTCGTCTCCAAGCAGGTTGCCGATGTGGGCGGAAGGTAGGGCGTTCAACCAGATGCCGGCCTATGGCCTAGACTGGACAAGCAGGCGTGCTGTATTGACTTCATGGCCTTCGAACACCTGCAAGAGAGCAGAAAGGGAAACGTTACATAAAGGCAAGTCCCACGCCTTTTGAGACTTCCGGAAAACGGGTTCGGGAATTTCAGGCTGACGGGCTTTCAGTTTCCAGGACTCCACTGCGCCGGCGACGTCGATAACACCGTGGGTAGGCAGCAGCGCGGACAGCAAACCGGATACAGAATGAATCCAAGCCAGGAAGGCTGGTAGGGATAATTCTTCTGACCGGCGAATGCCAATTCCACCTCTGCTAACCGGGAGTGTTGCTTGAGGTAGGCGGGTAGTCGTTAGTCGTTGTGGTTGGTCCGAACGTTCGACAGAATATCTGTAGATTGAATATCTATGGACTATGGGAAAATTCCTTGTATCTATATTCCCAATCCACCAGCCGGAGTATATCTCATACGGGTCTGGAGATGATCTATCTGATCCATTTGTAGTGGATATATGGGGAGATTCTGGTGAATTCGAATGTGGTTAAGTGTCTGATGTGGATGAACACGGCCTGTCCGTTAAGCTGGACGGCCATACGATACGTTGTGTTCCTTTCGGCAGCGCATGGTGTTGAGAATAGGGATTTCCCAGAATCAGCTCTACCTTAACTCGCCCCCACCTATTTGGCCCCACCGACATGAGCGTGGCGTCGTGGACGCCAGCTCGGTTGGCTAACAGTATTTTGTGCGCGTGTACAGAAATGTACAACTGTAGCTCGTGTCCGTACTTTGTCGACACGGTTGAAGTGATTCAGCCGGGCACAACGCTAACACGTTATACCGTTATTGATGGACCAACGGCACTGACTCAACGACTGCGCAAGCGTGGAGATTTCGGCCCACTCGTTTTTCAAAAGGTCCACATGCAAAAGTTCGACGCATCCACAGAATATCCGCATCCACAGCGCTTACTGAGAGCTGCACATTCATCTGAACGGTTCCGGAATTTTTGGCTGAGAGTAACCCGCACGATGTTACTTACCCTGCACGATGAGTATAAGGAAGTACATATGTGCTGTATATGGAATTATATAGGGAGAAAACGTAAACGCGTTCCACCGTTCCCCTGTATTGCTGCCGTCACCCGGCTGGAGTGTGACGTTACGGCAATTCATATGGCTAAATATGACGCGGTACATAAGCGCCATGTTTAGCCATAACGTTACACTGCAGCCGGGTGCCGGCAACAATACAGAGGAACGGTGGAACACATTTACTTTTTCCCCCTATACAGGTATAATATATGGAAGTATATGGATGTATAATTATATGTACTGCGGCCCCCTGACTACGATAAGTATTGTTCGAGGGAGGATGACGGCAATTAGGGCGATGACCATTGCTGTCCGGTGTGGAAATCTGTAAGGGATTTCGTGGATCGCTTGGCACCACGAAAGAGGGTTAAATAATTTTTTTAAGAAATAAAACGCATGGACACAGTTTCTAAACAAGCTGGATCTAATGGCAATTTAATACCGTTTTTTTTTATTATGTTCTGGTTTTCCGATCTTGATGTCTCAGCTTTTTTGAAGTTATACTACACAGTAGATCTTGTTCCTGGATAAATACGTAGCAATACTTCACACATGAAACTGATGAAAGTGATGAAACTATTAAAACCGTGGGAAAACAAAATCTGATAAACGCTATCCTACCAGGTCAGTCGATTCTTTACGGTAAAATAGACTGGGTACTTATCGGTAAATGATAAGTCTGGTACACCATAGTATGTTATAACTTTCGCTTGTTGCTTTCGATACGTTGCTTTGCGTCACAACGTAAGTAAGGCGTTGCAACATCTAAACTCCAGTTTAATCCAGTTGTGTGGTATTACTATTACGCCGACGCAGCCTATGCATCCTGATGATAAGAACTCAGCCTACGGTAACATCTATGTGGAAGAGGAATTTCGGTGGCATCCACTACCTGGCTCGAACTGTCACGGACCACTGCCGTATTTTGTGAGAGTGGGAATACTGTCTGTTCTCCTTGGTCGGATTACTGAATTTCTTGTCATTGAAGCTAAAGTGGCTAGTCGTCACTGACAACGCGCAATTGTACATCCATGAATTGTTTGGTTTTCTTCAGCCGACCAATGTCTTAACCTTGACCGAGGCGGACGTGGACATGTTGTTCCCTTACAAATCTCCGGAATTCCGAACAATATGCGATAATATCCTGTTGCAAAATTGTGGGTTCAATGCGAAGGAGCCCATTAATTTTCCTATAATATGTGGCAACGGTAGTATGATGGACGCTGACAACGAACTGCTCATCCGATACGAAGGCACATTCTTTATCAGCGTGACTCATTGGTCGTTCAGTTTTGCCGGTAAAACGAAAGCGGATTATTCGGCGTCGGTTCGCAGGATGTGCGAAGTATGTTGTCCACAACTGGAGGACACAAAGCTGCACCGTCTGCTGGATGGCTTAAATGCTTTCCCACCCCCCAGACATCTACTTGAGGATTTACTGTAGGCGTTTCTAAGCGCCCCTTTTGTGCTGTAAGTAGTAAGTATTGATCCGCTGCCGTTCGTTTTGTGTTTTTTCAATGACGTTTGTGTGTCCACAGTAACGCAACGTCAATGGCCCTGAAATTACGAGTATTGGTGAACCAAAATTTTTTTTATAGTACTAGCGTGGATTAAGACTTGGAAGTCAAGACTCAAGCCCGTTCAGTATTTTATTACGCAGATGTACATTTGGCACTAATGAAGGTTATACATGTATTATTGCTTAAAATTAAACTTTTCCTAATGGGAGATTGTATTCTTTACGGTAACGGGCAGATCGTTCTTAACTTCAGCGGCTATCGTTCGAGCACCAATCACCAAGCAATTCTGCTCATTCTACAAAATGCTTACAAAATGCAATTGTTTTGAGTAAAGCCATCGTGCCGTGTTACGGAGTTCGGCGTAATATGTGAGTTTATGTATATTTTTCGCTCACTTTAAAAATTAAATTAATTAGAATTAATTGAATGCAATTTGGAGTTAGCATCTCCTGCCAAATTGATAAGTGGTAACTCGGTGTAACGATATAGCAGCGTAATGAATTGTTGGACGGAATTGTATATGTTTCATGAACACAATGCAGTTTACATGTTTGATGGAGAGCCGAGTTTCTCAGTCGTCGAAAACATTAGACAGCTTCGAGAACTGCAGCTTTAAATTAGTCTACAAGCCGTTTTAGGCAGCACTAGGAGCACGGTAAAGTGGCTGTTGAAATATTTGTAGGTGAAACAGTCCGCCTCCCGATACCATTTCTGACATTCGGACGGCCCTTCTGACAGAGTCGCCTAAGCGCCCAGCGGAACCTGGTAATCCCAACGCTGCTTTTATTACCATTCTTGAAAACAATTCCTGTAAACGGACGTTAGATCTGCAATGAAAGGGACCCTGGAATTCTAGAATGTTTTATTATTTCTTCCGTGAACATTAATTATCCTAATTATGGCGGTTCTGGCATTGTATACAACGTACCAGCCTACCTTACGACTCCTAGTGGATAGTGTTCGTGTGTGGCACATTCGTGCAATCGCGAAGCTTTCAGTAAACGGAAGCTCTCTTTGTTCCATGATGAGGGACCACTGTAAACCTTGCTTGGTAGCGTGAATGTTGCTGGTTCCTCTTGCAAAATAATAAAATCCCACCGTCTTTTTCACAGTTCTCATCGATCCAGCGACACGGCAACGAAAATAAAACTTTTTTACCATCTTTCACTAGTTAGATACTCCACGTTGTAGCATTGGCATTAATTTTGGGGTGTAGTTTAACTTCCAATAGAGTGATAACAATATTATCAAGATTCAGTTACACTTAAACAAAACACCACTTTCCACAGTACCAATAATAGAAGCGGCATTTCCTCTTTGGATGGCTAAAGAAATGTTCTGCTTTAAAAACTCATGGCTGCGAATCTCGCCTGTTTGTAATTCATTCAACCTTCTTTCCGACTTCTTTAGCCAGTTTCTTGGCTGATGAACCAAAACTACCAAAAGTTTCGAATCCAACAGCAGCGAACACATATCGTCCTGACAGGAAGCTGTATTGTGCACTTTTTCGGCTTCTGCCTGGTCGGCTGCCGCTCCGGCCCTTAAGCTGGTGTGATCCAAATATGAGCGCGCGACGGTGTCCCCACAGGTTACATCCCAGGCTAAACACAGCCTTTTCGTCCAGGGGAAAGTAGTGATTCCGTCTGGGCGTGTGTCGTTTTCGTGGTACATGCCTCTAGGTTCCGTTCGCGCCACGATGCCTGCCAAAACCACAGCTCGTCGGCATTAATTATTGGTGCGTCTTTCAGCAGTTCCTTGGCTAAAATGGCGTACGTTGCAAAAAATCCTGCCCTCTACAAATGAACGAGTACAGTGCATTCGTGCGCTAGCATACATACTGTACTCATAAAACAGGATACAACTACAGGTCAACCAAGCATTTCCTTGCTGCGGCTATCAACCCGCGGTCGAACAAGAAAAACCCTCCACCGGTCAACAGCGGCGGCAACCATCGCACGGAGCGCAAAAAATTCCGCAGACACTCCGTCTCAGATAAACTGTGTTCCGAGGAGTGCGTATCATGTCATTCCCGTGGCGACAGAAGCTTCTTCAGCATTATCTCCCACTGTGATGTAGCAAAAAATTAATGTCTTTAAAACGTTGTTAATATTTTCGCAAGTACTGCAAAATGATTCATCTTCGTCTGCATCAAGGAGAATTTATACTGTGGTAGCAAGACTGAAAATGAAATTTTTGAAATTCGTCAGTGTAATAATAATAGTTAGTATTAGTTACATCTATCACTGGGCGAAAGTTGAGTAAATTCAGGTGGCAACGAAAAAAGTTATTGATGTTTTTTCGTTGCCGACCATGAGCGATTCGGCGGGCTAGTGTCATGTCAAATGTGTGGTTTTGATGCAGCTCAATTGAGCCAGTGAGAATAGTCAAAAAAGGTCGAAACCGGTATAATCTCTTCTGAAATTTGCTGAAGGAGACACCATCATTCAATACAGAGTACATGGTCCAGAGGTCGTATTTCAAGATAATTTCGTGATATGTTGACGAATGTTGTACTGTTGTTAACGATTTCCGTACAGCTAACTGTACCTGTAATGTGGGCTAAGAAGAATGTATCATATTGCACGAACATGAGTTTATGTGCTGGAACCCAGAGCTGGGTTCCAGCTCTGGGTTTTTGGTTGTATAGTTAAATTTCTGAACCACTAACACACCAGCCGCTTTCATCGTCTTCTGCGCTGCATTTTACCTCAAAATGGAGCTTGATAGACAACACGATTGGCAACAGCATCGACAGCATACAAAACCCAATCACAATCACCGGTATCAGCGCTCTCACGGACCCACTGAATGCCGGATTGCAGAAACTCTGCACGAAGCACATCCTTAACCTACTGCAGCCAATATGAAACAGAACTATCAGCGAGAACGCTCTGCCCAACGCATCAATGTAGCTGCGCATTTTCATAACGCTTTCTTGAACAACCTCAGGCATGAACTCTTTTTTTCCGCAAATAGGCATCTCGCATCATAGCAATTCCGTCCAGAATACGCTTGCACATAACGGCCAGAACTAAGTAAGACAGCATCTGCGGCACGCCCATCAGCGGATACACGGCACACTGCCACGCCCACAGCGGCATGATGAATTCGCCCATCACTTGGAAGTAGTTAGCATCCATGGTCCGCGGTAGTGTGGTTAGAGAATTCTCGAACAATATCAGTATTCGTTGCGTAATCCAGCGAACCGTAAAGAAAGTTGTAAAGAACTCCACACTAAAATTGTTGCCGGCCGCGAGATACATGTAGCATTGAATACTTTCTGTTTGAAGACGAAAGCAAATACTATCAGCACCGCGGCTTCGTATATAACAGCTGAATGGCAACGGCTATATTTAAATTGGAT
Source organism: Paramacrobiotus metropolitanus (assembly GCF_019649055.1). NCBI lineage: Eukaryota > Metazoa > Tardigrada > Eutardigrada > Parachela > Macrobiotidae > Paramacrobiotus > Paramacrobiotus metropolitanus. The sequence goes on from NW_026570264.1 coordinate 290,845, forward strand.
AAGAAAAGGGCATGGAGACATCCGGCATGATGAAGGCGCTGAGCACCTGAGCATACCGCCCCATAACTAACAGCAGCTTTTAACGGCTTTGAACACAGTGAGTGGCTTATGCTGCAGGGTACAACCTACTTCATTTACATGCCCATTAGCAGATTTTACTTCACCAGAGGAAAAAAATTATTTGTTTGTGAAGCAATACAAGCGAACAAATCTGTAACACTCAGGATCTTCCGCTTCTGATTGCTGAGCAAGTCATAATCTTACTGCAGAATTTTTGTCACTTTATTGTAAAGCATTCGTGCAAATCTTCCCATCGATTGGATACCTTGTACCTGCTTCTCGCTGCTATGTCGAGAATCGTTGTGAATATCGTTCGACACGCTTAAACCAATAACTGTGTACGTGAAGCCATGAAGCATTGCACTGACAAACTTACATCTTTCTACGCCATTTCCAGCTTTCGCCGGTAGAATCCCGTACCAATACCCGTTGAAGCGCACCGTTCCAAACCTTTCGGGGTCATCAGTACCTGACGACCGTCCTCTAGTGCTTCTAGTGGGCCATTATTACCCTGATCACTATCCTCACCGCCATGGCCATGATTTCCGCCACCCTGTCCCTGAAAATCCTGACCTTCTGGCTTTTGCGCAGTACACCCAAAAGTGCACCTAGCTGATTGTCACAATTTTGACCTTTAACCCTCCAGCGCTCACTACTCGAACGGGTGGGAGTTTCTTTGTGAAAACCTGGATTTTACGATAAAAAAATTCAATTAAGAAAGGGAATTTTTTGTGTGCTTGTACTGACCATAGGTCACCGGCGGTGACATGGGTGATTAGCAACACCATTGGGCGCAGACGATTCTAGCCATGAAAACGTTTAATTCTATAATAATTCGGCGAACAACACCTGACAGAAACAAACGTTTATCGTACAGTTCATAAAGAGGGCTTCAAAACAAGGGCATTGCAGTGGTCAATAAACTGACCATTGGTCAGCAAAACTGGAAAATAAGCACAACGGTTTTTGCATGATGTATAGTAATTGGTGGATAACCGGACACAATAAGTACAGCGATTATCAACAATCCATCTATCAAATTAGCGTTACTTTTTAATTTTTATACAAGACATCGCGTAACAGTCTTCATGCCACGCTGAGCTGCTTTTACACTGCGTGCATGGTGCATGATTTAACTTTTATGGCCATGGATGTAGCCGCAGCGTTTGGATCGGAAATCAGCGATGACGGTACAGTAGCACGTGCGGTAGTGATGCGCTGAAGTTCACATCAACAGTTCTGGAAGCAGCAGCCGCCATCATGAACTCAGCATCGGCCGAATGTTATTAATACACCTGGCGCAAAGGTCACTACTCACTATCGACCATGTGCTTATTGGAGCTGTTATCATCCACACCTGCAGAAGACCGACATATTTTTTTCCTGCTCGCATACACCGCTGTAATGTCCGCTTCGTTTAAACTGCAGTAGATCGCACAAGGCGCAAGGCAGACTGCAGGATTGTAATGCCGATTACAGTGGAATTGCACTACTGCAGATTACGAAACAAGGTTACCACGCTCGGCTACCTTGAAGGCTTGGTTGTCCAGAAACGACCAACGATTCATTCGTTTGAGTGCCATTGCCGACCGCCCAGGGTGCCGCCCAACTAAATCGTTTTTGAAAGAGTTCCGGCAAGCAGAACCACGTGGATCGTGTTACGGTAGAGGTCCGAACCAACAAGACCTTATCCGATTTACATAATTATAAAAGTTTCGAAATTGCGACCGCCCGTACTTCAGGACCATACATGCCCAATGGTGTCTGCACGCAACACGAGTTTTCGATGGAGTGTGGCCATCTACTGTTTAACTTTCAGAACCGATGCTTGTTATTTTCTAATAAAGCATCACTGATATTACATTATTGAATTATCTCAGATTAATTTACTCTGTGACTACTTAGTTAATTAGCAGGACCTTCGGGAGGTCAGAAAGTTCGAAATTAGCGACTTTCGCGATCTCGTGGTTTTTGAGGGACTCAAGATTCCAGTTTGGCTTGTGTTTTTATTGCTGCTGTTAGGTCTCGTAACGCTGATTACGCTTTCAGATATCGGTTAATTGCTGTTGTTCATTACGAAAAACATTTTGAAGACCCTGTTGCGCCCCAACACCAATGGGCGTCAGCGGGTTAATCAACGGACCAGTCTGCGGAGACAAAACTGTTGTGTCAGCGTCCACGTCGGTGAACTTTGCTGCACGGAAGTACTGGTGTTGATCGTTTACATCGCGCTGCATTTAAGTACTCTGTGGATGTCATATTCACCGGAGAGTATAAAAAAAATTTGTTCTTATTCCAGTAGCACTCCCCGCGTAACGAGTTTTCATTATAGACCGCGATGATGCTGCTGGCATAAGCCCGCTCGCCAAAATGTGGCGTGGATTTTTTTTATAATCTGCACTTAATTTTGCGGTTATAGGATTCTTTGCAACTTATGCCGTGCTCATGAAACAGCTTTAGTGTAACTGCAGTTAATGGTTTGCTGAACGTTTCAGATGACGGACAGTTAATTTAAATTGCTCTTCTAGTGGTACCCGGCACTGCAACACTAATACGGCTATATGTGGCTTACTTAAATCAGTTAGAGGTGACCGTTCCGATGAATTAATCACGATGCGAAATATGTGGACGTACTCGGTTGTCGCTACTGAGTTGACTTAGCAATACAAGAATAAGCGTACATATAGTGTGTATGCGTTAAAAGTGCGTTGTTACTTTATTGTTCTTCCTTCGACACGATTCGTTTTAATAAAAAAACACGAACATATAAAAGGCACGACACAGCAATGGTGGCTACAACAAGGTTCGATTACTCGGGAACATCTTCGTTCCGTGGCCAATTATTTCTCATCCTTTGAACTGCGAGGGTTCGGGGTGCGCGATCGTGACCGTTTATCGCGATTGCGCTCGTGCACCTGGCTCCCGGAAAGTACCTCCCCGCTTGAATCCAGAACTTGGCTTGAGTTCATCCCGGTGGTCCGCATCTCAAAATTGCTGGAGCCAGCCTTTCCAGCGCGCGTGTCCTTCAACAACAACAGTAAAATTACAGACAAAACACCGTTTAAATTAGGAAGTTCCTAATTAGGTTCGTGCCTAGCGATAATGCCGATAAATAATTATAAACGAGAGTCTCAACGTAATAAAAGAGTCAATAGTGACCGCCTGCCGATACCAGCAGTTTACGCCAAAGACCTCGAAGACCGGGTTATGCTGCCGTAATGTTCAGGTGGACGGTTACCCCTTTTCTCTACGATCGGATGGCAGTCTTACAGTTTCTTCAAAAAATACGGCAAACAAGCGGCAACGGTAGAGAGTTTGCGGAACGATAGCTGAATTCGACCCACGCAGGGTCCTTTCAACACAAGCACGATCGAAACTATGTCCAGTTAGTCTCTATAGGGTTGCGCATTTTCGTTTCACTATCAAATGACGTTCGTAGAAGTATCTTCTGCCTAGCGGCTACAGTTATCGTATTCGCCTGATTGGCACGTGTCTTCCCGCTGATGACTGCTGCTTAAACGGACCCCGGTCCACACCTTATTACGGAACTGGCGCTCATCGCCTTCCATTGGCCAGACGTGACCGGCACTTCGTATACCGAACAGCGGCAAAGTGCAGGCTGGTGCACGGCAAGGCGACCAAACTCTCGAGATTTCGGTCGCATGACACCATATAAGCATTCACAATGAGTAGCTGTGAGCGGTGATGGTGTTTAGTGAGAAACTCCTAGATCCCAAAACGGAAGTGCAAAGGCTAGTGCAATGGTGAAGCTCAATGCTATGTCGGCTTATGCATTGCGCTGCCACTGTCGATGTCGAAGTTTCTTGCAGCGGCCCGACTCACAGAAGAACTCGAACGACATAGCACACAGTCAACTCGCACATGACGTTGTGCATCGGTTTCGTTATCCTGATGCTGATGTCGGCACTCCATATTAAGCGTTAGGCAACTTAGGCTATTGCAGTAGTGGGCATGACTTCGCATGTGGGCAGCCAATTTCAAAAGAAAGATATCACAAGATCATCGACCAAAATTAATTTTTTATAAATCCCAACGATCGGTGTCGTATCATTTCAACAACCTCAAAACAAAACCATTAGCGAAAATTTATAACTATGTATGAACCCTTGATCATGAAAACCTTCAGTTAGGAATCGATGCTTCTGTTAAAAATTAACTTTGTTTCGGGTTCACCCGTTGCTGACCATTGAGCGTGCATGACCAAAGGCGTCTGTGCAGCGACATCGGAAGAAATGTTTTCAATTTATAACGGAAGACTGGATCTGTTCTGTTTAATTTTTTTTAGTAAATCAAGGACTAACTGACAGGATAGAAATCATGTGTGAATGCGAGAGCGGTAACTAACCGAATTCTAGATCAGTATCTACGTACAGTATTTATCTCTCTTCTGAAATATTTGTTGCACAGCAGCTGTACAGGAAAATGGGGTAGCAAGGCTGCTCAAGACTGAAGTTAATTTTGGAAAATACTAGCTACAGGGAAAACTTACAACGTCAGTTTCCAACCAAAGATCCCGGTTTCGCAGTTTATCCCATTCGCGGATAGTTTCCGTCATGAACTTGCGCGTAATCCCATGTTCGGTCGAAATGCGAGTTTTCGAAAATCCTTCGATAACTGTATGCTCACGCCAGGCCTCGGGCCCCGATCTACAGCATACAGGAAAATTCAGGCAAAACTCGCAGTGCGACCAAGGCGAAAAGAACAGAAAATCAGAGAGCGAGAAAGATCTATAATACAGCCACTTACAACAACGCCGTAATCCCCTGCACCGCCTTCTTCAGCGATTTTTCATAGTGGCAGCCGAGAATTACGCACACGTCCGGGAGCCCGCTCCCTGGCAAAAATTTGCTGCGGCCCTTCACGTCTCGCAGCTCGTATTTCTTGTGTAACATAACCTTCGTCAGGCGCTTTTCGACGCGCTTGTCTGTAATATTCAGACATAAGGAGCCGTTTGCTTTCAGCGACTAAAATGTTTAAAAAATCATAATAATAATTATAATCATAATAATTACATCGTGTTCCGCTGAGTTTGTGCAAGATAAGCAAAGCAACGAAATAATCATCAGAATACGGGTCCTGATCTTCGAGGATTCGGAAACCACGGTCTGCCATGATGGAGATGATGCTCTCAAACAAAACACACACTGATGAATTTACAGAAAAACGAAGAACTTCGCACAAATCGTGGAGCACTACAATCGTACAGACCATGAGAAAACAAAAACGGAGTCTACAAACGAAAACTAAAAGTTTGTTGGGAATAAGAGTTACCTTTTGTAGATTTATGCTTAGAAGTTAAATCTGATAAAGCTCAAACAGTGAATACCAAGAACAATATTGAAAATCTCGTTTGATTACGAGTGTGCGAGTGGGATCTTCCGTCTTTGATAATAATTAATAATAATAACACTGTCGCAGTTATTCGTCAGAACATGGCGCTCCAGACTGTGAAGATACTTAGTACTGCTGCAGTGCCACACTTACAGGGTTTTCATTAGAGTGGCATTATTATTTGGCTCGGGAAATTGCTGATTAAGTACAGTAATTGTGCAGTAATGATGCTAATGGTAAGCGCAACCGAATGGACAGTACAGTACGAGCCGAAGTATTGGGTTCGGTTGCTGACCAGTAAAGTTGAAATCGGCGCATATTGACCAAAATATGAGACTTATACCACCTTGTAGTATAAAATCTGCACTATTTGGATAAATTTTTTATATTCCGGTAAGTATTATTAATTTCGTGTAATAATCATCCAAAGTAAGTATGAGAGAACGTTCGGTGACGTCTACTCGCGCACATCAAAGATGCCGCCCATCGCGTACCTGAGATACGGATCTTCTCAAATGCTGATCGCGGATATGCTGCATCGCCTGGTTATCAGTTGGCAGATCATATCCGCGGATTCAGTGCGAGCTGAAGTGAAGTCAGCTGTATCGTCTGAGCACTGAACGGCATAATTTTTGTTTCTGGTTCTACGAACCAGAAAAATTGCAATTCAAACTTTCTAGATTTGAAAACTTACGAAAATAATAGTATTCCGTCGGCGCTCTATGTAAATCGAAAATTAGAGCGAATAATAAATTTTCTTTTATCGTTAACGTAGCTGCTGTACAGACTGGCCAGCGCTGAAGATCGGAGTAAAGATCCGTATCTCAGGTGCGCGATGGGCGGCATCTTTGATGTGCGAGCGTAGACGTCACCGAACGTTCTCCCATACTTACTTTGGACGATTATTACACAAAAGTATTAATACTTACCGGAAAATAAAAAATTTATCCAGATACTACAGATTTTATACTACAAGGTGGTATAAGTCTCATATTTTGGTCAAAATATGCGCTGATTTCGACTTTACTGGTGAGAGCCCGAACTCAAGCTCGGATCTGAACTCAGACTTGGACTACTAAATTCAGACTACACTTACGCTTTGACTAGCACGTTTCTTGTTTTCTTATGTCTTCCTATCCATCCAGTACGAGTATATATTAAAGCAGGACTCTCTGTTCGAACAGATCCCGCCTCCAAGCTGTTCTGATTGTCCAGAACCAGCCTTTCGGCTTTCAAGCTTTTAGCTATAAGCTTTCGAAACCTTAGTGCCTGTTCCAGCCTTTATTTGATCAGCCAGAACTACCGGGTTTGATAGATAAATCAGAACTGCCGGATAAAACAGAGCTACCAGAGCAGCCAGATAAACCAAAACTAACAGATCAGCCAAAACTGACAAATCTGCCAGATCAGCCTGAACTGCCAATTCTTCCAGAAGTGAAGTTTCCAAACACACTAAACTTTTAAAGTTTAACAAAGCTAAGCTTTAGGAAGATTAGTACGACTAGGCTTTGGAAAGCTTAGTAAATTAATAAACCCAGAAACCTTGTAACCGTAGGCCACGCGTGGGTATCCACCTTTTTAAGCCTTTTGTACCCGAAAGCCACGCCTGTGGTACCCACGTTTTTAATCTTCGGTCACCGAAGGCTTTTTAAACCTTTGGTAACCTATGGCCTTTTAAACCTTTTGTCACCGAAAGCCACGCGTGCGGTACCCGCCTTATTAAGCCTTTGGTCTCCGAAGGCCAGTACTTTAAAAATTTTAAACGGGAGCACTGTTTAAATTCGTAACCGGTTTTGCAAAAGACTGAAAAATTACTTTACTATTTCTGTTTTCGAACAAAGCTCGTTACTGTACTTTATTAACCAGTTTAAAAACCTAAACTCAAAACATGAAGTATAAAATACTGGCAGTACTTTACATAAAATACTGACTTTATGTAAAGTACTGACTGTTCACCGATTCATGGATTCACGGCATGCGGGAAGTATAAAGTATTGGCAGTACTTTAAATAAAATACTGATTTTATGTAAAGTACTGACTTTTTCACCGATTTACGGAATTTAGTACATGTGGATGGATACACCGCTGTGCAGTACTTCACACAATCCCGGCATAGTGTGAAGGAATTTAACATGAGGCGCGAAAGAAAAGCTATTTTTGTTTGTCGTACAGGGGTGCCGCGCCAAGTTCGGACAGTTTATCTTAAAAATCACTTTAGGTCACCCACCAACAAATTACTAGTTATTGAATTTTTCTATTATTACTGTATGTGTCATGCATCTTTTTCACTATGGGTCGCGAAGCTGAGGGCGTGGCTTGCAATACAGCGAGATTTAAAGTAAAGCAGACCAGAGTGAAAAAACGATTCGACCCAACGACCATCCTAGTCTCCCTCCTGTTTAAAATTTGTTAAGAAATTCCACTGATGCTAGAGTCCAAAAAAGTGTATGCTGGACTGTTTGCCATTCAAAGCCGTTGCTAAATTCGTCTGACTTCATTCCATTTCAATAATGGCGACGTGACCTTTGCAATATTACTGTAGGCACTTGCAGAATGGTGGATGGTGCCCTTTGAGAGCTCGCACAGGAATCGCAGTAGGTGGGATGTGTCAAGTATGTACAAAAAACTCGTTGGCAAAGCACCGAGCAACATTTTAAGCTTTTGTTTTTGCCCAAAAGGCCTGCGACATCCCATTTCAGCACGTTTTCGCACCATCGAAAAATTTGTCTGGCCACTGCTGTGTCGGTGTTTTCTCCGATCCTTCTGCCACCCATGTCTTACTGCATGCTTGGTAGATAACAGATGGAATGCAAAAATCCTCTACTTTGATGCATGTCTCATTCTTGGGAAACATCTTCTCGAAGTTGTGTATCTCGGCGCGCTAGGCAACTACATTCTTCCGGAAGCACTGTTTAACATACAAGTCTATGGGAGGTGCATCTTCATTCTGGGTTACCTCGAGCACCATCCACAAGGAAGTTTTTGCTGACCCATACCACTTACTTACCTTTAAGGCCACTCAACAATTCAGAAAAATGTCCATCAAAGAATGTCACGTGGGGAATTTTCTAGAAGGTCAGTTATAAGCCCCCTGGAAATGACCACTACCCCATCCTGGTTTTAATCGGCTTACTACTTATTACCCCATTTAGCATTTCAAATTTTAGCATACTCAGATCCGCATTAAAAATTACACTAGAAAAGTGCAAAATAAAAAGTGAAACCAAGTATGCTAATATTTTTAAATTTAATTTTCGCAACTGTCCGAACTTGGCGCGGCACCCCTGTACTTACAGTTAATATAATATTATTATTATTACAATGTACGATCGTCGTACGTGAAATCCGGGTTCGTACCTTTTCTATATACCAAATTTTGACGTACTAAAGTTTCCTATAATTACAAAACTCCTGCGCATAGCTGTGACCTTGTATGTCGAACATCATCAGTCAAGCAAAACATTTTTAAAAAGGTCAAAGCTATGCGCTGGAGTTTTGTAATTATAAGAAACTTTAGTAAGTCAAAATTTTGTATATAGAAAAGGTGCGAACCCGGATTTCACGTACGACGATCTTACATTGTAATAATAATAATATTATATTAACTGTAAGTTGTTTTGCTTGACTGATGATGTACGACATGTTCAGCAGTCATCCGCATGTGTATAGAGTAGATACAGTTGTAGAATCTGTATTTACGTATAACGTCACTCTAAATTCCGAAATACTGTAGAAAAATCGGAAAGTTTGGAGGCTACAAAGCGAATGATTAAACATTCCTTTTCAAATAGAACTACCATTAAGTAGTATCAAGATTTCAAGTATTGCAGTATATACGCGTAATACATACTGTAGCCGCGCGATGAGTTTGCACCGCAGAGTCTGGTATACGGAAATCGTCATACACGCTGCAGCATGTTCTACGTAACGTGTGCGCTGTCCGATCGGGGGCAGGCAGCGCCCGGATCTAAAAGTGGTGCAAACTTATCGCACGGCTACAGTATTACATACGTACGTAATGTGCTTTCGCGTAATACGTAATACACGTATGCACATCCCTTTATTCTGATGGCTTTTGCCCAGTAAACATACGAGTATATAACATTCCTTCTGCGAAGCACAAAATTAATTTATTGGGCAGGGTATTGGCAGCCACCTTGCGCTGTGCGTTCAGTGAGATGGAAACTGGCGTCTTGCATAAAAGTCGTTTTGTGTGTGGGTTTGATTATTGTAGCACACGTGACCTTAGTTTTACTTTACAACGGTTTGATTGAGTATGCTTGAAGCAGCATATTTTAACTTCTTAAGAGCTCGATAAAAAGAAAATAACAAAATAAAAGAATTTAATTACAATTACAGAGACCCCTGTTTAGGTTTTCAATTATAATAATAGTTTATATCGCAAGAATAATGCACTACGCTTACGTTTGCGTATCACGCAGTGTAGAAATTTAAAGCGATGGTGTTAGAACAACTCAACACAAATTTGGCTGCGGCTCCTAGACTAAAACCAGAACAACAGAGCGGTATACATATATACGCATTCAGTTTTTTGAATATACTATATTTGTTTTACTTTTACGTCGGTCTGCACACAGATGCAGACTTAACACTATGTATGAAAAGAAGAAGACTAGTCTTCGCATAGGAATAGTGTTAACGTCTTGTTTTTGCTTTGTCTATGGAGATTTGTAACCAAAATGTTACACGCCTTTGATTCGCCCATTTTCGGGGAATGGTTTAGTATTTTCCGGAGGGCAAAATCCTGCAGAGCGCAGTGAGTTATCCATACATAAAGACACTGTATACGTTATGCATACAAAGACTAAGTATATACGGCTTGTTTTTGAACGGTTAATACTTTTTAAGAGAGTAGTTTAGCATTGCTGGCAGTGTAACTGTGCAACCATCCACAGTTGGTTTAGTTACTCAAGTAAGCCGCTGACCGCTGGTTGCGTTCCAGACTCCATCGAATGAAACGCTAGCTTTGTGTGTTATCGACTCATTCAATTTTGCTGAATCACCCAAGCATGGAGTTTGTAAGGATATTAGCAGTTACATTTAACGCAAAAGCCAAAAACATTTAGCTTTTTTTCTAATTCAGAATTTGTTTTTGCTGAGTGTTTTCAGAACATGCTGAATTTCTAATTTTAAATTTTCTAATTTAGAATTTGCTTTTTCATTTAAAACCGGTCAAGGGAAAATTCTGGTTGCCGGTTCCCGAGCACCACAAAAACTGAAGGCGGCGGCTGTGGAGTGTGGAGTAAAACGTACAAAGTCGATTTTGCATTCTTATCACTTACTTAAAATGAACTTAAACGTTTCATAAGCGTGATTCCGCATGTATTGAAATTTCTTGGCAGCGACAAAAGGTGTCACAGAAAGCAGCATGTTCTAAATTTTTGAAGTTGGTTTGTTTTATACAATGACTGATCGAGCCACAAGAGTTGGAGTTATCTGGGCAAGTCCAAGAAAAACGACCAGCCGTGAGAAACTGCATTAAACCGTCGCCTGTTTGCGATTGCATCGGTTACAGTGCACCTGTTAACGTGTTTTTTCAAAACATCAAATTTTTTAATTTTGGTTCAATCCACACCTAAGGGACTAATTTCAATATTTCAGGCAGGAAATGGGTGCTAAAATGTGCACATTCCCATTCCAGCAGCACGCTGCTGAAATGAAAATCTTTGAAAATTCGTAACTTTGTTATTTTCCGTGCTGAATTTTTTTATATGCGCTTAAAAAATATAAAATAATATATACTATTAGGAAGAATAACTGATTTTCTGGTTTGGTCTCAAGGTTTGGCACTCAGAGCATACGTGCTTAGCATAGCCGCCTATGAGAAATCTCGAATGAGTCTTCCATAGACAGGTACTTCTGTTAACAGCAAAGGCTCACAGTGAATAACCCGGAATTAAAAAACTGAGAATCAGTTTTTTTGCCTAACGGTATGCGTTATTTTGTATTTTTTAAGCTTATACAAAAGAATTTAACAATAAAATTTACAAAATTACGAATTTTTGAAGATTTTTATTCCAGCAGCGTGCTCCATGGGCCACCGCACGCGTACATCAGCTATGTTGCTGCTAGACAGCTGGCAAAATTTTGCCAGCGGCCCAGCAGTATTGCAAACAAAATCGACAATAAATTTAAGAAATAAGAATGGACTGCCTTGTAAATAGTATGCTCTCGTCGTACATTGTATAGTACTTAACTATCCTCCAAAATTGTTGCAAAACAGGTGCGTGTCACAGTTTGGTTACTGACTCTCGTTTCACTGTTCAGAAACAAGCCGTATAATTATAGACTATAGAAAGTCTCATGTATTCTCGATATATACCACGACCGACGGAACTATTTCCGCGAGGAAATGCCACGAAGTGTTTTTGCAAATGCGCAGACCGAAGACGACAGAGTACGATATTCCAAGATCCTTTTCATATTAAATTTTGAGGTATTTCCCCGCGAGTGTTGCATAGTCTGCCCAAAGGCCGTAGAACATTCTAGACTTTTGTCTGCCACATGAACAAGCCCTAGTAGTATGCCTTCTGTAAGTAGTAAGTACATATTGATCGGTGTTGTATAATTTTATGTGAAAGCAGATCTCTCGGAGGCTGTGCTGGTTATCGATCAGATCGGTATGTGAATCGCCTACTTAGTGCGCCTTTCTCACTCTGAACTGATTACCGAAAGCTCTGTATTTGTAAGTTTGTAACCTACTTCATTAACCATATTGCATATTATCACAGTCTCCAGTTCTACGTTCTACCACTAGTGTTCTCTGCTAAAACTGTGTTCCGCGCTTTGTAACACGTAATGCTTTTGTGTTAAACGGTATAAAAATCCAGCTTTAATCCTTTGCATTTTCATAATAGCGGTTAAATATTTGGCTTACAGTCGCTTAGTTAAAATTCAATAATTGTTACACTTCTACTATGTTTTCGTTAGGTGCATTGTATATTTTACATTTTCAGGTTAACGGCAGAGTAACTGCATCATAGATTGAATATCTATGGAAAAGTTCCTTATATTCCCAATTCACCAGCCAGAGTATGCCACACACGGGTCTGGAAATGGTCTTTATGACCCATTTGTTGTGGATATATGGGGAAATTCTGGTGAATTTCAGCGTGGTTACGTGTGTGATGTAGATGAACACGGCCTGTCCGTTAAGCTGGACGGCCATACGGTACAACGTGTTCCTTTCGGTCGCGCATGGCTTGTTAAACAACAAGATTTCCAAGAATCAGCTATCCATCTAAATTCGGGAGACGTTGATGTTCGCATCAGCCCCACCGACATGGGCGTGGCGTCGTGGACGCCAGCTCGGTTAGTAAACAGTATTTCGTGCGCGAGTACGGAAATGTACAAGTGTAGTTCGTGCCCGTATTCTGTTGCCACGGTGGAAGTGATCCAGCCGGGCACCATGGCAACACGATACACCGTTATTGATGGACCAACGGCACTGGCCCAACGACTGCGCAAGCGCAGAGATCTCGGCCCACTCGTCCCACAGAAAGCCTTTCAAAAGGTCCACATGCGAATGTTCGACGCATCAGCGGAATATCCGTATCCAGAGCGCTTAATGAGAACTGCACGTTCATCTCCACGATTCCAGAATTTCTGGCTGAGGCTCACCCGCACGATGTTAGTTAGCCTGCACGATGGGTATACGGAAGTGCTGCTACCCCCTGATTTCGAGAAATATTGTTCGAGGGAGGATGACGACAACGAGGGCGATGACCATTGCCGTCCGGTGTGGAAATCAATAGGGGATTTTGTGGATCGTTTGCTCGTAATGCAGCACAGGACCGTCGACCGAATACTGGACGGCTTGGTTATCGCTCTTCTGCAATCACACGGTAAGAAGACTCCAAGCAGTAAACACCGTTACAACTTTCATTTAGTTGACACAGTCAGCAGAATAAAGTTCGACAGATATTTGATGTACAGTATATGCCGACAACGTTCATAATCAGTAATACGACTTCATGGGGCGTGTCAGGACGAGAACGAGGCCGGTCGCAAGTTCACTGCCATTTATAATGGGGACAATGCGCAGCAGCAGGAAGATGGTCACACTGGCGGCAAAAACAATTATCACAAAAATCCTGAAGGTGCTAAATTTAATAATGGGGCTGAATATTTGCGATGTTTCAAGTGTTTGTTAACCTTTGCTTGGCACATTGCGGCTTGCCCTGCCGATGATTGCCGCCTAGTCGAAACCGAATGGAAAAGAGCAGCTCGTGGTAAAACTAAAATCAGTGAAGTGGATGATGGCGGTAATAGCCAAAAGGGGAAATGGAAGGGAGTTACAACAGTTAGTGGGAGTGCTTGTTTTATCATTTTATAAAAGGGGTGATAGAGGGCGGCAATAGTAGAAGCACACTCCTCATTAAAAATCTTAACAAATGTTTGAACACACCTAAATTTGTAAACAGGACAAAATGGAAAACCACGAAAATAAATTTATTCGTTCAACGTTGTAATTGCTACTAAAAGTTTTTTGACTATTACAAATAGAGAATGTTCACGTATAACATCACTAAAGAAAAAAATAAATATTTTACCTGTTGGATTTACATATTTGAAAGCAATCCTGATTGAAAATGAAGATAACGAGATTCAAATTATGAATGGGGAATCATCCATTCAAACCGGCTTTGCTGATGCGCTCACTGTATCCTGTATTTCCGATCCTATTGCCCCTGTGATTTAGCAAGTGGGTTTGTGCACATCTGGACTCCGAAGCCCTTTAATATCCTTGTGCACTGCAGCACTATAAGAGATTTTTAAATGGAAAGCGATTTTTAATCGTAACCAGTACATGGCTAAAAGTAACAGACTCATTAGCAACCTTGCATCGACGATTTCCTGATTTACAGAGATTCATGACAATGAGCTCTGCTTCGATGAACTATTCTTCGAAATCCAGCTATTTGTCTACTCATATCTGGATATATTCGACCAAAATTTAGTTAAAAGGTATGGAAATGGAAGTTCGGGTGATATTTTATTTCCACCAGTCTCAGACAAATGTTGTCTACTTGCCACAGTGTAATTTCTGCAATTTTGATTTACCGTGTGCATTATCTTTAACGTGGAATCGCATGCACCTATAAAAACTTACTTTTACTTTCATGCTTTCATGCTTTTACTTGCTTTCGCCTATAGTGTAGAATATAGAACACAAAGTACAGAACACAGTACAAAATAAGAAAGTTCCTGTACATGTAATACATAATTAAGCTTTGATTATTGACAATACTCAAGAGCAATGGTTTTTGAACAGCTAATGCATTATTAATATCAGTCATTTAAGAAGATCTTGCTGGGAAGGTTACAATACGTCGATTGACATTATCAGGGTGAGCAAAACGTCTTTTAGCCTGGTCAACAGCAACATAATTCAGTCCTGCGTCAATGTGCCAACGCGCCCTACCTTTGACGCCGTGAATCCCGACATTGCTGGATCAACACGCAGTCCCTGGATGTGGAAAGAAAGTTTCGCCTTTGCCCACCTCCTGGCTCGAACTGTCACAAGACACTGTCGTATTCTGTGCATAATCGGGGAGTGGGATAATTGTCTGTTTTCCTTGGTGCAATTACTGAATTTCTTGTCGCTGAAGTTAAAGTGGCTGGTCATCGCTGACAATGCGGAACTGTACATTCGAGAGTTCCTAGATTTTCCTAAACCGAATAATGTCTTAAATTTTTCCGAACCGGATGTGTATACGGTTACCTTTTACGAGTCGCCGGCATACGGAACAATTTGCGATAATATTCTGCTTCGAAATTGTGTGTTTCCTGTGCAAAATTCCATTACCTTTCCCGGTGTGCTCCATGAAGAGAAGATGCGTATCATTGACTGCCCACTGTACTTCCGCTACACGGACACGTTTTCTGTCAGCGTGACGAGTTATTCATTCAGTTTTATCGGCACAACGAAGGCGGATTATCTGGTTTCTGTTACCCACATGTTCGAAGTATTTTGTCCGGAGCTGGAAAGCATAAAACTGGACCGTCTGTTGGATGGCTTGAGCATTTTTCCCCTTCAAACACATCATCAAGGGCTATTGCAATGGGCGTTTATGCGAGCCTCCTTTATGCTGTAAGTAATGCACCACTATCGATTATTTTTATGGGTTTTTGACGTTCATTTGACCTTGCTGCACGGCTAATCGAAGTTAGGCTGTTGCATCTGTGCTGCTCAGAGTCTCAGCGCGACTGTTAAAAGCTTTCTGTCGAGGGGTTAGCTTTCAATAGACCTAACACCCAAGCTTCTGTCATTGCATCACAATACTTCCCGGCGGCTCGATAAAATAATGTCAGCAGGCTGTGAAAAGTCCCAGTACTTTTCTCATAGTAAAGTATCTAAAGTTGTTGGATCCGCTTTCTAGGTGGAGCAGTCCGTCCCCCGATACCATTTCCGATATTCAAAATGCCATCGTAAAGGGAGCATCACAGCGCAAACTTGTGACACAGACTCTGCATTTGTTAACATTCCTGCAGAGGCCCTTATAGAAGGGCGCTGGAGCCGCAATAAAAGACACCCCAAACGGATTGATTGTTATCTTTGCTACCGGAACACGGTCTTCCCAACATATATTCGCGCTTTTTGCACCACAAAAATTATACAATCGGAGAACGATAGCCAGAATTCATGACTAATAGCCGGAAACGGGTGACCCAAAAGCTGCAACAGATACCATTCTTACAGTAATTTCTGCAAAGAGGCGTTAGACCTGCAATAAAAGGAGCCATGGAGTGCTTGACTGATTTATAATTTTCTTCCATAAACATTATTTACGGCGCTACTAGTATTTGTATACTTTGTACCGGTCCACCTTACGACTCTTGCGTTATTAATGTTCCAGCAATCAGGAAGTATTTGTATCCCGTAAAATGTGTACTGTATGACTATGGTAAAGAGAAGAATATCCCATCTGTCCGCCTACTCGCAGACTGCAACACCAGCCGAGTAGCAGAATAAAATCATTTCCCATGTGACGGCAAGATAAACAAACAAATCCGCAAATAATCGGGATCCTGCGCTTCTCAGTGCTGGGCGAATCATAAATGCAGTTTATTGTCAAACACCATCTGCACCTCTACATCAATCGATCACTTTTCTTTCTTCCATCACGATTCACATGTTGAATATTACTGCGAACATCGTTTTCGTACATTTAACTTATGGTCTGTTGATTAAAATGACCGTGATAACGTCTTTATCCATTGAACCATGAAGCCGACAGCACACGGACCGACATATTCGTTCCTACGCTTTTTTCTTCTACTGCCTACGGAGTGCACCGACGCTTCTCGTTCCACCGGCCTGTTCCGAATCTGCCAGGGCCGCAACCGCTTGGCAACCGCCCTAAAATGTCTTTACTGGGCTATTATTTCTCTGATGACCATTCTCACCGCCATGGCCATGATTTCCGCCACCCTGTCCCTGGGTATCCTGACTTTTCTGGCGTTTGCGCGGTATGCCATAAAGACCCAGTGCTATCTGCTGATTGTCATCGTCTTCACCTTCAAACAACGCTGCTTCCATGCACTTTGCGCGGAGACCGCCCTTCCTTTTGTCACTCCACCGCGGCGAGCCCGTTGTAATGTGGAAGTACTGCTGATGGTCGTATACGCTGCGCTGCACGTGAGCGGATACGTCCTGATAACCAGTGAATACTATTTGGTAAATCACCATAACGCCTGGCTGACCGAGTTCAGCCGGTTTGATCCGGTGGGCACGATGAATATCCCTTTCTGGGCATGGCAGCTGGTGTCCTATCCGCTCACCGTGATGCCCACGCTGATGGCCGATTATGTCATCGCGCTAATGGTGCTGGGTGTGTACAAATGCACAAGGGCGGTGCAGTCGTTAAGGTGTGTTTGTAAACTGGAATGTGGTTGAGTAGGTTTGCTGTGACATTTAAACCTTTCGAAATATAGCATGTATTTCTCAGGTAATCCGTAGTATTTAACTAAGGATTATCTGAGAAAGGAACACATTGTACAGTAATAAATGTGTGGCTCATTTTTTAAATTTTTTTAAGTAGCTTTCTAACATTTTTTAGACTTGGTTAGCAGGAATTTAGTATATCAATACAGTTCAAATCACTTCAAGAACGCGAAGGCCTATTTGATTTTTTAAGTCCTTTTGCCCTGACGTCGAAATTTATAATCGTGAAAGTTTGACGTAAGTCTTACTTTAAGGCATAGTGGAGGCGCTGATAACACGGATTTGGACGGAGTTAAGCTGTCTGTGCTGCGGATTCGCGAGTACATCGCCAATCTGGAAAGGTGTTTTTCGTTGGTGTTATTGCTGCACTGTGTGGCCAGCTGTTTGACCATTCTGGGCTGGGTGCAGTGTATTCGCATGCCGGATGGCAACGGTCTGGTCAGCATGTTGGTGGTGCTGATTCAGTCGACGCTGGCCACATGGAATGCCGTGTCTATACTGATTCCTGTCGGTTTTATTATTCTGCTGCAAGATGAGGTAAAGCCGCGCTTCGATAGCGACAATATGCGGCGGAAGCCGAATATTGCCCTACATTGCACCTGCCAGCTTCGTATGGTCCTGCCCAACTAATGATAATTACCAATTTCCGGCGTTGCCTTGCTTTCAAACAACGCTTTTCACAAATTTATGAAATTAATAGTTGTGCTGCTACTTTAGCTGGATAAGATGATCGATACGTTCTTACTCCCGCTGGAGTCACCGTATCCCGCCGATTACTCCGACCGACAGATCTTGATGACGGAAAGCTTCAAGCAGTCCCTCAACGCGATGCGACTAATTCCCGTGCGGCTTACCGCGGGACGCTTCTTCATTATCGACCGCGGCTTTATTGCTGGTGTAAGCTGCACTTTGAAAATGTAGTCCGGTATGTTTATACAATTCCATTTTATAGTTAGTGGGATTCTTCGCAACGTATGCCGTGCTGGTGAAAGAACTTCTGAAGAACACTTCCACTTATGGCGCGTACAACGTTTCCGTCGTTTCGGAATCGAGTCAGTAGCTACTAGCTAGTTGGACGGTTAATTTAGGTTGTGGTGCATGCAACCCGGCACTGCAATGAATCCAGTGATATCGGCAGCTTGTAACCGTCGTGCTTCTTCACACGGTACACGGTACACCGTACTTCGTGCTTGAAATTGCCGTGAATCTGATAAATCTAAGGGAATTTTGTTTTCATGTTTGTACTCTTTTCAATAAAGAAGGCGTAAGAACTAATTTGATTGAACGGCTGTAGACTTGTAAGTTGTAAGTACTAAATGTCTGGTTTGTCACATCGCGTACGACAGTTCCTAAGCACTGGTAATGTTCTTTACGTAATTCGTTCCACTGCACTGCATGGATGACACATACACTGCATTCCATGACGCTCTGTTGACGTAATAAGATGTCAGCGACAGCGGCCCGTGCCAGTGACATACAAATATTGTGCTGCCGAGGCGGCGACGCACTATAGGGGCGGGCAGAGCGGATATATATCCGTAATGAACCGGAAATGTCTCATTGTGTCATCATCACCAATCATGTGTGTGCCTGTCTGCGCCTCCGCTGTAAGTACTTTTTATCGCATCAGTCATCACCTGTAGATATTTATGGCTCTATCAGGCAGTACAGTACCGTTATCAGTAATAATGATGGACTTAAGCATAGCCTAGAACAAACAACAATATCTGTATATAGTAATTATAATAGTATCGGTATCCTCGCTGTGTTACAAAGCGTTTCTCGACGAACGATCTACTGCATGTGTTTATCCATTTGGCATGAAGGTTAGTTAAGTCTGCATGACGGCGCACAGTGAACCGCACGAGATCGGCTCGTTTTCCTGGAGCACCGCGCCATCTGTGCAGCATCTACTCTATCACGACGACCGCAGTGGTCTAAGGGAGCTGCATCGTCGCGGCCGACCGGGACAGACCCTGGTTGAGGAACTGTTTATTCCGCTCGATAAGGGGCGCCCAACCGAATCAATCCAAAAGAATCCCGGGCCCGGTTTGGAGCTGTTGCTACACTGGATGCAGCGTCATCCCCACAGTGTCGTTAAACATTCGTAAGAACACTGCTTTGTGCTTGGTGACGCTGTTCTGTTTGGAACTGGAAGTTGGTTGTACTTTAGGTGCCATGCAACGATCATCTGCTGGCGTGACGTTCTACACAAAGTTATAGTGACACCATACGAGAGACTGAAAGGTAATGCAAGACTTTACATTTCGGCAATAACGAAAAGTCTTTACGATATTCTACTATCTGGTGGGGGCAGGCTGGATAATTTACGCATGCAACGTCGATGGCCAAATCTACCTGTCTCTCAAGGAACCGGGCCTTACTGCAGCCCGGAGTGGTCAATCCCGAGATGCTCACTGGTACGTCAGCTGCAGCAAATCTGATTGGTTATTTGGACACAACTTTACAACTTATGCCACTATTCCCTTGCGTCACATTAAATGTTATTGTTCTATTAAGAGCAGTTTACGTGTTTTTGTATTTAAACGAGCATGCGGGTATCAGAATGAATGCGAAGACTGAACACGGTTTTATCTTGTGACCTTAGTGTATGCGAGCTTGCAAATCACTAAAATTTTGGTCCGCTAGTCTGTCTGTTCAGCGGTCCCACGGAACGGGAGTTAGGCAGGCTGATATTCTACTGGAGATTTTTAAAGCTATGTACCGGGATAGTTAACTTAATGTTTGGGTGCTGTAGTCTTAAAATCGAAGACAGCACGACATAAAGTTTTCGATGCGGACCTAATTTCAGGCAGCGCAGTTTCCAGCATTACATGACCAGTCCACCGCAGCGTCCCGAATCTCTCCCGGCATCTCCCTCCACCCGGCATTTTTGCTCCGTAACCAGCACAACAGTCGGTAGCACGACGGTAATTTCCGGTGGCGTGGTGGTCTGCTTCGATCCCGGCAAACTGCACATTTCTCCGCCGCAGTGCTACGTCCAGTTGCATATCGAGCAGCGAGCGGATGAAGAGAATCTCTGGCGCAAACTGTGGTCAGTGAAGTAATAATTATTATTTCAGTTTGGCTATTCCGGCGCGTTTGTGCAAGGATCTTTGTTAACCGGTTCTGTATAGGGACCATAGTATGCGCTCCATATGGGCGGAATGCTTTCTGTCCGGCACACCAAAGGTCATCATCGGCTACCATGACCAGCTGGGACATGTGTCCATGACAGAGGAACTGCGGACGGCCAAAATTCCGGCTTTGACGAAATGCCACAAAGTCGGTAGAATATATGTATCAAGACATATACATATTGTGTGTGTAGAACATATATGTATATGTTGTTTCAAGACAAGGAACAACAAACGCTTCAAACTGAATTTTAGTACAGTAATTTACGTTTACAGCAAAAAGAAAACACCTGGTCGGACTCCGTGTGTCTGGGCTATCTGCGGACCTTTGCAGATTTGGTGACGCAGACGGTTACCGACGACTACAATGAGTAAGCGGCAGTTACGACACCGGTTAATATTTAAGACATAATTAATAACTAAGTACCTAATATCCGTCAGTAATCAAGAATTATTTTGTGGGTCCACATTACGCCATAGCATAAAAGTGTCCAGCTTGCAGCAGTACAGAATTACAGTAGTTAGAGGCTAGAGCAGCATTTCATAATTTTTGTCAGAATTTAGTTAATTCGGGAATAAATATAAATTCGAAGATACGCTAAAAATCAGCAGAACAAACATATATCAGTTTGTTTACAAACAATATATAAATACTAAAATAATTACCTTAATTTTTGCCATTTTCTTATTTTAAAAAAAAATATAAACTATCGGATTCAAGCATTTTAATAGGGGATTTTTTATTTCATGTAGAGCGACATACACATTCGAATGGGATGCCGTCAAGAGCGATACCATCACTGTGGAGCGGTTACCTAACGAATCTCAACACCGGTTCCTACCGGCGTGGTATCTGGCGCAACCGCCTTCGCCACCGGCAAATCATTAATAATCAATTAGCTAGGAACAATTCTTATCGTGGCGCTTGGAAGCCGAAATATATTATTTTCTTCTAACCTGGCTGCCCAGCGTTGAATCTACTGAGTGAGATTCTGCTTCATTGTATCACAATGCTGCCCAATGTTTTCTCTTTATTTCCCTTTACACGAAGTTCACAGATTTTTTCGAATTAACCGCATTTACCGAGTCCCCCGTCTTCCATACGCATTTTTACAAATAAAAGGAATAATCTAATGCGCTATTAACGAGCAATCGTCATGCTTTCTGACCCGAACAAAATTAACGGTATATACTTCTACAGCAATTATCCGTAAAAATGCGAGTATGTACACAGAAATTGGCTGTATCTTGTATATGATTTCTTTATCATTTTTCCCTACACGAGGTTTTCCGAGTTTTCTTCGAGTTAACCGCATCCAGTATTTCCTCCATTTCTCCACGGATATTTTCACGAATTAAAGAAATTTTTACATGTCATGTTTTGTAAGCCCAACAAAATTAACCCTATATAATTCACTATAAAAAAACATATGCAGATACTATGGGTGTATCTTACGGTTTCTTTTTTACTTTTCTGGCCATACTTTTTTCCGTTTTTTTCGCATTGACCTCATTAATTCCTCAGCTTTTCCATGGTTTAAATTTCCATGGATTTTCTATGAATATTTATTTTCTATTCTTAAAAATTAAAGGAATTTCTACAGCGTCCCACAACGAACAATTTTCCTGTTTTGTAAGCCGAACAAAATAACTCCATATAATTCACTATAAAAAACACATATAAAGATACAGTTGCTGTAGCTTATGGTTTCTTTCTAATTTTCCTGGGCCTATTTTTTTCCGTTTTTTTCTTTGAATTAATCGCGTCTATATTCCTCCATTTTTTCCATGGATATTCTTACAGAATAAATAAATTTCTCCAACATCCCGCAACGAACAACCGTCATTTGTAACCCGAACAAAATCAGCATATTCTCAGGCCGAAAACCAAAATAATAAGCCGACAAATAAGCGAGAAAGCGGTCGCATCACAGTCGTTTTCATTCGCGCACCAGTCGCAGCACATTGGGAATCCGTTCGCGTTCCTCCAGCGTCTCGGCCGGGATGCGCTGCAGGAAGGGTTCATCCAGCAGGGCCATCTCGCGGTCGGCGGCCACGGCGCACTCCTGGATGTTGGTGATGATGCCGGCGGCGGTCCAGTCGCTGCGGACCAGGGCGTGCTCCAGGGTGAAATTACCGCAGCGGATGCGCCGCAGCCGCGTCACCACGGCGCTGCACTTGCAGTCTTCGGCGATGTCGTTGATCATCTTCATTAAAAACCTGTGCAAAATACATATATGACCATTAATAAACTGCTATTAATTTAATCAGTATCTCTTTTTTATTATGTATTAGTAATAAGCATAGCGAAAATATTTTTTGTAATTAATATAAACAATATTTCTGGTAAAAAAATTAAAAAAAATTAACACTGACGAATTTATTAATTATTAACTAATTAATCAATGCAATTGCAGTCTTCCCGCGATGTCGCTCATCATCTTCATTAAAACCTGCAAAACAGTATCTTCTACAAATTAACGGAAAAAAATAATCCCTATCATTAAAAAAATATATGTCTTGCGCAAACCAAAGAGAAGTTAGTGCAGTGAGAGACGTTAGAAGCCAATGCAGATGTTCAACGTGAATTGATATCAACTTCCTGCCGCTGCACTACGATCAAACCCGGTTTGTACCGAGTGCGTATGAAAATCACACAAATCGTTGACATTATCTCTATGCAAAGACTAACGCTCTGTAGCCCAAATTCAATTTAATTAAAAATAAAACAATAAAAAATAATGCTTCTAATTTCTTAAATATAATAAAAATAATAATACGAATTTCACGACGGAAAGTTGCAATTATTTTGTAGATATTCACAAATTAAAAAAATATTCTCCATAGTATCGTAGGAAAATTGCCGAATGAATTTCTGAAGTTCGTAACCAGAAGGAAAAATAATTTCCTTTAAACTGAGAACTAAACGTACGTGTCAGTCTCGTTGATGCAGTGCACCTCCACGGTGAAGTAGGGCGGCTGGAAGTCCACCAGTTTGAGCCGGTAGATGAGCTGCAGGGAGTCGTCGCGCGGGCGCACCAGGCCGCGGGCGCGCAGTTCATAGGCGGTCTGACTGCGCGGATCGACGCCGTAGGATGACTGGATGTGCCGCTGGAACTGGCCTTGGTAAAAGGTCAAGAAGCGCTCCAGCCGGCCGCGCGTCACATGACTGAAGGTCGTCCGCTCCAGGACGCGGCCCGTCTGCAGGTAGTTGGTGGTGCGCAGGCCGAATTTACCCTGGATGTGGTACGCTGCGGGGAAGGGAAAACATTATTTTTCTGTGAATAACCATTAATCGAATTATTATGGGCCTGAAAACATTGTAGTTATTTTCATTTACTGTTGGGGAAATATTTAAAAAATTCTCAATCTTTACGTGACCGGTTATTACAGTAATTATTCATTCATTTCAATAATTTTTTTTATTAATTGAATTTATTAATTTGCGCGTTGATTAATTTATCTACATTCTCAAATAATTATTCATTTATCAACAGTTATTAACATGTTACACGTGACCAGTTATTTTTTGGTACTAATTTACGGCACATTAGCTGTATCATTGTAAGTGGATGCAGGAAACAAAATACTTTACATGACACATAAAAATATTTTGATAATACATGACAGTTCGGTTACCGATTCCAAAAATTCCACAAAAATTGTCGTAAATATTAAACAGTTATTCAAGTGTGTTTATTGGGCAATAGCCGCCATAACAACAAAAGTGCAAGCGCGGGCACACTACTTTACAGTTAAAATTTAAACATTAAAAAAACAACCAAAATCAATATCCGCCCGCGGGTTAAAAGGCAACGTACTTAACACAGCAGTAGCATTTCCCTTAATGACAGCCAAACTAAAACGTTGCTTCATAAAAGCAGTAGAACGCGCTTCTCCAGTTAATTCACGAGTTTTACGGCCCATAAAATGTACAAATTCACTTAAAGCTAGGCCAAAGACACCGAACGTTTCAACAACTATTCAAGTTACTTATTTTTATTCAAGTTACTTATTTTTTAGTTATTCAAGTTACATATTTTTATTACTTACAGTGATGCAGATACACATATCTGAAACAAGGGTGGCACTGGTAAAGATCTCGAGGTAATTATGCCGCTGCACTACGACTGGTTACCCCTTATTAGACGCGGTACAGTGGTAACTACTACCTAACTATTGTAGTAACTATGGAGAACTGAATAAAAGTATTATCGAGAGAAAAATTAATTACCCAGAGAATCACCAATAAACCGATTCTATCATATACTGTACGAGTAGTAACAGTGTAGTTTCTTCTTAAAATTCAGAATTAAATTTTCAGAATAAGACTTGAGAAAGCAATTTCCTTTTTAATACGAGTAAATTCGAACTCTCAACACGCATCACACTTCCACGTTACGAATAAATCTTTTAAAAAATATTATTCAAATTTTCAATGCTAAACAAAAATTAAAACTTCTGTTTCAATCGACATCGTTTCTTTCAATTTCGAAAACAGCCAACACTATACACAGTAAAAATTAATAGAAGTTGTAATACGGTAAAATTATGACAAAATATGGTAAAATTATTACGTAAGAAATTAAACTAAACTGATTATGTACAAAAATAAAAGACCTGGTTAACAGATTGTGCAGTGTCAAAATCAAAAAATTCTGCAGTAGGTAAACAGGCAGAAAGTAAAATGTATGGAAAAAGGGAATGTTAATACTGTAAACTTCTGTTTGTTAATCTAAACATTACTGCGAAATTTGGGAGACCGACACATGCTGCGCCACTGTTCTACGAAAATTACCGGCAGCAACCAAAAGTCCGAAACACGATAAATGAAAAAAAAAAAACTGCCAAAAAATACAAAATAAACAAAAAATTCCAAATCTATTCCACCAAGAATTTAAGTAATGTTTTCACCTGTTCGAACATACACCAACAAAAGAAAATTAAGTAATATGAAAACAAATTAACACAGCGTACTCGAAAGTTTCTGCAGGAATTAATGAACATCAGTCCGAACATCTCTGTAAATCACTACAAGCAATCGCAAAGAAGAAAATAAACAGTAAATTAAATATTAATACAACGTTCCTATCCTAAGCAAAACCCCTGGCAATAATCAAACACCAAAAACTTAACAGTAAAATTCCACAAAAATCTCCAAATTAGTCCAAAATAATTCCAAAATACAAGAAAACATAATACAAATAAACGGAAGAAAAAACAAACCAACCAAAACGAACTGTTCTACGGAAAATTCCTGACAACAATCAACACCGTTAAAAAATTTGACAAAATTTCCAGAACTATTCCACGAAGAAATTCCACAACCAGATATACGAAAAATCAAAGAAAGTAATTGAAAGAAAAATTAAGCAAACATGATTGACTCACTGCATACGGGATTGCGATGGGACATGCTCCGCAGGGCGCCCACCCCCCGCGCCCCCACCCCGCACACCGTCACCCCCGCCATCTCCGTCACCCCAAAATGGGCGATGCGGATGTTGAAGTCGGTCTTCTCGAAGGCCGGTCCCAGCAGCAGGGGATGGTCGCGAATGTCGGGGACCGTGGTGACACGGTACTCACTGGAGTTCTCATCCGGAGGCTCGATCTTCACCAGGGACTGGGCGCTGGCACGGGGCAGCTCGTTTAGATCTGCAAGATACGGATGTTAAAAAAGTGGAAGATGGTGGCGTGGTAAAGAGCACACCGCGGCAGAGATTGGTGCGCAGAGCCCAGCGCAGGATACGATGATGGAGATCCGAGGGTTTGTAGATGCAGAAGACACCGTTCAGCAGTTTGAACGCCATGGACGAGTTCTCGATGATCACCATTCTCGGGGTGAGGTATTATTACCGGAATGATGTCCCCCAATATGCTGGAATAATTTACCACTGTAATCACCAGTTAACAATCAGAATAAAAAGTTGAAAGTCAAAAGTGTTGGGAAAAATCAGTAAAGTATCTTAAAATTAGTTATTAGTATCCGAAAAATACGATTTCTCGATTTTTAAATTTTACAGCAGCAGGGTTTCTTCATTTTTCTAACTGCCGTCCTAGGAAGGGTAGCTACCAGATTGCCCGCTAAACCTTTGTAACTGATATCAGTGATATCAAAATCAACCGGAAAATTTTCCCTTGCAAGATTGGATAAAATATGTACTAACAAAAAAAACCGTGACAGCTTTAAATTTTCAAATTATTACTGCCGAATGATTTCGATAATGTTCAACGCCCGTTCAGCTGGGGAAGTCAGCTGCAGCTCCATTCGTACTGGTACAGTGTTTGAGTACATTAACGATAAGTATTTGTACATAGCTCTACATATAGATATACTATACGATATTACTGTAGTTTTTTTGAAAAAAAATAATTTTACAATATTTCGTTTGCTTCTGGCTTTACAGTTAGTCGAGGCATCAGTTTTAACATTTTTGCAATAAAAAACACTAAATACTTTAAAATAATTAATAAATAAACCCTTACAAAGATAAACTAAATTTTGTTTACAAGTGTGAAGTGTATTAGTTAATTTATTATAGAATATCCAGTGTTTCGCTCTATAGTACTATCATAATATTACTAAACTTAAGAGTTAAGGTTTAGTAGTATTATAATGGTACTATAGTCTATATATACTCGTGTTTTCTATAGCTGTGAACAGTATAGCTATGCTCACATTTTTTATTTTTTATTCTCGATCGCTGTAATTAAATCATAAATCACACCAACAATTACACTAATAATTCATATATCTACGCTCCGTATGATACGTATAAGCACTGATTATATTCCTCGTATCTCATGCACTTAACGGTCTGCATATTGTATTATTACTGACTTTTTTACTGGACCTTTCACATTTTCGCGCTCCTCCCAAGGTCACGTAAACAGGAAGATCATAATCTAATAGACAACCGAAACCGATGATTAGTTTAATGCTTCCTGTCTAAAACGTTATTCAGATTAATCAGCGTAGGTCGATAGATTTGGTACTAATCCTGTAACCATCGGATATAAATAAATGTAAATTAGGTAAATACTAATTAAAATTATTAACCTATAAGAAAAACACAATTTTGAAGGTGGCCTGCAGTATAAGGGGGACAGCTAGCCGGCGCAGTTAACGGTAAATACCCTCGATCGGGTCTAGAAATAGCCAGTTAAATTAACCAGCCATATATATATATATATAGACAATCGAAACCGATGATTAGTTTAATGCTTCCTGTCTAAAACTTTATTCAGATTAATCAGCGTAGGTCGATAGATTTGGTACTAATCCTGTAACCATCGGATGTAAATAAATGTAAAAAGTAAATACTAATTAAAATTATTAACCTATAAGAAAAACACAATTTTGAAGGTGGCCTGCAGTATAAGGGGGACAGCTAGCCGGCGCAGTTAACGGTAAATACCCTCGATCGGGTCTAGAAATAGCCAGTTGAATTAACCAGCCATATATATATATATAGACAATCGAAACCGATGATTAGTTTAATGCTTCCTGTCTAAAACTTTATTCAGATTAATCAGCGTAGGTCGATAGATTTGGTACTAATCCTGTAACCATCGGATATAAATAAATGTAAATTAGGTAAATACTAATTAAAATTATTAACCTATAAGAAAAACACAATTTTGAAGGTGGCCTGCAGTATAAGGGGGACAGCTAGCCGGCGCAGTTAACGGTAAATACCCTCGATCGGGTCTAGAAATAGCCAGTTAAATTAACCAGCCATATATATATATATAGACAATCGAAACCGATGATTAGTTTAATGCTTCCTGTCTAAAACTTTATTCAGATTAATCAGCGTAGGTCGATAGATTTGGTACTAATCCTGTAACCATCGGATATAAATAAATGTAAAAAGTAAATACTAATTAAAATTATTAACCTATAAGAAAAACACAATTTTGAAGGTGGCCTGCAGTATAAGGGGAACAGCTAGCCGGCGCAGTTAACGGTAAATACCCTCGAATCTCGATCGGTCTAGAAATAGCCAGTTAAATTAACCAGCCAGGCGGTGCTAATCGCTCGAGTTATATCAGGCGACAAATGTCTCCCGGCTGTACCAGGGAATCCAGGTCTTGGCGTCCAATTAATTTTTCTTTGCTTGGCCGGCTATTATTTGTGTGCATGTACTATGTATATGCATGGGCAGCCAGATTAGCGGTCATCAGCGCCCGCGAAGCCCGTCAACAAGGTGTCTCGTTAAATCAAATTGCTGTCGATCGATTTCTGCAGATTTTTGCACGCGACAGGGATAAACCATTCAGGGAAACTCTGAGTAAAAAAAATGGGAGTAATCCATCTTTGCCTCAGGAACTCTTTGTCCATTTAATTAATGGTACAGTATGCTAGTGGCATTTAGATTTAGATGCGACATTTCTTTAATTTATGCAGTTAATTTTAATCATTTAGATTTTTACCAACTGCCTGTCCATCCATATCTGTACATCGTTGCACATAGAAACAGTACACCGAGGCCGGATAAATATCCAAAAACTTACTGCGTGTATAATTAGTAATTAACTGTATGTGCTAAATTTGCTCTGGCTGTCATAGTGAATAATATACAAAGTAGGTATCATGATTTCCAGCCTGAAGGCTGCTTTAAAACTTTTTATTAAGTTCTGCCTCTGTATTGCCTGCAGTACTTGTATAATAGTTTCTAGCTTGGAAGTAGCCGTCCGTGAGATTGTGATTCCAAATACTTATGCATTTTCTTGTTCGCACAGACTTTTGTAAAGGACCCAATTCATCTTCCGGTGCAATACAACAATTTATTATTATGTGTTTACGAAATGTACATTTACAATACTCTTGTTTTTTTTGCGACGTACTAGTTTTACGTTAATTTTACAAACAATAACTATGGTTTTCCATACAGTTTTATAGTACGAGTAATACTGATTTTGTTTATAGTTTTTTATATCTATAATCTTCAGTTTACTAATTAATATGAACTTCATGATATATATTACGTATACAGCTTTTTGTACTACAATATATAAAATTTTATATAGACTCTAGTACTACGTGTATACCAGATACATTTAAAAATAAAAACACAGCAAAGCCTTAAATTTCGGCTGATAGGGGAGTTTTAATCTTGTACTAGTACTTATATATGTACTTTTCGTTAAGAATTAAAGGAAGAGTTTTTTGGGCAATTTGCATTGCCGGTGTGTCACTATTAAGTACTTTGGTGCAAGAATTAATAATATAAGTATCCAAGTGATAAGTTGACAACTCCGCCACATTCGGCCTCCTTATAATCCCGTGAGGCTCACGTGGGTCGGGCAGTGAATTAGCAGTTCCCGCCGGCGA
Source organism: Paramacrobiotus metropolitanus (assembly GCF_019649055.1). NCBI lineage: Eukaryota > Metazoa > Tardigrada > Eutardigrada > Parachela > Macrobiotidae > Paramacrobiotus > Paramacrobiotus metropolitanus. Next base: position 320,700 of record NW_026570264.1, read on the forward strand.
TAGCTGTAGCTCACGCAATGCTGCAATATTTTGGGCGAGTCAGGTCGCGGAGATTGCACGCGCCTTCCGATCCCACGGTGGCAATGGCATCGCTGACCTTCGCCAGATCATAAAAAGTGGGCGAGGTCATTCCAACCTGCAAGATTAATTTGAGTACATATACTAATACATGAAGTATTATAGTTTAAGAGCATATACTCGTACAGTATAGTTTCCCCAGCTGATACCAAAAATGAACAGCAATTGATCGCAACCAGTATATAGTATAACGACGTACGCTGTACATAATTGCTAATAAATACTTTTATAAATGTATGATTTTTGTGCCCACTTATTAATATATAAACACTTTTATACGTGTGGGCTGTATTATGAAGTTAATTGGCATACCATAATAATATTCTGAGCCTTTATTCTGGTGCTCCACGTATGCATATAAATATTCTACACATACGAGTATATAGATATACATTACTCTTATCTTTCTTTCCAAGTTTGTAGTTCTTAGTTGTAGTTTGTAGTCTTTTCTTTCCAAGTTTGTAGTTCTTTTCTTCTCGTAGGTTTTATTAACGAATACACAGCTGCTAAGCTTATTAGTATCTAAAACAACCTACAGAAAATCTCGCGAAAAATATGTGCTTAATTAAAAAATTTATTTTAGTTGTCAACGTTTTCTATTTTTAATGCTAACAGTGTATGAAAATTGTATTGTCTATAAACTATCTGTGATATCCTGAATCATCTAGCTTCGCTGTAGAATTAATGATTTATTTACAGTAATTAAAAAAGTGTAATTACTTATTACGCCTAATTCATTTTCTGACAAATTTCGTTTATTTCTACAATACTTGTACACCTAAAAAATATTTTCATTTTCTTTATTGCACGGCTTGTAAAAGAGGCCGCACGCGCGGTCATCAGCTAACTCTGCGTGTACGTTTTGTTTTGTTGATTATTTTGGCCGGCACTTTGCGCATGCGGAACAATCACGAGGGAAACCGTTTTACTCACGTTTTCATCAGCACGATGTGTTTCTTATGATCACCGACATAATCTGATCCTGACTTCATTCACGCCGCCCGGCTTCTCTGATCCTACACGGCGATATTCGGGTATTAATAGCGTTTATCCTATCTCGAAATTTCCATGTTCCTTGAGTAAACCGAGGAGCGGCGTTACTCAGTAAAATTGGGTGCCCTAAGAAATTAATTTCAACGTCGCTGGAGCGTCTCCAAAAATAAGATAAACACAAAATAAAATAATCAGCATAAATAATTAAAATAACAAATAATTAATATTTGATTAACCAAAATGTAATACTAATTAATAATCTTTTATGACAATAATATGTTTTATTTATTAAAAATAGTTAATAATATGTTTACTAAAAAATATATTTATTATTTCTTCTCAATATTTTTAACCTTTAAACTTTATTTTTTTTTAAAAATGAATTTTTCCATATTCATAAATCGACCGAAGCAAAGCGAAGGTCCTCTATGTTCAAGAAAACTGGATTTGTGTCGGTCAATCAAATTTTGTAAGAACGAATTTGATTATTGTTATTCGTAAATTATTCTGGTTTAAAGATACAATTAAAATATATTTTCCAATAAAATTTCTCCAATATAATTTTGGTGAAAATTGGTGTCACTTAATTTCAGGTGTTCTTATGCAATAAATCTGACTGCAAATTTCGAAAACGATGCCGGCACATGTCAATCGTTCTTTATAATATAAAAATTCGCCTCTCCCAAAACACGACCAACAAAAACATATGACACACAAAGAAACCACCACAGTAATAATAAAATGAACAACCCGAATGATAGATTCCGAGAGAATAATAACGACGCACAAACAACCGCGGAAAATACTTGAAAAAATCGCACAATTCAACCGCATTACAATCCGCGCCGTTTCTTCTTCCAGGCGCGTTCGGCATCAACCGCCGGGGCGTTCAACATGTGGTACAGCACCCGGCCGTTGTGATGATTATTTATTTCCACGTCATCGTCGTAGCGTTCTTGTAAGAGTTCCTGCGCCGAACTGATGCCGTGCGGTCCGATGGGCGTGTTGATGACCTCCTCGAATTCCTGTTGCAGACTGGATTCGCGGCGTTTCAGCGTCTCGATCTTCTGGCTGAGAAAGCCGCGCGGGCTCTCTTCGGCGGGGGCGCCGGCTTTGGCTTGGATGCGTTTGAGTTTGGTGGACAGGCGCTCCTCGCGCAGCGGCCGCCCCGGGTCGCTGCCGGCCGGCTCCGGGGAGATGGAGGCGGCGGGGGAGGCCGGGAGGCCCGAGAGGCGCGGGTAGGCGTGGGACCTGGATAAATTGAAAATTTTAGTAATTTTAGTAATTAAAATTATAAAATAAAATTATTTAAAAATAACTACAAGGCCAGGGAAAAAATCTGCCTTATTTTGTAACTATTTGGGATAATCTGCTTGAAAAAGTTAGCAAAAAGCAATTCTTACAGCCGTTATTTAGAAAATACAAATAAGGTTAAAGGTTTAATGGTTTAACGTCCGCACACATTCAGCGCGAGAGCCCAGTTCGAGGCAGCAGGCACTCACAAGTCACAACAACAACAATTCTCCAGAATACACAGTATTTCAGATCAAGCTTCCGCAGCGTATTTAAACACACAACTCAGTACACTTTTACATTACAATCTATGTAATGCAAACTGTAAAGATATTTATGTAACGTAAAGGTAAAGGCATCTATAAATAATTATTTACGGCAGCGGTGGAAATTTTTAGAATGGAGGGGTCAGAAAAATCCTTACAGAAATCAATAACAACCGTGTGTCGAAGGAGAAAAATCAATTATTAAAAAATAAGCTTTCGGTGGAGTTGATAGTTTACCTCGAGTGTGAAACGACGTCATTGGCGTGGTGTTTGTACACGGAGGGGTCCAGGCTGTGGGGAATGTACAGCGGTTCCCCGCCGGGCCGTTCCACCCGCACCATCATCCCGGGCACCAGCATCATGCGGGGATAATACGCCGCGGGGGCGGTGGCGGCGGGGAGGGACGGTTCCGTGATGAAGGTGGGCGGGGTGTACTTGACGCTGACGGAGCCGTCGTCCGAGAGCGCCGAGGAGGCGGAGGAGCGCGCTGACAGAGGAAGGCCGACGGCCGGCGAGCGCCGGATGACCGACACGGCGACGGTCTTCTTGCGGGCCGACCCGCTCCCGGGCTTGCCCAGGCGGGCTAGACTGGGGCTGGGCTGGCCGGGCGAGGGCACGGCCGGGACGCCCACCGCCCGCAGTTCCTGCTCGATCTCGGCGGCACGGGCGTTCTGCTCGGCGATCTTGTCCTGGATGGTGCGCCGGCCGCGCGGACGCCCCCAAGCCGTGCGTTTCTGCGAGGAGGGGGACGGTGCGTCGTGGTAGTATGACGCCGAGTCCTGATAAAAATTAACCGCAATTATTACATCGTTTTTCTAATTTTTAAAAAATTTATATGATATTTTTCTGAAATTTTTTTATACTTATTTTTCAAAAGATATGTTTAATTTTTTTAAATTTTATTTTTAAATTTTTATTCGTTATTTGAACTGGCTAAATTAAATTTTGTTTCATAAAGCCAAAGTCAGAATTATTTTATCATAAATTTAATTGATATCGGTTTCGGGAAACCACAGCCTTAAAAAATAAATGCAAATAAAGTTCCTTTTTCAATTTTAGAACGGTTAGAAATTAATTTAAATACTATGCTGCGAGATGAAATTAATATGGTTTTTTCGCTTATTTTTATTTATTGTGATCAAACCGGTTAATGTACGATTATGCAATATATTCGCGAAGATAAAACGCATCGTTATACTTCCGCTTCACGTGCTACCGCGGCCATTATCGCGGCCATAAAACGGTTGCACTCCTTTCTTTACGGCTTAATAAATACAGTCATACTGGCTATTTATACCACGGCACAGTGCAAACTCCCTCAATAAATTACGCTGCAGTTCTATGCATGACGCAGATAAATAACTTTCTAACTATCCACATGTTCTCACGCCAAATTCGGGCTAACTCATATCAATGATTAACGAACAAACAACCCGGGGTGTTCCTGTTGGCACGCGCGGACGCTCCACGTGTATTTTATTTTTCTTGCTCATTCCAATAAAAATGATTCAAAACAGATACTCGTATTTAAAAAAAACTAATTCAAAAACTGATCAAATATTATAGTATTAATTGTAATTATTTATTATTTAAAATTAATTTATTACTTTCTTACTATAGTTACGTTTTTCTTTTATATTTTTGCAAAGCATGGAAATTCTAATAAATTCTGTTTTAATTAACAATTATTACAGATTAATAAGTTCTGGTTTTTAATTAATTCTCATTTATTGCATTTTATTTTACGTAATTTTTGAAAATTTGTTTTATTGATTTTTATTTATTGACCGATTTGTTCATCATAACCGCGCATTTACCGAATGATGCGGCTGCTGTGAATCATCCATCTCCGGCTCATCATCCTCCTCGTCATACGTGGTCCACTGCGGCTTAATGGCAAACTCCAGGAAACTGCGCCGCGGGGCGGTCACCGGCCCCAGCATGGTAGCCAGGGCGTGGTGCTGTGGCGGCGACGGTGCGGCGTCGTACTTGCGTTTGCGGTGCACCGGGTGGGGGTGGTGGTGTTCCATGAGGGGGTGCGGGTGGTAGTCGTCGCGCGGCTCCTCCTCCTCATCGGAAAAGCGGCTACGGTAGGTGTAGGCCGGTTTGCGGCGGTAGGAGGCCGGCGAGGCGGACTCGTAGTCGTCGGCGTCGCCGGGGATGTTCATGACGGAGGGATTGGTGATGAGGGACTGCAGGGACACGGTGGCGTGGCTCGTGGCGATGGGCATTATGGGCTGGACGGGGTCCGACGAGCGGGGCGGTGTGGGACGGTTGTCGCCCGTTTTCCTGTTGAAAAAAGCTTGTTTATTTTTGGATCAAATATTTTCTTAGATTAACAGGGTATTTTATACGGATTATTTTCTTTGCTGTAAAGCTCATTTTTCTAACATAAGTATCATTTTATTTATACCTTTTTATTACGTTAATTAAATCAACTATTTTTCTGTTTTTATTTACTAACGGGTATTTTATTTAATCATCTATTTTCCTTATTTAATGCGTCTATTTTTTCACAGTTTATTTTCTTAAGCACCATTAAATTCGATCTTCTACAAATTTACCTACAATTATTTCCTATCAATTTGACGTTTTCTAAAACTGGTAATTCCATTAGGATGTACGCTAAATTATTCCTTTCTGCTGTGAAAGGATTTAGGGCGGTAACAAAATTCAGTTATTTTCGGCGAGATAATTTTTTTATTTATTACTGCAACAAATTGTCGACTAGATTATGCAGCAAAAAAAATAATAATTACCTCACATTAATCGGATTATCCGCGATTTATTTAAAAATAATTATAATTTAGCGCATAGTCTCAATTTTGAAGATGAGCGATTAGTATTACGGGGCTTCTCCGATGTTTTCATAACAATTCGTCACCATTACACAGTCGGGGACGGCGCTGCAGGTTGACGTTGGCGAAATATATAGGTGAAACATAATCCGTTGACGTTAACGACGACCTCAAATTTCTTTCACTTATGCAACATCATTCTGTAATTATACTTTTGTGACGCAGCACTCTGTCGCAGCGGCTGTGCGGCTTAAAGCCTGGTCGCAGCCCGCGCATTCGCCGGAAAAGGAAAATAAAAAGCAATATATAGATATTTATTTGCTGCCCCGGAGAAAATCGATACCGCACGTACAATGTAGGACTAAATGGTCGCATAGCCCCATACCCAGCATTCTGTACGCAAGCGGTGCAGTGCACTTGTACGAAACGGATATTTTGAACTCAGTCGTACAGTGCACTGCGCTGCATTCGTACTGAATGTGGAGATATTGGGTATGCGACCATTTTGTCCTAAGCTGTAAGACTGGTAATGAAAAATTCAATAAAATCCCAAAAATACCCCCAGTCCGAAATATTATCAATAATTCACTTACTTAACGCTGTGCACCCGATAAACCGTTATTTACACTGAGCACAAAATTCCCCGATAAGATCCAGTACATGCACTACGTAATTTGCAATAAATTTACATAATCCAAACAGATCAGCGGAACGCGCGGGTTATGGAGAAGTGCTGCGTCAAACCAGTTACCTCGAAGTTATAGCACAACGTGAACACACCGAATTACGGAGAAATCGTTATCGCGTCTGATCGGACGGGGTGATAAGCCCTCGTTTGGGGAAAAAACCGTATATTGATAATAAATACGGGAAAAATCGTTGCGCTGACGAACGACGATCATAAGCTGCTATCGACAGAAGTGCGCGTTTCTTTACCTTGTAACGAAGAACCGGTTAACTAGGTTGTGCAAGAGGGAGGAAAATGTTTCATCAAGTGACGCACGGATGCATTAAGAGGGAAATGTGAAAATGCCAACTTGCCTCGGTCTCGTGTGCCAGAGTGAAAAGGAAAATATCCTCTCTGTCTCTCTTTCTCCTTTCTGCCCCTCTCTCTGTCTCTTTATAGCTCTCTCTCTCTCTGCCGCTCTTTCTCTCTTGTCTGTCTCGTTCTCTCGATGACGCAGAGCCATTCACCCGCACTGCGTTATAGAAAAATTGCGCACACCGATGACGTCACGCCCATACGCTATCCTCATTCTGAGATTCTCTCTCTGCCAACGCGCTGATTTTTCATCCTCTGGTATTTTGCAATTTTCCATGGGGCGCTGCATGGACTAATTGTTATGAATTAAGCCGTTTAAAAATTCAAATGGAAAATTGCCGATTGACGGAAGAGCACAGCCTCCGATTGGCTGCCGTGCAATGGGCTGATTAAACACGACTGCCTCGTAAACAAGATAATTGTTATCGCGGCAATACACAGCCTTAATTGCGCTATCGGCTCAGGGACGGTCCGGGCGAGCCGTACCGGTTGATACGCAATTTGCTGATGATGTATCGATAAATGCCATCTGACAGTCACCTACCTGTTCATCGATACAAGAGACGCAAAAAGTTGGACGACGCCGCTGTGTTGCAAAACATGAATAAACGCGTTCTGCGTACACCCGGCATTAAACGCTGTTCTCTGTAATAGTTTTATAACTAGCTGAATCTCGTAGCAATGCGCCGCAGGTCTTATTCTGCAGCAGAAACGGATGTTTATCTGGAGAACTCGGTTTTTATTAATGCCGGGCCCTTAATGCTGTTCCGCAGAAGAGTTCATTGTGTGGGAAAACAAGTTCTGGTTGGCAGGCAGTGCGCGTGCAGATGGAGAAACTTGATAACGTCATGAAAAGTTTAACAACAGTAGAAAGACTTGCTTTCTGCCGCAGCTTACAGCGCAAAAGCCGATCGGTGTCGCTGATAATTTCCCTAACGGAAAAATGCTTTCTCACCCAATCAAAAATATTTGGCTAAATGTAGCCAATACTTGTGTTGACCGAACCATAAAACCAGACATTAATCTTTTTAAAAAGCGAGACAAATCCGTAAAATACTACTTCTTACCTGGATTGTAACCGCCGTGAAATAATAAAAATAATCAGCAAAATCACGGTAATAAACACCAAGTGTTGCAAAATGCAATGTGGAGCGTTAGCGTTGAGTGGTGATCATATAATCCTTGTTTACTGGCGCCACAGCGAGAAATAAAAACGCGTAATAGCACCGGCAAACGAACGCCAAACAGACTGCGCACAACGCACAAAATCTTGGGGCTGTGTATGTAATGTGTATCTCGTCAGAGAAGACCGATTTTCTCTAGTAACTCAACCGGCCAGAGCACTACATGGAGCGTTTACGTCGTCAAACGGTTTTGCAAGCTAACTACGTAGTTGGATTGCGCGATCATGGCGCAGACGCACTCTTATAAATACGTTCATATTTTAGCAAACGCCCGTTATTACGATACGTAGTGCGCTGATTCGTAATTTCATCGAAGTACTAGTATGGTTGAGCTTGCGATTCTAGCTGAAGTGGAGTATTTTGCTTGACCGTTGTACTCATACACGTTGTACCACCACTCTGTACCACGCACTGCACTCGGTACGTCTGTACTAATACACCTGACTCAGCCGGCTTTGTACGGGGCTGTACTTGTACGTACCAGGTACGTACCGCGATTACGCGGTATTCAGCGAATCAGCAGCAAGAAGTTGGTGAGCTGTTCATGACAGCTCATGCACAATGCACACACAAACACTTATTGTACCGCGTAAAGACAATTACCGTGTAATGGTCAATTGCATTCTTGGTCAACTCACGTCACTTTAATTTATCTGTATCGTTCTATCAATAACGGTAAGTTAGGAGTATTGGTTTTATCGATCACGTACCACCTTTTCGGCATCCTTCTCCGTTTATGAATTACACCCAAACATACGTAAGAATATCTCGGGTTTAGCATGACAATTAACAAAACTCAATTTTATCGCTGATTAGAGAGATTCCTGTTCCTCATGCGATTTAAATCCTGATGCGATTTTATGATACCTTGATACTGAAACAGGAAGTGCCGGGTTACATTGTCCGATACCCTTGCCGGACTTTTGATGACTTTGCAGCATTACAGTATATGAGTAATGTTTGAATTATTTAATTTGTAGGTACACATTTTAACCTTTTACCAGTGTATAGTTAGGCAGTAGAATTGCAATTTTAGCAGTCAAACCCTGCTTCCGTTATCGTTGAAAAACCTGACCCATCCTTTTTATAATTTATCATTCGATCGTCGTAAAATACCGTGACCCCAGGAAAACTTTTATCACAAATAAATAACGTTCTTAAAAAAAGAAACCACTCGAAATGAACAGCTTTTAATAAATCGATCGGGATTCTTTCAAATTAATCACAAAATTGCTGCGCCTATTCCTTGTGCGATACGCGGTACGTACCTAAGTTCTTATTTATATTTCGAGTAGGGACTGATTATACTAGTAAGAATTTTTCATAATTGCTGCTCAAGACAGTCATAGGTTTAATTAATACTAATGTATGAATGGCCGCTTGAATTCTACTTAAGAAAATTCCTTGAATGATGCTAAAGGAAACGGTGCGTCATGTAATTATGGTAATTGTGATGTAAATGTGCACCAGACATGGTGCAGTGATCCATGAAGATTCTGCAAAATTCTGCCGTGTCATATGAATTCGACCTTATCGGACATTGCGCTTAACTCTTAAAGCTATGCATGTACGTGTGCCAGTTAGTATTTAATTTAAGGTGCCACCGCTTCTGTCTTTGCTAATTGGAAAGGTCACCCTATAACACAGTACAAACGCGTACCCGTAATACCCGTAATGTTGGAAGCCCGCACTGCACAGCTCCAAAGTTCAAAGTGCAACAAAGTTTTGCTTTTTAAACTTAACGCTGGCTAGGTTAATACGAGAAGATTCGGAAATTCTTTTGTGTAGTTTACGTGACACTAACGGCATATAATTCGTCTTTCTAAGTCACGATGACTCGTTAAAAAGTAAAGTTTTGGTAAATTTGTATTCGCTTATACATAGCTTTTAATTTTCCTATCCGGCCAGCACCAAAACAAAACAGCATAACAACCTTGTCTCAATTTAAAATTCACTTACATATGTACGTACACTATCCACCAGTAATTATCAAGCTGACTCAAAGTACCGGTAACTCGGAATGTTTTTAATGATGCTGTTATTGGGTGCCCCTCCCCGGTAACCTAACCTACATGACCCTTGTTAGAAACGGAACGTTTCACTTTTAAAAAATAGGATACCGGGATACCCTGATATATGAGCCCTTCCTGCATTTGAATTAAGTAACAAAAAAGGGAACCCATATTTGCATAGAGGTAGTTGATAAAATGCACAACCTTATTAATTTTACTGTACCCTATTTAAAAAGCATTAACTTCAGTATAAGAAAGCTTAATAAGTAAGATCAAAGTAGCATAACTGATATTAGATTGGGTTTATAAACGTAGAATTAACATTCCTTTATCAATTGTACGTACCACTACAATATATTAAAGAACAATTATCTAGTAGCAGCATAAAACATAGCAATTATTATACTAAGCACTTTTAATTGAACGTGCACGGTATTTATCCTTTTAACTCCTATGAATAATTTAATATGGTTTAATTTTCAACCCTATTGCATGTTTTCCGTGAATACATTATAATACCGTAATTGTAATTAACGACCGAAAATTACATGCCCATCAGCGTATTTGGTGTGCGCAGGATTAAGTATGCCGGCTAGACGTTTCCTGCCTTATTTCGTTCATAAGTTGCCGTTTTACTGCGAAATAATTTTACGCAATTAGTAAATGATTCTTTCTGAATTATTTAATTCCCGGGTCATAAAACTGGCAAAAGTAAGGCATTTTCTATTATATAGATTGTTCGCATTCTCGTAAGGTTTTAACAGTTATTAACTGCGGACTGGAGCAATATTTATCATGATTATACGGGTATAATTATTTGTACTGCGTAACCCAAAATTACAACACATCACGTTCACGTGCAAAAGCTTCGCAAAATCCCGGAAAAAAATGCGAATAACAGTAACTAACCTTTAGTCTCGGTTCCAGCGCGGGTAAAAGCAATCAGCTGCGACGGGCTCAGTAGCACGTCTCACAGGAAATGTTGCCGGTAAACAACGCGGTAAGTAGAAATGTAGAGTGCCGGTGCACAAACGTTTGGAAAAAAATGCTGCAGACAGGGGAGGCTGTGTATGTGGTCACGCTACAGTACGCGGCATTACGCACTGATATCTGCAGAACAAACGTACTGCGTCAGCCTTAAGCCGAATTTGCTCTTAGAGTTAATGCAAAATGCCAACGGTCGCAATTATTTGTAAAGCCGGTTGATAATAACAAGGAGGAACTCAGGAAATGACTGCACGTTATGTATTGTAGAAAAAATACATTCAGCATTTTTTGTCGTCACCAGCTTTATATGAGTAAACTTTTCCAAAGCAAACTTTTTTCCTTTTCCAAAAACCAGATTATTTTATCATATGCAATAAGCACTTAAATTTAAACAAATAGATAAAATATTTATTGTTTACGAAATAATTAAATATTTATGTAATACGTGCGGATTAATAAATTAAATAAATACGCTAAGTGTTTTATATCACTTTCGATATACGATTCGTGATTTTACAATATTTGACCGTATTGCAAGTAAATTGTTGGACATACATGTTGATAATTATTTTACCTGCTTGAAAATCAGTTTCTAGGCCTGCACCTGATTTGGCTAATGCATTAATTGCACCGTGCACGAGGCAAACAATAAGGTCATATCAAAACGACCGGCACTAGTTGAGTACGATTATAACGAACAATTTAAGTGACATGTCGAGATATAATCGGTAATATTCTTGGCAAAAACACACACATTTCTTGGCTCGAAGTTCAGTCACTGGGCCCAGGTTTCAGCGAATATTGCGCGAATAATCAAACGAACCGGCCTGCGTATACTTTTCAGCTCTGCAAGGCACGTCCGCTGCCAAGGAGAAATAGAGAAAATTTAGCTGATAGATAAAAAGAACGGTTGCCGATTTCTCGTCACCGCGGTATTACCTTGCCTGCTGACTGCAGCATTGTCGGCGCAGTAGCGTGGCGAAAGTGGTCGTCTAGGTGCCGGTGCGCGCACGTAAGGATGGCTGTTTTATACAGAAAATGGATTTCAAGGTGGATTAAATTTTTTTGATGGAATTTCGTTTTAAACGGCCAAGTGAATTAACCCTGCATTATTGAAAATAAACTATCTGAATCCATTTTCAACACTTCCACGTTTTCGCTAAGGATTTTGCGTTAGAAATATTTATTTTTACATCAGTTACGCGCTTTGTTGAACACGTTTTAATCCCATGCTTTAATAGCTGCATTTCAGAGATTTTCTATTCAAACACTAATGTCACCAGATTAATTTTATAGCGAGGGTACTTTTTTGAATCTTACTTTATGAAAAAAACATTTTTCTTTTTCGAAAAACGTTAAAGTAAAAGATAACTACCTACTGTAGTCTGCCTAGACGAGTAGAAACTGAAATTTTTTATTTTACTTTTTAATTTCTGGTGCATCAACGTATTGCTTAATGTAAAATAAAGATATGCACATTTACACACATAAAATGTATGTACATGTACATAGTACATTTACATACAGTTTATGTACATGTACATAGTACATGTACATTACATAGATCATAGATAAAAAGTAAAGAATATGTAAAATACTGTTTGTAAAAAATCTAAACGTTCATGTATTAAAAATTTCAAAAGTTTTTTCAAACACGATACCATGGAAAATTCGCAGCTTTTGACTTCGGTCAAACCACAATACCACATTGCAACTACGAAGTACAAAGTACTTCGTTGCGCCCCGCCACTACAGCTTTACAACGCGTGCACGTAACAGCCAGCCTACCGAAAGAACACGTCATATCGATCGATATTCTCAGCTGTATCTGTACATGATTGTACGAGTATGATGCATGTGTAGCGCTGACAACAGCCGGTTGACTGCGCAGTACCGTGCAAACTGCAATGCATCGCAGCGCCCGGCATGACGCGCTTGATTACTGCAGCCACCACACCGCCGACTGCTGGGTTGCACGTCACCGCGTTAAGCCGGCTCTTCGCATAACATCAACGCGCAGGCAGCACACCGTCGCAATCTGCAACGTCATGTACGCTTACTTCTTTTCTCCTTGCACCTATAGCCTATACCTCAGCGTATCCATCGGAAAAATGTAGGCGGACGCGGGTGCCGGCGTTCTCGTCAAAGCAGCATTCAGTGCGCATATGTATTTTGTTCAACATACACACACATGCAGCCGGCATCTCGGGTTACTGGTAATTCATTTCCGCCGCGCGTGTTTATCCCGGCAGATACATTAATACCCGGCGATCGTCAACAAGGTCGCCGGTAGTGTGTGCTTTATATATGTGCACGGGCTTTTCACTTCACGGCGCACTGATTACGATATTATCGGGTGGCGTAATCGGAACTCGTCCACTTTTTCGATTATTTGATTAAGAAGGACGGACTTAGCGGAAAATTAAAAACATCCATATTATACAGCGGGATATTATGGATTAGCGTCTTTAATACACACGGTGACGACATAACAGATAATTGTTCGCTTCTCGGTCGCAGTTTAACGTCAACAATTATTGTTATTCAAAACAGCGGTATAAGTACATTACTTGTTAAATACATGAAAATTGTTGCAAAATTAATCATTATAAGGAGGCAGCGAGAAATAATGTTGTTTTTTTCCTGTGACGCTAAAACCAATGATGAAATTGATCAACCATTTAATTACGGAAAATTAATCAAATCATTGAATAAATTAAAATAAAATAATTAAGGATGGTATACACTATATACAGTAAACGAATTATTATTATTTGTAGCCGCCAATCAAAATACGTGCTGGTGAATTACGGATAAATGGAGGCATGTACAATTGTATATCATACGATACAGTATACATATATATACATCGTATGTAATACTGCAATCAAAATGTATCTGTACAGCTGTAAAACACATTATCGTTTGAATTCATTATTTAATCATTTCACATTTTTACATTTCACCTTCATCTGTAAATTTTAAAGGTTTAATCATATACTCGTATTTTATATTTGATAGATAATGCTTCTAATGCTATGATAAAAAGCAAAGTATTAGAAGCATTATCCGCTGTATATGTGGTATACCAATGATCAATGTATACCAATGTAGTGAAGTATGTAAAGAACCGATTAAACTGTACCCACAAAAAAAAACTTCTAAATTGCAAAAAGGCAATGAACACGCTGATCGCGTACGAATCGACGCCGACAACATGTTGTATTTCACTTATTACCTAACCTTTTCAGAAACTGGCTGCCATACGTTTGGTCATAGCACTATAATTAAGAAATGTGTACAAATATCTACGCATCGCAGAACGTACTGTCCATTAAGGAAACGCATTTTAAGAGATTACGTATACCGCGCGATTGCGAGAAACGAACGCGCGAGCCGTATATGTATTTAACGCGAAACCGGCACATGATGCATATGCACTTCGTAGATTTGTTTTTCGGTTGGAGAGATAATTGCCGGAAGGAGAATATATGGGCGCACCTCGTGATCCATACAATGGACTACATGCATCCGTGCGAACGCAGGTGCATATGTATATATGCGATACATTACAGACCACCACTTTTCTCGTGGTTCCACGTAGCACCATTGCGTGCAAAACATTTTCGATAATTATGCTACTGTGTATTGTATCGTTTGTGCACCTCGAACATATGTAACAATTAAAACATGTCATTTTATTGTTACGATTGATAATGACTTATCTCGATACATGCATTATAAAGCGTTTGAGAATTTAATGACGAACGAAGAAATTGTTACACAAACTATGCAGTTATGTTGCAACATACTCGTATATCTATATATATGCTCGTATCTGATACATAAAACTCTTGATTCCGATTCAATGACACAGTAAATAATCCCGTCAAGTGTCGGCTCAATGTACAGTAATAGTCTATTAGTTTTGTAATGGTACACATAGCAAAAAAAACAGTATTTAAACATGTGCACACTTAAATGACGGTGTAAATAATATCATTTCGAGACCCCTTTTTGAAAAAAAAACAAAGATTTGATATATAGGCGCAATTAGAATATAAAACTTACGAATTTTAGTAAAGATTAAAGTTGCCGACGCACATACGTACTGCATAAAAGTGCACATACAAAGCTGATAATTTTAACCGTAGCATAAAGGAAGCTTAATGTAGCAGTTTTATGATGCCCGAATGATGATATACTTCTTTAATTTATTATTTCCACTATTATATATTACCATTTTACAATGTTTGTAAATTGTAATTATACGTTGTTACTATTTCACTTTATTTTTGATATTATATATTATTATATATTATTATATATTATATATTATTATATATTATTATATATTATATATTATTATATATTATTAACTAATCATCATTATTGACCGTCAAAAATTTTACTGTTTTCATCCTTATATATTATATTTCTTCAGTACTGCAATAAAAACAGTGTTATTCCTCTATTTTAAATCTACAATAATGTGAAATTTTGCCGAATAGAGTGACGTAGGCTAAATTAGGGCCACAGAAAGAAAATAGATGATGGACAAGTGAGACATAATAACGCACGTTATTACCGGTAATTTGAGGGTTGATATCGGAGATTTCCCCGTGACGCACTTACATACAGCTTCTAGGCTAATAATTTAATGCCATCTAAACTATGTTTCTAAATTAAATTCCCATAGGTCAACAGACATAAAAAGGTCATGGATGGTTAGCAAATTAAATGGCATGGCTCGAATAACCCACCTACACAAGAATATTCTGGATGTTCCAACAAAACCGCTAAAGGTCATGCGGTGGGATGGGCATTGTGCGCTCAAGTAATGCGCATGCTGTAACATATTTTCGACATAGTCAGGTGATTATATTATTGAGGAAATGGTAAATGGAAATTATTGGTTCTAATTTTAATTCCGATTAAAACGCGTTATACGAATAACAAGTTAATCCGGATTGACGTCATTGTCAATATTGGTAATCCGTGAACAGTTGGTTGTCTTGTAATCATCTACCCACATATTTATATTGCACTCTATTTTAATATTTATGAATTTACTTATTTGATAACAATTTTATTTACTTTTTAATATTTGAACAGTGAATCAATAAATTTAAATTCTTTAACTTAAATTCGAAAAACTGGTGAAAAGTCTTCGTACGTATAAGACGGTTTATTTTGCTTTTCTGCTTTTACTAACAAGATATTGTTGACTCTATGTAAAAATAAAACTCCCGCCCAGTAAATCGCATGTTATCGTATCGGCAAGATGACATCAGATAAGAACATATAAATATCAACTGAAACCGCTTTCCATTAAATGTTTTACTACCGCAAAATTCTGAGAATTGGTTACGCGTTAAGCATTGAAGTTTCTCCGGAAACACTCCATCAAAATTTGTCACTGCATACATTTCACTGTAATATCCGATTACAGAAGGTACATCAGCAAATTTCACATTTTGCAGCTTATCGGTCAATGTTATTTGCGCAGAACTCTGACAATTGTGTTTATCCGCGCTGGCGAACAATGTGACGACACATTATCGAGGCCCAGTCTGCCTGGTACCCGTCCACTGATTAGCGCCTGACAGCGGTGCATTTTGCCTTCCGATACGAAAACGTCAGGTTACTGCTATAAATAATTTTCTAAAATGTAATCGGGACCACGCACGCCGCCACCTGATTTGCGTAAAGCGCTGCCAGAATTATTGCCCTTAATTAAACCGGTATAACAAGGTTGACCTTTTACCCTGGCTCCAGTTTACCTCTTATCCATTTAACACGCACTGTTCACGAAGGCGCCGCACAAATGAGGACGGTCTTTGTACTGATTTAAAGTCGTCTGTACGACCCTGTTTACTAGGCTGATTTGATAACGCAGAGGACAAACAACAACATACAGATTATTAAGTTTAAAACCTTTGAGGCGACGTTTTACCGAACTCCGTAGATAATCACTATATCGGCCCAAAAAACGCTCCGATTTCGAAACCAGCGCTGGCATGTATGCGCATAAATGAGTTTTTGTTGCACACTGTAAGAATAATACTAGTACTGAATTAAGTTCTGAACCGCGGACCGACCGGTCATTTCCGCCTTTTTTTGTTGTACAATCTTTTCCCTGACGAAAGCCAAACCATAATTCGAAACCGGTTTAATATGTTACGAAATATACAGAGTTTTACGTTTTACCGGTTAAAGACACTTTCGCTGCATTCTTTCTAGTGTTGCGGAACGAAAGCATTTTCGTATCAGTTTTTGTCACGCATTCAAATTTAACGTAACTCTTCGTTATCGTAAAGAAAACAAAAATTCGCCAACTAATCATCTTCGTTACGACAACCAAAGTGGTCTGAATTTCACTTTCATAAGAAAAGTAAAATTCAAGGACGTATACGTACGAAAAAGTTCCTTTTGCATAAAAACTTCCAACAGCATTATCAGCCGCTCGGGCGCGCGGTTCCTTGAACAGCGACAACTGGCGGAAGTCAGCGGTTACCGTTTATTTTCAAACATTTTTTTTATGAGATCCTCATTTTATGTGTTAATGTTAATACTATGCGCATATTAAATACCGGTCTATATAGAAAATTTTTTTACTTCATTGTTGTGCTCTTGGTTCTGGAACAAAGGGCCGCTACATTATTTACCTATGCAGCCGCAGAAAATATTTTTCATGTGGCCAGTAGTATAGGGAAATTGTTTTTGGCGGAATTTGTTGTACGATGTCATAATCCTAGCAAAAGCATTCATATTGCGAAAAACAATCTGAATACGGAAAGATAAGCATTACGGAAAAGCTAAAACTTTAAAAGGCCAAAGTGTAGTATGGGGTGATGTCTGGCTGTTGTAACGCTATGCCATAAATACCGTTGGTACAATGCGCCTTGTGACGCCGGCGTCCCGGTTGTAAGATGCTACCGCCAGCTGGCACCCTGTCTGACAGAATATATTTCGTCATATATAAGTATTTGTCACTACTATGAACAAACGATTAGCATGTTGATAAGCCAACACAATGCACATTCTTCCATTGTCATACACAGAAATAATTAATTGCAGTACTGAAAAGGTAGCAATGACCGCAATATCGCTAATCGGCGCATAGATAACTTAATTTTGAAAACAAGATACAGAGTCATACGATTGCGATGTAAAGTTCTCTTGCCTACTGGAAAGGTAATTGTAGTGTACCATACTCCAGAGTAGCACGACTCAGTCGTAAAGGTGACAAACTGCGGAAGGAACATCGAAATTTTTCTTGTTCTGATTATTGGGTATTTAAAGTTTGAATGTAAATGACATCGAAATAAAATTTATGGAACACGAAAAAAAGCAGAAAGAAATTACAATGACATAAAACAGAATTACTCGTCCAATAAGTCCTGCTTTTGTAGTTCCTTTCCTCAGTAGTTTGGTCAGTCTCTCTACCGCTAATTCGTCAAGGAAGGTCTTACATATGGTATCTGCAGAATAAGCCATAAGGTACATCCGTAAACGAACTGCACTCTATCACTATTAAGTCACTGATTCCAGTTCCCAAGTCAAAAAGTCGTACTGGTCTTGCAACTGTTTTGACTACTTGATTTGTACTTAGAACTTCCAGTTTGCACCTCGTGCAGTTACTAAATTGGGAGTGTTTTTCGTACCGTTTCCATTACTTTTTCGGGTGTTCTAGCGAACAAAATGAGGATCAATACTAGGTATTGTTAGCAACTTTTCGAACATTTAGGCAGCGCCGCAGCAGTGCATCGAACATCCTTAACCAGTATTCAGTAACGCATAACAATGGAACCCATGAAAAGCAGAATAACATCAGCAAAACATCAGCGAAATCAACAACACATCAGCGGTAACATCAGCAAATAATGGTAACATCAGCGAAATATTAATAGGTAACAGGACACATAATTGCATCCGCAATTATACAATAAAATAGTAAACTGCAACAAGAAAATGCAAAATAACCGAAAAAATAATTCTTCCACGACCACTCCGCACCGTTCATCTGCAGCCTGCAGGTGTAGCTTCTCGACCTTCTCCACCACGTGTCCAGTGTCCACTGTCCACGGGGTCCTGATGCGTAAAATGCTCGTACACTGCAAGTACCATTATATACAGAAACATTCACGACGTGTGTTACCATTAAAAATTCCCAAGAAAAAAATCTGAAATAATGCTGCGAACTGGATAAGCAGGCAACCCGTAACAACATCAATTCTTCAACGAATTATTACCGAAAACAGTCACATGCGTGCGTGCGTATACCAGTGCGTGTTCATAAATATTTGAATAGTAACTATAAATAATTTTTAGGATACGAGTATCCATTCAACAATGCTAGCATTACAACCGTAAAAAAATTCACCAATGCTTTTTCATTACGGCTAGTTACATTCAATAATTTATATGACTGACGTGGCATAACTGAGGCAGCAGTAAAATTTTATTTAAATATTATTCTTAGTTTAGTTTGTTCGAGCAGACAAAGTGACAAACCCTGAAGCACTTAAAAGGGTGGTCGCATTATGAGTGTCAATAACAACAAAAATAAACCAGTGAAGCAAATATACAGAATACAAGCCGTGATTATCTGCTAAAGAACGTACCGAGCGTTTCGCGCATGAGTTTGCACAAATTGATGGAGTCGGTGTCCATCATCAACTCCCTGACGACCCCACCCTGCTCGTTTTCAACCACGAGCACCACCTTCGGCTTGGCTATCCGCGCCATTATCATGCATCTGCCCTCCAAGAGCATCGTGTCGTAGAACTAGCGGCGGGGTGTGCTGCGCCCGAGATTCCAGGCCGCCACTTTTCATCAGCGAGAACGGGAAGGTGGTGCCTGTGGGGTAGGCGCAGAAACGATGCTTTGGATACAGCTCCGAGGCCATTGTGTCCCAGAACTCCAGGCAGATCTTGAAGATCTCGATCTCATCCACTAGCAAGATGAGCAGCACGTAGCGCAGCGTCTCCAGCAGCTGCGGCCGCAGCTCCGCCGTCTTCTCGATCAGCTTGCTGTGCTCCTTGCTGCAGGTGGCCAGGAAAAGCGCCAGGTTCTGGATGAACTTCTACTCGTCGTCCGTGCGCTTGCCGACACGCAACGCGGATGTCCGCCTCCAGCGGCAGTATCTAAACCATTTCCAACCACAATGCCACAACTAATTCACCAAAAAATAAAGAAAATTATCTTAAATTGTCAATTACACAAACACTTCACCAGCACGTATATACGCACATAAAAACTCGTTTACAAGAAACGATTGGTACCACAGTTCTTTGTTTGCGCTAACAAAACAGTTAATGTCGATGTGATAATAAAACCGTGCCACAAAAAAGTGTCACAAAACAAAATGAAAAAATATACGGTAACTATATCCATAGCAAAATGCAAATGCTACGAAATATGGAAAAAGTCTAGAATAAGAACTGAAAACTGATGAATATTCTTCAACGGTCGGAAGAAGTTAAATGTACACGACGAAAGTATAAACAACCACGCTAAATGAAAGCCATCGTGCCCATGAACTACGAAATCCACTCAATAATATAAATCTGCCATTAATATAAAAATATCTTCCCTTAAAAAAACGTTAGCTTTTAAAGTAAGATATTACACAGCAATAATTCTCTAACGTTTTGATATACGTTTTGATTCCTGCAAAACAAACCACGGTGCTGTCGACATTTTCTCCTGTTTAATTAATATTTTCCATATTTTTTTAGTTTTGCCATTTTCCGTCAATTCTTCCCTCTTATTTTTGGAAAAACTGGTTTTTCTTTTCCATAAGTAATCCGGCATCCACATTTTATCCTTCCGTTTTTACATTTTCGCTTCTTTAGAAGGTTCAGCACACACTTCATAATAATATTTAATTAAAAATATTTCTATTATGCACTTGAAGTTACCATGGAAGAAATTTAATGGACACGGAAATCGAAAAATTTCTACGAAAATGAATTATTTGAAGACGTACATCTACTTAACTGTTTCCATTTATGCCCTTCTTATTATCTCATTTCTTCGAATTCCGATAACGATGGTAAAAATGAACAATAAACTGCAGATTGCTGAGGAGCAAATTGAGAGAGGAAAAAACAAATTCGAAACAATATTCTTGAATTCGTCTGGAAATTTGAGAAACTGGGAAAACATTCCATACGAATTCCAAGTGATCAAACGTTAGGATTAGCTGGAAAACGAGAAAAACCCTCACCTTCACACTTGGCCATGGCAGCGTCTTCTACCTAGTATTGATGACGTTCTTGAGGATCTGCGATTTTGCGTGTCTGCAGGGCAAATTACTTGGTCTCGGGGGTCTGCGAGTATTCCACCATGGCGTGGGCACGCGTCCACGTTGCGAGATCTTCCGTTCCTCCGAGGCACCCTCTGCGCCTCTGATTGCTCATACTTGGCGCAGCAAAACATCCTGCCAAGCAGCGCAATGTCTAGTCGCTCGAAGAACTAACGGAGCTTTGCTGGCCCCCGAAGGACCAGAGTCTGCTGCAGCCATCCAGCCTGGTCGTCGCAGCCATCCAGGCTGGCCGTCGCTCACCCTTGTGGAAGTTGTCAAATTAAGTGCTACAATCAAGCGCTCAAATTGACGTTTACTGACAAGTTTACAATGACGCTGTTAAAAATCACACTCGGAAATCACGATAAGTATCAGGCGATTTTTAATTTTATACGCCACATTTCACAAACAAAAGTATAAAACTCAATAGTATTGCACTCTGTCGTGACTCAAAAAAATGGAGACGTTGTAAAAAAGCCGTTCGAAACTGCGTGCTATGAAGACGCAGCGCAGCGAGATGCTGCTTTGTGTGCGTCGGGTGCCCATATGCGGTATGCTGTAGAGGTTATCAGGTGGCGCTGCTAACTGTAAGTGCTGACTGCCCGCGCTTCTGACACGCTACCGCAGTATGAGCCAGTATGTATAAGACTAGTAAAATAGGAAATAGTATAAAATATATATAATAGGAAAGATTAGTATTTAGGAAATAGTATAAAATATATATAATAGGAAAGATTAGTAATACTAATCTTTCCTATTATATATATTTTATACTATTTCCTATTTTATAGCATTGTGAATTTCCTAGTATATATTTATCCTTTGTACTTGACTATTTCAACTTGTACAGTTTTCTTTCTATTTTCTACAGGCACGTAGTTTTCAAACTGCTGTATAGCAGAAAAAATGGAAATTAATAATTATTGCTGCTTCCAGCCAACAAAAAAACTTAACACAATATAAAAACTACCTGTATACATAAATTTTTTTTTAATTTGTATATTTTTATATTACTAGTAAATATACAAATTTTAAGTTACAAATACTACAGAATTAAATTTAATACTATTATAAATACTACTATTAATTTATTATTTGATACTATAGTATTAAATCTGTATATTAATTTTTATATATTTATTTTTGGTTATAAAGATACGTAATGCTTTTGGGCTGGCTGATGAAACATCGAACGTATATAACACACAACTGTCTTATTTTTCTGAACAATTTTCTGAAATCCATTACCGTTTCTCTATTTAAAGTGCTCTTTCTTTACTTTATGTAATCTTCTCCAACAAATAATTTGAACCACGTAGCCGCAGCGCACCGCTCTGCATCATTCACGGCCGGATTTTAAAAATGCATAAATATATAAATCAGATTATTCTTAGAGCATCCGATATGCAGAAAAGTGTTCCATGTTTCACACATATTTCCAGTATTCTTTTATACTTGAGTCGCTAATTAATTGACACTTAAAAAAACAGAAATCTAGTAATTTTTAGCAACTTCCGGTTCGAACTTGGAACTGGTCTAGACCTTTGGGTCTAATCCAGTACCATTATCTTCGTTCGGAAATCGTGACACCACATTCGAACCAGTATAGAGCTTTTCTGTGTACTTAGCAAGTACGAGTACGACCTTTTGACTTGGGGTTAGGATGCAGCGTCTCTGTACCGGTCTTTTGCCAAAGATGCTTCCGTAATTCGAGCATGAGAAATGCTTTTTCTATAGGACTTTGAAAAAAACCCAATCAATACCCAGCAGAGAGCAAACAAATTTCCCCGCAGTTATTCGAATTCCCGACGATAACCTTTTCTACAACTACGTACGTTGACAATAAGATTTCTTCAGTTTTAATTCAGAACCAGGTATCCTAAAGCTCAGCAGCAAACAATCCAGTAAAACAATTTTCGAAATGAAAACCTTTTGAAATACACAACTGCTGACATCCCCCATCTATCTTCTTCAAGTAGCCACATGACCTTTGGCGTCGATCACTTATTCGAGAAGTTTTATGAAGATCGTTCTACTGCGACTGTTCGGCTCCATATCCATACTGCTTGGCAAAATTTCTCCGGTAATTTAAAATTTCACACACGCGAATTGTAGGCTTACGCCGCAAAAAGATCACCCGCCACGCATGTCTGTCGGCATGGTCCGCTCAAATTATAATTGTCTATAACTGGTGAGACAATGATACTACTGATTCACCAGTACAGAAGGAAAAATCTCACTTTTTTATACACAAAAGACAATAGCAGAGTAACAGTTTGGATCAAAAGGGCACCAGAATGCCAACATCACAGTCCGTCCAAGCACTATGCCAACCTGTAAACACGGTGCGAAATGGCCTTAGGGCTTCCGGAATATTGCAAAAAAATTGTGCAGGTAAGCTGTCAGCTACGATAATGAGCCGGCAACCGAACCGAGATGGTTTTTATAGGCTAGGCTGCGCGAATGGCCCGAATCCGGTTCTGAAGATGGTAGACAAGCGGTTAAAAGGCAAAGAGAGGCTGGAAGTTCGGGTGGGCTTCATCACCAGAATCACCAGATTTCTCCCATCAGAGAACTCTTTACCAAAACTTCATAACTATTGGTGAAGTTTGTTCCTGAACAAATTAACCCCGTCATTTGATCGCTGCTGATCAGTTCTGCACCGTATAGTAAAAGTATGTTCAAACTGACAAACTTAATATGAATTCATGTATACCGTACGCATTCCGAGACATGCGTTCTAAATCGACGCTCTTCGCCTCCCTGGCAGTGGACATTGTGCGACAGAGTTTTTATTTTTAAATGTTTTCCCGTCAGGAACTGGAAAACGTGGGCGACCGTTTATCTGAGTGTTCAAAAGTTTTAATAAGAGCGATAGGTTGGTTAGAAATGTTAATTTACTACTTCGCATTTAAGACAAGAATGAGGCTTGCTGAATTTTCATGTTTGATAAGTTTCTCAGCGGGGCGGATCCTCAGAGCCGTAGTACGATAGCTATGCGCCATTCCATAGGCGATGAGTTTGAAGATGCTGAAGAAGCGAAACGTGGTCGGCTGCTCGCGGTACATTTGCCGCCACAAGTGTTTTGTGGGAAATTGACTGCAGTTTCTAGTGTTTCAGCTTGATGAGTCTGCAAAATTACCCGACGCCATTTCGCGAGTTCACCTAGCTGAAATAGCCATTCTGCTGCTGCTCAAGTATTGCCGACTACACAATTTGCTGAAAACTCCATTTTTCCGTCCCTTTTAAGAACTCTCCAAATTGTCAGCATAGTCAACGACTCAATGATAAACGTATAACACGTAAATGATTCTGATAGCGCCTTTCGTATATGTTATAAGGGCTCATAACGCCGGTTCAAATTTCATTAATCCAATTTTCCGGTCGGAAAATTTCTGAACTTTGTTAATGTGTGGGACCGCATCATAAACGATGAGCGTGCTGATTTATTTGCCTTGTCTATTTCTGTGCAACGCACAGAATTCTGTACAACCCACAGAATGAGGCAGCGCAAACAAATCGTTCACAGCGTATCGGCTCAGTCGGATGGATACGGTTTAGGCCAGAATCTTGGTCCTGTTGGCCGGGTCTGTTTCCTCTTGTTTCATTTACTTCGGCCTACCAGCTGGTACTCTTGATGTAAGTTAATTTAGTTTGTTTGTCTATTTTTTCTCACTTGCGTTGCGCCATTATTTAAAAAAAGTTTGGGCGCTGAAATGCGGGGACAAAGTACTCCATAACGTCAGTAAAACCATTTTTACGGTTCTCGTGGACTTTTGGCTTCTAGTAGACGTAAGCGTTTGGTTTTTTTAGTCAAAATTGACGTTGGATCAACCAGCCTCCAACTTTGTGGAAAATCGACACTCTTCCGGTGCGTACTGATTTACAATTAGAACTTAATCGTATGAAGATCAATCTCTTCTATAAAATCCAGTAAACTTAGGACATTAGCCAAACTCCACCGAACCGAATAATTAAAATATTCCTCTCCCTGACCAGAACTGTGAAGGCAATCCATACAAGTTTGGCTCACATTTCGGACGGATTTCCTTGACGGGAAGTCTGGATGATGATAATGTACGTCTTGTGTGTAAGCGCATGGTTACAATAATTATCAATATTTATTTCCTTCCTGCCGGACAAATGACCATTAGACTGAGACCGGTTAACTAAACTGTACTGGGTTCTGTTGTGTCGATATGCACATCAAAAGGCGCCATGTGTTAGTTATCTGAAATTCCAATCTAACTGGATGATTAATTCATCAGATCCTGGTGTCAGCAGAAAAACACCTGTACTGGCTGTACATGGCGGAGATATTGTCGAAAACAATTTATACTGTAGCTGTGTCAGTGTGAGTAACTATACATTGCAGCATTTCATTATAACTGGAAAACACTAAAACCGAGAAGTAAATTGTAACGTGATGAATACGATACTGGCTTACAGTTATATTACTTGTATTTTTCTACATGGTGCTTGGGCAGGACAAACATGATCGGATCCTGTATGACTTGTCGAAGCACCATTCGTAAAAATACATTCCCCATTTTACCCAGCCCACCGCATCCAGGGAGATTTGCAACGTGACCGGCTCTACCAGTGCAATGAGCGCTGCAACGCAGTAAAATACTCGTAGCATTAAGTAGCAGAAAAAGGGCAGCACGCATTGTATCTGCAATTTCCGTAGCACAGCCATCCGATTCTTACGTTATCCTCAACTATTTCTCGTTTAGTGCAGTCGCCGGTTGTCTGCGTTGGTTATTTTTTGCCACCTCCTGAGTTTCCGAAGAGGTCAAGGGTTTCCGATGTCTTCCCATGTTTTCTCATAGGTTTTCATAGGTTTCTTCAATTTTTTTTAGAATTTCTGAATTTTTGGTTTTCGTGATTTAGTTATTAAATAATTTTAACATTTTTAATAGTTAAAAGAAATAAATTATCAGGTCGGGTCTCTCCGCCCACCTGACTTGTTCTTCGCTTTTGTGCTTTGCTGTTTTTCGGGATTTCCATCCATGCATTTTACATGTTTTTGATGAATCTGCAGCATGTTTTGATGAATCTGTAGCTAGCGCAGCCTGCGCTAGCTACAGATCCAGTTTGGTGGTTTTCGTGTGGCGGCAACATCGCCAATAAAGTCGATGTTTCCAGGTTGTTCCGTCGAATGCACCTGCGGAGTCTATAACGCCCCACGTTACAAAACTACGAAACCTAGTAACAAAATGTCAGGGCGGGCTTATGATTCAGCCCTTCTGTCATTGGTTGGTTTTGGGTTTTTTCCTGTCTGGGCATTTTCATGCGTTTTGATGGCTCTGTAAGGCAGCTGCGCTGCCTACAGAGACCAGTTGGTTTTTGGCTGGCGCGCAAGGCGCGGTGTGTGTTAGATTTCGGCATTAAAGCCTTCATCCGGGTTTGCTTTTGTTCCGCTGTCGATGGAGGATGCGCGCTTAGCCAGCGCCATCTGATAAAAAAATCCGCGACCACCAATAAAAGATATTATTAAGAATGCTACGAATATTAAGAAATTTAAGAAACCTATATGAACGATGACCTGAATGTCGGAATACTCAGCGCAGAAACTGGATCCAGTTATGAATTGCCGTTTTACCGCTTGCCAGTAAGCCGCTAGTGCCGCTATGCCGGTGACAACAGCCAGTGGCAGGTCCCACCGCTACATTTCACAACCCTGCCTACACGCTGAAGACACCGTCGCTTTGGCTCGCACGCGTGTTCTACCAAGTAGTTAATGGCATTAAACTAGGTATCAAGACAGAATAGCAACTAACGATAAACACTCTGTACTTAAGGCAGAAACTGTGGATGAACTTAGCACTTCTTGTTAGTAGTTGTTGTTGTTAATTAACTTGCCGTTTATGGAAGCCACGGATTTCTCCTGAAGACCTGGACAGCTAGAAAAGCGCAGATAAAAAGCCAACGAAGAAAAAACATTTTTGCGTTGCTTGAGTTTTTTATAAATACATAGATACAGTGGTGTTAACGGTAGGAGGTACAGATAGCCTTAAGCCCATAACTGCAACTCGCTGTCCAAAACACCAGCACAACAGAAAGGTTGGCCTTTCTACCAAACGAGGTTAAAATGGTGTGTTATTACACACTTTCGACGGTTTTTTATTCCGGACATTTTTACAGTACGGATTCGCGTACCGGACACCAGATGCACGGTATTTTCCGCGTTGTTCCATGCGACAAACGCTTTTCGAAAATGGATACATGATGGTTATCGTTTTCATACACGCTTATGCACGAGATTAATGAAAAAATTAATTACCAGGTTTTCTAGTGTGCAAACAACGCCGAGAATGGTGTCCGTCTTTTTGGTGCCCGGTGTGTGGATCTGCACTGTGTAAGTGTCCGCAATGCAAAAATAATCTGTTTTGTGTATTAATCCGCTACCCGCGACCCGGCCGATAGCTGGTTCGGCCGTGCCTAACGTAACTGCGACGCGATGAGTGATACTGCGGCCGCCCGATGACACCTCCAATGCACACCGATTCAAACGGTCATAACAAAACTTTTCCAGGGTCATTATTTTATTGGGAAATAATGGTGAAGGCTATTCGAGAAACGAAGGAGTTCTCTTATCAAAATATCAAAACATAACTTTGTAAAAGCTGCGGACGATTAAGACGCAATAGTTTAACCCAGTGTTTACAAATTTACAGGACTTCAGAAAATTGATGTTACCAATCAGCCTCCAGCGCTACAAGATATTGCTCACAGACAGATGTTTTTGCTCCCATTTGGAAGACTGTTGTTGCGTTGCTAACATGCCCATCTTCCTTAAATCATGGATGTACTTGTACCTAACTTAACCTAAGTGTGCCCATGATACATGTAGCAACACAGTCGCCGTACTGAAAAGTACGTAATTTATTCTCCGTCACAACAATCGCTGATCTAAATATTGCCAGCCATCACTTTGGGTTTGATGCACCAAATATTGCTAAAACACATCCGCACTGTTACCTATACTGGCTATACAGACATAACAAATGCATAATTTGTTTGTTTTCGGCTTTCGCAGTATCTCACCTAGTCACACCGTTGTTACCGGCAACATTGGTGTTCTTCTGCTACCGCTGCCCACTGTGGTAAACAGCAGTAGATTCCTCAATAGTTTTCGACCAGAAGCAGAAGAAGCTGCTCACCGGTCTACCAATGCACCACTCGGCGCATTCGGTGCACTAATTTATCAAAGGTTAATAAAAGAATTAATGATCAGGACTGTGTGCGAGAGCGTTTACGAAACTGCGTCAGCGTTTAAGAAATCCGACAAAGGCGAATGGAATGTTCGTTATCTGCTCCCGTTTTCCGCAGGAAACCGGAAGTAGGATGAGTAAACTTTCGCAAACGGATGGTGCAGGCGTGAGAAGTAAGCAGTCACCCGGTGACACAACGGTGCATCTTGTAAGTTGTAACACGCACCCCAGTCGATGTCTGATAGTCCATTTGTTGTTGCGTACTAACGTGCAGCATGGGGCAGACCCGATGGTGCATAACTTACACAAAGGTATGTAAGCCTGCTTACACACATATACTTATGCTTATGCTTATACTTCTGCTTACACACATATACATATGCTTACACACATATACTTACACACATATAATCCTGCTACAAGAGCATTTGTTCCTCATTCTACATTTTTTGTAATGTGTGATTGTTTTTGACAAAACGGTCTGTATATTTCTGCCCGGATATTTCTTTAGGCAAATCCGCAAAAACTCGGTTATCACATTTGCAATTTGCGGGGCATTTTGCGGGTTTTTGTTAGCTGTGGTTCTCTTGAACGGAGCGGCAGCGGACCGGCCTAGGGTAAGAAATCCACATTAAAAATAACTAGAAAAATGCACGTTGGCGTGCCTTAGCAGACCGGAGCGAAGCGATTTCACAGCTTGGTCAAGAAGCTTTGTTGCATGGCCCGCCGACAAAAATTCATTGAAATTTTTTGTAAATCATTCTCGGACAACATGTAGGAAAAACTGAAAACCAGACTAAACTTTTTTGCCACCGTTCTTCTGTCATTTCTGTTCTTTCTTTCTTCTTTCAGTTTTAGTTTTCTCACTTTGTAGTTAAGCAAGCTTAGAGCAGTTGTTCCCAGAATTTGCCACATATCACCCGTCAACAAATACAAATTGATCATTTTTAAGTTATTACCGTATGTCCAGTATCTTTTGCGAGTATTTTCAAGTTATTTCTGACACTAAACCGTGATTACAGCGAAATTAAAACTACGGCAAATTTGCTTAACCCGGCAATGCCCGAGGTATCAAGGAATTTTTTGTCGAAGTTGAAATTCATACCATAGAATAACAATAAATAACCCTGAACTATGTTTTTCAAAATTTTTGCTGCAGTAGTTTAGAATTTGAAGGGTAGGTGGGTAGGTGGGTAGGTGGCACCGCTTGGGCATTAACGATATACAATACGGGCGGTGTGGGCAGTGGGCACGGTGGTTGCCGGTGCCACACCACACAAATTCCGTTGTACACAACATTGTGGCTACTTGATCTACTCGAATCAACCTGGCTGTGGTAGCTGCTTACACTTTATAATAGTTAGCTTGTGCAATGTAATTCATCATGAAAAGGTTCATGGTTGAATTTATACTCAAAAAAATGTTTGAATTCCGGTCAGTATGCAACAGGGTCATGGTGGGCTGCGCCAGTTTACATGAGCATAACACTGATCATAGCCAGCCATATTTATTGTTGGCTGCTTCGATCACAACGTCGTTCTATTGTTCTTTTCCTATTGCAGTCGAAGAAAATATTGTGATATGATAAGAAAAATGTTTTATTAGCATTTATGCTATTATAAAAGCACTGAGATGTCCTTATTTGTTTGATATTTTGATCAGTTTGCTGACAGTGTTATGGTTTGGCTACTCTCTTAGTACGCAACGGCTGAATCATATGAAGTGTGCGGCTCTGGTTATTGTGCCTGTTCAGGCAGCATGTTACTGTCCTACGACAATGCCTAAGCGGTGGAATTTCCACCAGTTTTTTACAGAAGAGCTGCAGACTTTTGTGGGATACTGAAATTGTGAGATACTCATATGAAGTTATCACCAATTAAATGCCAAATTTTTACCATAACAGCCGATTTAGATACACTTCGTAGAACTTTGCGTTATTTTTTGAGTGTTTTCTGTTTTTTCAGTGTTTTTTTTTCAGTGTAAATTCACAGTTTTTTCAAAAGAGCTGCAGACTTTTGTGTAATACTGAAATTGTGAGATACTCATATGGAGTTATCACCAATTTAATCCCAAATTATTACCATAAGAGCCGATTTAGATACACTTCGTAGTACTTTACGTTATTTTTTCAGTGGGTTTTAAGCCATGTAGGTTTTTTAAGGTACTAAAATACAGTATGCAACTAAAATACACTATCTTTGCTCTATCTAATCTAACGCATATGTGACCCAGGCAATAACAATAGTCCTGGTGTTGTAAAAACTGGCGAACTACAGTATACTGGTGGTTTTTCCACCTAGCAGACGTTGCCGGGTTGAAGCAGTTCAACCCAGGGTCCCTAAAGCACCTCCTCCCATTAAAAATTCGTTTTTAGTTGTTGCCAGAGTTGAAGGTAATTAGTTTAGAAACCGTTTAGGTATCATAAGCCCGCTTCTCTAAATAAATGTTGTAACAAACAACGGAATTTTACGCAAACAATGGAGTGTCTATTTGCCAGTCGATTTTAACCAAGCTCTGGGTGACCTTTTTGAATTATTGCCGGCACTGTTAAAATTGGTGATCACCCCCAGTTGCTTCTTACAACTGCCTAAGCCAGGGTTGGCACGGGTCTTCATTATCTAAGCCAGGGTGCCCTTACTTGTCGAGCTTCTTCTATAAGTTAGGCACGTTTTATTCGAATGCGACATTGGGAAAGGTTGCTATTTGAAGTGCCACTGTGTTCTTCATTAGCGTTTTAAGCATACAGGAAACACCACGTTACCATCAACGGTGCTTCCCCAACAGACACAAGATAAGCAGTGCAAAACTGTTCTACAGTCTCATGGCGTTATCGGGCTAGTCCGCGGTAAAGTCATATTTGGGACTTTCGTAACGGACACAAGTTAAGCACTGCAAAAGTACTGTACAGAGCCGTGACGTCATCTGACTTATCCAGGATGACGTCATAGCTAGACTTCCGTAACGGACACAAGTGAAGCTAAGCACTGGAGCTGAATCAGGAAGACCTTCGCTTCGCTCCGGTCAATAATAACATTATTAACCATTAACATAAGCGCCACGTTCTGATTTCATCGGTCGGGATTGATGTCATCAAGTCAGTAGCCCGCAAACGTAGTTAGTTCAGTACCTCGACTATCGCCTCTAGATAAACTGTGCTTATATAGCATTATATTAGTGTTTCTTTCTGATGTAACCACTAGATCTTGAAATGGTAGTCGGGCAAGAATTTGCTTATGCGAATACGATCCCGGGCGTGACTATTTGAAGTAAAAAAATTTCGCAAATGAGATTTTAAATTGACAGTTTAAATTTCAAACTAACTTAGATTTGGATTTCAAATTGCAAATCCAAGAAAATTATTCAAATCGAATCTTCAAATTTTCGAATCTTCTTATTCGGACAATACCCGGTTAAACAGCCGTTCTACGATCCAACTGGGACACTGTCTGCATAATGCTCCGGTTTATATGTGCTAAAAAAGTCTGTGATGTCTGATCCAACCCGGACAGTAGCTGCTTAACTCAGGTTTTGTTTGTTTCCAAAAATCTCGGATATCCGTTGTCTGATCCGAAACTGGAGTTCGGAGCGAATAGGATGGGATATTCCGATTTATCGCCAATCTCTGATGCATACTAAATTATACGCGTTGCAAAGCCACGAGATTACCCATAGGCTACTCCGAATATGTAACAGAATATCGTTCATCCTAGATCTTCGTGGACAAGGGTTCTCGCTCAAGCTCGAATGCAGGCTTGCAGTTGGACATAAGCAACATTCGCGACTATCTGTGCAATACCGACTACGACGTCGAGGGAGATCCACCGGGTATTGGTAGTCGTATTATAAGTGGCAGTATGGTGGCTTCCCGTTGCTGGAAGCATGACCGCTACTGCCGGGAAAGCTGTCAAAGACTCCATCAGTCTCCCCTTGCCGTAGGCTACTGTTTTGGAACACCTCCGAAGTGCTACTGCGAATATGAGCAACGTACACACACTCCACAGTCTAGAAACTCTTCATTGACCGAAGACTCCGGCGCTGATTACGCAGAGTAAACAACAATCATTACCACTTACTCCCGATTGTTCTCCCACAAGCAAACGAATGTTTTGAGCGTTGAGTTATGTAAACGGGCTCGAACAAACGCAAAAAGATCCAAGATAAAGCTCACTTTTACAGATACATAGCACATACAGTGCGAGATAATAATTATACATGTATTATCCTCGTTGAAAATCTGGAAGTTCTAAACTATATTTTTTGCCGTTTATCTGTATGTTTTGTCACTGTTGTGTGCTCCTGTAGTGAGCACAATGATGTTTTACCTGGCCTGTCACTTTTACGATTATAAAGCAGCTCTGCAGTGCATTTATTGAATTCATTTCGCCGTCGTTGTTCGTAAGACCGCACGCTAGAGTATCCGTGGAGTCTAAAGATGCTGATTCAGCACTGCTGTATCTGCCGATAATTTAGCTTATGCAAAATAATACAGCCGAAAGTTGCAAAGCAAAGGCATAATCTTAATGGCGGTGGTGGCTTCACTTCAGACCAGACGTATTAGAAAGTGCGTACCGTTGTATCCCGTTATAAGCTATGCTTTGTCGTCCAAGGCAGCTGAGCTCACGTTCATTACAACCCGTAAAAACATCTGCCGTAAAACACGATGCAACAGCGTTCCTGAGCATGGCGTGCAATAAGCCGTTTTAAAACTGTATAAGCGACGCGTGGGCGCCGAGCTAACGGGAGCAACTTACCATTTTACTGGGACCGTTCTTGTCCAATTGGTACGGGTTATGCTGTACCAAGTACAGCGTACAGGCACACACTCGAATATGTTCAATGCAAATCAGCGGTTTGTGCTTCTTATGGGCTGCATGGGATGCATGCCGCGACATTACCACAGAGGTGCGGGAACGCTGATACTTGTTTTGTCGCAAATACCCTGTCGGTCCGCTAAAGAAAACCACGTGAAATCCCAGTGTTCGTGGATGGGCCCATTCATCCCAGCCGCTGGAGCCCTCGAAACGCGTATTCCTCTACGTAAACTTAGGTGAAAGGCCCCTTGATGTGCCCTGATATGGCTACTCATTGTAATTATTATAATTATTATTAATATTAATACGAATATTAGATGATTAGGATTAATTATTAATTAATTATTATTATTATTTAATTAAATATTAGTAATTACTATTAATAATTAGTAATTACTATAAATTACTATGGAATTACTATACTGTTAATAACTATTAATTACTATAAATTACTATGGAATCAGGAATGGACCGTGGTGAAAGGGTCCAACTGGATTGTCCAACCAACTGGAGGATCGGTTATCCAAATAGCTAACCTAATCCAAATAGTTAACGCTTATCAGAATAGTGATAATCAGTAAAGAAGCCTGAGTACAGTACATAAGTAATTACGCACCGATTAATCGTGTACGTAATTATTACGACGCTAAGGAGAACTAAAAAACTGTTGGAGGAGTAATATTGTACGTAATTATTCTACGATAAGGAAAACTTCAACCTGAGAAAGTTAGGACGAGTCATACAAACCAGGAAAACAGTAATAAAAATTATCAGGGCACATAAAGGGGCCCTTCACCGCAGTTATGCGACAAATATAATATAAAAACCGTTATAATTTATTATCCTTCCATAAAAACGGTGGTTTCATCCCGTTTTGGCAGAAATGCTGTCTTCGTTTCTCTACGTTCCTCTACGTAAACGGGGATAAATACCACACCGGTCTACAATATGTGTTAAATCCGAAGCGAGTCCGCACCTGGGATGGGCTGCTAGCAGATTGGTCCAATTGGATCCGGCCCCGCTTTGGCGCTATACGCCGTGTGCTGACGCCCAAACGTGGATGAATGGACCCAACACCCTCTGTACCACTACTGCATTGTCATCCGTCCGCCGCATTACTGTGCCATCTTCGGTACTCTCATCTGGATAATGCTGCAGAAGGTTACGGGTGAAATACTGCAACCAGCGAGGAAAGCTACGGATTTTGTCCAGTGTTAGTCCGCTTTCCACGAGACTCTTATCCTTCCAGGCATCTGCACTGCCCGGCAAGCCGAAGTACCTACAAAAAATCGAAAAATTTTTACCTCTTGGCGTTTTCTGATCTTTTACATGTAAAGATCTCATTTATGTCACGGAATAACTGGAATACGAGCCGTAATCTAATTGTGTACAATGGCTGGCTCGACAGCAGTGTCGTCAATCGCATCTATCAAAAGTTCAAAAATTTTTAGGACTCTAAAATTTTTTGTTGTTTTCACACTAGAATTGGGCAGCATTATTTTAGCTGACTGGAAACCGGTGCCAGTTACGCAAAAACCGTTGATGATACACATCTAAAGTCACCTGATCCAATAGCCCGCGTAAGAACCAAGCTTCGTTGATGACCATAACACTCGCTGCATAATTCTTTCATCCTCCGGTGTCAATGGTGTTGTTATCAATCTCCCGAATAGCTGCAAACTCTGGTCGAAAAGCCACATTTCCTCTCTGGTGATGGTCTCCTTGGCCACATTCGTACAGAGAACGATTGGAACTGGCCTGGTATTTCCCCATGGATCGAAAATTTCTTCCCATGGTTTGAAGTGACAGTATATGGGGTATTTTCAAAAGTAACTGCATTACGAAAATTTGGCATCTTGTTCGACAGGGCGTTGATGTATAACTTCAAATTCTGCAGCACTAGCGTAAGATTCTTCAATCCATTAGCATTCCCTTCCGGGTCGCGATGAATGCTATGGAGCATTTCGGCAATTTCTCCAATTATGCTGTGCATAACAGATTGACATGTCACAAATGAATGAGAGGCGTGCACTCTTTCAACTACAGGTTTACAGCATAGCCGAGTGTGTGCATTTATGAACAATTGACTATAAACTACTCCTGTCAGGCAGTTTTCAAATTGAAAATTTCAACGAGTCTTACTGTAAATTCGTTTTCATAGCCTCCAAAACTATTTTGTGATGAACATATCATTGCCTGTTTCACTTCCCCAGTTCTAAGTACTTCTCCAAATATTTCTAGCTTCGCTTCGGTCTTTTAGTGCTAGCGAGCAGCGGTGCACTTCCCTAGTTATATAAACTTTTATGCAACACCTGAGTCTGCATTCCTGATATTCCCACGTACCGAAGCGCATTAAAAGGGTGGTAATAGTATTCATAATAGCAGGGCTCAATTGGAAATGAGCTGTATTCCCCACGATCATACGACGTTTTTATAAGGAGCTCTGCATTGGGTGCACATATGTCCAGTGGCCAACGGAGAATCAGGGCGCGCGTGGCCCGTGTAACGAATCTGGTAACCAGTGGCTTAATTTTTCGGCGAGCTCGCACGACATATTTCGGGACTGGATAATCGTCCGGGCCGCTGCAGCCATATTTTTCCCATTTTAACAAATCAATGACGACGTTTCGTTGGATGGATGGCAACCGGCTTATGGTCTCCCATCGCTTGCACACACTAACAAGTCGCACCAGTCAGCATAATATTACGGTACATAATTTGATAAACAAATGTACTGTACGTATATTACGAACTAGGAAAGTCACTCTACGAATTCTCGTTAGCTAAAGTTTTATATATTAAGCCTAAAGGGTAAAGCAATAATATTTTCAGTTTTTTTTGGGAGGGGGAATCATTACAAGCATATCTTTTGTTATTGGTTGCTCCGTTGCTGCAGTATGATGCAACCTGTAATAACTTGTTTCAAATTGCTACCATGGTGTGTGTGAACATCCTCTATTACGTATTATGGACTTACTGTCACTTACGTTGTACCATTGGAAATCTCAAAAATGTCCAAGAAGGAGAGCACACGTGCTACGAGTTCAACGGGCAAAGTATGAAAAAAGCAAGGCTGCTCAGCGGCACTATTGACTCGCTCGGAATCGCTTGTGTTGTGATGTTTTCCATCAAGTGCCATTTCAACCAACCTGTACTGGTTAACAAAATACTTTTGTAACGCACTCGCTGCAGCACGAAACATATCACGAAAACAAATCCAAATATTTATGATTACTGCAAATTTTCGTTTCTTGTCTGAGTCGTATTGTGAGATCAGAGACTATCAGAGACATATGCTAAGCACCGGATGTTCGTAACGTTATGCTAACCAAGGAAACATAAACTAAAAAAAGGGGGCAAAGATTCACCGTTTCCGTAATCAAATATATATGGGAAATTCAATAAGGAAGCTGTTCAAGCAAAACTTCAATCATCCACGCAACGGACAGTACATGCATGAAGCTTTTCAAAATGTTTGCGCACTATATGCAGTTACTGCCAAACCAGTTGGTAACACTATGCACCTGAATACCATAGTGAAATCATGCAACAATCACGCTACAAACGTCGTGGTTTATCATCAGTATGCAGCGCTAACCTGTGCTTACATAAAAACATCAGCTGTCAGAACGAGTCGACCAAGCTGCGTTTTTCCTTATATCACTGCTGTGTCGCTGCTTTGCAGCTGAATCATACTTAAACTGCGCGGCCACTGTGACTTCCAAACATGCAGAACAAAGCAACAACCATGATGCCACCTATATTTCTGTAATAACTAGCACAGTACAATGAGTACATTAATTTTGCATGAAACCGAAAAACATAGCTAGTGTACATTGTAGGCCGAAAGAAGCGCCTAGTTCTATAACTCTGACGGCACATGCGGGCTGCGTAGACGTTACCAACTGAGGCATAGAACTGTAATATAACTGTTTTAAACCATATTTTGATTACGTATTGCGATAGTTCCTCCAAATAACCCGCCGACTGCGGTGACCAAAACACTCGTCTGTACAAGTACAGTACAGCTAGTGCTAGTGCTAGTGTCCAGTATGATCGTGGTAATTCTGCTAAAATTAATCATCACTCGGGATAGAACGCCGACACCAAGTCTACAATGTACAGTAAAACCTGCGTACATTGAACACCTGCGGTTCCAGCTTTTCCGTTCAATGTAGACGCCTGTTCAATGTACAGAACAGCTGCCCCCAAGGGGACCGCCCCTGGGGGCAGTGGTTCTGTGCACTAAAGCTGCTCCTGAGGGCGAACGGACGCCGCCTCAATGGATCAATCCCGCTACCAAGCCTTTTTTATGCTTTTTTCGCGCATAACAAATCAAAAATCGTGTGGTGTTAAAGGTGGAACAAGCGAATGGCTAGTGAACTCTGGTCCGTTGAGCGCTTTTCTTGTGTTTTTTTTCGCTCCCAAAACCAGATTCTGGCGCTTTGTTCATTTTCGAAAGGGCTAAACATTAGTAAATAATTAGCTTCGTTCCAGCTAATTTGTTCAATGTTCACTTTAGAGAGATGTTCAATATACGCGAGCTCCCCCCTGTGTTATAGTCTACCCAACGCGCCGGTTCCGTAATGACCGTTCAATGTACACCAGTGTTTAATTTACGCGAGTGTTCAAAGTCACAGGTTTTACTGTACACAAATAATCTGGCGAGCTAGTACAATACTACTGCACTCTGTACTTGCGAACGGGTTACGGGAAAATGTCTTATGTTTCCGTCAAACTGCCAGGTGGAGGTAGAGTTGACCAAACGTTTTACTGGTTGTGCCGATATTCCCTTTGGCAACAGGACTTTGACTTTTTTAGTACGCTCTCGGAAAGCCGTAATCGTTATTTGCGCCACACAAGGCGTACAGATACTACTCATACGCTTTATAAGAAGAGCACACCATCACTTGGTAGCCAATGAGCTACGTGGTGGAAACGGAATATTGTCGATAAAACTGCAATCAAATTATACGCCTGGCATGAAGTTGTACCTTGCCTTAAGACTACCGGCTTCTGGACACAGCCAGTCAGCCAGTAAAAGTGGACTGCCCCACGCGAGAGAAGTTCAAACTAGCACGCATGAAACCGACATTAAACTCGTTTAAGTGGTTTCTAACTGATAAGCGCCCACGCTTCGCAGCATGTCAAGTCGGCATTAAAACAACCTCTAACTGCGACGAAATCACATCTTTAACCCTGAACACACCATGACCACGCTCCCACCGCTCAGCCACAAAGAGCGCCGTGAGGTCTCCGAACTCCCGGACGACCCGCCGCACCCACCCCCGTCGCATCCCCACATCCTGCACAATGTCAGTTCCACCTCCCTCCTCCCGCACGCCGTCTACCAGAGTCAGCGGGTGCGGGTCCGTCCCTTCTTTGTGCAGTGCAAATCCTCCAAGGTGGAGAAACGACCGTCCCTGCTCAGTCGTCTGCACACGTGGATGGTGTGCGGGAAGGATCCCTTCGATGTGGACTGGACCACGCCGGCCGGGAATCTGCTGGCCACGGCGCTGTTCCTGGCCGATTTATTCTCGGATTTTGCCGTGGCGTGGTACCATTTTCAGGAGGGGAACTACGGTTATGCCGGGATTAGTTTTATGATTTTTATCGTACCTATTATTCTGTCGATCGGGTATTACTCTGTTTATAAGAAATATCCATGGTATTTTGCGCATCCGTTCGAGCCGATTTACTGGTAAGAAAATCATATACGTATATGTCACCGCAATCAGGATCACGAGATTTACCGAAACATGTACCAAATCGCTTTAATGCATTTCCTGCAAAAATAAAACTGGAATAATGCCAGCTGCAGGTTTAAATAAAATTTTATATGACAATTTCTCAATATTTTGGTTACTCATCTTGGCATAATTATTTAAGGTACATATTAATTTGTTACAATACAAAAAACAATTACAATTAATCAGTTTGCTAAATTTGGTTACAATATAATTATGAGCTTGATAGTTCTCCTATCATTATTTTTTTAATGGAAAGTAGTAATATTTATTTAAGTTGTATTAATTTATTTGTCGTAGGTTTTGCACGAGTCGCTAGAATTTAAACAATTGCATAGATTATTATTATTGGTTTCGTTTTTTCGCCATTTAATGGTTTTGCAACCGGCAATTAATTGTGTATGCTTGTAAAATTTTTTCAGGCCTTAAAAGAAGTATTAATTTATTTAGGTTTAAGAAATCATATTCGGAGTATCGTAAGGTCGTCGAGCAGCGCAATGAAGATATGGGTCGCGAGGACGCCTGGCTGCATTTCCACACGGTGAAGAGCTTCCGTACATCCAGTTGGGCACGTGTCTCCGCCGTGCGCCTGCAAGTCCACTTAGCGGCTCTGCCGCAATTGCTCTTCCAGTGTTACACCGTCAACGAGCTACTGCACGATCGGGAACTAAAGCGGATATCATGGTTCAGTTGGATTTCCATCGGGCTATCCGTGATTTCACTGTCCATGTACCACCATACGCTGGCTCTGGCGCAGGAAAAAGTCATCGAGAAAGACCACGACCAAGACAATTTCACCAGGAATTCACCAAGTAACTGCCGTATGATATGTGGAGCTATCCGTTTGCTTTATACTGTAATATGTAAACTTTTGGCGGGAATTTCGCGTTTATAACACAGAACGGGTTTTAAAAAATTAGCAAGAATGCTGGTTGTTTTGTTGGGTAATAAATAGATAGTCAAAAGAACCAACCACGCGAAATTTTTCTAATGTAGAATTTCGCGAGAAAATCAGTTAACGAAAGGACGAAAATTTTTCAAAATTAACTGAGTAAGAATAACAGAAAATAAACAGAAATGGCTGAATTTTTTTATAATGCAAGTAGCGCGATTTCTGATGTTTTGTTAGCATAAAAAGGTTTTAAATGATTTTAATAACTAATAAGGAAACTGTTTTTTTCTCCGGTGACAAATGTTTAGTAAAAATGCAATTTTCTTAGAAACGTAAAGTTTGACGGGAATTAAATATGTACCGCGAAAAACTTTACAAAGCTATTAAACCGATGCATGTTTTTTGGCTAAAAGAAACCTGGGATCTCGCAGGCATCCTGCTGGACCTGGTCGGCCAAGGCGTCTTCGACTGCGTATACATCGTGTGTCGCGCCGTGGCCATCTCCTGCTTCTGCACCGTCCATCCGCCCTGGCTGAACGGCCTGGTCTTCCTGACCCTCCACCTGGCGGCCTCCTCCCTCCTCATCTACTTCGCCGGCCCCAAACTCCCCAACCAGTTCACCCCCGACTTCCGCCTGATCCTGTACAACCGCACCAATCACCCGGACATCCTCACCGCCGCCGTGGCCAGTTTGGTCCTGCCGCCGTTGATCAACATCCAGGAGAAGGTTAATATTGAGCTGGAGCGCTCGGAACATGCTAAATCTTCGGCCCAGGAACCGGCCGGGCATTGCGCCCGCATCAGGAGAGCGAGGTTCGCGAAGCATTGGTTGTCGGCGCAGGCGCGGACCTTCTGGGTGGCGGCCATGTTATTGATGGTGGAAACGGAGGCGATCTTGTTGTTCTGGGTGCGACTGAATCCGGATCATGTGCCCGGGCACGCGCGGATTGTGACCATGGCCGTGATTAGTGCCGCGATGTTGGGGGTGCTGGTTGGGCATGTCGTGTATGTGACCTTTATCTGTGTGCCGATTAAGCAGCGCGAACGACTCGTATGCATCCGGAATAAAGGTAAATAATCAAACTCGTAACGATACAATTTAGGTAGGGCATGCGGTAATTCCATTCCCATTAAACTACCGTCTCACTTCTGGATGACTGGATCCACTGATCAAAATTTAATCGTTGATGGTCAATTTTATCGCTGCTATGAAACTCAAATAAAATAATGTCAAAAAAAATGAATGACCCAATTCCAAAATTTGAAACTTACAGAATGCTGAAATTGCTGATGTTGCTAATTTTAAAACTTAGAGGAATGCCAGAATGTGAATTTGTAATATCTGATTTGTACTCACAGCTCTGTGCTCCTTACAGCAAACTTTCAAAATCTTCGGGTAATAACGCTGACTTCTAAGCACGGCATTGTGGTTATTTTTCTGTCCATTTCGATTCGCCCAATTCAACAACAGAATGTTCGCAAGCGCAGAAGGTTTCCGGGCAAATTTGCGTAAATAATTTGATGTAGAACGGTTCTGCAGTCAAATGATTTGCCCATATTCGCCCGGAAAAATACTACTCGTAGAACGGATGGAACAAATTGAACATATAAAAAATGGGCGTGGGAGCGAGCATTTGAATCCATGTATAAGGTACTGGCACCATGTATCTGACCGTTTTCCATCCGCTGGAATATGTGTTGGAGAGAGAATATTGTCCAAACGTCTTTGTAAAAATAAATAATAGTTTTACTGTCGAACAACGCGATACTGTGCAATTTCCTTGGCTAAGAGCGCAACATGTCCTTCGTTTAGCACCTTTGTAAACCAAAATAAATGGCGTCTCGCTTCGGTTACTGCAACCTGGAATATTTTCGGCAGCAATAGTGTTCACTCATTGCAGGCATCGTAGCGAAATGCTGGATTCTGGAGCTGGCCGACGTCCACTACAACTACCTTCAAGAACAGGTCATGCAGCGCCTGATCAACACCGGTTTCACCGTCTTCACCCGCAAAACCAGCAACATCGACTCTCCCAACCGCAGCCCCATCTCCCCGCATCCCGCTCTGTGGCGGGTGGGGTCCGTGGTAGACGATGAAGCCTACCAAGCCCCGCCCGATTACGAAGAGAACGCCCTGGTGTACGATCGGGACTTCCCGGCACGCGAGAGCAACTGCACCCTGACCACGGAGGATCTGACGTGGATCACGGAGACCCTACGGGTTGTCACCGACCAGCGAGAGAAGGGAGATGAACGCCGCGGGTCAATGAGCGGAGGAAAGGGCGAACTTGGGTTAAAATGGCAGCGGAGACACTTTTTCAAGACGATTATCCTGATGGAGCGCCAGTTGACAAAGAAGATCGCTCGGATGGCGCAGCGGCAGCTGGATGAAGTGGTGCGGTTCGGTGTGGTGTTGGATACGGAGGAAAAGGTCCCGTTGACTCAGGAATGCAAGCGTAGGTCGATTGTTAAAATGTCGGACAAAAATAAATGTTTCGCTAAACGCCCAGCGCTATTTGTGCGAATCCAGTACGAGCGTTCCCTGCGCTTTGAATTTGCTTCTGTCATATACACCTGTGAATATTTTATTCGATTTAGCACTAGTAATATCTGAACCACGGAGCGACCAGGCAGTTTTTTGCTTTTTTTTCTATTTTTAAATGTGGTTAGTCTGTCACAGTTATTCTAAATGCTCGATGTGGTTTGCTAAATAAACGTACCGAAGCTGTACTTGTGGCAGCTATACTTTGCAGGTTTGATAACGTTCTGGATGGAAGTGACCTTTCGAGCCATCACCCACCAACCGCTGCCGAACTGTCTGGAGGATATGCCGGCACACGATACCGCCTTGCGCATGCTAGAATGGTACGGGAATGCCACCCGGCGGGCGGAGCCGGAGGTGGTGACTTTTGTTAGTCCTGTGGATGATGATCCGGGATCGCGACGCACTAACGGCATTCTCAACAAGCCGCCAAGTTTGCCCCATTGAGGATTATTAATGCTTTCTTTATTACATGGATTTTCTTTAACATTTTTGTGTACCGTGGCGAAATAATATTACGGTACCGTTATTTGACTTTGTTTTAGTGAAGTCCGATTTAAGAAGAACAAATCATCTTCACACATGTGCAGTAAACTAATAAACCGTTACCATTAACTCCGTTATCTACATATTAGCCTGCAAGAGCCAGAACATTATGTTAAAACTGATTTTTATATTTCATTTTTCGGGTTATTTCCTTCCATTCCATCTTTATTTCATTAACTTTCACAAACTGCTCGCAATCTCTTGAACTTAGTCCGTGCCTATTACGCTTAAAGATGTTTTTAACGCAATAAAGAATTTTAACCCGTGCCTGTTACGCTTAAAGATGTGCAGCCCACCAATGAACGGCACATCATTCTTAATATTTATTTCTTCTCAAGGCTTTACCGCAGTGCGCTACCATCCTATCGGATCGAGTACAGGAACCAAAAGAAAACAATCGCGCTGAATATGTTAGACAAAATCCAGTACAAGGCTTATAAGGTGGCTGCTGCCACAGCTCACGACGCAAGACAACCCGGAAGTATCGACATTTAATGGAGAATGGAGATACGGCGCTAAACCAAAAACCAACCAACTGACAAGAGCGGATTCTGTAGCCAGCGCAGCTGTGCTGTAGACCCGGAAAAGCGTGTAAAACACCAGAAACAGAAGCAGCGAATAGCTAGTGAGGAGGGTGGAGCTACCCACCCTGACAGGCTCATACTCCGATTTCCGAGCATTAACTGGATTTCTGTTTGATGACAGGGATGGCATGTCCCTCCAAACGTAAGTTTTCGCCACATTCTCCTTTAGATGCGACGATGACACCTGCGTTAAGTAACGGCGTCTGGATGCTTCTTACACCAGTGAGCAAAGTAACTGTAATCTTAAGGCGATAACTGCTCCCCAAGTATGTCTTATATAAGCCTGGCGACACTGTAGCTGACAATGCATTTGTTCCGACAGTAATAACAACTAGTATTAAATTAATAATATTAAATTAAATTGTAAAAAATTAAATAATAACTTTAACTAACCAAGGAACATTTTGAGGCTATAAATTCAGAAAATCCTTGATTTTTTGCAGAAAGCTGGAAAACTATTTAGGATGCCTAAAAAATTATTTCATGTGCCAATGGGCGTGGCCAAAACAGATTTTTAAAAGTTAATCCTACACTGTGCTGTAGCCTATAGGCAGTGCACCGCATTATACTTTACGAGACTAATATAAACGTTACTGAACAATCTTCACCAGTACGAGGCCAGCTTACTCGTTCGAAATTTTTATCTGTGCTTCACAAGCGGCTGAGTTGGGAATATTTCTTTGCGTTTGGAGTCTTACGACTTCGACGTAATATTCGAGCAATTGCTAACAGAAATCAAAGTGAATCGTTTACTAAAAAAAATGAACTGCAAACTGTATAATCTCCAGAAACGGGAAACAGCTATTACAGACCACAAGCGAGCAACACAGATACAAATTTGAAACGAGAAAGCTGGCCTCATATTGGTACAGATTGTTCAGTAACGTTTATATTAGTCTCGTAAGGTATAACGCAGTGCACTGCCTACAGGCTGCAGCACATTGTAGGATTAACTTTTAAAAATCTGTTTGGGCCACCGCCATTGGCCATGGCACATGAAATAATTTTTTAGGCAACCTATATGGTTGTTCTAACTCTCTGCAAAAATTGAGGATTTTCTGAATTTATAGCCTCAAAATGTTTCCTGGTAAGCCAACACATCAAGGAATATTAAAAACTTTGGCGCTGTGCTTCGCACACTTACGGGCAGCCCTCGCAAAACAGGCGTTAGAATACGTCCGTCCATTATCCCCACATACCGGAAGATAAACTAGCGGGCAAGAGGTGGCTGTAAAAAAATAACCAGGGAAACGTTTAATTCCCACGACAAAGGGCATAATACATACTGGCGGTACTGTACAATTATTTCCGAAATGCAGCAAATGTCAGCAAACGACTAGCTGCG
The DNA here is from genome assembly GCF_019649055.1 of Paramacrobiotus metropolitanus. Classification (NCBI taxonomy): domain Eukaryota; kingdom Metazoa; phylum Tardigrada; class Eutardigrada; order Parachela; family Macrobiotidae; genus Paramacrobiotus; species Paramacrobiotus metropolitanus. The sequence goes on from NW_026570264.1 coordinate 365,349, forward strand.
CCGGGGTATTTGTCTGTCTTCTAAACCGTGATAAGTAATGATTACTTATCACGGTCTAGAGAACGGACAAATACCCCGGCGCAGCTACATGGAGTCCCTTCTATCCTTGTAATTATCTTAACCAACCTGGTGTTGCTGGAACCAGCAACAGAATGAGAGCAATGGCAACACAGACATACATCGTGATGCACGTTTCTAGTTTGCTGATGAAGTCTTACGATCGGGGAAAGATTTTCAGAAAAGCGTTATTAGTATACGGTAATCGCACTATTGCAAACTTTCGAATTGCCAACGCCTGGAGAGATGCTATGAATGCAATAAAACGTGGTCCACGTTTTATATGTTTCGGAATGCAGAATACAATGAATAAACACAAATGAGGATTTTTTGGCGAGAAAGCGGTGAGTCTGAACCTGTGTATGGTATTTCGGCGAAAAGCGTCACACTGCATCCTGATCACCTTGAACAAGCGCCTGCGATGCACGACAGCACTACTGCATGCGGACAAAAAAATCTGACCGCTTGTGAAGCAGCAGACAAGTGGTATTCTACGCTCGCTATACATGGTTTTAGGAAAGGCTTTGTGCCGGTGGAAGCCTGTAAGCCTTATTTTTTACGATAATCATAGCCCTCACTATCAGCTTGGTAAGTCATGCTTTTACCGCTAACGCAAACTGTTATCATCGCGTATAGTTCGCCTTTTTCGATAACGGACCAAATTACCAGTGCATCCTGATTAAAAACGGATCACCGCATCCGCCACACGTGGCGCGTTACATGATGAACTGTGCCGATCGCCTCATCGATTAGCTCCATAGACTGATGTGTTAATTCGTTATTGGGAAAAGTTGGAATACTGGAAAGCCTGGACCTTTGTTCTGGGCTCTGTTATTTCGAAAAACCCTCTACTGCCTGTAAAGGCAGTTGAGCTACTGTGCGTCAGCTGCTTGCACTAGTGTATTGTGGAGCGCCACTGACTTAAGGGATTTGGCCCGGTACATAGTACTAAAATCGTGTACACTGACGGGAATATTCGCTTTCCCGCACTTCCAAACACATTTTTGGCTTGCTTTTAGACATTTTGTGTAGATAAATGATTTGTATACATAGGCGTTAAATCCGTTTGCGCGCGCAACATCCGGTTGCGGAGTTATGAGGGTAAAAAATTCTAAAAAGGTTAAACGCATTCAGATGTACCAAAAGTCTCATTATGGAGCGATCCCGTTCAAATTTCGAAATAATGCACAGTACGATGAAGATCGTTTTTCACCGATCCAGACTTCCACGATTTTTTGCAAATTTTAAAATGAATTTTAAAATTTTTGGAATTCATTTTAAAATATGCAAAAACTGCCAGAACAGCAGATCGGTGTAAGAACGATCTTCATGGTCATGTGCATTTACGTGCAAAATCTGGAAGGGATCGGTCCATAAATGAGACTTTTGGTAAACCTGAATGCATTTAAACTTTTTGGAATTTTCTTACCCTCACAAGTCCGCAACCGGATGTTGCGCGCGCAAACGGATTTCACACTTACGTATACAATTCTTTTGGCTACAAAATACCATAAGGCATTGCAGAAAAGTGTTTGGGAGTGCGCGGTAGCGAAAGTTCCCGTGAATGTACACGAATTTGGTGCTATGTACCAGGCCAAATCCCTTAAGGGTGATGCGTGACCCGATACATGACGCTAAATTTGGGTATCCAAAGAAACTTTCGTGCACTTTCAAACACGTTTTGGGATTGCTCTATAACATTCTGTAGCCAAATGATTTGCACACATAAGGGTGAAAACCGCTTTCGCGCGCAACTTCCGGTCGCGTAGTTATTTGCATGAGAGCAACAAAATTCCATACTGTATGCGCGATGGAGGCGTTGCCCTGAGGAAATAATACTTCTTCATAAAAATTAAGTTAACCTGTACCGTACGGTCATCATGCAGTGCGTGTATGACAGTGCTGGGGAAGACGAACGCCACAAAGTTTGCACATTTTGACAGCGAAAGCGGTTATCATGTTGCTGACGTTGGCAGAACTGTGCGAGCGCTGGAACTCCAAATGATATTTTAGGAAGCAAGCTCTTTCGACCGATAAACTAAAGAATGCCCGGTGAAACCATTCAAAGCGATCTAAGAAAAACCGCATTTGTATCACACCGACACGCTATGACCGAGTCAATATCCATTGCATAGACTGTTTTCCGGAAGCACGTCACTGACAAATATATAATCGTCTAAATTCCTGGAATTATTTAATGTTATCCTACTTCGCAAATTTGGCGGCGCTTTGCATGATCATAAGACAAAACGACTGTAAACAATGCTTTCCCCTTCATATCCTCTATAGAGGTGGTAACAGGTACACAGGTCCAATCATCCCATGTCTAAGCATTACGTATTGATCTCGGCTATTAATTCGCCTCCAAGGCACTGGAAGACATTAAGCAAGACGCTTTGCTGCATATTCCTTATTTTTAAGTTTTCTGTTCCAAAGGATTATCATAATACTGTAATATCCTACAATCATCACAATTCAAATGCGTTTGCATTAGCGAGGCAGTCATACTTAATATCATGAATTATTAGACCCCGTCAGTATTACGTTTCAATATGACGTTTATTTAATTTTTAAATTCTCCATCCATGACAAACCTACAGCCTTCTTGTTACGAAAAATCTGACCTTGTGGCTTGTATGACGATGTACTGCTGCAGATTTTGCGTCCAGCAGTTCGTACAGATATGCTGTGAAAACGTGGGTACTGTATAAGGTAATGCTGCCTAATTAGTGGTTAAATAACGCCGTTATGACAGGTTTCTCCATGTACACTCTCAATGCCAAATGCTGTATCATCCGCTCTAAAACGGCAGTATATTGCGTGATCGACAGAGATTAACCGTCACGGACAAAACTGCATATTGTATGGCTGCTGTTCCGCCAGCTCTTCTACTAAAGTGGCTCATTGTCCCATTTTCCGGGAAAATTTCAACATTATTGTTATTATTTCCGCAGAAACGGAAGCCCTCCAGATGGCACATCTACCTACACTGCGTCGGTTTCTCCGTTCTCATTTGCCAACAAGGAGCGTTACATGATACCCTATACGGACGTATAACTACCATGCTTCCAGCATAAATTCTTGCAGATTGTCTCCGCACTGTGGGAACAAGAAAATACGTTCAATCTGGGCGGTGAATAATTACCGCCATGAACGCCACGAACGACAGTTTTTTATTGTTTAACAGCACTAAATTTACCTCGACGCCCTCAACAGAACTGTTAACATTATGGGCGTCCTGGTACCTAACTTTCTGTTACGGAGGCGCCGTTTCCAACAGCCTGGTAGCCGGGTTAATCCTCGCCAACGTCCGGCTGCGTGCCGGTTGCGGACTGCTCATCGGACACTATCTTATCGCGCATGCCGCACTGTGTTTTCTCAGCTATCCGGCCATCGGCATCATGATTTACCAGAAACTGATGTTGCACTGGGATTTGGAGATCCGCTTCTGCGGCATTCTCATGTGGATCCACATGACCATCCGCTATGCTGGCAACTGGATCGAAAGCTATGTTGCCATAAATCGCCTCGTCGCGCTGTGTTTTCCCTTCCAATACCGGCGTTTTGCCAATCAGCGATTAGAGCAGTTAATGGTGATTGTCTTGTGGGTGACGGCGGGATGTCTTGCGTGCCTCGGGTGTTTTGATCTGGGCGTGGTCTACGCCAAGAGCCCGCTGGGCAGTTGTGGAATCTTACAGAAAGATGGTTTCGGTGTGTTGACCTTTGTGGTGGGATACTACGGTCCGCTGGGCGTGGCGGCGGCTGCTTACTCGGTAATCTACCTCAAGTTATTGCTGGACCGGCGAAGGCGGAAGAAGATCCGACAGGCAAACCAGCGGAACGGGTTTCAAAAACCGAACCGAAAACGGGTGGTGAAGGCTAACATGATGTTTGTGGCGTTTTTATGGAACAGCGTATGCTATTTGGTTTGGCCAATGACGTTGACAGTGTCGCCGGAGCTGCAGCGACAGCGTCCGTTGGTGGCATTGTTGTTGGGATCACTGCAGATGGTTGGCTACGTTACAAACCCGGTAACGTAATGATGTTAAATGAAACATTAATCAGGCTTTTCTATGGATGCTTTATTTGCTAAGGGAAGCAGCGCAAATCGAAATCAGCTTCGTAGTACTTTCCTGAACTCTAAAGCCAAGTTATATGAAAGAAAGCAAATAAAATTTGTAAGAGAATCTAGTTTTTGCAACGATTTTTGTTTCTCTTGTCTTCCTAGATACCTGTATGTGTTCTTTGATATAAATTTGCTATCAGGTCAGATGATAATCTTGATTTAGCGGCACTACAGACGGTACCGGGCTTCAGCTTGTTATCCATTTTATTGTCGCTGCCTCTCGTTGTCAGCCGGTTCCGCTCAGAAATAGCTTTTAGGTGAAATTATAGAAGTTCTCTGACTACAGCATAACGCGTGTTGCAGATATATATTAAAAAAAAATAAATACAGAAAGTGAGTTGAAGCGCTTACTTTTCTTGAAATTTTTTGTAGCTTATCTTCTTCGCAATGTGCGCGGAGTACCGGGCAGAGTGCGTACGGATATTTACCTTATTTTGGAGCAAGTGTATTACACGACGCGATACGTCAACATCAGCGCCCAATATCACGGCGATGGATGGAAATATTTGATTGGGACAATTCAATGCTAAGGAGGAGAACCGTTCCACGGCTTCGTTCCAAGATAAATAATGTTCAGGCCCTGTGGGTGACTTTTTCCAGGATGCGGTATCATTGGAATCTGGCTGGCTGCTTCTCAAAGCGAGGCAGATATTCGCCGGATATGGAAGCGCACTGGAACTGTTCTACGTTTTCCGATTGCGTGACTGAGAAAGGTCTGGGTTCTAATGCACAATCTCATGAAATCCACACTCTCTGCCTGACTTTGAACTTGTCGTCTGTCTGGCTGTGAATGTGATACCATCAGGCCGCAGCGGATCAGCTTATGCTCACAGCAAAGATTAACTGCATTTTTACGAGTACATTGCCATTTTGTTATTATGTAAACGACAGCGCAATGAAAGCGCTGAATATATAACTGCTGTATTCTGTGCTTAGCTGTCACGCGCAAAAGACGTGATGTCTGCACTCATATTTGCTTCGCTTAAACCCGCTGCCTCTATTACTGTATGGTTACTGGTCGCCAGAGAGCTTACGGTTTTCATACAACAACTGCAGTCAGTTTGTTTAAGGTTATCCTAATAATACAGTACTATACCAGGTCTAATCGTTTTGTAGGTACGCGTACTTAATTTACCTGCAAAGCGGAAACGTGGTAACTAACGCAAATTATTTAAGCGACGCACCTTGTACACAAAGATGGAGAATATATCCACAGATAGAACGAAATAGTGTGCGTGTAAAGCGCAAATTTTCCTTCTGCTACAGAAGAGGCCATCCGGCAAATGGAAAATCGGAAACGGCAAAAGTTATAGATTCTAGGCGCCCCGCGCTCAAGCTCAGACCGCTCAAACGCTTACCCTCAAAGTCTGACTCTGACCGCAACACTTCGACCACTAAAACTGTCCACCAGTAAAAACAGGTTCTTAGGTTTACATTGGATTTCCTATGTTCTTAGGTTTCATAGGTTGTTATGTCCTAAGTCCTAGATTCTTAGGTCTTTCTAAAGTGGCTAAGGTCACGTTTCTTATTTAAGCATTCTTACGTTTTCAAAAAATCATTAAAACAGAAAAATAACATAAGAAACCTAAGAATAACCTAAGAGACCTGAGAAACCTAATAAACATAAGAAACACAAGAGCAAACTCGCAATAACCTAGGAAAGGTTATTAAGGAGTGAGCTTAGGAAAGTACCTTTTATTTCCAAAAACGCGATAACAATATCAAGAATCAGTTTCGGTTGAAGAAATCAACAATTTCAACCGTACCAGTAGCAGAAGCGGCATTACCCCTTTGAACTGGTAATGAAATAATATTCTGCCTTAAAACTCATAGCTTCTTATCTCGCCGGTTTGTAACTCGATCCTCCTTCCGACTTCTTTGAGCAGCTTCTTAGCCGATGTACCAAAACTACCAAAAGTCTCGAAACCAAAAGCGGCAAACTCATATCGTCCTGACAGGAAGCTGTACTTCTTCATTTTTTCCGCTTCAGCATGGTCGGCTGCCGCTCCGGCCTTTACGCTGGTTAGGTCCAAGTGAGAGCGGGCGACAGTGTCGACGCAGGTTACGTCCCATGCTAAGCATAACCCTCGGGCCCAAGGGAAGGTAGTGATTCCATCTGGGCGTGTGTCGTTTTCGTAGTGCATACCTCTAGGCTCCGTTCGCGCGGGGATGCCTGCTGAACCCAAAGCCCGACGCAGAATATCGTTGATGCAGTCGTGTCTTGGCCTTCTTCCAGCTGAAAATTTGCAACTTAGGCCATGGTGGCCGTTAGCGGCGACATCGGTACCACACCTGCACTGGTGTTTGGCGGAAACAGTTGCGCCCAGACGAATGGCAACGGTGATGCGGAAAGATTCGTCGTCCAGGAGATTACCGATGGAGGACGAGGGTAGTGCGTGGGTCCATACACCGGACTCTGGTGTTGAAACAGCCAGCAGCCGTGTTTTGTTAGTGGCATCTGACGCTTCGTACAGCAGAGTTGCCTGCTCTGCTAAACAGTAAGGCGTATCCCAAGCACGTTGTAAATGTCTGCTTTCGGAGAGAGGCGGCGAAGCGTCGTCAGAGAGATAGCTCCAAAGTGCAATGTGGTCATCCGCGGCAACTCCTGTTGAGTGTGGCAGTAGTTTGGAAACCAGGCTACGGGTATGTCGTGTACGTTGCTTTCCTAGCAACTACTGTTTTACTTCTTACTTCTTTTTGCTGCACTTTCTGTCATTCTACCTGCTGCGCGGTTCCTGTTCACTTCATTAATTATGTAGTATTAATTAACTATTAAAGTATTACTTATACAATACTTCACATTGGCGTGAAGAATTCGGATTCATGCTTACTAATTTCTCCTACGACTACACTCTACGGTCATAATCTGCCATGGGAGGGATCCAATGCCGATTCCGCATGCACTCGCCTGGCAGCCTGCCACCGCCCCACAACTGTTCGGCAGCGGATGCTCTGCCACCCTTTTCCCCACGATGCTGGTGGATATTATTTACTGCTGGTACCGCCCTGCCAGTACCATAGCGCTGCCAACGGATCTTCGTTCCGTGTAGTTGCCTGAACGTGCACTGCCAAACTGCTCAACGTAATGCCAATCGTCTTTCTGGATCTGGATGGAGCCAATTCTTCGTAACGCCCTGATGACCTTGCAGAGCGCTGTTTCGCACTACACGTCATTTTCGGGAATTTCCATTCAGTTGCTGTTGGTTGTTGTCATGGCCTGCGTTCACCATTGTTCTATGCAGCGTTTGCTCTGCAATCCAGTAATTCCGTACAGTACGTATCCTTGCTTACCTCCTTCCGCATTCCGCAGAACAACCTGAACGCGTTATGTACGAATGTACAGTACGTCCTATCCTGGAGTACAATACACAGTATCGTACAATTTTACACCGTTGTTCGAGCCGACTACGCAATGGTTAAATCCTTCGTATGGCGCCTTACACTTTGAAGTTGGATAACCATGCTATTACGGTTCGTATGGTTTACACCGTATTTCCTGCACTTGGATGATGCGATGAATTCAACTCGCATTCCTGTTGCCGTTCCAGTTCGGTTGCCTGGATCCGGGATCGTACTCCTACATGTACCTTACAATGCAGTGCAATACTTTTACTTATACGGATTAATTCTGATAGTACTTTCATAATGGTACAGTTTCGCGTACGCTTCTATAATTACATCTTACTTTACATTCCGTGCAAATTCAATGTACGTACAAATTACAATTTCCGATACTTAATTTCGTATCACTTTCGATACGTGGGGACGAGTTGTCGTGTACGTTGCTTTCCTAGCAACTAGTGTTTTACTTCTTACTTCTTTTTGCTGTACTTTCTGTCATTCTACCTGCTGCGCAGTTCCTGTTCACTTCATTAATTATGTAGTATTAATTAACAATTAAAGTGTTACTTATACAATACTTCACAGGGTAGCATGAATCGAGGCCAAATAGGCCGGCAATGATAATAGGAAAGGAAAGTTAAGGCATTAGGAAAGTTAAGGACAACTAAGGAAACTTTAGAACCTGTTTTTATTGGGCTGAATCAGAGGATCGGTGGTCAGAGAGTAATTGCGGTCCGAGTGAGATCTGAACAGTCAAAATGTTTGAGTGGTCAGTCTAAGAGTCAGAGTTTGAGCGTGGGCAATTCTAGCCGAGCATTCCGTGTTGTATCCTTTCATTCATGGAGACGCTAGCGGTTTTGGTGGAATCGTGGAAGCAGCAAAAGTAATTGTCGGTTGGACGTACGAAATCGACAAAACCGTCCTGTTGAATGGAGCGTCCAAGCTGTCTTTTTCTGCTGTTGACAAGCCGGTAAAACCGTCCGCGGGTGAAAAAATCCAGGTCCGCTGTAATTTTATCCGACCAATTGTCTGTGCCATTTTCGATAGAGTGAATCGTTCGGACTGCGAATCCTTTCGGATTGCCATTCCGGGCTATCGTTTCGGGGACGGTCGCTTTTCCCGGTTACTGTTACTTGTATCAGTTGTATGTGTCATGTTCGTAAGTATGTATTGTAAGATTCTATTATCTTCACAGCAGGGCAACCGAACGACAACTAAATCTAAAAGTATGTAATGAGACTGCCAAATAAAGCAATCGTACTGCTATTCGGGGTACATAAGCAGATGACCTGTTTACGGACAAGGGCAGTCATATGCATGTCAATATGTAACTGTAAAGAAAGCACTATGAGAATATCACAGTATGCATACCCCAACGAAAAGTTAGACGAAAGCAGATCAATGACAGTTTTTAGCAACGGATCAATCTAGCTATAATGGCCGTCTCTAGTTCTTTCCGGGCAAAAATAAATGGTTCACAAACGATCGATTACAGCTGCTCGTAGCCGTTATCAAGGCTAATAGTGTTAGAGCAAGACTTACACACAGAATGAAAATAGATTACGAAAATGTATGGAAGTATACAAGGAAATGATGTTATATTACGTATATAATCAAGTAAAAACAAAATATTGCTGGATAGCGTATAATTACTAAAAAAACTAGTAAGAAGAAACATAATAATTACTAGTAAGAAAACAATTATCTGAAGTATTGGAAGGTGTAATCTTTATGAAATAGCACCACATTGTACGCAGTCCGAATTCTCTTCGATCACCGCTAAAAAAGGGAAATCAGTGTAGAAAAGTTCTGGAAAAAACGACTGCGGCTTTATGTGCGGCGCACCTCGTCGTCACATAGGAGTATCAAAAGGATTAGGCATATTTATTCTGTTGAAACTGCCTGCTGTTCCTGTTGATCGATGATATCCGACTAAAAAACATTTACTCGTTGGCTAAACTATTTACTGGCATTAAATCACGCTCGACTGTTCCCCATCGTTTACGACCCAGCGCACTGACGTTGTTCTATCTCGAGCCCAGCAAAGGCTCCACAGCAAGTTAAACACTTCCTGTGCATTCTTGTGCTCATTGCAAAGAAAGTCAACTAAAATCAATATCCAAGGATTTTTCTGAACTATCGTTCCGCTGAACCAGTGTTGCGACATCGAGCGCCGAAGATTACTTTTTAAATCGAGTAAAAACCAATGCATTTGGTTTGACCGTTTTACGACATTCGCTAGGAGGAGCCCATTACTATTATTCCTTTGAATAGAATAATTAGGTTAATTGAGATCTGTGGTCTCAGGCTGTTATTCAAGGAGTTCCCAATGAATCGAATAAATCAAAGCAGCTCCTGCTGGCCACGAATAAGGTGTTTACGAAAACAGCTGGGAGAACCGTTGCCTTCAGGAAATAAATTCACAATTACTGTACACGTACGTGAACTATAATTTAAATGATATACAATTTCACAATTTATGGTTCAAGGTGGCACGCAGAGAGTAGCATGAGAGGCATCGCTGACCGCGACATATCTTGGCAAATATATCAGTTTCCAGTTCGCAGAACTGCTTTTCCGGAAGCGCGTCAGAACCCGTGTCTTCGGGGCACGGAAGCATGCTCCGGATGTCAACTGCCAAACCGAGTGCCGCAGTGCGCCCCGGTGCAACCCTATATGCAGCATACATTTTAGCCAGATGATGCGCAAAGGGTGCAGGGATTCGTTAGCGGCGCCAATCTTTAATTACGTGTATCATTCTGAACAATATACGCAGTTCGCATCAGTAAACGCTAAACCGGCTAAGGAAGCGGAAGGTCGTCGGCGTGCAGGTAATATCTGATCCTAAGGCGCAATGGGTTGTTGTTCCGTCAATTAGATATTTGATCACCTCACATCACTGCTTGTTTCCAGGAAATAACAGCTCCTTTTCGCAGAAAACGTTAGCTAATTGGGAAGATGCGCCTTTCCAGGACGGTGATAATTATTACCTGTCGTCTTTCAGAGTCAGTCAAACGTACAAAAATAGGCGCCTTCCCGCATGCTTTCAGTTATGTAGGGAAAAACCGCCTTACGGATTGTCACTGCCTTAACACGTTTAAGCGCTCTGCAGTGTGTGAAATATACAGCAAACGTTCGCTTCAGCCTGCATGCTAATGTGCAGCCATGAACGCCACTAACGCCAGCTTCGCACTGTTCCAGAATACAAGCTTTACGCCAGTTCTCTCACCCGGCGCTTTATTCGCATGGACATCCGTGTATTTGACTTTGAGCTACGGTGGCGCCGCTTTCAACAGTCTGCTTTCCGGGATAATCCTAGCCAGTGCCCGTCTGCGTGGCGGTTGCGGACTGCTCATCGGACACTACTTAGTCACACATGCAGCGCTGTGTTTTATCAGCTATCCTGCGATAGCCATCATGATCTACCAGAAACTACTGCTGCACTGGAATCGGGAGCTCCGCTTTTGCGGCATCCTCATGTGGATCCAGATGACCATTCGCTACGCGGGCAACTGGATGGAAAGCTATGTCGCGATCAACCGCGTCGTGGCGCTTTGTTTTCCCTACCATTACCGGCGTTTTGCCAATCAGCGTTTGGAAAAGTTGATTTTAGCGGGGCTATGGGTGACGGCAGGGTGTCTAGCGTGCCTCGGATGCTTCGACCTGGGCGTGGCGTACGCTAAGAGTCCGCTGGGAAGCTGCGGGGTTTCTCAGAAAAATGGTTTTGGTTTGTTGACCTTTGTCGTGGGCTACTACGCCCCGTTAAGTGCAGCGGCGGCTGGTTACTCGCTCATCTATCTCAAGCTGTTGGTGAACAGACGGAAACGGAACAAGGCCGTTGGAGAGATCGTACACGAGGGGCAGGGCGGCCTGGAACGGAAGCGGGTAGTCAAGACGAACATGGTGTTTACGGCGTTTCTGTGGAATAGCGTGTGTTATTTGGTTTGGCCAATGATGTTGACCTTGTCGCCCGAGCTGCAGCGACAGCGTCCGTTGACAGCGTTGTGGCTGGGATTGCTGCAAATGGTTGGCTATGTTACAAGCCCGGTATGATAATTAAAGTAATTGTAGTTCACCTGAGGTTTGTTTGGTTTTTTTAAGTAGGAATTTTTTTACATATATTTTTTTACATATTTACAATATATCACAAACATTTTATCCATTTATTTAAAGCATTTGCTAGCTGTATTTACTTAAAGAAACAAGCAAACAAGCAAAACAAGTAAGCATTTTTCGCCTTTCTATAGCGTTTTTATATTATAGGATACTTTATGATCAGGTAAACTGTGGTCAGCAGCATTTGTTGCTATTCCTTAAGATGACGGCCGTCTACATCTGGTAAATGCACAAAAAATTTTTTTAGTTGATTTTTTTCGCGATGAGCGTGGAATACCGATCCGAGTGCATTCGGATGTTCGAATTATTGGGAAGCAAGTGTTGCACCGGACGTAAGCGTGAGAAGACATCCTCAGTGCACAGTATGACCGTCACCGGTGGGAACAGTCGATCGCGGTGTACTGCCAGCAACATGAATAGATTTATCTAATATCAAATGATTTTTCTGTCCTGTTTGTTTACGTTGGGCAATAACTCTGATGCGGTGTGAGTAAAATCTGTTCAGAGCTCTTTGGTTCTGGAGTTAGATGTGGGCCGAGTAAGCCGTGCTGTTCTTTATCTGCAAAACTCATCTATGTTTCGTTGTTTTTTAATGCGCCGTTCGAAAGAGAATCTGGGATTTGCACAATGTGCAGCTCCTAAAATTTGCACTTACGCTCATGAAATTAGAAACAATCCAATAAAAATATCATTTTTATAATGCGTTGCGATAACCCTTCTTTCTTTGGAAACCGGCCCCTCCTCCAAAAAAAACATTCTTGAAACCGTTTTTTAAGGATTTAAGACAAATTACGTAGTACGGATTTTGTATAACAGCGTTTGCCACCGATGATGGACAGACGAAATTCCCTATGTTTCATGTCTTCATGAATTTAAGAAGCCGAAGAAACCAGTAACAATTGTGAGTGCGCAGTTAATCACACCTTTTGTCATACTCTTACATGCTGAATGGTAGTATCTGGCTTTGCAAGATGCACCTTTCAGTTTCCACAGCGGCAGCGCATTGCCTCGCTCGTTAAGGGATTTGGCCCGGTACACAGCATTAAATTCGTGTACATCAACGGGAATTTTCGCTGTCGCGCACTCCCAAACACTTCTTTCCATTGCTTTATGATATTTTATAGTCAAATGATTTGTATACAGAGGCGTAATGTCCGTTTTCGCGCACAACATCCGGTTCGGGAGTTATGGCTGTTTGAAAATTCCAAAAAGTTTAATGCATTCAGATGTACCAAAAGTCTCATTATGGACCGATCCCTTTCAAATTTTGTACGTAAATGCGCATAACTATGAAGATCGTTTTTGCACCGATCCACTGTTCTCGCATGTTTTTCAAATTTTAAAATGAATTTCAAAAATTTTAAAATTCATTTTAAAATTCTAAAAAAATCGTGGAAGTCTGGGTCCGTGTAAGAACGCTCTTCATGGTTATGTGCATTTGCGTGCAAAATTTGAAAGGGATCGGTCCATATTGAGACTTCTGGTACACCTGGATGCATTTAAACTTTTTGGAATTTTCTAACAGCCATAACTCCCGAACCGGATGTTGCGCGCGAAAACGGTTTCACGCCTCTGTATACAAATCATTTGGCTACATAATGTCAAAAAGCAATTCAAAAAAGTGTTTGGAAGTGCGCGAAAGCTAATATTCCCGTCAATGTACACGAATTTAGTGCTATGTACCGGGCCGAATCCCTTAAGCCATAATCCGGCTGATTTAACCGTCACCCATGTTTGGGTGCACTCTGCAGCGGTTACTCAACCATATGATGTTGATTACTATTACCTGTTCAGTGTACACCTTTAGAGCAGAATGCTATGACTCGCTGCAGTTTCCGTTTTTCCGCGTAAATTAAAGCAGTTTCCTTTACATGTGGCCTCGTGCAAGGTGTACTTTATGCAGCATCTACGCACGACGCAACTTTATGCAGCATCTACGCACGACGCAGGTACAGCATGCCAAAAGGCAGCACACTCCCTGATATGTCGTAATTCATTGGCAATTACCGTATTATGATGGCGTAATAATCCTAGCGAAGCATTGACCCGATATGTTATGATAAAGGCGTTATTTTTCCATTACATCGAAAGGGTTTCACGAGAATACTTCAATGTTCGTAGTTATCCAACCATTTCCCCGGAAGGAATTAATACACGCTCCGGAATTTCGTCAGCGTTTCACGTATTGCACAGTGTTTAGTAGTTAAAGGGTAGTATGGTACAAAGTTGTTGGTTTTGGAAAACAGATTTTCAGAGTTGGGTATGTAGAGATAGTATGTAGAATCTACATGCAGTGCTGTATCAGATAATAATATATCGACTGGTACTCTCGGCACAGAACAGTTCACCTCCAAACAATTTAGGCACCAGTGGCAATGCAAGCGCTGGCCAAGAGTTCGATAGCTGTTAAAAAAACCAAAGCCTTTCTCTTCGCTCGGCTTCCAAGGCAAGATACGCACAGTGCCCTTCTCATGCCCTGCAAAACTGCTGCTGGACAAAAACCTTGCTTGAGATGATTGAGAGAAGCAGCAGAAATACTCTAGTCAAATCGTGAATTGTTCTTCCCATGAAATATAATAATTTATTTGAAGGGCTCAAGGGTTGTTATTCCGTTAATTACATACTATTCAATCAGCTGATATTCCATTGCCTCCGGAAATAACAGCTGTTTTTCACAGAAGTGGTTCCCATTTTCGATCATGGATGAACGTAGTTAGGAGAGGCTTGATTTCTAAACGACTAGAGTCAGTGTCATGCACACCCATTGTCAGTAAATCCATGCAAATATAAAGGTCGGAGAAGCCTTGCTCTCGGTAGAGTCGCTGCCTGCATGTGCTCAATTCAGTCAATTGTGTAGCAACCGTTGGTTTAGTTTGAGATTAGCAAATCTGTGGACTACCAACCAAGTACTGCCATGAATGCCGCTAACGCTAGTATTCTACTGCTCAACAATACCAAGTACGTGGCGATACTTTCGACGGAAGCGGTGACCCCTTGGACTGTCAAATACTTAATTCTGAGCTACGGTGGCGCCGCTTTCAATAGCCTTGTTGCCGGCATAATCCTCGCTAACGCCCGGCTGCGCGCCGGTTACGGACTCCTCATCGGACACTATCTAGGCACGCATGGCGCGCTGTGTTTTATCAGCTATCCGGCCTTGGCCGCCATGATCTACCAGAAACTGCTGCTGCATTGGGATTCGGACCTAACGATGGAACAACCTCGTCCTACATAACCGCATTGATGTTTCCAATGCGGTTAACGTTGGCAGATTTGGAATCATTGGAACATACAGAATTTGTTAATAAAAACGATAATTCGAGCAGTTTATTTAGTTATCATCATGAACGTCACTAACGTTAGTTTTACCATTCTGTCCAACACCACAACCCTTTCAACAGTTCTGACGACAGAGGCGCTATCAAAATGGGCCTTTGTGTACCTGGCCTTATGCTATCTGGGTGGCGTCTCCAACAGTCTGGTGGCGGGATTGATTCTGACCAACGCTCGCCTCCGCACCGGCTGCGGATTACTAATTGGGCACTACATCTTTTCCCATGCCGCACTATGTCTCCTGAGCTATCCTTTTACGGCCATAATGGTGTACGAAAAAGCAGCTAAACACCAGGACTTTGAGGCGCGCTATTGCAGTCTTCTACTATGGATGCAGATGACCATTCGTTACTCCGGCAACTGGATTGAAAGCTATGTCGCCATCAACCGCGTCGTCGCTCTATGTTTCCCTTACCAATACCGGCGTTTTGCCAGTCATCGTTTAGAGCGATTAATCTTAGCGGTGGTATGGATCACAGCGGGATGTCTGGCGTGCCTGGGGTGCTTTAACCTGGGCGTGGCTTATACTAAATCTCCGCTGGGTAATTGCGGAATCATTCAGAAAGATGGGTTCGGTTTGTTAACCTTTGTGGTGGGCTACTACGGTCCACTGGCCGTGGCGGCCGCTGGCTACGCGTTAATTTATCTCAAGTTACTGGTAGATCGACGAAAACGAACGAAGGTCGTGGCGGAGAATTCGCGTGATGGAGAGCGAGCGCCGGAACGCAAGCGGGTGATCAAGGCGAACATGTTGTGTGTTTTCTTTCTGTGGAATAGCGTGTGTTATTTGATTTGGCCGATAATTATCACGGTGTGGCCGGAATTACTGCGGCAACATCCGCTGCTGGGCATCTGGTTGGGATCGGTGCAGATGGTCGGTTACGTCACAAGTCCGGTACGAGTACCGGGAATAATATTTTTCATAACTTATTTCAACGACACAACGTATTACAGAAGTGAAAAGCAAATGCTAACAAATGCGCTATTGGTCGTTGTTTGCAATAAGCTTCTGATATATGTACAACTGTTTCAGCTGATTTTCTTCGTCATGAGTGCGGAGTCGAGAAGAATTTCTTCGGATGTGTAATTTATTATGGAGAAAGTGCGGACGGCGTGATAGGGCAACCTCGGCGAGAAACTTCAACGCGGCAGGAGGGAACCGCCGGTCATGGTTTACCGCCAGCAACAATGATGGAAGCAGTACACAGTGAACGGCCGAGCCAGATGAAGCACCACACCGTCAACCTTTAATCAATATAAACTCCCAATACATAACTCATAACTGAAGCACTTTCTGCGTCAACAACCAAAAGATTTTTATTAAATTTTTTTTGACGAAATTGTGCACCAGTAAATTCTGGGCAGCATTGCGGTCAAAACTCGGAAAGAGCAATCCGTTGCCCGTTTGCTGCATGGCCAAAAAAATCAATCGATAACCTGCATTTTAAAACTTTACTCAATAATTCATCATTCCCTGCTGACAGATTTAAATAAATGAGCGCCGTTAGCTTCTAAAAGTTACTAAATTTATTGCCATTCCATATTGATCACTTCGCAATACAGAATGACACCCTCACAGTAGAGAATGCCATATACGCGAAAGGCAGAAAATACACGGTGCGTTCACCCCCGGTGACCAGCCGCACCGGCACCCCATGGAGTATCAAAACCTCCATCATCCCACCATCCACGCTGAGAATTCCGGATAATCGGTCGCGCCAGCTGGTGATGCTGACCAGGATGTGGGCCTACTCTTCCGTCTCCAACGTAGAAAAAAATTCATTCAATTTATGACTAGATAATCACGCACACAACCGGTGTTATTGTATCGTTCTACCACCAATCACCATTCAACATATAAGTTATTATAGTGGAACGAAATCATCGTTACAGTAGAAAGCAAACAGGAAGCTCGATGATTTTTACGACAGCGCAGTGCATACATAGCGTTCCAGTCACGTATTCTTTAGGAAGAAAAGGCACTGGTGCTTACGGTTTAATACTGTGTAATTTTTTTACACAAATAAAATTACCGTTAAATTTTCCGACGCCCAGTTCTGGAACGGAAACACTTTGTACTTGTTGATCTCCACTGAAAGCAGTTAGGAAAATAAGAAAACCAAATAATAATCGACGTGGTACCATGGTTGGCCTTAGCAGGTAGCCAACAATATTGTTAATCCAAAGAACGAAAAAATGCAGACCGTGCACCAAGTAGAAAATGTCGAAAACCCTTTTCAGCAACATTCAGTTACGAAATGCGTTTGCCGGTGATGCAACTTTGCGGTCGGATTTACTAGAAAATATGAGTTTCGTAAATTATACAAATAAGGCACTGCGAAATTTCATGTGCGCATACACCATAGAAATAAAATAAATATCAATGGAACTCCATAAAACAAGAACAAACACGGCATCGTTTTATCCACATACCTAAATATGTGCCATTTAGCTTTATTTACATAATTAAACCAAGGAGCATTACTTTTTATGAGTGCACGTCCGATTCCTGTATTACGTATTTATGCAATGGAAAGTTTTGTTGACTGAATTGAGTCATCGACAATTTCGATAGTGCAATCGCTGCATTTTAGTGTAGTTTTAGCCGTTTCCCAGCAATATAAATGGGATAACGTGACAGATTTATCCTGCAATAAGGGCAGTGATGCAACATAGAATGATTTTTCGGCGCCACTGCTGGACAGAGGCGCTATTTACAGTGATTTACACCCCGTAAACCGCTTTTCCGCTGCAACAGTGCAACCACACGATTCGAGAAGAAGGTCCGCGTGACACACTAGACAAAAACGGAAACGTTTAGTGTTCGCTTTCTCGATCGTTTCAGCCTTTTAATAAACAGGAATATGGGTAACGGTTAAACGCTTAAACACTACCCCAAAACTCTAAACAAGCATTCTAACCAAGCACTCTAAGCAAGCTGAATTTGGACGTAATCGTCCAAACCATATGCATCAAGTTTTTGGTCTCAGCATAAATATTTTCTTGATTATTCACACT
This sequence comes from Paramacrobiotus metropolitanus, assembly GCF_019649055.1. Taxonomy (NCBI): domain Eukaryota; kingdom Metazoa; phylum Tardigrada; class Eutardigrada; order Parachela; family Macrobiotidae; genus Paramacrobiotus; species Paramacrobiotus metropolitanus. The sequence goes on from NW_026570264.1 coordinate 383,341, forward strand.
TATATAAAAATGGTAGAAACCATGATTTGCAAGTTAGGCAGCCTTTATTTTTCTTTCGAACTGTCGAACCAGCTGACAAAAATTTCAATGGTAAAGCCAACACCCTCCGCAAACTTTGGTAACATGATGAAAGCTTTACTTTACAGCTTTCGTAGAAAATCCGTAATTGTGCCAAATGTGTCGTATTACACTGATTTACACGTATAGACTGTCGTATGCGTGCGCTTTACTTAATTGAACCCCTTGGGTGCGTTTTAAACAACAAGTCACGGACAGGGCATATATTTCCATATTATGATTGCGGTGCATGGCAAGCGTAATCAGCATGTCAGATTGTAGCAACCAGTATTGTAGGAAAATTCACTGCCGGCTAGAAAATTCGTCGGCGTTAAATCACGCTGACAGTCGACACTAAGAAATTCTGGATACCCCATGGCGCGACCATCAACAATATCCGAAGCGTAACTGCCGACGATAAAAACTTCTCCACGATCTTTTTCTGTCGTGAGATATGGATGAGTCTTGAAGAAGTTTCGTAGCCACGCAAAGGAGCAGTCACAATGCAGCCGGTATACTTCCTCCAACTCATAATACTTCCAATTTGGTGGAAGAGGCAGAGCAACTTCTTCATTCATCTTATCCCGCTCTTCGTGGTGCACCATATCCACACTGACATAGCTCTCCAAAACCAGGCTGTGCAGATGCACCAGTGTTGTGAAAGTGTACGGCTCGAGAAACTGTATACTCGACAAGCGAAGGACAATTTGGCGCACGCGGGGCATCCGCTGAAAATCCCGCTTGCGGACGATCAATCCCGAGCAATGATTAATTTGAAGGCCCAGCAGATTTATCAGGTCGCCAAGGCGGTGAATTTTAACCGTCGTATAGGGCGTGGCACAACTGCCCACGCTCAAACTGATTATCTGCTGACGAATGGGTTCCACGACACTGGCTTGCAGTGTGTCTTCTGTGCCGTTTCCGTCGGAAAGGGAAAGGACGACGGCGCGCCGAGGACTTATGCGGCTGATGTTTGCAGCTGCTGCGGCTACCAAACGGCTTTCTTCGCATGCCACCTCAAGATATGTTTCGAAAGGATCATAGTCCGGGGTCGCTGGGGCGGTACAGTAGGATAGTTCTAGAGAATGGACAGGACTACAATAATAATCATGTAGCATGACATACTGGATACATTCCGCCGCGGTCAGTCGGTCGAGACGGAACCCACCGCCCGGGAGGTATAGTTCGGGTGCGATGGCAATTTGCTGTTCGTCAGTGCGCTCTTGTTTAGTGCATTCGGTTTCAAATCTTCCTTCCAGAGCTAAACCAAAGTACCAAGCGTACATTAATGAATGTAATTACGAGTATTTTACAATAAGAACGGAATAATTTGAGTGCCACCTTTGTTTTTTCAGTAGATGTTCGGTTACCTGATAAATACATGGGAAAGCATGCCAGAAAAACCCACACAGAATACGGACTCAAGGAATACCTGCTAAGAATACACATTATCTTCCACTCGCAGTTCAATACTTCAAACAAGAAGTGCTCCTGTATACAAATCCGCACAGCTGAAGGATTATTCACTGCAGTATTGTGCAGCGCCGATGATATTCTTACCGTCTAGACTTAGAGACAATGCCTTGAGGCATAAAGAGCGTGGTAGAAATATGGTAAATAAGACCCGCATAATGCCGTAATACTGGTGACTGTGCTTCACCGTGGCATGTGATTTCGTTCCCAACACATGAAGGTTCCGTGCAAGTCTTTTCAATCTTTTGACATTTCCCGTTATTCCGAATGCCGGTATATGTATTCATTACGACGCTTCTGTACGTAAGAGTAGGATATTCTGTCTTTGCGTTGTTTCCAACGTCGGCGGTGCTAATACCGTGCATGAAAACCCTCGAGGAATGAGACCTATGGATTCCATGAAAAATATTAATTTTAGTCAGCGAGTAAGACCGGTATGCGCTATGCATTTCCATTACACGTGACACTGTGACTAGATTAATATCTTAATGGCATGCTGTTCAGTTAGTCCCAGCAGCCCTTATGCTACTCGTTATTTTTCTGCAGCCAGCGCTCAATGCTTAGAACTTAAAACAATATTATTGCTCCAAGGTGCAGTATTTGTTTGGGTTTAGTGACAGACCGTGCAAATACTGTTGGCCTAAAAGGATATATGTACCCGGGTGGCTGAACAAAATGGCGGGCTCCGTTTATAACTTGCTCCTCGCAAACCGCCTGCCCCACCGTAAACTATTTAGACTAGTTAAATAGACAATTTTATTGGCTACTAGAAACAACAAAACATTTGTTAAAAAATTAAATCATTCTTGTTTTAAATGGTTCCAGTCAAAGTCATGTCAAAAATTATTCTGGCCAGCTCGCAAAACTTGGAATATCATGGCATTTCTTTTCCGTACGGACTTTTTTGATATTATTTTATTGTTTTGTCTGGAAAACTACATCTTCTTTCATTAGTAAAAATGCTCTGTACCTGCCGCATGCGCTGGACGAGTTATTCACCAGCGCACTTTTTGATTTTCCCAAAAATTGCCGATCTTTTATTTGATTTGCGTAAGCAGTTTTGGTTGAAATTTTCGGCTGGATGACAGGTTGCACCAAAAGATGTCGGTTTCGATTTTATATGTGACTAACACATTGTCCTTGCAGAAATAAGATTAAAGCAACCTTTAAAACGGTGGTCAGAAATTCGCTTTCGAAAACTCTGCTTGCCGATTTCACGAAATTATTCGTACCGACTTTCAGTTATTTCCAATACTGGCCAAAGACGGGTGCTAGAATTTTCCTGTTCCCAACAGCAAAAAAAACTCGAAACAACACCTGTATTCGAAATAGCAACGTGAGCTACATGAATGTCCTTAACTGTTCAGAACAGTAGCAAATTTTTGTTTAAAAAAGGGATGAAATCGAATTTTCGTTTCTGGCCAACCGTCAAACCCACCTAGCTTTCCAAAACAATTCATAAAAAAGTCGAACCTTTGTTTATTGTCGGTTTAATTTAACTTTCATATGCTAAAAACATTGCTCTTTCGGTTGAGACTAGAACGATGTCAGTCAGACATCGGACGGACCCAGCGCACTCTGGTAAAACAGACCGCCATTTTGTTCAGCCACCCGGATAAAGGATATTATAGGTACGAGTACTGTAGATGTGTGTGCAATACGAACATGATTAAGTATTTCCTTCCGGAAGACCGTTAGAAGACTAAGATCAGTAAACCAGCTGGATACAGCTGTGACGGCAAGTTTACGAACACTTTGGTCACACACTGCGCCCAGTGCTTGCAGGTAAAAGTTGGCGCTAACGTAGTAAAAGGTCTGAGCTCGGGGTCTTCTTCGCTGAGCAATTGAGAGACAATTTTACACGCGCTCTCGTTAATGCTTTTGCTACCCCGTTTAAGAGAAGCAGGTATTCTTTGGGTTAGTTTCATAGCGATATGGAGTTTACTATCAGATGTAACTGGTTGGTTTACTAACTTTACTTATAAGACTTAACACTGTTTATGGTTTCGCGAACAGGTCAACAACGCGTTTCATTAATCAGGGAACACACCATTAAACCTAAACCGATTGCCAGTAAAGTATTGCTTTTAGGGCTCAAAAGCGAAAACATGCAACATCGTTTAACACGTCACATTGTAGCAGCCAGTATTGTAGGAAAATTCCGCCCCGGTCTGTAAATTATCCAGCGTGAAATTCCGTTTACAATCTACGCTGAGACTGTCTGAATAATTACTGGCACGGCCGCTTGTATCTGGCGATACGTAGCTCGCCACACTGAAGACATCTTTTTTCCCTTTCGATGACGTGAGATACGCATGGGTCTTGAGAAAATTCCTGAGCCAGGCGAAAGAACAATGGCAGTGCAATCGCCGCACTTCTTCCTCATCCATAGACGGTTTCACGTTTTTCATAAAGTAATGAAGATCTGTCCAATACCAGCTGATGCCGCTTTCCAGCACTAAACTGCGCAGGTGCGGTAATGTGGTGAAGGTATACGGCTCCAGGAAGCGCATGCTTGCAGATTGGAAGAGAATTTGTCGTATACGCGGCATCTGATGAATCCTGCTTGTGGACGATCAATCCCAAGGAAGAGCTTATCTGGAGTTGCAGTAGATTAACTAAATCGCCCAAGCGGTAGATCCTGGCAATGGTATAGGGCGTGGCCGAGCCGTCCACGTCCAGGGCGATTGACTGCTGCCGAATGGGTCCAAGGACACTGGCTTGCAATGTATCCATGGTGCCGTTGCCGTCACCGAGCGCCAGGATGACAGCACGTCTAAGGCTTATGTTGCCAATATTGGATACAGCCGCAGCTATTATGCTGCTTTCGTCGGCCATGCAGTTCAGCTGAAGAACCGTATTGTAGGTCACAGGGTAGTCCGGGACTTTGGGCGCTCCGCAGTCAGCCCGAGAAAAATGCCACATGGGAAAGAACATACTCGTACATCCGATTCTCCGCGTGGCGAACTGCCTGCATTCCGAAGAGGTTATCGGGTCGGTGCGGAAACCGCCCGGGATATATGGTTCGGGAGCGATAGCGATCGGTTCGGCACTTCGCTCTTGGGTAGTGCAATCGGTTTCCAGCCTTTCGTTTAGACCTATAATATTCAAAAAAAGTTGTTGAGGTAGATGTACTGTGAACTGCAGTTGATACCTGAAAAAGATCCCTCAGAATTAAAGATCACAGCTGTTGGGCAGGTATTCGCTAGCCGATGTAGTCGTGGTGGAGCAAACCAGGAGAACACAATTCAGCGTAGACATTTAAGGATTTTGCATTTTACTTCGCGAGAGTCGAACAATTACAGTGTACGCATTCTTACGACTCCACCAACATGCAGACTTAGCTTCAGTGCCTACAGAAACGCTGCTCAAAACAATAATTTTGCATGCAGCAGCTTATACTTTAGTTCTTTAAGCAAGAGAAACTGTGAAATCCTGCAGTATTGACCAAGCAAATGCACCAGAACGAACGTTTGGCAATTTGTAGGATAGCGAAATTTCTGATTTTGGTAAAAATATTCTCACCGTCGAAAATATGCCCTCGAGGTATACATGCTGGCGCATTCAGAACATGTAAACTGAACATCTGTGAGTCATTCAAGCAGGAATCTTGGAACTGACATGATATTTTATTATAGTGTCTTACACCTGGTGATGCGCGGGTCGTTTAACGACCCGCGCATCACCAGGTGTTTGAGAGTGTATAGTCTGAGATTTTGCACGAGTGCATCAGAGAATACAGAAATCGGACCTAGGCGCGTCCGCTTAGCAATAACGTTGTTGATTCGCGCAGTCTGATCCGGCTAGCGGCACTATTCGATTGAAACGCAACGGTAGCAATACTGTTATAGCAAATAAATTTTCCGTATAGTGCAATGAGAAACAGTACAAAAATCTGCAATACTCGTACAAAAAAACGCATGTGAGAGCTGTCTTACGTTGCATCTCTTGGTTTAACACTTCTCGTATTTTGGTTTTCAATTGCATAGAATATTACTGTAGGCTTGTCAGGCCAACCAATCGAATGTGGTAGACACGCGTCACAAAGTCGTTTAAACAGGCTCGAAGATCGCTCGCGCCCTAATTAACTGTGCAGCGGAAACTCAAACAGCTATGATTCAGCTAATCCCAGTATCACCTTGCCAAAACAAAACCTGATTTCTTGTATTTGCTCGACCCAAACTAAAATACCTAGTATTTATGTACAATAAAATGAAAAAGCTAAAAAAACTTCAGGATACCTGTTTTATTCACATTAGGTTCGAGGATCTCAACTGCTGCACTGTAGCGTTTGATATGTCGCTGCATAACATACTGTAGCAGTATAGCTGGCTGTTATTCCAATGAAACCAGAGGTCGACCTAGGAAATGAAGTTTCAAAATTTGAAAACATGTTATAGAAATCTCCTATCGTTTCCAAACGGAGCTTTGCGAATGAGATCGCAAACATAAGAAGAAACAGTTGTAAACGAAAAAAATTAATTTCGCGCAGCCAACACAGAATTCGGTTTGCACTGCCAACCGGGCGGGCGCGATAAATATGGACACTTTTTTCGTCGAATTTTGCCTAAAAGCGTGTTTGTGTTAAAACCGGTACAGTTTCCTGTCAGACTTTTTTATGAACTTGATTTATGTTAAATATGGGAGAGAAAACATTTCTGCATAACTTATACTGTGAAAGTTTTGAAAAACTAAAATTCGTTGAAGGGCTATAGACGAATTTCTAACCACTTCCGGCAAAATAGGCCTTAAAGGCCGGGTCGATTTCTCTTTTCCTAAAGCCTCCTCTGAAAAACTGTAAGAGCAGTTTTGAAGAACCAAAAATCCTCGAGGAATTCAGGGGTGGCAGAGACCTATATCTCTAAAGTGGAATTTTTGGCGAATTTCTTAATTAGTCTGAAGCCCGCGCCGACCGACCCCGTACGAGTAGTATTAAGAAAAAATCGCCGAATATTGTTTCGTCCACGATCAGAATCCGAGGTCTGCTCAAAATATAAAAGTTGTTGTGTGATCCAGTCACATAAACATTTTTATGTTACTTTCCACTTACACTAACAGTTCCAACGGGGTTTGAAGAATTGTTGCAGTCAACGGTAAAACTATATGACCCTTGATCTAACCCTGGCTTTCGTAAGTTGACGTTTAGTATCCCAATAAAAACATCTGTGCCGCACACCTGTCTCTCAACAAACCGAATTATTGAAAAAGCTGAAACCCCCACGGACAACTCGCGATAGTCAGTTTTTCGTGAAATTTTCCTTACCGACTGATTAGTTACTTGCCCGGCAACTCGCAAGTGAACCGTATGATCGGTTGGGGCCGACAGCGGACGGGCAAGAGTTATGGTACCCCTTGAAAATGCAGAAACGGTTTATTTTGGTTAAGTTCAGATTTCACTACTGCAATGTATTACTGGTCCGAAATGTTGAAATAGCCGGTAGCAGACGCGTCATTAATTTGAAACCGGAACCCGGGCGATGGCTGCAGCAAAAGAGACCTTTATTTAGTTACCTACTCCGTATTTTAAGGGTTATGCTACCATGAATGATCTATAAAAGGCGCTCTGTAGGCGATGTATTTTATGGTTGAAAATACTTTTCCTGTAGCTGTAATGGAGCAAACAACGTCCTATTACAATAATTTTGAATTTCGATAATTAACAAAATATTGCTAAGTGGGGTGTTTTTGAGCAACGTACAATGGACGGAAGATTGGTTACCACGGTACCAACAGGTGTATCTTCATTGATAATAATGGAAACCGTTTCCACACTACACGGCGGGAGTTCCGGAACAATCAACGGTGGATCGCTGGTGCCCGTGCTCGGTGGCATGGAAGTAGTTCGCTCGAAATTTAGCGCGTTGCATAGCACGGAAATCACCAACTGCTGCGATGTGGTTAACAGACCGCCTCCTCCGTAATTTACTGGTATTATGTACACTCCAAGCATACTTTGGTCTATTGGTCGGGAGAGAACTATTGTGACGTTGCACTGAAAATCCGGATCGCAGACTACCGGAAGTACAGGTTGGAAAATTCTGTAATGTATAATTATTGCATAATTATTCGCGACTGGTGGCATATCTGTACTTCGATCTGTCTCTTATTTCGCTCGCTTTAGGCGTACGGTTTCATACTGCGCTCACTGGTCACAGGCGCAACCGCCATGGGGCGCGCAACTTGAATAAATGCAAACTTATCAACATTTTACTGTTTTTTGCCTTGTTTGTCATTATCCTAGTTCAGTTTTCAATGTTGAATTTCTTCGCGGTAAGCCTCTAAGACTGTCATGGATTCGGCCGCCATTGACGACATTCGTCAAGGCATCTTCAGTATCTTGTCTGTGCGGAGTTTTCTTGGTTCTGGTTCAGAACGAGGTGGACTATGTACTTATGCTCTGGTCTATAAATTCAATCCGACAGAACCATTAATGTCCTAACATGGCCATTTCATGACGCATAAAGATCTGTCTCCGTTTAAAGCGACATGAAAAGATGTCGAAATTTGAGATTTGTGAGCATGTTGACCCGTCAGTATTTAGTCATGTAGCGGGCCACATGGCGTTTGCGCCGGTAACCGTAAGCGAAATATGAAATCATACACTTAAAGCCAGCGAAAATACATAAGAGACAAATCGAAGTAAATCGTTGAAGCTTAGTGTCACCTGCTTGAGATTGTCATTCGCAGTTTCGAGAAATCCACATTGGGGCTGAATTTCGCGAGGAATGATCCTACGACTGTAGGGGCACTAGACCCTGCCTGACATCCATCTACACTACAAATTAATTAAAGCATTTAACGGAATACGTTCTGTAAATCAGTGGCGTACGACTATTGTGGAGAATCATTACTACGACACTATAAATTTAAAAAAATAATAATTTTTAATTCATTTGATTAAAAAATTTGCCTAGTGGGAAACCTACGTAAACGACGCATCGGGAATGGCGACCAATGACGGTGCACGCTTTAACGCCAGTGATACATTCGGATACAGCAAATCCGGAGCCGGCGTTGTCGGCGCCTGGACAGGTTTAATCTGACAGGATTGAACGTACTGCCATGGGGAATAGATGGCAATGGCCAGGATTCCCTCCACTACGCTACCAGCCACATCGCGGCCTTGGATACTGACAAATTCCCGGGTGGTGCTGCGGGGTGGACAATAGCCACTGGTCAGTGTCAGGTCTGCCGTTCGCGGGTCCAACACAACGAAAGGATTCCCACCTGGTGCAAGAGTAGCCTGGCTCCAGCCCGAGGCATTGAATTTTCCAAATACGGTGGATGTGCCAGAGTAATATGGAACGAAGAATGACCACACCGGTGGAGAACTGAGAAGTCCGTCCGAAACTAATTTTTCAATATCTGCAAAATGATGTGAGGATGTGCGGTCAGTTTACAATTCACAAACGGCATGATCCCATACAGGACCCAAGTAAATATTATAGCAATCACCTACCGTAATTATCGAATTTGCGCCGCACCCATAATAAGCCCCCTTTTCTCGACCGGTTTCGAAAAATAAGGACTCCCCCGAAATCACCACTCGCAGGGGCATTAAAAAACGTCAAGCGCCACAAGATGATAGGAATACCGCAAATTCCTTCATAATATTTTTACGATTTAATGGGAAACCGTAAGCGGACATAAAAAAATGTGGTGTTCGTTGGCAAGCAGCCGTAGATAATGTTACAGGATGCTACTCTCCATGTGGTGCTACTGCAAATACCGGTAACCAAGGCATTTAGTTTCAGTGGAACAGAATACGGAGTTGTTTGAAACATAACGGCCCTCTCCGAAAAATACTGTTCGAAAATTAGCACCCCCCTGAAATAGAGCCTCCTCTTAGAAATAAGTACCCTTTCCTCCGGGGGACGTTTGAACTTTTACACCCCAGGTTTGCAATTTCGATAATTACGGTACATTCATTCCAAACGTGATAAGCCAAGAGTCAGTTGTTATGAGTTTTAAATAAGCAGAAGCGACCGAATATAGGAAACCGAAACATATTATTAAAAATTTTTGTAACACAATTACAAGTTTTTGAGTCCATAGTTGTTTCTAGCCAACTGCGGATTATAACTTACAAATTTGTAGGTGCAAATAGTTAATACTGTAAGTAAGTATAATTGTTAATACAAATATTTCTTTCTAAAATCAAATGGTTAATCAAATCCCAAATTGTAATACGGTAAGACATATGTCACAAAATAATTTTCAAAGCCGCACTGGAACCAGCCAGCAGAAATAAGCAAAATTAAAAATACAATTGCCTTTCTAAATGCTTTAACTGCAGTTTCCATTGCCTAACTCGATGAAGCTCCAGTTCATTCAAATACCTTGATTGTCCAAAGTGGAACATGCAAAAAGAACGCATAACGGCGCAAAAATTCGTTTTACTCTGTGTATCTGTACTTCGCCTTGCATTTGATGAAATAGGAACCCCAAGGTTTATGATTTCGATCCAGTAAAAAAGCGTTGCACCGCACAAGGGACAGAAGTTTTAATAATAATATAACACCGCTACTACCACACTTAGCCAGGGAGCGGAACTGCTCGTAGTTGATTTAGTCAAATACGAGCACACGAAGCAAATGTTGTGCCATGCGAACAGTGCGAAGACACAAATCTGTTAACACACTGCGACTCCAACAACGCTCGTACCGTGTAAGATGACCCTCAAGGCATATAGACACATATTACGGACTCCATGAATAATTGTTCGGCAAACGAGTTAATACCGTATGCAGTTGCCTTCCTTGTTGCAGTGTGGCTTTAATTCATGACACATGAGTAAGGAAAGAATTTACCTGCATCAACCGTAACTATTAATAAATCATCCAATTTAAAATCGCTTTCCCAGTCGTAATCGCTTTCATATTGAAGGTGGCTAGACAGCCGCTGCTGCGATTCTCTTCTAACCACGACACATAACTGCCGTGCCTGGAAAAGCGGTACAAATAAAGCGAATCAGTCTCCCGCGCGCTGTTGTGATGTCGCTCAACGATGCAACGATGCACGAGACGTCCGGCAAATCAAAATCATCAGCAGATCATCAGCCGCATTAAGACCCATTCGTATCTCCCGACAGAGAAATACGATTTAGACGTCTTCATTATACATCAAGCTCTGTTCAAACATGCAGTTCAGCCAACGTACGTGTCGAGAGGTGAAATGTCGTCTGAAAGCGGCTAAACTGTCAGCGTAAGGGTCCAGTTGGAACTAAAGAAATCGAAAACAATTCTCGAAGGATAAAATTTTCAACGGGCGGTTCGGTCGGTTACCAGCAAAGTCTTGGAAAATGTCATGTTTGTAGCGGCGGTAAAATACCTTTATTATTATCCGCTCGCTGGCCGAACGTAAACCGACTAAATAGACTTAACGTAACAACCTTGGTACTCCCATTACCAGCTCCTACGGCACAATGGACACCGAACAATATTCACATTCACGAGAACACACATCGCTGCACTTGTACGTGCGTGTACTTCCTACTTACATGTATACACTACAGAAAACATTTCGCAAATCTCTCGATCACCGGGGACACCACAATTACCCTAGGTCATGAGTACATGTTCTGTATAAAGGCAACGGTGCCATTAATTCTGAATATGGAAGATCTTCGCTACGGTTCGGTCGACTGTTCGGTAATGATGTCCACTGCGAACTTTTTAAAATATTTTTCTGCTAAGTTTTTAAAATATTTTTCTGGGACGTGTTGTCGAACGTATCGGTACTTGACACTTTTTTTAGAAATACCAGATTTCTGTTGCCATGTTCTGTGCACAATTTCTGCGCTTTTTTTCATATTTTTTATTAGCTGTCAGCAAATGCTTTAGCAAAATTTAAGCTGAGTTTCTACTCGTCTGCACCCCTCTTGCGAGAAAAAACACCACTGCGGGCTCGTAAACAGTTCTATAATGTACGTTACTGCTATCGGTGCTCAAAACATTGAACTTTACCGATTAAAACTCAAAATGTGCGCGCAATAACCGGCTGTTGCGTTATCACCGGCAAAAGTTTAAAAACTCAGTCGCGTCAAATAATTCACCTATCTATCCGACTCCGACCAAATTTACCATTATGGTAAATCTATATCTAAAGAACATTCTGAATCATTATGGTGATGATATCTTAAAAAACAAAGATGCAATGAATTTTTGAAAATTTTAAACTCTTATAACTTAGTCATTTTAGATCTGACCAGCTTCATTTTGGTTCAGAATGTGTATTGGAATTTACTCCATGTGATTGAATGATCAAACTTGAAATAGGATACAACACCGAATTATTTGCCCCACATTTGTTGTTTTGGGAAAATGAAGTTTTTGTGAACGGTATAGACAAGGCTGGACAGCTGGCCTATTCTTGGTGCGATTGCTGCGCTTCCTGTTGTGTCCCGGCCTGATCGGGCCACGTATTGTTTCAGCTGAGCAGGAATGACTCTCTGACACTCAAGGGCTAAGTGGTGAATGGAGATGGAGATGAGAACAGGGCAATAAATTTCATTGTTCTTCCTGACCATTTATGATAGCGCGCATATCTTCTCATTCTTCTGTTCTTATACAAACATTTGCTGCCGCTGATGATTTCGTGGCTTGTGGTCAAGCAAACTTGTCATCCCCCCAGAACAGAGATATCTCCTCTTCTGCGTAGTATTAGAACCTTCTAAAAGATTTCTGCTCTATGATAGTTTTTAAAATAGGTAACTGTGCGCAAGTTTTTCATAAAAGCTTGATTCACATCAGTAGATAGAGAAATGAATTCTTTATCGATTCCTGTATAAATTAAAATGGTGTAATTTGAGTGGAAATTCACCTTAAGGCGCATCGTGCAGCACAGTGCATGGAATGCCAACATTTCGAAAAGCGACGCCATTTTATGTTCCGCATTATCCGCAATCGTGCTTTGGGTCGGACGTGGTGTACTTTGTCCGCGCAATCCTCTCAGCTAATGTATGGTGTTATCGCCAGTGCAGCTAATGTGCACGAGTGCAGAATTTACTAGGTTTGTGCCGGGGTTCTCAACAAACACCTGCAGATACGCATGTCATTGTACACTGTAAGGGGTACAAAACGTAGAGCTATGAGTGCCCGCTTACCAATAACGTTGTTGATTGGCGCAGTGTGCCCGTCAGTCGAATAGTGCCGCTCGCCGGATCAACTGTAGCAATACTGTAAAGCAAGGGGTATACTCCAACTGAAACTGATGGGAACGTCCATACTGGAGCAACTGGAGGTCCGAACTGACGAATTAAACCGGTTCATTTCATCAGTTTTACTGGGGCTCCGCCCCACCAGTTGGAGTATAGTAGATGCTTAAGATATAGATTGTTTTTCCCGATAATTCAATAAGAAATCGAACAAGGTACAGCCGTTACCAATTAAAGAAATTTAAGGACAAGTGAGGATTGTCTTACGCTGTATACTCCGGCTTAAGGAAAAATCGGCGGGTTTTGTTTCGCTCATGATCGGAATCATAGGCCTGCTCATATTTAAACGGTATTCGGTGCAGGCACTTGCATAAACATTTTCACATTATTTTAACACTCACGCTAACAGCTCCAATGGGGTTCGAGGGATTATTGCAGTCAGCGGCAAAACTGTATGACGCTTGATTAAGCTCTGGTTTTCGTAAGCTGACGTTTCTTATGCCAATAAGGACCTCCGTAGCGCACACCTATCAGCCAAACGAAATTATTTAAATACCCACGAACACCGTGCTGCTTGATTAGGTGGAGCTTCTTTGAATTTCCTTACCGGCTGGTTACTGACTTGCCCGGAAACTCGCAAGTGAACCGAATCAACAGTTCGTCTCGATAGCGGACTAGCAACTGATACTAAACCTCTAAAGCGCAGGAACGGTGTACCTTTGTTACGTTCAGATATTACGAACAAAATACATTACTTGTCTGAATTGGAACAGTAAAAAACACAAAAAATTCATAGGTTGCACAATTCTCCGAAAAAAGGCGCACCGCACCACCTTATTTACGCGTTACACCCGTACATTTTTCATGGTGGGTGCATATTAAGGGATTTGACCCGGTACATAGTAACAAATTTGGGCACATACACGGGAACTTTCGCTGTCGCGCACTCCTAAACACTTTTTTGCATTGCGTTATGACATTTTGTAGCCAAAGGATTTGCATACGTAGGCGTGATATCCGTTTGCGCGCGCAACTTCCGCTTCGAGAGTTATTAGTGAAATAAAATCCCAAAAGTTTAAACGCGCGGAGGTGTACCAAAAGTCTCATTATGATTTATGAACCGATGCTCTTCAAATTTTGCACGAAAGCGCACATTACTATGAAGGTCGTTTTGGTACCGAGCTATGTAGGTTTCCACCATTTTGTTCAAATTTTAAATTAATTTTTAAAATTTTTGAAATTCATTTTAAAATTTGAAAAAAATGGCATAAAGCTGGTTCGGTACCAAAACGGTCTTCACAGTAATGTGTGTTTTCGTGCGTAATTTGAAGAGCATCGGTTCATAATGAGACTTTTGGTACACCTCCGCGCGTTTAAACTTTTGGGATTTTATTTCACTAATAACTCCCGAACCGGATGTTGCGCGCGCAAACGGATTTCACGCCTACGTATGCAAATCCTTTGGCTACAAAATGTCATAACGCAATGCAAAAAAGTGCTTAGGAGTGCGCGACAGCGAAAGTTGCCGTGGATGTATACAAATTTGGTGCTATGTACCGGGCCAAATCCCTTAATTATTCCGAAACATTCGTATTTTCACAACTAATACGAGTACGAATCACCATAATCGTCCGATGAGCGGCAAAAAATGCGTCCGATGAAGAAAATTAACGTACTGCATATCATATCATTTGACTATAGGATGACTTAAAATTAAACAAGGAAAAAGGGATCGGCGTGCGCGAAAGCGAAAGTGTTCCTTTATGTGCATCAGTTTGGCATTTTGTGCCGGCAAAAGTCTTCTAATTTCATCGACGCCAAGGCTCATCTGCTTGTGTTTCATTGTAAAGCTTAATTTATGTATGCGTTTTTGCTTGAGGTAAAAGAAATGCAACGAAGGTCGAGTAAGAGCAAAGCCAGTAGAATATTCTACTGGCTTCGGTAAGAGCAGGCCCCAAATCAGCGAAATGTATGTCAGCTGCAGCGGTTACCGTGCTGCAAGTCAACCTGCTACTGCACTGACGCGGTGAATGCACTCGTAATTAACACTGTACCCTACCTGTGCCGTCGTTAAACAATTACAGCAGCGCGTTCAACCGCAAGCCGTATTCCAGCGGCGTGCGTTTGTAACCGGCAAAATCGTCCGGACGGATGAACCGTCCGCCGGACGCTTTTGCCTGTAAGCCGGCAAAACCTTCCGTCCCCGAATCTACAGTCCGGCAAAACCGTCCGCTCCCGAATTTACAGTCCGGGATGTTTACAAGATCGAACAGAGCAGAAAAAACTGGGTAGGCAAAATTCACGGCGGACGTTTTCTTGGACCGCCGGACGGTTTTGCCGGCTTACAGGCAAAAGCGTCCGGCGGACGGTTCATCCGTCCGGACGATTTTGCCGGTTACATTTTGCGTTCTAGATCGGGGTGTACCGGAATTGTATTTTTTAAAACGCCTCAGCATTCTCTTTCTGCGGTACTTTGCGCAAACGACGAAACACAATGTGACCTTTTAAAATTGTGTATGTCGGTTCTTGCTTACGTACTTCGTGCATGGCCAGTAATGCTGTTATGATTTTATTAAAAAACTGACTATGTATTGGCAGCATTTTAAAGAATTATAGATTTGAAACACGCTTTACACCCGATTATTAAGTGTGCCACATTTTATGTGGCATCTGCCAGGTTTTATAGCTTGCCAGTTGCCAGAGTCTCCAGGTTTTATTGCTCGCCATGCCATTGGCAGTGCCACTGGCAGGTGCCAATGCCACGTTTTACCCCATGCCCCAGTATTGTAGGAAAATTCACTGCCGGCTAGAAAATTCGTCGGCGATAAATCACGCTGACAGTCGACGCTAAGAAATTCTGGATACCCTTGGCGCTGCCATATCAACATCCGAAGCGTAACTACCAACAATAAAGACTTCTCCCTGGTCTTTCTCGGCCGTGAGATACGAATGAGTCTTGAAGAAGTTTCGAAGCCACGCGAAGGAGCAGTCACAATGCAGCCGGTACACTTCCTCCAACTCATAATACTTTAAATTAGGTGGAAGAGGCAGATCAACTTCCTCATTCATCTTATCCCGCTCTTCGTGGTGCACCATATCCACACTGACATAGCTCTCCAACACCAGGCTGCGCAGATGCACCAGTGTTGTGAAAGTGTACGGCTCGAGAAACTGTATACTCGACAAGCGAAAGACAATTTGGCGTACGCGCGGCATCCGCTGGAAATCCCGCGTGCGGACGATCAATCCCGAGCAATGATTAATTCGAATGCCCAACAGATTTATCAGGTCGCCAAGGCGGTGAATTTTGGCCGTCGTATAGGGCGTGGCACAACCGCCCACGCTCAGACTGATTATCTGCTGACGAATGGGTTCCACGACACTGGCTTTCAGTGTGTCTTCTGTGCCGTTTCCGTCGGAAAGGGCAAGGACGACGGCGCGTCGAGAACTTATGCGGCGGATGTTTGCGGCTGCTGCGGCCACCAAGCGGCTTTCGTCGCATGCCACCTCAAGATAGGTTTCGAAAGGATCGTAGTCCGGAGTCGCTTGGGCGGTGCAGTAGGGTAGTTCTAGAGAATGGACAGGACTACAATAATAATCACGTAGCATGACATACTGGATACATTCCGCCGCGCTTAGTCGGTCGAGACGGAACCCACCGCCCGGGAGGTATAGTTCGGGTGCGATGGCAGTTTGCTGTTAGTCGGTTTGCTCTTGTGTAGTGCATTCTGTTTCAAGATTTTCTTTGTGACCTACAATAATACTACAAAGCTTTCACGTTTTGCTGCAGAATATTTTGATACAAAGCTGCGACACTTTGGACGTCACCTAGGTTCAATAAATGATCGGTTACCTAATAAATGCGTGGAGAAGCATACCCAAAAAAGGCCACTAATAGCAAAAATGAAATTACATCAAAGAAATGTGGGGTTTGACTTCGCCAAAATGCACACAGTCAGGTCCGTCTTTAAGAAGGGAGGTGCGCTGGCGCCCCCCCCCCCATCCCGGAGGGAGAAAACGGGAAAAAGGTGTGCCGGGAGCTAGCGCTGGCGCAAGAAATGCGACTGGCGCGGGCGCACTGGCGCTGGCGGAACGAAAATTACAATAGAAAACCGTAGAAAAGTGGCTTTTTTGAGACACTTTTCTACGTTTTTCTTGAACAAATTTTCGGCCATTTCCCAACTGGCGCAGCTGGCGCGAGGTTTTGCGCACCCCCCTTCCAAAAAGCTAAAGACAGGCCTGCACACAGAACACTGGCTCAGAAAATAACTGTTAATATTATACAGAATACGTCATCCGTTGGCGACTGACACTGTTAACGATGTATTCGAGAAACGCCGGCATGGGTTTTTGGGGCATATGGCCAGCCTCGGCTCGGCCGCGGAGTCTCGTGGAAAACGTCAGAACATGCTCGGCCACCGGAAGGAGCGTATACGTGTTATCGCGAGCAGTGCCACCTGGTGCGTGGCCAGGTGACCCCCGATTCGTGGCCAGGGAGTGTGATGGATCCTGATCCGTGGCCAGGATGTTGCGGCTGCCTTCCGGTGCGGTTCTGTGCGTACCATAGCGAGAGAGCAGCGCGAGTGAGGGATGACCTTTAATGAGTTTCACAATAGTGCTCATATAACTGATGAAGCCAGCAAAACAAAACTTGATTGCTTAAGGGTTGGGAAGGCGGGTAACAGGAAAATTACCAACGTCAACTTTCAATGATCAACATCCAATTCTGACAACACAAAAAATGAGGATAACATGCGAAAAGCTCGCACATACCGAAACACACAAATTCGATAAATGCAAGTAGGCTAGCATGAGATGGAACTGACGGCTAGGTGGTCCGTTGGTGAAATGGCAGTTTGCACACCGTACGCAAACAGGAAAGGCAGGCGATTCGCTGGCAGACATGCCGGTGGTATATTCCAGGAAGGAGGAGAAAGAATCCGTCGGCTCGCTCAAAGTCCGGCGGCTAATCATTGAAATCCTGTGCAGAAAGAGAGAGCAGCTCTTGCCGGCGTTTCTCTCGCATCGTTAAAACAAGTTAGCGAGTAAACGCAAACTTCAATTAATTACTCGCAGTTCGACACTTCGAAGAAGAAACACTCACTTATGCCACAAGAAAAGAATTGCTCACTGCAGTATTGTGCATATTCTTACCGTCTAGACTTAGAGATTAATGCCTTGAGGCCTAAAGACACCATAAGAAATATGGTAAATACAGTAATTCGAACGAGTAGTTTCCTGATGGGTCGTATGATGATGTCGTTATTCTGATAACTGTACATCACCGTGGCGAAACTGCAGTATTGCACTGCAGTACGTATTGTGCACATTCGCATATGTGCATATGTGCGGCTCACTGCAGTATTGTGCATATTCTTACCGTCTAGACTTAGAGAACAATGCCTTGAGGCCTAAAGACACCATAAGAAATATGGTAAATACAGTAATTCGAACGAGTAGTTTCCTGATGGGTCGTACGATGATGTCGTAATTCTGATAAGTGTACATCAAGCGTGGCGGATTTCGTTCCCAATGCACACGAAGGTTCCATGAATGTCTTTTCAACCTTTGGACATTTCCAGTTATTCTGAACGCCGGTATATGTGCTTCGAAGTATTCATAACAACGCGTCCATACGTTAGTTAACTGACAACTTCTGTTTATATAATCTGTGTCTGTCGATAGTGCATGGAATCAGGAACGGATGGTCATTATTTCTGCATTCAATATTTTTGCGGCTGTATTTATAGTGCTGCATTTTCTGCGTTGTGAATGAAATGCAATTTATTACAGATACATCGGCTTTTCGAAAGCGTAGTTACTATATTCAAGGAAATTTTGCCGGTTGTCTGCTGTCGATTGGGTTCACTGACAGCGCTCTGCAGTTTTTCTGCCGTGCCGTTGCCGTGCTGCACAGTGACGACTGCACCAGCAAGGTGATTTTAATATTTATACCAAAATCTGATGGCTTATGTTTTATTGCAAGATTAGTAACTGAACAGAAGCCGCTGTACTGGAGCACGCATGACCCTGATATGCGCTTCTGAAATCATGCGAGTGTTTTTATGCTGGTTGAGTAGTATTTTGAACTAACTCGTATTGGTTTTCAAAACAAATATGACCGGTTAATTACAGAATTACAAATACGACTGTAACGTTGTTAATTGTGTAAAGCCAGCTAATGCTGGGTTTTATCTATTTCGATTAGAGAATGAAGACCGAAATCATCATTAGCTGATTGTCGATAATGTATTGCTTTTACATGGTCAAAGAGAAACCAGACTCTATGGAGAGGACCATAGTGCTGCATGTCAGATTGTAGCAGCCACTATGGTAGGAAAATTCACTGCCGGCTAGTAAATTACCCTGCGTAAAATTCCGTTGACAATCAACGCTGAGAATGTCTGAAAAATTCCCGGCGTGGCCCCTGACAACTTCCGATACGAAAGTCCCCATACTGAAGACTTCTCCTCATTTTTCTGTGCGGTGAGGTACGCGTGGGTCTTGAGGTAATTTCGGAGCCACGCAAAAGAGCAATCACAGTGCAGCTGGCCGATTTCCTCTAATTTAAACATTTCCGAACTCGACGCGTTCTTGTCTTCCCATTCAAGGCGATTCGCCAGATTCCAGGCGATCATGCCCTCCAGTATCAAACTGCTCAGATGCGGTAATGTGGTGAAGGTGTACGGCTCTATGGATTTTAGACTGGTCCACCGGAACGCGATTTGGCGTACGCGCGGGATACGCTGAAAATCCTGCGTGTGAACGATCAAGCCTGAACAACCGTATATGAGCAGTCCAGCAAATTCATCAGGTCCCCGAGGTGGTAACCCTTGGCGGTGGTGTAGGGCGTCGAACAACTGAATACCTGTAGGCCGAAAAACTGCTGACGGATGGGATCTACGACACTGCACTGCAGTTGTGTTTTTGTATCATCGCCATCCGCGAGCATCAGCACAACAGCACGCTCTGGACTAATGCGGCTCACATGGTACCCATAGCGGTAATATTATCGTCAGATGCGCAGGTCAGAAAAATATAACTATGGTGTCGCGGATGGAACATAAAGGTTTCGGGTGCGGTGCAGCCGCGTTCAGGACGAACAGGACTACAGCGTGTATTGGGTAGTTGGGCATATTCATTGCATTCTGCCAGTGTTAGGTTGTCCAGACGGAACCCGTTCGGCGGAAAACACGGTTCGGGCTCGATTTTGACCGGCTCGAGAGTCGCCTCTTGTTTAGTGCACTCGGTTTCCAGTCCTTCGTTTAGATCTGTAAGACCGTTTCTAAATACTTCTGCAGCATTTTTCATTGTAAGAATAATTTACGCTACAATAATTTGAATTACAACCAAAACCCTCATTGCTCACTTACCTGCCGAATTCAAAGCGGGACATGCTGAAAGAATGCATGTTACCAGAACGATTAGTTGCACTTCTTGCCGCATTTGATGCAGCGTGTAGCCGAAGGTTTGGAATTTAGATCCTGATAAAGCGCTCCAGAAAATACGGAATGTTAACAAAGATTGGAAGCATCTATTGTTACATTTAGGAGCGGTACTCTTGAACCTGCTTAAAGTTGGCGTTGCTGCACACGAAGACGGATGGTCTGCCATGCGCATGTTGAAATAAACATATTCGTTTAATAGAGTCGTATTTATATCTTCGCGTTGCTTTCAACGCCGACGATGCTAGTTCCGTGCAAGAAAACCCTCAGGGATTTAGACTTTATGGATTCCATGAATATTATTAAGTAAGCGAGTAAGACCGGTATGCGCTATGCCTTTCCGTTACATGTGACTCCATGACTGGATTAATGCCTTAATGACATGCTGCGCTGTAGCCTGGTCCCCTCATCCTGTATGCCACTCGTTATTTTTCTGCAGCCACTGCACAATGCTAAAAAAAAACAATACTCGTATTGCTAGTAATATTATCCAAGATGCAGCAGCACTTTGTTCCTAGCGATAAACTGATACAAATATGTTCGGCTTGCGAATATGATACGAACACGATTTAGGTTTTAGTCAAAAAGTCAACAAAGCGTTTTATCAATCGTTGATCAAACGAATAAGTCGATTGCCGGTAAAGTGTTGCGTTTAGGGTTCAAAAGCGAACACATGCAAGTCGATCAGAGTTTAACACGTCAGATTGTAGCAGCCAGTATTATAGGAGAATTCCGTCCCAGTTTGCAAATTATCCAGAGTAAAATTCCCTTTACAATCGACACTGAGACTGTCTGAATAATTACTGCCACGGCCGCTTGTATCTGGCGATATGTAGCTCGCCACACTGAAGACATCTTCTTTCCCTTTCGATGACGTGAGATACGCATGGGTCTTGAGAAAATTCCTGAGCCAAGCGAAAGAACAATCGCAGTGCAATCGCCGCACTTCATCCTCATCCATAGACGGTTTCACGTTTTTCATAAAGTAATTACGATCTATCCAATACCAGCTGATGCCGCCATCCAGCACTAAACTGCGCAGGTGCGGTAATGTGGTGAAGGTATACGGCTCCAAGAAGCGTATGCTTGCTGATTCGAAACTAATTTGTCGGATACGCGGCATCCGATGAAAATCCTGCTTGTGGACGATCAATCCCGAGGAAGAGCTTATCTGGAGTTGCAATAGGTTTACTAAATCTCCCACGCGGTAGATCCTGGCGGTGGTGTAGGGCGTGGCCGCGCCGACGACGCCCAAGGCGATTAACTGCTGCCGAATGGATCCGACGATACTGGCTTGTAATGTATTCATGGTACCGTTGCCGTCGCTGAGCCCCAGGATGACAGCACGTCTGGGGCTTATGTGGCTTATATTCGATACAGCCGCAGCTATAATGCTGCTTTCGTCGGATATGCAGTTCAGTTGAAGAACCGTATCGTAGGTCACAGGGTAATCCGGGACTTTGGGCGCTCCGCAGTCAGCCACAGAAAAAGGCCACATGGGAAAGCACATACTGTTGCTTCTGAATCTCCGCATGGCGAGCTGTCTGCATTCCGAAGAGCTTATCGGGTCGGTGCGGAAACCGCCCGGGATATATGGTTCGGGATTGATGGCGATCGGTTCGACACTTCGCTCTTCGGTAGTACATTCGGTTTCCAGGCTTTCGTTCAGACCTATAGAAATCGAAAGCATGTTAAAGTACATACACTTTGATTTGCAGTTGATTTCTGAAAAGAAGTGAAGCGAATTAGCGATCGCAGTTGCTGGATACATGTTCGATTACTTGATTCAGTCGCGGTGGAGCAGGCCAAAAGAACACAGTTCAGCGTAAAAATCAAATGTTTCTGCATTGTACTTTGCGAAAATCTAATACAGTACATTCTAATAAACACAAAGGCTTCACTACAGCGCCTTTACAACATCGAGCCAAAACAGCAAATTTTATTTTTAATGGAGTAGCTTAATCTTCAGTTAGCAGGCGGAACTATGAATGTTTGCACTACTGATCGCACTAGAACGAACACTTTGCAGGTTGTACGATAAGGAAATCACTTCTGGCAGTATTTTGCGACGCGGAAATGTTATAATATTCTTACCGTCAAAATTTCCCTCGAGGTATACTGCCGCATACAGCTCATGAGTCATTCAAACAGGAATCTTGGAACTGGCATGCTTTTGCATTAAATGTGTCTGTAGTCTGTATATTCACTGTTAACTGCCATGCCGGTTGGTTTCCGTTGCTGTACTGCACTACCATGGCACTGATGTAAGTACTCGTGCCGGCTGCTATTGTAAAAATTGTATTGCTGCTATCTGCAGAGTGATTAAAATCAGACAGTGGCTGAACGAAATCGACTTTACTGTAAGCAAGCGTAACCGGTTTTTTGATAGGTGGTCGGAGACAGATGGTCGCTGCAGCATACAGAGCATGTACTAATCTGTGATGGTACGCCCTCTCTATGTTGAAGCATCGGGCGAAATTAGAGCGCTACCCGACCACCCAGTAAAAAATCGGTTACGCTTGCTTTACGGTAAATTCAGTTTTGTTCAGCCACTGTATAATATTTATCACTTTGCATTGTGTAAGAAGTTGAGAAATGGGAGTCATTTTGTCTTACTTCTGCACACTAATCGGTTGTTTATTCGCAGGCTCCGATAATATGGTTTGGACAGGCATGACGGAAGATATCCCGTGAAACGCATTCAGAATCTGAAGGACAATCAGTGTTGTTCAGAGTGGGTTCGCAAACGTCCAGCACTTGTGCGGTGATTTGGCTCGGATCTATGGGAGACACGATTGCTCTTAGCCGTTTACTGAGGTTCAAAACACCACTAGATAAAACGCAGTAATCTCTTTCGAAAGTTGGCCAACATTCTTTTTCCACTGGATTGTAGAAACTTATTATTTACGTGTCTGTGTGTGTCAACCTCTTGAAATACCGTATTCCACAGTGAAATGTACAGACGGTGGACTAAAAAGAAACTTCGATTTCATTAATCAGCCGGCTCTGACCAGAAACCAGAAGGTCCGAGATGCGGCAGTTAACATTGCATGCTGAGGAGGACTGAGAAAACGTCCGCCGTAACTGGGCGTGAGCATATTGATCTCCAAGTTGTATACGTAACAGTATATAATTCTAACACTCCAGTCGTAATGTATTTACGCTTACACTGGCATTCTAGAACGCTGGGATTACCAGCGTGGGGCCTGGAAACCGATTCCCTCCACAATCACATCGTTTAGTTTCGTGGTTGCAGCGGAGTGGTGACGGACAATAGTTAATGCACTCTAAACTCCTCCAGTCTGCGTTTATCCCAGGTCAATATAATCTGTTTCTGTAGACATGGCAGTTTTTTTTAAAGTTTTACCTACCCAAACAAATTTTTCTACGGAAATCGTCCGGGAACAGGTATGTACGCAGCCTGCACGAGCACTGGAACTTCAGTTCCTGCATTGTACAAACAGCGTTGCAGCCAAAGTGTTGGGCACACATAGAGGAACCCATTTCGCATCCGGGCATCTCTGAAGAAGAACCAACTGCGTTACCGTTTGCAAAGCCTTTCTAGTATAGGTAAAGTTTTGGAAAAACCGTTTACTCAACAGCTGAAGATACAAAACCTATTTGTTATTACAGATAATATTTTAAATGGTTTCCGAAACCCCGGTTTCCTGGTTCATTACCTTGGCATGCCTTGCCGTCAGCAGAAAAACCTTTTGCGCATGCGCATTTACCAGGGATTCCATCTTGGAGAGGTGCTGCGCATTTTGCCACAGGAGAGTACTGGCGACAATCTTCGTCAATTTGACAATCTGCTGCTTCAAGATGCATAATAGAGGAATCAAGTTTAGCCCTGCAACGTCGCAAGCTGCTTGTTCCAAACTGGAAAACGCAAGCCTTGTAAAAAAATTATGGGTGGCTATTTCCAACTGACTATTTGGCTTCGGAATGAATCGTGGAGCTGAAATATAGCTTAAATAACAGTAGATTGGACCGAACCGCTGTTTGTACACAGGACGCTTTGCAAAAGCGCCTCAATTTATTAGGCTTATTTACAAAGGGCAACTCGAACTACATCCTAGAAACAAATTTCGGCTCTCACGATAACTGAGTGTCCAAATAGTCCAAAACAAAATGCTTCATGCAAGATTTTATTCGCCCCCTACCGGGCCGCCGCTGGCGTTGTAGCTTTCGTAGTCAGGTTTGCATTTGCAGACAAAGCCTGTGGGACTATCGTCCAACGCACACTGCTCCGTTGAGGGCTCCACAGTCCGTTTATGCTATTGGAAAGCACCATTCTCCCAAAAGTTGTTTCTTAAAGTTTAAAATTATTGTTGTGCGAATACGGAGCGCATCTGACCTACTGTAGCCGTTAGACGAAACTGCACCGCTTTCTGATCCGGCGGCTGTGTACACTGTGCACCCTGCCGGGCAGCGCACAGTCGCAAAAGTTAGGTAAAACGTCGCGCAACGTGTGTATAGTTTACCGTATATCAGACGCTGTGGTGCAATTTCGTCTAGCGGCTACAACTTACAAGCCGGATCCACAATTGATCGCGTAAAGATGCAGGTACAGTAGTGCAGTATTGGCGCTTAATTGTCAGCAGCAGCACTACACACTTAGCTTAACACATGAATCTGCATTCTTCGCTGTACCTTTACGCAACCAGTTATCATTCTGTCTTGTACGTACGGTTCGCTTGCAGTATAAAATTAAAATTTAACAATTTGAGATTCCAAACATTTCAACTGCATGTTTTATTGCACGACTAATTTGCGGTGTTTTGCACAGCGGCTATACACCACCGGATTTAGGTAACATCATCGCATTCAGTTACCAGAAATCGAAGAGGAACATCCTGAAAGAACCCACACCAGCGCACACATCAGCCGCACTTTCCGCGGCATTTGATGCAGCAGAAATCCAAAAGTTTCGGATTTAGATCAAAATAAAGCAGCTCCAGCGCTTAAAGCCGCCCTGAAATCTTTACTTACTTTTACTTTTACTGTTCCCAAAAAACTTAAATGTTTATTTACTGTTTAATATTAGGCTACTGTTTACTGCCGGTTTACTTACTGTTTACCAAGTAAAGCAACATTGGTACCAGGTTACTTCCCTTATCCGCCTTCAGACATTCAGTACAGCTCAGTGTACTAGTACGTATCAAGAATGGAAACATCGTCCTGCAACCATTTCGCGGGGAATCTGTCCAGTGTCTAGATGATAGAATAAGGGTGCACTGCAAGCTACAATAGCCAGCATCATGCACTGTACGCACTCGTCTGCGCGTCCTGTGAAAATGAAACCCACTGGAGCCCACTGGTCGAGACGGAGCTCGCGTGCTACGGCAGTTTGTTGCTCGAAAGCTCGCTTTTATTTGCTGGATTCCGTTTCCAGTTTATCGTTCAGTGTCTGACCGTTATTAAGAAAGCACTCGCGATATCCTTGCAACACTGAGGATGTAGCATCCTTGGGCATCCCGATCCGGTTTCCTAATGCATAAGTACTGCACAAGATCAAATGACACAGTTCACTGTATAAAATAAATTTGGCTGCATTACCGTTTATCGTCACCGGGCTAAAAAAGTAATAGCACATGTAAAGTTATCGCGTTACAGTTTGGATCTGTTGTGACCCTCCGTTCACAACCGTTCAATCGGCTCGCTATCTTTTCTACTACCTTTTAACTCCGTGTACAGAGTTCTACCATTTCCGGTAGTGAAAATGAAATCTGTTAACTGTGTCTTCTGCCAAGTACGAAATGGATTTATTTTCACTTGTTGCTTACAGATAGTTTCCGCCACACCTGTTTGCATCAGAACTATTTTCATATAATTTCCATAAATATTCCTAACCTAATGGTACTTACTACGTATTTCAAACAAAATGCCATTTATGTATGTTGCCTCTGCAGTTAATTCAAGGACATAGGCTCCAGTGAATTTGTTATTATGTTATCGTTTTGAAGTTTGCAAAACTATGGGTTGGAACTTGGGAAGCGGTGGGATATGCCTCCACCTTGTACAAAGGACGCGCGTTTGTCCTAGCGACGCTGTCCGTATTGTTGCTGACAAACAGTGTCAGCAAAATTACATGCTATTTTGTCTAGCTACGATTCACAAATAAAGCGGTACTGTTCCCACATATACAACAGAAATAAGTGATTATAAAGTTTCGTCCCGCTTTTGCTCTTAATAAGATCCCAAATTGCGAACACGTACCACATGCTGCGCGTTTCGAAAACTAAGTGTTTTATCGAAAACTGACACTGCTCCCGAGGTTTCTCGGTTGCTGGCATTGCAAAAATTGCCGGCTGTTGTTGTCCACATGGCATTAATTTTACGAATGGATGGTATTGCGCTAATGCTTGTCAAGTGCATGGGCGCCAAAGTTGCTGAAGCGGGCTTAACCACCACCATTTTCCTTGCACAATTCCAATATTTCCAATTATTTCCAGTTGAGCCTCTAAAAAGCGTATGGTACATAAACTATCTCCAAATGCCGTTGTTAATAGTGACTTTATCATAGACTCAAGCTCTTTTATCGTCTGTGTTTGCTCCCAAATATCATAAATCGTTAAAGGTGATTAAACGTCGTTTACATACACAATGCATATTCTGATATTTGCACTTTGTCTGGCTCTGCTTGTTATTCAACAAAGCGTTCTCGCAGATGTTCGGGATGACAATCTGGGAAACGGAACTCGACATGTTAAAGCTAAAGTAAGTTCGCCCTACTTTTTTATTTTGCCTTTGCCGCTGTATTGTGAAAAAACCACTTATGAATATCTGTACGCTTGACAGCGTATTTTCGTAAAATGCTATTGTGCATACCGCATGCCCATACGCACTGTATTAACACAGTATGTATGTAAACAGGTTATACTTATACATATACTATATGTACACTTTATTTATGCGGAAACAATTCAGCTTACAATTTGGTGAAAGTATTGTTGTTTGTTTCTAGTTCGCGGATCATGTGATGCAAGCCGCCGTCGGGTCGACTAGGCCACCAAAAACGACGACAGCTCCGTGCTCCCAACTTGATTGCCACTCCGTGCTCCCAACTTGATTGCCACGCTTCAGGTGCATACAGTAATAAATAGTAAATAGTAGAGTAGAAGAGGCTCAACGCATTGATTCACAATTTAATTCTTTTGAAGTGACGGACATATGAACGCATCATGCGGACGCTTGGCAGAGAGTGTTGCAGGCTTCGATGATTTTGCAGGGCATCCTTCAGCGACACCAGGGGGCACGGGAATTGCACTGCAACGTGTAAGACCCAATAGCTTTAGCACTCAGTACGGCAGAAAGTCGTTGGTGCGACCAGGCAGCGAATATCATCATATTCGATTTGGATAACTTGTTCCAAGCAACACAAGATCCTTTCGTCTTTATTTTTAAAAAGAAATGTTTCATGCACGAGTATTTCCATCACACCGGTTGGCTCAGTATGCATCATGGCGTGTAATTTGTGTTTGCTAATACAAATATAAATGACAGCTATAAATCGAAGTGACCGTATTTTAACTTTTAAGTCGTTTTTAGCCGAAAGGTCACTTGTCTTATTTCCGATTTTTAGATTCTAAAAGATATTTTTATGTTTTAATAATAAAAGTCATGCTTGGATTTTTGGATATATCATTTTATCTTGTATGTACTTGAAACAGAATTATTAGAACAAGCCATATTTCATGGCAATAGTACGGTAGCTGACAAGAAACCGGTTAATGCGATCAGTTCATTGCGCAGACAAACATTTACGTTGTATATACGGAAAATTCCAGATCGTTGTACACT
The DNA here is from genome assembly GCF_019649055.1 of Paramacrobiotus metropolitanus. Classification (NCBI taxonomy): domain Eukaryota; kingdom Metazoa; phylum Tardigrada; class Eutardigrada; order Parachela; family Macrobiotidae; genus Paramacrobiotus; species Paramacrobiotus metropolitanus. The sequence continues at coordinate 411,274 of NW_026570264.1, forward strand.
GCTAAGAGTCCATCACGCATGCTTTCCTTAAGTTCAACCTTGTACAAGCAAATGCCATTTACAATTTAAAACTCAAATACCGAGCAGCTAGAACAAATAAAACAGCTCTTCTAGCTCTTTTGAACAACCAACAGTTCCCAGAACAGAAGCGGCATTTCCGCGCTGAATTTCAACACTTATGCGCTGCCACAAAAATTTGGTAGCGCGCGCTTCTCCGGTTTGATCTTTTATGCGTCGACCAATTTCATTGATGAACTGACGGGTACTGGCGCCACAAGTTCCCGTAGTCTCCAGGGCCACAGGTTGGAAAAAATGACGATCAGTCAGTTCCCTGTAATTGCCCCTCTTTCGTTCTTCCGCGCTCTCTGCTGCCGATCCCGCTACCTCTGATGAGCCAGCAATGTACGATATAGCGAATGTGTTGCACACTGTTACATCCCAAATCAAAGGAAGGCCGTTCTTCCAAGGGAAAAGAGATAAACCGTCCGGCCGCTTCCCATCTAACCTGCTTAACCCCGGCGGCTCTAGAATAGTAGGGACTTTTGCTGATCCCAGGCTGCGCTGAATTAGGCTATTCAGGCTTGCGTGACGCCTAAATCTCCCTTGACTTTTCAAGCATGACAAACCGTGCAAACCTTGGGCGTCAACTACATCGCCGCATCGGCATTTGTGCTGCTTGCAGATCGGAGCTCCCATCCGTAACACAACAGCGATTCGTAACGCAGCATCGTCTAAAAGTGTACCAAGGCTAGCAACCGGTAAGGCGAACAACCAGGCACTGGCATCCCTAGTAGAGGCAGCCAACAGGCGAGCAGAGGCGATAACGTCGGCATCATCTCTTAAGGCTTCCAGCTTCCTGACAGTCAACATTTCCGACCACAGGCGTTGATTGCTTCGGTCCTCCATAGCTGGGGCTGATTTCCCAGTCAATCCTTCCCAGCACAACTCGACATCCAGTCGGTCATCTGGGCAGTCCTCGGGCACAATACTACTGACCAGCTCGTCGGTGGAATAAAGTGAAGAAAGATATGCTGGTGCTGCAATTTCTTCCGCTTTCGGCAGACCCAGCCCACCTGATTTAACCGGCAGAGAAGCTTGCCCGTATGTAACATCGTCCATCTTGACATTTGTGATTTCTTCGGCCTTGGACTTAATCGCAACATCAAATTCTCTGAGCTTCTCTGGGTATTTGTAGCAAGGCGCTGCTCTGAGAATGTACATGAGTCGCGGCACGGACATGCTGTTTCTGAGTAAAACAACGACTGATGCGCAGGCAGAACTCCCAGTGATTCAGTCAGCTTCTTTACTTGACTGATTTTACTGTCCAAAACTCGTTCAATAGACCAATCAGTGAGAGGAGCACCAAGCAGTTCAAGTGTCTCTGGGGTAACCAGCTGAATTCCAGGTGCAATTGCATTAAAGCGATTGTAGATACTCAGTCGTTCTTCTTCGGACCCGCCGAACACATACAGCTCGCACTTGGCAAAATTGAGTTCCAGGCCGAGCTTGGAGGCTTCTTTCCTTAAGAATACCACTACAATAACAATGATTACGCGCATTTCATGCGACGGGCACCAGAAATTTAAGAATTTAGATGCAAATAAAGGCGCTCCGGTGCATAAGGAATATGTACTGGCAAACAGGTAGCGGCGAGAGAGAAGAGAAAAAAGCGACACCGAAACCAAAATGAAAGCGATCCCAGTGGATATGGGCAATCTTCTGTGCTCACTAACCTGTGATTTTTTTGTTTTTACCTGTGTCAGCTAATTTGTCATTAATTTTAGTTTGTCGAAGTTTATCGAATGTTTTTGGTTTGAGGTTTTCTTATTAGGTAGAATTTACTCGTATCAGTCGGGCGTACTGGCGCAGCGCAATTTATTTTTACTTGCGCCGTTTTACCATTTTCACTTAGCACATGTATCGCTTGCACAGCGACGGCGCAGCCGCACATATGTGGTGGCGACTGCAGTTTTAAGATGTAGTACAGTGGCTCACGTGGCGTGGCTTAAGCGTTTCGTCACTGTTTTAAAATTTCTAGTAATCTGTAAAGGGTACGCTATGCTTAATTGAGTAAAGAAAAAAACCAGAAGAAAAACGGTTTGTGGGAATTGCAATTCACGATGGCCACTTTGAACGACCATCGCCATTCACTTATATAGGTGGCCCGTGGCCAACCGAGCTACCGTACGAGTAGTGCGTCCAGTGGGTAGTTGCTAACTTGCTGTCGATAACGGACCTGGCAACAGCGCACCGGAACAGATTTGGCTTTTTTGTGCCGCTGCTTCAGAAGGGAAGTGACCCAGTACATAGAACCCAATTCGTATAAATGCACGAAAGCTTTCCTTTTGTACACTCATAAATACTTTTTGCTTTGTTTTATGACATTCTGTAGCAGAAAATTGGTATACATAAAATGGGCATGAAAAACCGTTTGGGCGGGCAACATCCGGTTCGTGAGTTACGGCTGACAGAGGATTCTTTAAATTCTGTACATAAATGCTAAGTATGAAAATCGTTTTAACACCAAATCAGCGTTGCACCATTTTTTTTCAAATTTTAAAGCGAATTTTAAAATTTTGAAATTCTTTTTAAAATTTGCTAAAACCGTGGTTCGGTGTAAAAATGATTTTCATGCTTATGTGCGTTCACATAACAAAATTAAAGGAGACCTGTCTGTAATGAGACTTTTGGTATATCTGAATGCATTCAAACTTTTGGAATTTTCAGACAGTCATGACTCCCGAACCAGATGTTACGCGCACAAAACGGTTTTCAGCCTATCTATAAAACTTATCTGGCTACATGTTGTCATAAAACAAAGCAAAAAGCCAGCATGGCACACTGTACGGGAGTGCGGCTTATTTACAACTAATTATCCACAGTTTTAATTATCTGCACTTATTGCCTACAATCATTTGTGCTACAGTTAAAAGTTTGCTCAACTTTCTTGCAGCACGATCTAAAAATTTTAATTACGGAAGGGACGTTGTTCAAATCAGTTGCTTAAAAACCGCTGCGCAAACCAGCCAGCTGTACAAACAATTTCAAAAATAAGTTGCGTCCACTAAACATTTCCACGGTATTTTGCAAGGTACGAGCTTGCCCTTTATTTTGCATAAAAGCCTTTCGCAGCCGCATTTAATTACCTTCCGAATTCGACGTGGAACATGTTAAAAAAAGCACGTCGTCCCAAGAATTAGGTGCACTTCTCGCTGCATTTCATGCAGTATCAGTACAAACCTTTGGAATTTAGATTCAGAAAAAGACCTTCCTGTGCACAGCAAACGGTAGCGAAACATGACATAGCTATTACTACACTTATCAAGGTAGCGAAATCGTGCTTGTACATTCCGATCGGAAATTTTTAGCTCAAACATACTATAATGAGTGTGGTTGTATGCGCGCTGTACGTACTCTGCTACCGGTATATCCTGATTCTAAATTTGAGTTTGTTTTAGATATCTATATATGGGTGCGCAGTGCTGCAGCATTCTCAGTCTCTGTAAGGTTTTGTATAAGCACATCCCTTATTTTCACCTCCGCGCTAAAAATTTCCGATCGGACAGTAGTTGACTTGACTTCAGACTAAGCAACGAATGGACTGGATTGTCAGGGGCAAAATAAAGAGGAAAAATCTCTTTATGTCCTCCGGTTATTTTGCGACGCCAACAGCAATTGTCGTACCCCGTACAAAAACCCTCAAGGGATATGGAATTTGTGGCATATGCAATTCCATGAACAATTACAATTATTCAGTCAGCGAGTTGAGAACCCGTATGCAGTTGCTTTTATGTGGCATTTCATGTGAAAATGAGAAAATTAGTTAACATCAATGAGCTTGGAAAGGGTTTTGTTGCATCGAGTAATCGTGATGATTCTCTACTAGTACTCAACTCATAAAACCCAGAATGTTTTCTGTTGTCTTTAGATCATACTGACTCATCCATTTACGCCAGAATCTGATGTTTTGACTCAGAAAGCTGAGTTTTCGCGAAATCCGTTGCACTAACTGTCAAAAGAGGACATAGTGGTGATCGAGGCATCACGTAAGACTAAGGCATAAAATCGAACTCTGCTGTATCAAAACAGTGGAGACGCAGCACACTGAACCCAATATATGACATGCACCAACCAGCACACAATTTATTTCTTAAACTTCTTAATTTTACGATCAGACACATCAGAAACACCAACTTTTCTTTTACTTCTTGAAATTTCATCGTTCTTCTTTCTCTGAAATCCATTTAATAAAGTATTTGTGCAGACTTTTATAACTTTACGCGACAGGTTGACAAAAGATTCGCCCCATCCATTACAACTGGTTTCCATCATATCTGTGCACTGCTCTTGCAAATATTTTTCGGATATCTGCATAATAGCAGTTCGGTGAGATACGTTTCCATGCAAGAACAGATCTTCTCCCTCACCCTTTGTGAAGATCGAAAAAACGAAATAGCAGTACCGTGCAGTCATCATCGCAGAACCTGATGGATACGTCAATCCGCCTCTGTTCAACTTACGAATCAGATTATATTCACAGTTCTCATCCAACTGGTACGGCATCACTTTGTTCATTTTTAAAGCTGCACGACATTCTTGACAACAAATTTTTCGGCACACTTTGAAGGCGCAATATCCTGCGATAAAAGTCAGTATTCCATTATCTTTTTTGTCTAATTTATCCGGAAAATGAAGTGCGGGATCCACATTGGCATTAAAGTTGATTAAACCACTCAGCCAATTGTGTCGAACAATCAATTGTGGACTTTTGTGGTTATCTCACGAGAAGTTAAAGAACGATCGATCTTTGAAACACCGAAAGGAACCTTATGCGCTTTCAAATAGCCGCTCACCCGCAACTTGGCCTGAGACACAAACACCTCGGAAACAGAAACTAAGTTGCTAGCTCCCGAAAGTTGTCGGTATGATCCGAATGTTCCTTCAATGCAGTCGTTAGAAATTTTGGCTAAAAAATATAATGCTGAATACAAGTGTATTTTTTCAATTTTACTCAACATGAAGTAGCACATTACCTGTCAGTATGCAGCACCCTGGGATCAATTTTAACACTGCTTTACAGAATAACGAACAACAACGCTTATTTTTTTTGTGGTTGTCCAAGAGGACCGCGAAAACCATGAAGCCCTTCTCCTCCAACTGTTCGATAATCCGTAATGTTTTCTGATAAATATCCTCGGCTTTCACATTGCTAACCGGAAACATAGCCACCATTTCTCGCAGGTCAGAAAGCAACCCGGTTATCATGAATCCTAAAATGGATGTTGCTGCGCCCTTCCAGTCTCGGATTGACCTGTAATCTAAAAAAACATAAAACAACAAATCGACTTTTTTTTCATTTTTTTATTATATTCCGGGTAGATTTACTAAAATTTGAATAGTCACTAAAACTTTCCTCTTGAGCGTACCTTTCCTCCTTTATAGGAGTATGATGGACGAACATTAATTTCGTCCGGGTGCAGAAGAATTATGCGTTTACGAATACCGTCGTATTTTTTTGCTGATGTGTCCAATAGCTTCAACTGGCCCTCGCCGAGACCCGGGCCGCACTTAAACGGTTTCATAATTTTATTCAAAAGATATCTTGCTGGGCAGTGTCAGAGCAAATGTATCTTTGCAAAACCTACAAAATTATTGGTAAAACATTTCTTTAAAAAAGAAAACCGTAGTCTTGCCACAAAAATACAGTATCTGTATGCACTTCGAGATTTGGAGTAGAACGCAGCGCTCCATGAATACATTTCCGGGGAGAAACGGCGCTGTTTTGGTAGTGTTTCGTTTAACGCAAGTTGGTTAAGAATAAAAGAATACTTTGCACTTTTTTCGCTGTCTTCTTGGCTGTTGATTTTAAGTTCTTGTAGAACTGTCATTGCTCGTTCCACTAAATCGGTACTAGACAAAAGTGCACTGAAAGTCTATCAGGGAATATGGTGGGAATTGCATTCTGTGAAAGTTTCGATCTGCCTCTTTGGCATTCTAAAATCGTTCCGTCCGGCCTTTTGATAATATCAGTGCGTATGATATAACGCTCCTCAAAATGAATTTCACATATTCGAGATGATTCAGAAACAGTAAAATTGGTCCTAGAAAGAGCGCGTACCCACGCAGATCGCCGATCATGATTCTTGGGAAAAGAAAACCGCGAACGATTCTCCGTGCAACCCACTCGTCCTAGGTCACACCCTGGCGCTACACAGTCTGGCATTTTACGCGAAAATATATTTATGAAATGACATTGCTCAAATGTATGAAAAAAACTTAAAACCCGGCGAATACTAAACAAACAACTTCTGCATAAATAGTATTATTGTCTTCATTACTGCTCTCCTCTACTGCTACGTCATCGTACGTGGTGCGCATTCGATTTTATGCCTTAGTCTTACGTGATGCCTCGTGGTGATATATGCATGAATTACAAGTAAGCACGTCAAGTTGCAAAACCCTTTATTGTAAGAAAATTCTTTTTCAGTTAAAAAATTTCCAGCGAGAAATGGCGTTCACAGTCGACGCTGGGGACGGCTGGACAGCCGGTGCAACAACGACCCGTCATATGGCCATCTGGGCAAATGTCACAGAAAAGAATTTTCCTTAGGCGAAATATCCGGAAAAGCAAATATGTTGCCGCCAGCTATCTCGTGACGGATAATCCTCACGGAAAACCGTCTCCTATAAGTTGAGCGCAACCACAAGTCCCATGACTAATAATAATGACTTTCTGCCGCGCAGCCTAATATACTCCCATCGTATATGTATGTGCAACTGATAGCAACACGGCCAACACTATATGATGCATACAAAAATTTGTGGCGGTGGCCGCATGGATAGATATCGTGTTTTCCATTAACGTTGAATATCGAGACCTTTCATAGTTTCGGTCAAAAATAGAAACCGCAGAATCGACGACGCTGACAATATTCTTGCCGTATAGAGGAACTCTCAACGCACCAAGAAATATTTCAAAATATTTCATCCAGGAATCGAAAACTGGAATGTGGTTTGTAACTACGTAACTGTGTTGATATTACACAAATGTACAGCTACAGCACAGATTTAATGCAGCTTTCCAAAACTTTATGTAATAATCGTTCTTATCGTCTTCGTCAAGCACAGATCAGCAGCGGTATTACTTCAGTTTACTTATATTCTTTATTGTAAGCTTTGACAGAGCCAAAAAGTGCGTTGTACAGTAGTAATTTTCTCGTTGTCGTTACTAGAGAAACAATTTTACATGAAAAATTTTATACCGAAAATTGCTGCTTCCAACTGCTACATGTACGGCTGATCTCCGTAATAAACATAGTCATAATGCTAAACTATGAAAACGCTATCCCGGAATAACCTTCCATGAAAGCCGGCGTTATACGCTACCTTTTACAAGGTACTGGGTACTGCCACAAGTACTTACAAGTTTGCCCGAAAATGACTACATTTTGAAGTGTTTTGATCGCGGATTCCAGAAAAGCAGCAGTTTGCTGTTCGGGTTAGGTATTGCTTAGGAGAATACCAGGCACCATATCAATTTTCCCAAGTGGCTAAGGTGACATATTTGCTGAATATTCAAAACCAACACACTTCTTGGGCCCGATTTCAATGTTTTCTCGAATTCAGCTTTTGCCTGCCACAAGTGTACTTGCCGAAAAGGACCATACTGCCTTGTTATTCGGGCTGCTGGTTCTTCAAAAACTGCAGATCCTTGTTTTAATCATGCACTAACTTGAGAGTACCAGGTATCACAATAGTACGTCTCAAGTGGTAATGCTAAAAAGTTTGCTGAACATTCAAAGGCAGCACATTTTTACCGGGCGGTTTCCAAGATTCTTCGATTCTCAAGCTGAGCTTGCGAAAAGAAGGCCTACTTAAATGAGAGGAACGGGTCACTTTGGAGCAGTTCACACATTTTTTCCAAAACTTCTTCGTTAATTTCACTTAGCGTGAATTTAACTTAATCGCTGTTAAAATGACTCATCAACTCGTCGTTATCATGCGCAGTCTGACTTTTTTGCACTATTCTATTCTCGTTCTCAACGTATTTGCCGGTTTTTCAGCGGCACTAGAAGAGGGATTTGAAGTCGCGATCAACGACTCTTTGGCCGACGTGAGTATAATTTTTCGACATCTTAATCCAAGAAACTTGCAGCATAAGAAAGGGTAATCTGCATAAATAATGATGATTGCCATATAACTTGTTTAGAAGAAAAATTAATTTCAATTTGCAGCATCTGTTTCAAAGTAGGATATGCGATTTTTTTAGATTGGTCAAAAGGCAGCGAGTTACTTTAGCCAAGCCGCTCTTAAAGGCGAGAATGCCACTTCTCCGTTCCTGTTGGCCATGAAAAATCCAACACCACCAACCACCACAACAACTACGACGACGCAATGCTCGAATTGTCACAGCTCTGGTAAGCACAGACTGCACAGTAAATTATTATATAACATATTCAACCTACTGAACCCGTCTAATATTATTATATGCCAATTGCCTGAGAATATTACCGTTTAATGAACTGTGAACAATGATTACCGGCTTCTTACAAAAATTCAAAATAGCGATTACTGTGGAATAAATTTTCTGACGCTAAACGATTTTTTTAAAAAAAAGCAATAAACAAATTAACAATTTCACCATAACTTGTGCGATTCCTAGTTTATATATTTGATATTTCCCGTGCATTACGGTATTGGAGGGTGATGGCTGCCTGTGGAGGGTTATTTCTAAATTTTTTATCTTTAATGTTTAGATTTTCAAATGTTCCCGTACAGTTCTAGTAGATCAAACCCTAATGGTTTTGTCCTTATGCATATTCATTTTTCCACGGCATCTAAATTTTTAGCCGCTTTCTAAAAAATAATTTTTTTTGCATCATAAACGGAGTAACTCTCATTATCAGAATTCCTGCATTGCTACAGATACATTGTGCGGTCTGGGTCAACAGTTCTCCGTAATACTGTATGTGTATTGTGCCTGCTTGTCCCGTAATTTCTAGCGCATTAATACAGCGCATACGGCATATATATTATTAATGCGCATTTCTAGCGCATTAATAATGTATATTTGAATATTTCTCGCGAAATATTCAAATATAGAAAACAGCGAAGCATGCCAAATATCGATAAAAATAATATGATGAACATAGAAGTATTAACCTTATTTATTCGGTTTTGTGTCGCATATTATAACAATTAACTTTGAAAATTTTGACAGGAGTAAATTTGTCGCTGCGGTAGATAAGACAATCATAATGGGATATTTTGAGACAAGCTTGTATTGGTGTGGCATGCTCTCTGAATTTTTATTAGTCCTGTTTCTTGAACCTTTCCATAATTGTGATGTTTAATTAGGCAGCTGCTTCATTAGCTTTATGCGATATTGGAGCGTACTGTATGTAATCATTCGGATAATGTTGAAGCGAACAATCGCTGGTAAAAGGAGCCCTAAATTCGCTAGAGGCAAGCGAAAGCAAGTTTAGCATGCAGTTCGTTTAAACTTCCTTTTATATTTCGCTCTGCCAAAACTCTTTAACATTCAGCAGCCAATATAGCCGGAAACCGTGCAGTCATGAAATATCTAAAAGTAATTCTGCTATGCAGTATGAAATAATCCCCTTGTCTACGTACGTAGATAACATCGCCAGTATAAGAAGACAGAAATGCACGGCAGAAAAACTGATGAGCTACTGCACTCTGATATTTGCATTGTAGCACTATTCGCATGCTTGGTATTATATTTTGGCGCAGATAGTTTTTTCCGTGTGTATGTTTATCTCTGCTCCGATTTCAACTGTGATCCGAAATAGCAGAATTCGACATTATTGACAATAAACTATGTCTTCACTGTTGACATTCGTCATTTCGTGCATAGGCAAACCATATTGCACACAACGCTACGCAGGCGAACACCCGTGCTTTGGCGATCCCTTCATGATTTTGTTGGAACGAGCGGACCTCGGCGGCTGTCTTGAGAAGATTATCTGGGGAGGACCGGGCACTGAGGGCACCACTGACTGGGCATGGAATCGTCCGGAATTTTGGTACAGTATACCAGTAAAGAGCCAGGAAGGCAACAATGGCTATCACCGCTACACTGGGTCGTTGGGTACTTGCAGCACCAAGTATTTGGTATCGATACGCAAATCAGCCTGCAACAATGAGTGCAGAACGGAGGTCGCCTATTTTATAAAAGGATCACCTAAGATTCCCAAAAACCACTGATAACTGTTTTTATGTACGCGATAGATGCTGATCTGCTTTTTCATCGTGTTAGCCGTTATTCATTGGGTGCGGTCTGCTTTATTCGCAACTGAAAAAAATTGAATGTTTAAGCTTCAATATTATTATCTTTAAGAAGTGCATGCACCATAGTTTCTTCTTATGTCATCGACCGAATCGAAGCGAAGATCTCCATGTTAAAAAAAACGGGATGTTTTGTCTGTTGGTAACCCACGTCTGTCACGCCCTTAGCACTAGTATGCCTAAGTAACCATAAATTTTAATGCCTTGGTAAGCTTGGTTCGGGTCCGCCAACTTCGCCTTTGCTGTCCATTTGCCTTTGCCGTTTTAGTTTGCATTTCAACTTTATCTTACCTTTGCCGCCAAAAAGCCATTAACATACTACTCTGCCGTTTCAGAACACCCTCTTTAAAAAGCCTTTGGCGTTTCAAAACAAATTACCGTTTATTTACTCAGTGCCATTTCTAAACTTTTTCAGCGCTGTGGACAGTGTTTCATATGAATGCAAACGGGTCGCGATGGCAGTGGAAGACGAGAAGGAAAGATGTTTCTTGACGGTCTTTATTCTATGAATCGTGATTTAATGTTGACGCCACTTGTTTATGCATAGTTTATTCGTAGGCAGATCAACGTAATTAAATGTCGTATTTACAGTATTTTGATTACATTCAGTTATTCTTGCCCTTGAGTTCACAACTTCACATTATGTCTTCATGTTCAAACTTCAAAGTATGTGGATTAGTGGATAACTTTGCTGGCGCGCCAATAACTTTAACGTTATCATTTTCTGTGCTAATGCAGAGATTACACGGTACTGTATTAATTGGACTTGATGATTTTTATGCAGACACGAAAATAAGTGAAGTTACCAAGTTGGTTTTCACGCGTAAAGTTGTTGATATCGATGTACCGGAGTTCGACATAATCTTGATTACAGTAAAATAATGGAACTGCTATTATGGCATGCAGCAAAACTCGACCACACCAGTTTATAGATATAAGATAGTGTGCTAGCCACGTTCGACAGGAAAGAAAAGTTGTATACGTGCTCAGATATGTTGTGTTACGGGTGCTGGTACAAGTCAAATAGGCTTACCGTTAATTTTTGACTCTCAGTTTCGGAAAAGAAACGCTTCCATTGACTACATCCCTGCTGGAAATCATTATGAAAATAAGAGAAACGGAAATTAAATGAAGCCGTAACTTTGTCGACACCAGCACTTGGCCAATAGTGTTGTAAATCCAAAAAATACAATCAGGACTTATCAGGTCAACAGAAAATGAAGTAGATGAAATGATGAATCCGCAGGACGTCTTAGACAATTTCAGCAGCATTCGTTACGAAATGCCTTTGAATGTGTTACATATATGTATGCAGACGAAAGAAATACGGTATTGAAAAATATGAGCTTTTAAAATTACAAACGAAGCACTAAGAAAATTATAGTATGTACTATGTATTCACCATACAAATTACGTTTTTGTCTAAGATTTACAAAACAAATAAAGGAAGAACAAACACATCAGCTCTTAATCCACGCTTTCGAGTTTGCTTTATTTGGGTACGTATAAATCAGGAACATTACTTTTCATGAATGCAAATGAGGCCCTTGTTTCTTTTATTCAACAGATGCATAACAACTGAATCGAAAGCTGAAAGCGTAATCACTGCAGTTTAATACAATCTTTAACGACATAATAAGAGAAACGCCGGCGATTGTGTTGGGGCATGTGGCCAGCCTGAGCTCAGCCGCGGAGTCTCGTGGAAACCTCAGAACATGCTCGACCACCGGAAGGAGCGTATGCGTGGAGTGGGACACCTGATGCGTGGCCAGGTGAATAGCTGCTCCCTGATACGTGGCCAGGGATGTTTTACGGCACCTGATTCGTGGCCAGGTGATGGATCCTGATTCGTGGTCAGGATGTATGAGTGCACCTTCCGGTGCGGTTCTGTGCGTACCATTGCGAGAGAGCTGCGCGAGTGAGAGCTGGCCTTTAATCAATATCTTACAAAGTACCAATGCGGAAGTTTAGAGAGTAGAAACATGATGCTAAAAAAGGGTGGGAAGGCTGGTAACTTCCAGTAGTTGAAAGGTCACATTCAAGCGTTAAGGGGGACTAATTTATAGCAGGTCTCCGATTTTATAAATAACTGATTTTCTAAACTGAGTATGTCCTTATAAAACAAACATTCCTCTATTTGGAACAAGTTAGATATTGTAGAACGGATGAGTCGTTCATTTCTTATGCATTTTTTTGCGAAGGCGGTCGTAAAAGCAAATAGCTGGCGCAACTGGTAATTTAACAGCGCGCGATTGATTGTTTGTCTGTTTCTGGTAAAAGAGTCAGACGAGTGATGGTCTCTCAGCCGGCTAGCGGTCAAGCAGAGCTGGCCGCATCGGCTGTCAGCGATGTCCAGCGAAGTGGTCAATAGAGCAGACAATCACTACACAGTCACATACATGTACACCTGCTCATCTGCCTCCTGTCTTGCCGACCACACTTTATGATTGTGTATTATGTATTATCTCGTCAAAACCGTCAAAACACATGAGAGACTGAGACGGCGCAGTCTGATCCGAGAAAGTCACAACTATGTAACAAATTAGAACCACAAATTGCGCGCACAAATACAATAACAATCAGATCAGATAATAGGAGCAAACCGCATTCGTATTATTCAACTACAAGGTGCAACGGCCAAGATCAGTCTCCATAATTTTTGTTCACCTGTACTGTAACAGTTCTGTTTGGGAGTGATACGTTAATGTCTCCCTTGCTGGTCGCTTTGCCGGTGGTTGGAGAGCGTTGGCGTTGGTTCTTTTACCTCGTCTCCCCGACATCGCGATGTTAAATACCAGTGGAATAACTTCCAAACTGTTGCAAAAAACTTCCAGTAGTTGAAAGGTCACATTCAAGCGTTAACTGTTGCAAAAATTTTACAATCCGACACGAGAAGAGTACTCGCGGAATAAATAGCATTTTTTTTGCGTCCAAATAGCATCCCCCGCCCCTTTCCCGCGTCGGGATAGCATCCCCCGCCCCCGCCCGTACAAATAGCATGGACTTCCGTGGGGCGGGCTCTCTCCCTGTGTACTGTGTGTGTGTGTGTGTGTGTGTGTTTTACCTATTTATTTTTATTATATTAATTTTATTTTACTTAAAGCAACTACTGTACCCGAAACATCATTTTATTAATCAGCAAATAACAGACAGCGGCAATTACCTTCAGAACATACACTACAATAACAACGGCATGCAAAAAATCCCCGTTACCTGATTAACAATAGCGCTAACATACTACCTTAACCGCCCACCACCACCAACAACTATAACCACCACTAATATGGACCACACCACCACCAACCAGCACCCGCCGCCGCCGCCGCCGCCTTCGTCTTGACAACCACACACACAACAACTGCATTCACTCACTGGTGGTGGTGGTGGTGGTGGTGGTGGTGGTAGCGGTAACAGTCAGGTATTTCAGATATGCATGCGCATACGGGTTATGTTTCATCTCAGCGTAGCGATTAATACAACCCGTGACCAACAATTCTGCAATGCGCCCCCCGTAAATCGCGGCAACACTCTCCAACAGTTCGCTGCCTTGGCGGGTCAACCCAGCCAACTTCTTCTGGGTGTCGTCCGAGGCAGCTTTGGCAACACGCCAACGCACTTCCCAGATCATGGCCTTGATGTTGGTGTCGCGGAGCTGATTGGCTTCTTCCGGGTAGCAGGCAGTATAATTGGCGTTAGCAATCGGCTTCAAACACTCAGGAATAATCCGCGGAAGCTTCCCCTGTTCGATGGCAAGGATTGCAGTTGTCAGCTTGACGATTTCTTCCTTGCACTTCTGCTGGTCAACCTAAAAACCCGATTACAATTACAACAAATATTCAATTAATAAAAATAAAATGATGTAAAATAGGTAAAATACCGACCATGAGCTTAATCAGCTCTTTCGAATATTTTTGGATGTTTCCGTCCAAAGTAATACGGATTTCAGCCCGCTTGACGGCCTCCGGATCCAACCAGACCTTGACGGCTTCGCTGCTGTCAGTCGAGGTCGAGGCTGCACCCTCTACCTTCTGCCGCAGCGCCGCCCGTTCGGCTGCCGCTTGCTCCTTCAGCTTCTGGCGCTCTGCGACCGTCCGTTGTTCCCGCTCACTGTCAACTCTCTTCAGCAGAGAGTCGTATAGGCTTTTGGCCAGGTGCAGCTCTTTGGACAAGTCGAAATTGGCCTGGCGCAGATGGGCCACCTGGACCTCCAGGGCGGCTTCTTTCTGCTGAGCGGTCTCAGCGGCTGTCTTGACTTTCTTTGCCGGTGGCGGGGTCATCTACAAAGTAAAATTGAATATTAGAATCTTATACAATGTAACAACAACAACAACACTAACCAGTATAACACTACCTTAACTTATAACTTCTAAGATCTGAAGTAGTGTGAAAGCTGACAATTTGAGCTTTCGACCTTCTTGTTTGAATTCTATAGAAGGGATGTACATAGACGTTAACGGGTGCAGTATAATTTCGAGTTCTGTATTTAATGTGTAAACATGCTCGGGCTGGTCTAACTCAGGAGCATAGCGCTCCATTTCAGTCATCCACTGTAGAAATTCTAGCAATCGTTGTGTTAAAGTTATCCCCGTTCTTTTCGCTTCCCCATAACCATATTCATCCACTGACGATACATTGTTTGCTAAAACCATTATACCAGCAGTATAGTGCCAGAAAACAAAAGTCTTGCCATTTCCAAAGCGATAAGTTCTTATCCCCTCCAAACCGGGGTATGAAATTTCTTCCAACTTTGATTCCATGTCCAATTAGAGGTGTACTACATACTGTGGTTCGTCTGTGCAATTCCTTAATGCAAAAAAGGTTCCCAAAATAGTAACGATGTCAGCTTGTCTGTCGATTATTCTGACAAGCTAAGACCGTCACTAATTTGGGGCAACGCCCTCTTTTTTTTTGCATTTTGATTTTTTTTGCTTTTTTTTATTTATTTCATTGGGGAAAATATATTCAGAGTGTTAGAACAGCTAATTTGGCGCATAGGCCACTAAACTGAACAAAAGTTAGATCCAAGGGCACAGCACCAGCGCTAGTGATGCGGAAGCAGTTTGTGTCCCATAAGTGTGGTCTGAGACGGATCCGAACGGTTCTCCCTGTGTCGGTCCTGATTCGATAGCACTGAGTTTTCCGTGAAGTAAAAGCCCGATCCCACATCCGAAGAATTGTACCGTCTACATACAACTTTGCCATCCGTATAACACTTGCTTTATCATACTCGCCGACGGATTGCACAAGACTCCAACTGGATCCACGAGCTGCTAATGATCCGATAATAAGATGCCCATCCTGTATTCTGACACCCACGCGAATGTTGTCCGTTAAGTGATACCATAGCACGCCATGGGAAAGGCATAACAACGGTAAAGATAGGCGCTCCATATTGGCGGCTGCAGAAGGCGAGATATGTGATTATAGACTCCTAGTTTTTCCTAGATAGCGATGCATGTGTGTAACCGCTACACTTCTGACCTTCAAAGTGGCTATGTTATTTCTGTACAACTTCTGACTATACCGCTTACCATTACTGATCGATCAGTGTCATGAGAGTTGCACAAAGCATCCGGAACTCTAATGCAGATATTTCCACGGGTCCACCGTTAGCTGGACGTATAAAACAGATCTGTGCTTGCTTATTTATCGCATGTCCGTTCACTTTGATGAACAAATCTTTACGCTTGGCATCAGCGATTACCCGAACAATAGGTTGCCAACAATTAATCGATTTGACAAGTGTCTGGGGCATCTCACCGGAGAGTTCCATCCTAATAAGTTTGCGAGCCACACGCACATCATACTCATCCATACTCTCAACAGACTGTTCAAAACCTGCATTAGGATCATTATTCACCAAACCGCCAGGGCATACCCGTACAAGCATAAAAGACTTGTTAGCGGCACGCCACCCCATGCACAGAGTTTCGGTAAAATGGTAATACTTCACACCGTCCTTCTCCTCTGTGTTAACGGACATAGCGTCTTTAGGTTGTGGCTTGATTGAAGACATTCTTAGTTCTAGTTTGAAAGAGAAAACTGGTTTGTTTAATACTGAATGTCCACCGTGATGATACGTAATGCTGTTTCCTGGTTGACTTCTGACATACTCATACCTTCATGGATCTGCACATTGAGAGTAGCTTTACATCTGCCATTTTTTTACTTAAACAGTTAAAGGTCCGTAGCCGGTTATTCTGTATATTTGTCGTCCACTCAATAGGCTAGTTACGTTATGAAAAATCTTGTTGAACATGACTTCAGGGATCATAACCGGATCACTAGGCAGCTGTGATGTCATTTTGATTTGAACGTACACTTCCAACGTCCACAAAATAATGCACAATGTCGAGACAATGCTGTAGAATATGAAATCTTTTTTATCCATTGTAGCTTGTCAAATTGTTTCCGCCCACGTCATCTGACGTTAATCTCAGAGTATTTAGAAACGCTTCTGTCACGTCCTTCGATGCCTTGATATCGATTTCCGTTATATTTCTGTTTCCCCTAATGGATTGATAGATTTGCAGGGAATAGAAACTGAGTAAGAGGCCAAACATAATCACCCAGAAAACGGTACCTGCGACCTGCTTTCTGTTAATTTTTGAGAAGTCCATTTATAAAGTTCCGGTCTTTTACTCGTGTTCGCATACTGAAAAACTTGTTAATAAATTTGCATACGAACACATCGTTCACTCCTTTATGCTTGGTTAACGCTGACATGACATCCTTGTATGTGTATCCGTAGCAGCGTAGCGTAACAAAGAACATACAGTACTGGCCGCATACTGTGCTGTCTACGCTTTGTCGCTCCGTGTTAGATAAAATAATAAAGTCATCCCCCATCCAGTTCTTGATATGTTGCGAGTAAACGGACGGGTTTTTACCGTATGAATCAAAAGCCTCAAGTATGCCTGGTGAGACACAGTAAAATGCAACCCAGTGCTGTCCGGGATCGCCCTCCACTTCCGTATTGACAATGTAAGCGCCGGGAAATTCCTTGTCTGGGATTCTGTTGGCAGAATACACTCCGATAAAAATCTCGCGGATTTTTGGATCTCTCTGTAGTGCGGCTTGGATCTGTATGTTGTTCATGGTGCAAAGTCAAAAATGACTTGACGATTATTGTTAATTTCTATAACGTTATCAAATACTAGCATGGCAACACAAACAACATTTTCTTCCAAACCCTTAGCAAATTTCAAATGTATGTTCAGATTTCCATGACGCGATAAGGACATTGCTCCTCGCCCTGTGTGTCCACGTGTGAAATCGAAACCGTATAGGCAGAATCCCCCCTTGTTGTACTGTTCGCGGTCTATTGGCAATTCACCTGCTCCTTCGTTAAGACGTTCAAGTGTATCAAGCAAGCCTTCATAGCCTTGTATAGAGCTGCCTTTCTCGTAGTTTAAATTGTAGCCTTGTGTGGGAAACAGCTGACCGTCAATCTCGGCAACAATGTTCGTTAAATTGCAGTGCGTGAAATTAAATGGTGATGATGCATATTCGCCGGCAAACGAGCGACTAGGCACTAGGCCAAAAATCATAATTTTCGGCAACTGTCCCATTACAATATTGGACCAAACAGCCTGTTGCTGTCCAAGAATAAGTGTATGTTCACGCATCACCACTCGCTCAATGTGATATTTGACTGTGTTGCTGAGTAGTTGTTTGCTCAATGCGGTAAAATAATCCGGAGATGGCTCAAATTTTCTTACTTGCAAACGTGGATTTCTTATAGCCACAATTTTCGGGGCGTTGCTATCACTGTCAGCAACAAAAACCACTTCATTTTTGTTCCTCACCAATTTAATTGTGAGCTCAACTCCAGGCAGGAGTGATTTTTCTTGTTGAAACAGATCACAGTGCAGCTTGCCTGACAATTGTAACGGTTTCATATTCTGTAGCCAATCGCGCCGTTTGTTAGCTCCATCGCTACAGAAACGGTTCACTTTCGCCGCATCCGCTGATGTTACATGACCTGGTTTCTTCTCCCAGTTATTATCCAGTGCAAATCCTGATAGGGTTAGCTGCGATTTTTGAGCTTGATCCGTAAAGCCGAGCAGCGACTCTAGATACGCACGGTAGTGATACAGCGTGCTTGTATCCGTGACATTCCTGCCACCGATACTAACGGTAACAGATTGGAATAAGCTGTGCAAAATGTTGTTAATTGGTGCCAGACAGTCCGAGTCTTTCAAATCTGCGCCATCCTTATTCGTAACGTGCAAGTCACACTTAAATCTAATATCCGCTAGGCTCACCAACTCACTCAGAGATGGAGCAATAGTAAAAACAATATCGTTTGCTGAATCGAATGTTGCTTGAGCTGGTCCAATGTCATAGTCCTTCGTATTCCATCTTTCTGTCAGTGTTGCCGGTAGGTAAAATAGATGGCTTTCCAGAAGCATTGAAGGCTCCGAGTTTGCTTCGATCATGGCCATTTTTGTCAAAATCTATTGGCGATAGCGTCGATAGCTAACTGTCGCTTGGTTCGTTTTCTTGTTCCTTTTCGTTTGGGCGTGCGTTTGGCTTGTCGACGTGTGTTCTGCGCTTTGTGTCTTCGTACTCTCCGTCGCCTGCGTCCTCCCTTAATGCCCATTTCTTCGCCGGCGGACTCTTTTAGCTTTTTGTTAACTTTTTCTACTGCTGTATCGATGACCGACTCCACTGCCTTAGAAGCAACTGTCTTCATATGTGGTTGTGCTTTGGTTACAAGGCTCGAAATGTATGGTGCAGCTTTGCTAAATAGACCTTTAGCAAATCCAATCACCCGCCCCCAAAAGCTGCCACCAAAAACTGGGGCGCCTCGGTATTTTGGCATAGCGAAGCCATGCTGTTTGGCAAATAAATCTGTGTAGCGAGATTCGCTAAAATGGTGCTCTTTCAGTACCATGGTTAATATCTTTTTGGTCTGAAATGTAACTTAATCACTGCTACTCCACTATGAAATCGTATTTCTTCTCCTCTGTCGTCAGTCACTTCAATCTCCACTGAGCTAAATGTCTGTTTTTGAACAGGCAAGTAATGCGGATTCTCAAAGCGCAGAACAGTACCATCGTACGAACTGGCTTCGGTACACAACGTGCGCAGAACAGGGACCATTGCATCCCCTACGAGTTGATATTCCACTAAATCACAGTAAATGTTCACAATGCGACAATGTTTTGGTGGACGTAACACGAAAGGTTCCTTTTCGATCCCCATATAAGGATAATTATCGTGTAATCCAAGGGCACGTGTATACTCCGCTCCTTCAAATATAACTTGACTGTCACCGCGCACGAAAAGTTGTCCATGATCTCCTTGAATTTTGATGGCTGCATAAGGGAGTTTTTCATACTGCTTTTTTTCGTCTTCCGTTGTTTGGGGTAAGTCTTCAGGCTCTCTGTTAATCAAGTCGTGGTGGCTGTAGCGAAAGTCCAAGTTGCGAGCGAAACGCGGATTGTATGTGAGCATTTCGTTTACGCTACTGATTAAATCATATTCATCTCTATAGAATAATTTCCTTGGCAGCGTACGCACTTCAAAAGTCGGAAAATATGGTTTGCTTATCCCAACCTTTAGATCTGACTGAAAACGCATTTCCATTGGCGGGAGAATTAGCTCAGAAAGTCCAACCTCCCATTCTCCGTCTAAGTCAATTGAACGGACGAGTTGTGTCGTATAGCAGCCAGGACGATTATCCGGGAATATCGTCTTGGATGCAGAACTTGGTAATGACATGTAAAAACTCATTTCAGATTCTCCTTATCTTCCCATGAATCATAAGCTGGTCCGTAACCATACCATCGCACGAGATATTGTTCCTTTCCTTTATGCTTTCTCGTCCTTAATATGCGTGATATTTTATGACCTGGTCGTTCAGTCATATTAAATTTCGACAACTCTTGACGATAGAACAAGCCGTCCACTGCTTCACCTGATAAATCTTCAACTGCATACAACCATTGCTTTCCTTTCTTGACAACTTTGACTATTTTGAAAAGCTCTTCCGTGTAGTTTGTTTCATAGCCTTTCTCAAACGTAAGTTTCTTTTTGGCAAGTCGCACATAGTCGTTAACAGCAAAAACAGGAGGTTTAATTGTATCCATTTCATCTTCCTCAAGCATTTTTCCCCGAATAACGCGAGCTTCTTCTACGTCCACTTCATTTGGTGCAAAGCCTATAGCCGAATGCACGCTGTTATTATATGCTGATACTACATTATCCAGTGCATTCAGGTATCGGTAGGTCTGCTTCTCTGTCATGTAGACATAAAGTCTGTCCTTGAGCGTTCTATTGAAGCGCTCCACCATCGCACATTTTATGTCGTCGTTCTTTGTGGTAAAGAAAGTGACTCCACAGTCGCGAAAGAAATCTCTAATTTCCCTTGCCGTGAATTCTTTTCCATTATCGCTCTGACATCTTAGCGGCGGTGTACGTAAATCTCCATAGATTTTTTCCAACGCTCGAACGATCTCCCTTGGTTTCTTTGATTTTACAGGAATCGCCCATGCATATCGTGAGAAGCAATCTATGCATGTTAACAGGTACTTCACTCCATCGTTTTCCTTGTAAAACTTCTGCATATCGGCAAGGTCAATTTGATGTTGATCGTTTACACCGACACATATGATTTTTCTTCTTTTAAATTTTGAGCGGTGCGGCCGGTGTTCGGTGTAGGTGTCTTTTGACTGCAAGTATCGTTCAACTTGCTCTTTAGTGAATCCGTGTTTACTAGCTTCTGCGTACAGACGCTGAACTCCGCCCAAGCTACCTGGGTTAGAGGGGTCCAAATACAAATCATCCAATGAAACCATTATGCAAAAGATATCCAACCACCACCACCAGTCTGGTGTTGTGTTTTTCGTTTCTTTGTTGGAGGCTGGTTATCACTTCTGGCTTTTTTGCTTCGCAGCGGCACTATTTCTTCTGGCTTGTATAAAATTGCTGGAACGGGGGTTTTGTTTGGTGCCCTATATGTCAATGCTGGCGTGATTGCCGGTGCTGGCAAACTATGCTGCTGATAAGTAAGTGCTTTTCTGGCCGCAGGTGCTGCAATACTTTGCTGCTCGTAAGTCAAAGCTTCCAACTGTTGAGATGCCGGTAATTGTGGCTGCGCATATGTGATAGCTTTCCTGCTTGAACTAGTGGGTAGCTGCGGCTGCTCGTACGTTAAAGGCTGTACTAAGGCTGCGGGTGGTATCGCATATGAAGAATCTAAATCATCGTCACTTTCTGGCCATTCAACATTCGGCACAGTAGTGTTGTCAGCTAAAGCCAGCGTAGGAGAAGGACTGCGTAATTCCCAGTACGGATTGCCCGCTGGAAGCATTGGAACATTTTGATACACAGGCTGCGGGTTTAGGGTGTTGTAAGACAGGGCAGGTATTGCTGGTCCTTTAGTAATTTTAGTCAGATTTGGTTGCCGCATTGTACTAGATGTACTTTTAATACGGGCTTGCTTGGAAATCCGTTTATTTTTTGGCTGCGGTTTATAAACATGCCGCACAATTGGTTTTCCCGGTACATTGATATACTGAGGCACGGACACCGGGTAATATACAGGCTTTTCGTTTTCAATATACTGAACCGTAGGTTCGATTGGATCGGATTGCACTTGAGTGTCTACTGTTAGAGGTTTTGGTTCAGGAAAATACTGAACCATGGGTACGGTATCCACTTGTGCGGCATGATCGTGAGTAATGGTTGACCGCAACGGTGCACTAGAAATTTCGGTCTGGATTGATACCGGTGTCGGTTGCGAGGCTACGAGGTCCAATTGAGGAGGCTTTTGTACACCAGGGTTTGTTTCGGTGTTGTCTTGGTGCTGCAAATGTCTTTCGATTTCGCTCCGAATTTGATACGCTTTCGTCCAGGGTGTTGGACACGGCTTCATCACCGTATTATATTCTGTCTCCGGTACGAGCACATACGTCTTCATTTTGCAATGAATGTAGATAACAGTGTTCCTAATATTGGTAGTAAGGCACCAAGAAATCCGCCTTTCTGCTGCAAAATTTTCTGTTTCCGTTTTCGCGGAATATCGCGGTTTGCCAGTCGCTTAATGCTTGCTGCATATTTTCTAGCTTGCTGGACTTCTGTTTTGCTAAGACTGGCTGAATTTTTTAACAAATTTAAACATGCCTCCTCTATAGCACTCATTTGTTTCTTGGTACATTGCGCAAAATAGTTCCTCCGCTGTATAGGTGACATTGTTTGCAATGCGCGAACTATATCAAAAATTTCTGAAGGATTCATGGTGTATAAATACGCCTGTGAGTAAAAATATGCGATTGGAGTCGCAGATTATCCGGAGTCTCAGGTCGTAAGTTTATAATCAGGTATCCGTATTGTTCCTTAATGGCCTTCTTGTATGCGTCCTCTAAATGTTTCATGCCAAGTTGCCGACTCAGGACACGAATTTGTTGAATGTCTCTCACACTTTTGAACAAAATCAGATATTGAGAATTCAAAGCTATATCACGCATGCTTTTTCCTTGTTTGAACATATTTTGCGAAATAAAAACGGCAGTCACATTTTTATGATGCACATCTCGCGTGAAAAGTGTTGAGGCTTTTACATTATTTGCTAATTCTTCCATTAGATCATCAAGAATGAGTAGCGTTGGAACAACAGGGTTGAAAAATCCTTCTTCAAACAGTTTATTGAAATCAGATATTAATTCAACAGGGGATGGGAAATCTTTGAACAAATTCTGCCAACTCCCGTATGCATATACAATACGCTTGGGGCAAGGATAAAAGTACTTATGCGGCTCTTTCAGTAACTTTATAATCAAAGTGGACTTGCCAGACATTGTGGGTCCACAAACGTACACCGAACACGGTGTCTTGAAACGAAAATCAAAATTAACACGCTCCATTGTAACACAGTATTTACAACATATACACAACCTAGCAGCCTGTACCAGCTTAATGAGCAAACTACCAAAACAGTAGTAGATTCAACTCGGCCGCAGACAAGTTAAAACTTCTACCGATTTGGAGCAATTCAGCTCTCTTTTTTTCGCATTTTCTTGAAATGAATATATGGAGTTTTCTTACCAGAACACCGAATACAAATAACTGCCTACCATGTATTTGAAAAACTCAGAAAAATGTATAGCATTGCATGTAGAGTCAACGAAAACGTTAAATCGTAAAAGTCAAAGTTTGCGATGTGAAAAACTCATTTTTTATAAAGATTCGTGCAAATTAACTGAAATTCTTAAGAAAAATCTTCCGGCAAGGTAAACAAGCCGCTAATTCTATTAGGACACTGCGCAACCAGTTTCTCACACTGTGTTAACGTGAAAATTGGCTCATCTTCTTCCGTTTTGCACTCGTCACGCTGGTCGATTCCGGTGGAATTATCTCCCCATTGTGCAACCAGTTTATCGCATTGTGATAAAGTGAGGACTGGCTCCTCCTCTCCACATTTGTCAATTTCGTTCAGCCATTCTTCCAACTCGTTGGACCTTTCCTCCTGAACAGGCTGACTCGAATCAACCTTAACTGGACTGGTCCGATTTTGCTTGTGAGGTGTAGTCTGCGTAGGTGTGGTCTGCGTACTTCGACTAACAGATTTAGTACTAATTTTGAACCCGCACATCATATCTGTCTCCGGCAGCCGTTTGCGCTTGCGAGGTGTGGTCTGTGTACCTTGAGTAGCGGTGCTGGTGGTGGTACCAACCTGTGACTCACGCATAAGCTCCGCCTCCAGGTTCTGGACAAACTCGTCAATGTCCGAGGTAGCAGATTTTCGTTTTTTGCGCACGGCACTTACATCAAAGTCAGAAGACGGTGGTGGATTAGACGGGAGAGTGGATCGGAGGCGGTCAATGCAGGTGTTTACTGCTTTGACACTCTTGGCGCCTAAAATCGTACACTTTCCCGAACTGAACACTTTAACCGTGATTCCCAGATCGTCGTATCGCATTTTGGCCGCATCAAACAGTTCTGGCTCGTAATACAGGCTGTTGGCTTTCGCAAATTTATACAGATTAATGGGATGCTGATGATTGTACGTCGCCATGATATTTGCAATGCGCTTGCTGAGAACGTTGGCCGAAAAACCAAGATGGGTTAAGCGAAAACGGTATCGCTTCAACAGAGTGCGTACTTCTTTTTCAGAAGTACCACCATTGATGATCGCTTTGCCCGAACTGAAAACTTGGCAATAGCTCCCATCATAAGATGTAAGATTGAGCGCCTTAAAGTCCTTCACAGATGTACACTTAGTGGACGATGCAATTTTCTGCAGATCAAACTTGCAGTCAAACACAACAACAGTTATGATATGGTGAATCATTTTCCATGTAGAATGAAATCAGAACCGTGCAAATTTGAAAATGAAGTGAGACTGATTTCAGACCTGTTCCTTCATACCCTTTTATATGCATTTCTTCGTTCATATCTGCTACGGAGCAGAAGCAGAAATTTCCGTGCACCGTAAGCCAATCAGAAGGCAAGACCCGCCTTCCAAAGAAATCTGGAACTTTCCTGATTTAGAGTGCTACCCAGAAACCACAATACTTTCAGCTTGGCCGCAGACAAGCTAAAAGTAATGCAGATTTTGGGGGCAACGCCCTCTTTTTTTTTCCGTTTTTATGATTTTTTTACATTTTTTTTTCTTAGATGATTTTATAAATAATAATAGGAAATAATTAGTTCGAACAAGTTTATTTACGGTTTAGGAATAAGCTGGCTAAGCAGTTTGCACACGCTCCGAAAATTCCGGTAACCCAGCATAATTAAGGCTCCCTCAAACGAGATAGAGATCGTACGTCCAAAGGAGGCGTGGTAAGCCAGTTTAATATCGATAACCGTATCGTTGGCATCTTTTATGTGGGCGTACTTTGGGGATTGTCCAATACACGCAGCGTCCAAACCCAATCGAATTTTGCCTTCGTTCAGCAGTAGGAGTAGATTATTAATGGCAGGTAAGTCCAGTATAATACCTTTCTGCCGGGCAGTATTAAGTCCGTCAGAAGCGGGACTGCGAGCAAGAAGAACAGTGTTACCGACTGTATCAAACCATAGTGAAGATTTGCTGGTGATCTCATAGCACTTGACGCTGCCATCCTGAAACTGGTACTTCAGTTCGGGAAAATCCATCGTGTACGATAAGTTGAATATTATTGACTGCAAGCAGAACAAATTAAAGTAAGTGTAAAATATGTGTCACAAACGCCGTGCTAGATAACTTTCAACATACTTCTGCCATATTCACCTCTACCCATAGGACAAGTATGATTAAGGATACGGGGGACAGATATCCACACCATCAGCGGGTTTCACTTCACTGACATCCGGCAGATTGTCCAGTTCCATATCGGAATGAGCATATGGCCCATCAACTTGATCCTCGGAGTCATCGCAACCACAGTTGAAATTCAGAACTCTCCGATTCCATCGACTGAGTAACCATCCGCTTAGCTGCTCTTGCACATCCAGTACGTTCTTTATAAATTTTTTGCTAACCACAGTATTTAGATGCTCACACATGTAGCTATGTCTGGCATGATGCACACTGATATCCTCAAAAGGTAGGAGATCTTCAACACCCAGTCCGCAAGTAAAACAATACAGCCGGCCAGCGCCGCGGTGATAGAACCCTGCCTCAGCCATCTGGTATATATCCTGACCAGGGAACAGATTTAAAAAGCCAAAGAACGTCTCTATGCGCTTATTCACATCCACCATGTTCGAATTGAAAAGGACAACCTCGTCCTGATAGTCACGACGATAATGCGTATACGTAGGTTCCAAATCTTTAGGATCCACCATTTTTGCGATTGAACAGAAAACATCCGAAGAAAAAGAGAGAGTCAAACTTACTTTGTACAACCACCCTGTCCCTGATATATTTTCATATATGTTAGTTCGTTCGCTTCTGTCGTAAGTTGCGTCCTGTGTCTGACTTGTAAATCTTCGTAAACTTCTGCCATTGGTAAATCAGTAACTGAAATTACAGATTTTCGAGCAGTGACACCTCAACTGTAGCCGTGTCAGATTGCCTTAACAGGCATCTCTAACATAGGTACAGATGGGGTTTTTTTGCCCTTTTTTTTCTGTTTTTCCCCATTTTTTTTTTATCATTTTTTCCCACGCCGTTTTTTACTTTTTTTTTTCTTTTTTCATTTTTTATTTTCTTTTTTTTTCAGGGCTTTTTTTTATTATTTTTTTTTTCCTCTTTTGTTAATTTTTTTTTTGGGTTTTTTCTCTTTTTGTATAAAAATAAATGCATCAAAACATCAAACGTAGTGTTGAAAAAATAGTAGAGAATTTATCGTGCGAAAACTTCAACACAGCTTTATTCCTGGCTTGAGAAAAATAAATGCAGAAAAATTTTCCAGTCTTAAAATTAATCTTAAGATTATCATTTACCCCATCACCATGCAAGAAAAGTTCCATCGGCTTACATTTTAACACTGAAGAGTCCAAAAGATCCTGAATAGTGCCATCAGAAATGTGATGAAGTATTTGCGAAACAACGGACGAAGATAATTCCATGGCAGTATACACAAAGCGTTGGTTAGCTTCAGTCGAAAAGGTCTTGCAGAATGATACGGCACTGGTCTTCTTGTGAAATCCCATGTACGAGTCACGTTTAATCTCGTACCACACGGTCGTTGCGTCTTCCAGATACAAGTCCATTACGGTGGCTGCGGGTCCTGTGAGCAGTAAACAGAAAACTGAATATAAGCATAAAAGTCTGCACACCGTACTTAGTGTTTTGTATCATCGCATTCTTCATCGACATCTGACTATCGATCTGACACAGCGGCACAGACGTGACTGAACACGCTTACCGGGTTCTTGAAACCGAAAGGCACTGTGGTAAAATCCTCCAACAACACGCGCTTATCATACACCATGCGCAGATGTTTCTTTAGACGGATGGTGGAAATTTCCTGCGCTTTGAAGTTCCGTTTGATGTATTCCGGGTAAACAACCTTTGCAAAAACGAATTGATAATGGTAAATTATGATTGACAACGGTGTAAAGTTTTTCGTTTTTAATTAATACGTACAGGCAGCGTGGCTCCCTCCAAGATTTCGGTTAATTTTGCGAAATCGAGCTTTTCTCCGGTGCGCTGAAGATCGTCGTTTAGGATGTCGTCGGTGTAACCGTTCTGTGTCATGCCCTTAACCTTCAGCTGGATTCGACCAGTATTGGTCTCGTAACTGTATACTTTCGGGCCGCAAGATACAAACCGGACAATGTGCTCATCAGGCTTTAGCTCACTGCTCCATTGACCAAGTCCGCTCCCGATATCGGGCAGCCAGCGTCCTTCTTTGTGGACGAAGATCACGGAATCCGTATCAAAATACAGAAGGCGCGGTCCGAGCTTGGCCATGGTTTTGAAAAGCTGAATGCGTGCGTGACTAGTAGTAAAGGCTGCGATCGCGAGATTGGCACAGTTGCTGCCTTCGTTGTAGTCGTCTTTCTGTGAATAAGTGACCATCATGCACTCCGGAGTTGCGGCGTGAACACAGTGGATTTCAACGGACTTGGATCGTATCAGATCAAGGTATTGTTTGACGCAAAAGATGAACACAGTTTGTTGCAGATTGTCTCTTTGTCCAAACTTTCCCCAAAAGGAATTCAGCATCAGCTTGGCAACTGCTCGTCTTGCAGGATTGTCTTCAATGCGATTAATATCCAGAAGAATTCCATCACGAAGGGCGACTTCCTGAACGTACCGCTCTTTCTGCTGTTGTGTAGTACAGCCGGTAGGAAAACCGCTGGCTTCTAACTTTTCTTTGTAGAACATATCTACATATTCTTTAAACAGGCCTACCCGGGTTTCACTCCAGTGCCAAACTTCGTACACCTCTTTAACCTGATAACCTTGCCTGATAGCCATATGCAGCTCTGGAGTGCAAAAGGTGCCTTCAAAACTCCGTTGTTCATCAGTATGCGAGCAGTAGTTGTTGAGTCCCTCGTCAGCGCATGTACGACACAAAGTGAACACCAGCTTGTTATTGACGGTGGCCGGCAGAACAGGAAAGCGTATTCTGGCTGGTGGCAGGACTTTGCACCGCACAAATCCAAAGTATTCAGTAACCGGCTTGAAATTTGAAACGATAATTTTAGGATGCCCGATGGGGTATTCAGCGGTTTTGTTGATAAAAGGGTACAGCGACACAATGTCGTAATGTAAGATTTGCTCTCCTTCTTCGACTTCCTTGAACAAGCACGAGGCGTTAGTCCGACCGCCTTTAAAGGCTTCGCGTGGTTGAAGTGGGTCACGTAGATTCTGATTCAAAAGAAACTGCTGAATGTCTGGATCTTTTCTTTCCTGTAACCATTCGCAAGACCACTTTTCTTCCACGTTGTAACCCATTCCTTCCAAATAAAGCTTCTTGCGTATCCACTGCTCGTACATTTCCGACATTTTCTTGAGCGAAAACGGCGCCCGGTCATCTTCATTGGTACACGCAGGGTGTCCGTGGTGAACACATCCGTTGTACTCGTAAATGGTGTTCGTGTCCGGATCGAAGCCGTCTACAAAGTATCGGTCAAACTTGCGTTCTTTACCGTTTCTTCCGTGCTGAATATTCGGATGATCCAGTCCGATCCATTCCAGCCACTGGGTTGCCTCGGCACTTGTTTTTCTATTTGGCTGGTAACCATTGGCGGAAATGATTGCAATCTCCTTAGGTTTTAGCAGTTTGGTCTTATAATACGTTTGGCAGGCAGAGGCTATAGTGATGTTTAAAAATGGATCGACATTGGTCATGCTGATGAAATTTTGACGGAACTGGAGAGCACATTTTCGTAGTACGGTAACATCCGCCGAACAGTAGTCGGACATTTCGGCCCGAAAATTGAAAACCCCTTTAAAATATTACTAGGATTAGGAAAATGACAATATTTAGCATAAAAGAATAAAGAAACGTACCTTTCTTTTGCATTTCTTCTGCATGCCACTGTTCGAACTGTCTGCGATCCGCTCGTTTCAGACCGTCCACCATGTATTCACTGACGTCGGGAAACGGAAGAACTTTGTCCCAGTTTTCCGGCTTGTTTAAGCGATGTGGAAAGTCGCCTTTGGATTCGCAATCAGTCAAGCCGACAGCCTTCGGAAAATTGGACAGTTTCGTCATCACGAAATTAAGGGTATCGCGAGCGGTTATTTCCAAGGCAGGATACCGGAGGTCAAGAATTTGACTGCCACGGCGTATGACTTCGACCCCTTTCAAGTTGTTCTCAATCAAGTATGACAACAAGAAATGTCCGTCATACCCACGGAAGTTGTGTGCCACTAAAGTTGCGCCACGGTGCCGCTCCGAAAACACCCATTCACCGAATTCTTTTTGTACGTCATATCCAGCCATTGAAACACCGTCAGGAGGAAAACGAAACTCTTCACCGCTCGAATATTGAGCCACAACGTAACATGGTTTATGGACACCTTCGGCGTCCAAAAATGTTTCATAATCAAAAAAGATAAACCTGTCCGCCGATCCATGATCACGTGCCTCAAGGGGTTTAAGATAGCACTTGTGAGTTGCTTGGTTCACCCATGCCTGACAAATATGACAGAACATCTCTCCACATTCATGAAGCTTGATGGTGCGTGTAAGTAAACTGACGAAAACTCCACATTTCGGACAAATAAACAAATCTTCGCAGTAAGTACGTCCATTTTTTCGTCGTTGCTCATGAATATCAAAACACTGGTCGTTGTTAAATTCTCGTTTACACTTTCCACAAAATACACGATCTTTCGGTTCCGGTTCAGCGCATTTATCGCGGGGTCTATAGCATTTTGGGCAAAAGCCGGAACACCGGTGCTCCTCTTTATGATCATATGCCTTGTCACAGCCGTGACAATAATACCCACGCTGATGAAATCCAGAGGGCGTCGTAATAAAGTCAAAGTGTCCTTCTTCATGAAGGAGGTACATCGGTTTCAGCTTTCCTTGATTTTCGGGAAATTTAGCGATGACAATGTTACCCTGATCAGCTCCAACAACTTTGATCTGGTAATCTTTTAACACTGTCTTTTGGAATTTTTCGATGTCCAGGACGGAAAACTTTTTACCGACATCCAATCCAGCTGCATGTACAAGCTGGCATGCCAGTTTCTGTAATTTCTTGCTGGTTTTGTTGGTTAGAGATCGCCAATACGTACGGTCTTTGGTGGGATTGTGATGGCATTCCCCCAAAACAAGACAAGCCGGTAAACATAGATTATCCCCTACGGTCACCTGAACTATAGATCGGGCAAACCTTTTCCGATCTGATGACGAATGGATATGCTTGCGCTTTGAGGCGCCTCCGGCCGGAATAACTGTGCGTTGTATGATCAAACGCAGCGAGTCGTCAATGCAAAAATTACCACCAGAATTGATTTTCATTACCATCTCTGTTAGATCCCGCGAATTGAAATTACTGAAGAACTGCATTTTAAGGTGCATTGGGTTTTCCATGGTTTGCGTGAAGATTGTCACGCATACCGCGTCTGTGGGATTGAAATCTTTTGAGCACAGCTCCCAAACGGCCTGGAAGATTTCTGGTAGGGCTTGCAATGAAGTCACGGTATCGAATTCTCGAGGAAGAGACTTGATCTTTAAACTGTAGAAATATTGATGATGGTTGAACTTTTTGGATCGGTTGTGGGAAATCTGTTTAAGAGTAAACGTATTGGACCAGTCACGTGTGGAAGTTGACGGTCCTGACTGTGGACTGCTGGTGGATGGTCCGGCTTGGTCTTGGACAGGTTGGCTGAGCAGATCGTCCACGGTTACAGTGTTTGCTGCAACTGCTTCTTCCACATCGTTATTTCTTGTTTGAGCGCCACCAGACTGTACATCCGCTGCGGAAGATTGTAGTGGCGTGTAAACTTGTGACCACTGCATACTGGAATCTGCATCCTCTGACATGAGCTGATCTTGCTGTTCACTAACGTCGGTGGATCGATGGAGGTCTTCTGGTTCATTCTCGGATGGATTTACTGCCCGAGATTGTGGTGGAGTGAAAGCCTGAGTCCAATGGAATGATCCATCGTCGAAAAATTCATCGTTATTACCTTCAGGGACACCGTGTTCCATTGTCTCTTCAACTCGCTTGTTGCAGGCTTTCAAGGGAATATGCGAAAACGTTGTAAGGTGCCTGTGAATGACCAAATCCTTGATGAAAAAAAAGTACGAAAATCGTATTTGTTTCTACCCACCGAAGTTTCCTGTATGAGTTTAGGACATATTGTCCACCCAAAGCCCCAATAATTTTCTCCCGCAAGCGCTTCTGGTACTGCTTATCCGCGTGGCATGATAAGTTTACGCGGAGGCCGTAGCATTCGATGTCTGAGGATACATTTTTCATGGCGCGGTATAAATCCAATCCTCCAGCAACCTTTTTTTTTTTTCCAAGCAGATTTAAATTAATAACATTTAATGGAACAAGTTTCAGACACTTACTAATTTTAGCGTCTCATTGACAAAAAAGCGAGACAATAGGGCGCAAGCGCGATGGAAGAAAGGGCCGTCGTGCTGCACACTAATTTTCATCAGCTGAACAATTTCCGGTTTTTCTTTGCACCACTGGTGTGAGAAAAATTGATGTAAGTCCGTAAACGGACGAGACTGATGAAGCACGGCTGAGATGAAGCTCAGAATCAGAGCTTTTGACATAATGCTAGGGCCACTTGGATCAAACATATACGCGCTTATTCTGGATCCTTTTTTAAAAGAAAGAAGCATTGCAGCATAAAATCGTTTTAAAACAGCTACAATGCAAAAAAAAATTTTACCACTATTAGAGAGAACCATGATGGCGGCGTGTCGGGACTTAAGCGTGTCTCTCATATGCTGATTACTAGGTCTGATGGGGATAAAGAAATTGCCTTTACGGCTAAGTCCGACCAGAAATTCTTTAGCATTGGCATATCCTAGAGACGCAGCCAGCGATTCAAGGTTCCAATGATCGCAAAAGCGTCTTCCTGGCTTGTGAATGTTATATTTTGCAGCGTCGAATGCACGAGAGTATCTAACGTCCGCCAGGTCAGCAAAAATTTTAGTGATGAGATCAAGGGAAGCGATATATCGTCGCCCAGGGAAAGAAAGCTCTTCCAGAGCATTCACCGCCTTCTTAGCGTCCGTAGGAAACTTCCTCACGAATTCGTCAAAGTACGATTGAAAATGTGAGCATTTCTGCTCAACATGATATTCCGCAAGAATCAACTGGCACTTAGGGCACTTGCTTGGATTCCTCGTATTGCATGGGGGTAAAGTGGTCGACCCACTTTGCTGGGCAGGAGGCACATTCTCTACGTTGACCGTAGAAGAATAACACGGCCCCCGGTCTTTGACCGGTATCTGTTTGAACCGGGGCATACCGGTCAACCTACCCATACAAGACAAAAATTTTTACTTTTCATTCCATCCAAAGACGTTACTCTTGAAATAGTTAGGTGAAGCCATACAGTTTTTACAGACTATTCCTCCTGTAAAAAGACTTGTGTCGCAATGCTGACCAACCGCTATCGTTGCTTGTACCTCCTTTTATCAATACTATAGATTAGGAGCACTACTCCTAATACATGCAAAACCTTGTGGTGGCGACCTCGGGGAGCCGGGTTCGAGGTCCCCGAGTATTTCACTTCGACTCGGCATGCTTAATTGTGTAGGAATACAAGAAGCCCCTGGGGGGGGGGCAGTAGTACAATACTGAAACCCCCTGGGAATATCCAGGGGCCCCCTAGAGCATACGTGATACGTGAACGTGCCCTTACATGGAAAATCGGCGAGAGTGTACTCCTGTAGGTACACTGTCGTCGAATTTTCCTTCGTTTATGCAAGAAAAACGGCTCCCTGTTGACGAACAACATGGGATGTTTAAACTTGCAAAGGAAATTCGCCATCGGGTGTAGCAATATACGTCCCATTTTGTAAAAGTCATACGCAGTATACACACTAGAATACTGCCTACCTTGGTTGGCAGCTCCACAAAACCTCCAAATCCAAAGCAAGTAAACCGTGTAGGTGAAACGTTGACGAACGCGGCGGAAAAGGATGCCTGTAACAAACATATTTAAACACGGTTTTAATATTAGAATAATATAGAATTATGTATAGTTGTTATCATATATGTACAGTTGTTATAATATATATTTACAAAATATACGTATACGATGCATCACGTACTGGGCGAACACGCACTGTCGCACAAAGGATGCACGGGATATACGCGACGCTCACGGCGGAGGCACGGCGGAAGTACAACGACGCTCTATAATAATGAAAAACATATTATAAAAAATATTTAATTAAGTTACAAGTTACTGAGTTAAGTTTATTAATATGCACAAGCAGCAGACGAAGAAAACTGGCGCTTACCTGATCCAAGCCAACACACTGCCACACAAGGGAATCCGCCCCCAAAAAACTCACAAAACACTAATACAAACTGAAAAATACAATAGACAAATTAATAACATATAATATAACACTATTTACTAACTATAAACTTACATTTAAAGATCTGAATCGGAAAGATTCAAATAATTCTGCTGGGATCCACGTGGTGGAAAAAATGGAAAATGGCGCTTGCAACGGCTGGCTTGCATGACTGTATGTTATGCAAGCCAGCCTAACAAGTGCACGCTGCAGCAAGTGCACACAGATAGCCCGCGTCCAGACAGGAGAGACACAGCGCAGACAGGGAACAGAGAGGGCGCAGACAGAGCAAATGCGCGCGCACGCAGCACACACACACACACACACACACACACACACACACACACACACACACACACACAGTACACAGGGAGAGAGCCCGCCCCACGGAAGTCCATGCTATTTGTACGGGCGGGGGCGGGGGATGCTATCCCGACGCGGGAAAGGGGCGGGGGATGCTATTTGGACGCAAAAAAAATGCTATTTATTCCGCGAGTACTCTTCTGACACGCGTGCAAACCGAATGAAATGACAGCCATCACCCAACGCACATGAACAATCTTTTCGCAAAATGCTATCAAAGTAAATAGGTTAACTCCCGCTGCCAGTGAAAGGGACGGAGAGGCAATCAGAGGACTGGACAGGCATAACTGGCGATGGACAGGCAAGCGCGGGATCACTGCAACGACAAAGGGCAGGCAGGCGATCCGCTGGTAAACAGGACGATTCCGCATTCCACGGAGATAGAGAGGAGACAGTCATCAGGTCCGTGCGAAGTCCAAGCAGTTGTCCATTAATGCCCTGCTTTAACGAGAAATCAGGCTGGCCGGCGTTTCTTTTACCGCGTTAAACAAAGTTAGCGCACCGGCGCAAACTTCCATAATTGTCCAATGTATTTATTTGAAAGTAAGTGTGGGAGTATGATGATGATTCAAATATCGACCTAAACTATACGTATACAGTTTTTGACCAGTCTAAGCGTTTTCTGTATTCACAGCTCCTCTATCACAACCGGGTAGAAAGCAGTTCTGTATAAAAATTATTCAGTTACTCGTATCACCATTCTTTCAAATCGCGAATCCAGCCAGGCTGGCCCAAATTTTAATGGTAAAATGGATGGGCAATTGGATCCCTTTTTATTAATAATCAACGCACAATTCTGGTAAGGAAAGAAACACCCAGTACTATTATTTCCCCATGCAATTGGATTATTTCTGGAGATCATTATTTACTGCCATTTCTCAGCAAACTAATTTTGCCGTCTTATGCACTGCAATAAAGTATGTATGTAGCACCTAACAAAAGTGCGCTTTGCGGCTGTATAAACACAAAATCACTTGGATTTCAAAAGTATTCAGCATTGTTATCAAACCGAGAAGCAGTAAGAACGGAAAGAGAATAAGCTTCCTAAAATCGTGCGTTACCGCAGTGGAGATATCTGACCAGCGTAATCAGCATGTGCGACTGTAGCAGCCCGTATTTTAGGAAAACTCACTACCGGCTAGAAAATTAGTCGGTGTTAGGTCACGTTCACAATCGACACTAAGGAATTCTGGATACCCCGTGGCGCGACCATCTACAACATCCGACGCGTAACTACCAACAATGAAAACTTCTCCTCGATCTTTCTCGGCTGTGAGATACGAATGAGTCTTGAAAAAATTACGAAGCCACGCGAAGGAGCAGTCGCAGTGCAGACGGTATACATCCTCCAACTTATAATATTTCCAGTTAGACGGAAAATGCGGTTCGCCATCATTTATCTTTTTCAGCTCGCCCTGATGCACCATATGAGCGCTGACATAGCTCTCCAGCACCAAGCTGCGCAGATGCGCTAACGCTGTAAACGTGTACGGCTCCAGAAACTGTATACTCGACAAACGAGATACAATTTGCCGTACGCGCGGCATTTGCTGGAAATCCTGCTTGCGGACGACCAGTCCGGAGCAATGGTCGATTTGCAAATATAGTAGATTTATCAGGTCGCCAAGGTGGTAAATTTTGGCCGTGGTGTAGGGCGTGGCACCACTGCCTACGCTCAAGCTGATTATCTGCTGGCGTATGGGTTCACGACGCTGGTTTGCAGTGTGTCTGTTGTGCCGTTGCCGTCGTTAAGGGAAACGACGACAGCGCGTCGAGGACTTATGCGGCTTATGTTGCGAGCAACTTCGGCCGCCCTGTGACTTTCGTCGCATCCCAGCTCAACATACGTTTCGAAAAGATCGTATTCCGTGGTGGCCGGGGCGGTGCAGTAGGATAGTTCGAGAGAATGGACAGGGCTACATTAATAATCACGCAGCATAACATACTGCATGCATTCCTCCGCGGTTAGTCGGTCTAAGCGGAACCCTCCACCTGAGAGGTACGGTTCGGGTGTGATGGCAACTGGCTGACCGTTCGTTTGCTCTTGAGTAGTGCATTCCATTTCGAGACTATCTTTCTGAGCTACAATAATATAACAACATTTTTGTTTTACCGTAGAAATCCTAATATAAAAGGGGTTAATTTGAGTGCTATATTGATTTATGGTAATAAATTTAATACATTCGATTACCTGATAAATACTATGGGAATCACGCCAAAAAAATTCCACCAAAAGCAAGAGCGAAGTTCCGCTGCATTTTACTTTGCAGCAGACGAATGGATAACGTTTCAAAAATGTCGAGTTTGATTTCGGCTCAGTTTATAAAAAAATGTTGCTGAGAATGTACTGTACTTAATGATACGAGTGGTATTATATTATACCATTATTTTGTCAGCGAGTGACGCTGTATAGAATATTACTATATCTACTGTTCCAAGTGCGCACTTGGAAGAAAAACGTTCGCATTTGCAGTCAGCACAAAAGAGAAAACATTTACTGCAATGTACAGTACGGCACCGATAATATTCTTGCCATCCACTGAGTAGGCTTAGAGAATGCCCCGAGACATAAAACCGCGTTAAAAATATGCTGAGTACTTCCAATGATCCCCAGCTTAAACTGAAATCGGCATGATGTCGTAATACTGCTGACTGTGTATCACCCGGGCATGTGATTTCGTTCCAAATGCATATGAAGGTTCTGCGAAAGTCTTTTCTGCCTTTTGGATTTTCCAGTTGTTCCGGATACCGGTACATCAAGAGTACATAACCATAATTCTGTGCGTAATGACTAACTGGCAACTTCCGTGTACGTATTTATTTAGTGTCTGTGCATGTACCGTATATAGGAAATGTAATTTATTATAATAATAATAATGTAGTAATTATTACGACTGCATCGGCGGTCCGATAGCGTAATTAATGCATTCCAAGGCACTTTACCCGTTTTTACAGCGAAACGCGACGCATTAAGAACTGCATAATACAGTCATAAAGGAAATTTTGGTAGCAATTTAATTGTTTTCTTGACGCTGTATAGTGACATTGTGAAGTATTAGCATGAGTCATAACTACAGCATGATTCCCTCTAGCAAGTCTGCTGTGCCGATTGTCTAGTTCTTCTACCTGAATGCTTGTCCGTACCATCATGCTTTATAAGTCACAGTCTCCGAATGTGACAGGACGTCACCATATAGTCTTGATACAGTCATCTGACTAGTCGATCGTCTGATAAATGTATTAGCAATTTAGCAGGGTTAGCTCTAGTAAAACCTTTTTGCTACAACACTGCATGGCATAAGCAGCTTTGCTCCGGTAAAGCTCAGAATTATTGCGGTTAACTGCAAGTGGCCGCGTTTTCTTTATTTTTTTGCGACGAGATGTTAATTTTAGGATATTGTATACGCGGGTAAGAGGAAAATACCGGTTCGTTTTGTTAAGTGAAATCAGCATGTCAGGATGTAGCATCCAGTATTGTAAGAAAATCCCGTACCGGTTAAAAAATTTGTCGGGGTTAGATCACGTTGACAATCGACACTAAGAAATTCAGGATTCCAGGTAACGAGGCCATATACAGGCTGTTAAACATAATTTTCTACAACAAAAATCTCTGTCAAATTCTTCTTGGCCGTGAGATACGAATGGGTTTTCAAGAAGCTGCGAAGCCACGCGAAAGAACAATCGGCACGTTGCATATTATATAGAAGCGTAGTTTTTCCCGTCTCGGACTACTGTGCATCCGTAACATTTCCAGCTCAAATAGGATTGATTGATACTATCAAAAATGTCAGAAAAGATTTGTTAGATGGCTTCCTGTCAAAGGTCAACCGAGTAATTACCAAAGCAGGCTAAAAGAACTTGAATGGGAACCGATCGTGCGGCGAAATCTCAAACAAAATTTGCAACTGACTTACAAACTTTCGTTAAACCTTATTCCGTACGGAGAAAAATTATTCCGCAAGGATGTCATTGCGCATTGTGGTGTTGCAAGTGTGACGCGTCATCGACAGAGGATGGATGAACATCCATGCCCGATAGTCTCTACCGGATCAACGTTTTGCGGTCAAGCACTTCCACCTTCGGATAAATCTTTCGCCTATCGGATGGCAAGGATATGGAACGATTAACGCATACCGGCAGAAGATTATGGGAGTCTGACTAAATTTAAAGCGGCATTTATAATGTTAACTGGAGCACAGTGAAGTCACTTAAGAAGTTTTACCATACTGATCATGTGAAGTTTTTGGAAATATGAACGCTTATTTAGTTTGTTTGCTTATCGTTGTTCGATTTTTTCAGTTTAATTTTTTTTATGACGAGTCTGCTGCCTCGGATTGGGTCTTACCCAGATTGTGTGCGGTCGTGAAACGATTAAACTTAACTTAACTTTACCAGTTTGCACTTTGCAGTATCTCCAATAATATATAATTTGTACGAGTACCTTAAACAGAACCTTAACCGAATTTAAAATTCAAGGAAATAACCCAAACAATCAACACGACTATTTTCGCCGCGCAATTAACGGACACCTAGTGATTCAGTTAGAATTTGATCTGCGACCGTCAACCACACAAAAGCGGCGGCTAAGCCGAAGCTGTTTTTTGCAGTCATATATTGTAGTTTACGACCCCATTGACATCCATGGTTCGCTTCAGAGCATACAGAAACGCTGGTCATATCATTTATTTTTGTTGCAGCAGCTTATGTTAAGCATCAGAAACTACACAATTTGGCAGCACTGAAAAGAACCAAGAACGACCGTTTTGCAGTTTGTACGAAAGAGAAATTTCTTCCAGCAATATTCTGCGACAGCAGATTGTGATATTCTTACCGTCAAAATGTGCCCTCCAGGTATACTCTCCAGGGATACAGAGCATGCAGATTCCGCATCTTTGAGTCATTCAAACAGGGATCTTAGAACTGGCCTGATGTTTCGTTATAATTATGTGTTTGTCTGATAGTCTGCATAAATGCCGGTTGATTTGCCACTAATATACTACAGTACTTACTATGTAAACGATGCAATTGCACCGACTGTTATTGTAAAAAAGTGTCGTACCGGTGTTCAGCTTAATCAATTGTGGCTTCCCTAAATTTAATGCAGTACTTTGGTCCTTGTAATAATAATCAGCGCAGTTATATTGTTGCGTTCTGCACGAAATAACGCACGTTCGTATTTTAAGCGGAAATAGCAGCTTTTTTTCTCGGAAACATTGATGAAGAAATGATTTTTGTCTACCCATAACATAATTTGACTAGCGTAGTTCTCTTACCGGCATCGTGCCAAGGCTCAAAATTACATTTTAGCTAAACAGAAATAACGGTTGTGGACAAATACGACTGTTAGTAACATTTTTTTCAACAAATCAATAACGCTTTTTTCAGTTTGAGGTTAAGACATGGAGTTAAAAGTCAGCAGCCGATTAATGATAGTTGTTTTATATGGATAAAGAAGTGCAGAAGCTCTGACGTATGCAGATGATTGTGCAATACATCAAACTGTAGCATCATGTTATAGAAGGAAAATTCCGATTCCAAAATTATCTGGCGTGAATTCAGGCTGAGATTTTCCGAATACTAACTCTTACGACTTATTAGGAACATATTTTTTTAATAGACAACTTACTGTTGCTCCTGAGATTTTATTAGAGATTGACAGCTGTTGCTAATTTTTCTGGTGTTAGATTAATCTGTTGGTCAACTCCTAATTAAGAACGCTTAATCAACACCGTAAAGGGATGCGAAACGGGCGGGTTAAAGAAAAAAGCCGGATACGCTCGCGAATCAACTTTAGACGATGGCGTTGCGCTTCCCGGGCTCGAGTTTTGGGTCGTAGTGGTCGGCCGCTGCGCACCCCTTCCACTCAGTCCTCCCAGCTGGAGTAAGGAGTTATCACCAGTGCAGTTGATGTGCACGATTGCAGAACTCGTTAGATTTGTACCGGGGTTGTCGACAAACACCTGCAGATGCGCAGTCCGAGGTTTTGCACCAGAGAGCGCAGAAACTAGACAGAGACGGGCCCACTCACCAACAATGTTGTTGATTCGCGCACTTTGCTCCTTAACCGAAGAATGCCGCTAGCTGGATCAACGGTGGCAATCCTGTATAAAATGAATCTTTTCAAGATAATTTATTGACAAACGGTAAAAAAATACAGCAAACAGCAATACAAGATAGTCGGCCCGCGCTAAAGCTCGGACTTGGACTCGGACTTGGACTACTAAAACTTGGACTTGGACTTCACTTGGACTCTAAAATTTGGACTCTTAAATTAGGACTTCACTTGGACTTGGACTCGGACTTCACGTAAAATTGAACTTGGACTTTACTTGGACGCTAAAACTTGGACTTCATGACTTTGACTTGGATTTAGGCGTTTCTTATGTTTCTTATGTCTTCTTACGTTTCTTCATGTTTTCTTAGGTTTCTCGTGTTTCTCAGGTTTCTTAGGTTTCTTAGGTTTCTCAGGTTTCTTAGGTAGCTAAGGTTTCTTACGTTTCTTAGGTTTCTTGGATTTCTGAGGTTTCTAAGATTGCTGAGTTTATCTAGTATTCTTTGGTATTCTGGGAAACCTAAGAAACCTGAAAAAGGTAAGAAGCCTAAGAATACCTAAGAAATCTAAGAAACCAAAGAAACCTAAGAATAACATAAAAACCTAAGAATACCTAGGAATACTTAAGAAACCTAAGAAACCTAAAAACACTAAGAAACCTGAGAAACCTAAGAAAACATGAAGAAACTTAAAAGTCATAAAGCCCATGTTTTAAAGTTCAAGTAAAGTCCATGTCCAGTTTAAGTGAATGCCGAGTCCAAGTCCAAGTGAAGTCCGAGTTTGAGAGTCTAAGTTTTAGAGTCCAAGTGAAGTCCAAGTCCAAGTTTCAGAAATCCAAGTTCGAGTCCAAGTCCGAGCTTGAGCGCGGGCCAAGAAAGTCTTACGCTGTATCTTCTGGCTTGAGAAAAAATCGCCGAATATTGTTTCGCCCACGATCGGAATCAGAAGCCTGCTCAAATTTTGACAGTGATTTTGTGCAACACTTGCGTCGACATTTTCAGATTGTTGTCGCACTTACGCTAACCGTCCCAACGGGATTCGAGGGTTGATTGCAGTCAACATTAAAACTGTATGACACTTGATCGAATTCTGGTTTTCGTAAGTTCACGTTTTTTATGCCAATGAAAACATCTGTACCGCACACCTGTCAGCAAAAAAACCAAATCACCTAAATAGTAGATGTACTCAACAAACAGCTTCCAAAATACGGTTGCTGTAGTTTTTCTTGAAAGTTTCCTTACCGACTGATCGTCGACCTGTCCGGCAGCTCGCAAGTAAACTGAATCAACGGTTGGTTCCGACAGCGGACGGGCAACAGATATGGCACCCCTTAAAAATGCAGAAACCGTTTACTATCGCTAATTTCAGATTTCACTGTTGCAATAAATAACTGGTCTGAAATGTTGAAATAGCCGGTGGCAGACGCGTCGATGATTTGGAACCGGAAGCCAGGCGAAGGCTGCAACAAAACTGACCTCGGTTTTGTTACCTGTTTTAACACTTTTGCGATTATGAATGATTTACGTATCTGTGGCGCTCTGTAAGAGATTTATTTTACAATTGGAAAAACGTTTCCTGTTACTGTGATGGAGCAGACTATGTCCTATGGAAATAATGTTGCATTTTTCATAGTCAAAAAACGCTTTGCTGGAAGTTTTAGAGCAACGTACAATGGACGGCAGGCTGGTTACCACGGTACCGACAGGTGTATCTTCGTTAACGTCAATGGGAATCGATGCCGCACTGCATGGCGGGAGTTCTGGTACAAGCAGAGGCGGATCGCTAGCGACCGTGGGGGGTGGCACTGTTTTAGGTGTCCACGTGTGGCAGTTAAAATACACCATCAGCAGTTGCTTTGCCGTCGACAGGCCATCACATTCGTAAATTGCTGTCATTATATGCTTTCCTATGAGAAATTGGTCTATTGGTCGAGAGAAAACAATTGTGATGTTGCACTGGAAATCCGGATTGCAGACTACCGGAAACACCGGTAGAAAATGTCTGCAATGCATGTTACAGAATGCAGACATACCGTAAAGTATTTCTGCGCCACTTTTGATGTGTACTCGTACAATAAGTTCTTGCTTGCAATAATTGTAAAGGAAAAGTGTAGATCGTTGAAACTTAGTGTTACCTGCTTGTAATTGTCATTCGCAGTTTCGTAAAATCCACGTAAGGACTGAATTTCACTGGGAAAGATCCTACCACTATAGGGACACTGGACCCTGGACATGCGTCTACGCTACAAATTAACCAAAAAATTTATTGGAAAGTTATTAGAGTATACGACTACTGCTGGGGATCAAAAACTAAAAAGCTCCTCTGTTTTAAAACTGTGGTTTCTACGTAATTTATTTTTTTATTTTATTCTGGCTAACGGAGAGCATACTTAAAGGAGACATCAGGAGTGCCCGCATGAAGGGAGTTCGGGTCAGACAGTGACGAAGTGGGCCGTGGCGGCCATGATGCAACCGGTTCATGCAGATGCAAAGGCAGGGCAGTCGGCGGCTGGAAACTCTTGCCCTGACAGGAATTAACGTACTCCGGTGGGGAATAGATGCCAATGGCCAAAATTCCCTGCATTCCCTCGTGGTCAGGCACATCGCGGCCTTGAACACGGGCGAATTCCCAGGTTACCGTGTTGCGTGGACAGTAGCCACTGGCCAGTATTACGTCTCCCGTTCGCGGGTCCAGCATAATGAACGGATTTCCATTTGGTGTGAGCACAACCTCACCCCAGCCGGTCTTATTCAGATTCCCGACTAAGGTGAATGTGCCAGAGTAATTTGGAACGAACCATGACCACACTGGGGTGGAACTGAGCATGCCGTCCGTAACTATTGTTTCGTAATCTACCATAATGTGAGGATTAGTGTTGCGTTACAGTTCATAAACGAGATCGCTCGATACGAGGAACACGTGTATCTTTAATTGATAGAGCGAGCAACCCTTATCATCATTTGTTAACTGTGGCCGTGCTCGTGCACCATGGCCAGGTTACTGCAAAATCGAAAGCGATTTAAGCGCGATAAAACCGAAAGAATTATTTTTCTATACAGCAAACTCTACATACTGAAATCAACAAATTAAACTAAAAGCGCCCAGAAATATGTACAATGTACGTATATGAAAACAATAAAACTAATCTAGCATCAAACTAGCGGATAACGGCTGTTTTACAGATTTCGCACTAACACTGGCTTCCCTTGGCGGTTGACAGCGTGTCCTACCACATGCCCGGCAATCAGTTTGATGCTAATGGTAGTTCGGTCTATCAATTGATGGTACACGTTCCTTGTGCAAAAACTAGCTAAATTTTAGAAAATTAATTCATACATGATACTTCTATCCATGCACAGACGAACATGAGCCCAGAATTAATCATTAAGAGCTTTAAAACGGTAGCAGTGACCCATTATAAACTGAAATCGCTGGCATTGAAACCAGTGAGCAGG
The DNA here is from genome assembly GCF_019649055.1 of Paramacrobiotus metropolitanus. NCBI lineage: Eukaryota > Metazoa > Tardigrada > Eutardigrada > Parachela > Macrobiotidae > Paramacrobiotus > Paramacrobiotus metropolitanus. The sequence goes on from NW_026570264.1 coordinate 454,848, forward strand.
ATAAACAAATAAAAAAAGAAGTTCCTCTAAACATTTCAACTGAAGTTTATTCTGTGCGACTCATTTGCGCAATATTCAGCACAATATAGCATTGAATCAAGTACCTGCCAGTTTAAAAGTGGAACAAACGAAAAGAGCGCACATCGGCGCAAAAATTCGCTTTGCTCGCTGTAATCCTTGTTGCATTTGATGCAGTAGGAACCCGAAGGTTTACGATTTTGGTCCAGAAGAAACTCTCCAGCGCATAAAATTACTACCCGTAATAGATATATGGCACCGCTAGTGCACGTGGTTCACTTAGCCAAAGAGCGGAACTGTGGAAACTGCTCGTAGCTGACTTGATCGCACAGTCAGACGAAACAAATGTTGTGTCATGCACAGTGGTGAGACAAAAATCTACTGATATTCTCGCGTGATTTGCGACAATGCTCGTACCGTGTATGGATGCCCTCAAGTCATAATATTACAGACCCTGTCTGTTCCATGAATATTTATTCAGTAAGCGATTTTAGACCGGTATGCAGCTGCATTCCTTGCAACAGTCTAACTGTAATTATTAACATATGAGTTTGGAAATAATTACACTGCATCGTCTAGTCGAGACGGTTTTGCACCCACCTCGTAAAACCAAAAATATTTCTACTTATCGTTATGTTGGATCATACTGACTCACACACTAAGACCGATTTTGGCCGTCTTCACTCAAAAACTGCTGGACAGGGCAACATGATGCACTCGTCCATAGTCATTCTGTCGAGGCGGAAAAACGTTCTGGAAGGATGGATTCGGACGCCCATTCCTGCTCGGAATTTCGCTCTTGTTTGACGCATTCCGTTTTTAGTCTTTCGCTCAATGTTGTGACCTGAAATAAGAAAGCACTCGCGATAAGTCCCTTGATGGGATGGTCAAAGTTGCTGGATAGTCAAAGTTACGATTACCTAACAACTGCGCGGCACAACATGCTAAAAGAACCTGATCAACCATAAAACATTAACTGCAGTCTAGTGGGCTGAATTCGAATGAACAGGCTTGTAAGTGAGCGAAGTAGGTTAAACCATTCGGACACTACCCGGTAGTGATTCAGATTACCGTAAAACAGCATTCAACAGCTTACACCAGTATTCTGCGACACAGTCAATATTTGTGTCGTCTACTTGCCTTAAAGGCAAAAAGGGCACAATCATGGATTATAAGTAGTGCACATGTACACTACTATTTTACACCCTGAACACGCCAAGTTGGCGGCATGGCATTCTGACTTGTTCCCGGGTCGTGTCGCGCATGTTTCCCAGATCTTTTTATAGTTTCTGGTGTAGTTTCCTTTTGCGCATTCGGCACATAGAAACTCAATCGGTTTTGGAGTGTGGTGTCGCGAGAAATACCTTACGAAACAAAGGCACCGAGGGAATGAGTAATGGCAGTGTTGGAAAAGAATTTAATTAGGCTAGAAATTCAGGAACGACTTTAGGCGATTGAAGCTAAGGTCAGTTCGATGACCCCCTAGAGAGCACTTCGTGAACAAAAACCAAACCTGCAGAAAGCCTTGGCGAACAGAATCGCTTTTTCTCCCGTACAAAGCGCTTGCTGAAAAAAACGAGGGCGGCCGCGGGAATTTGATTGTTATCAATATGGCGAGCCTTCGATCTGGATGGTGATAGAAAACTTGTCGCCTAGTTCTTTGTGGATTGTACTTTGCTGCGAACAGTCGAAAAATACTTCCCACAATTGCAAGGTGACCTCTCGAAGGAGGTCGTCCTACATTTGGACCACGCCCACCGTTATACCGCTGCCCTGACCCAGGAAGAACTTGAAGTCGGTAGTGATGAGTGCGTTCCGAAGGGCTACTAAATGGTTAAGTCAAAAAATTTGGTATTTTTTGACTACGGCCTAAACGGAAATTTAAAACGAATTTTATGTGGGAGGAGCTGAACCTTGGTAGCTGAACTGCAGCGCATTTTCAAAGTGGTCTCCTCCAGTTTTGAAATTCCTGGAATTCGTAACAAGCTCATATCTTAGAAACCTTAAACGCAGGAGGTGTTAGATAGATTCAGTAATCACATAAAAGTTTAATAAAGTTAAATTCATGGGCCAATGGTTCATGGGAATTTTTTAAATGGAAGCCGCCAACTTGCCGTGGACAGGGTGTAAATTAATGGTAAACATTTTGGCCGGGAATCGAGGGCCGGTATGCTGTATAGAAATAATAAAATTACTTGTGGGCCAGTTGTGGCTGTACTTTGCTAAGCGTAGGTCTATTACTGTAATCATTTGCGCCATCAGATTTCAATTACATCCTCCGGAACGTAAACTCTTGGCGCAGTGAAGAGAAAACATTTCTACTTGTGCAGTTTGAAAGCAGATTGACAGCTCCGGCTCACTTGCCTGGTGCAAGATTTAAACTTTTAAATTCCTCGATATTTTATGGGATGCGGCCTCGACTCTCGAAGGTGCTCATATCTAGCAAGTGTAGCGGCGGTGCCGCTTACGTATGTACGAGTGCAGTTGTATGAGACGTACGAGTAGTACAGATTGCCCAGTTTAGGCTATTTAAGCGCAGCGACGACTAATGTGATGAGGTCATTCTCTGGCTTTCTTGGATTTCGGTCTTGAATTAAAGAGAATCTGGCCCGTAGTCTGGGTTTCTGGTGTTTCTATCCTCCTAGTTCTAATAGAATGTAAGGAAATAGGGACCCGTTTATCCAACTACGCTACACACGCTTTTATACATAACTGGTCTATCTGTTCCAATATTCTGCCCGTTTTACATGCTGATAAAAGCTATTTCCCATTTTTTGATAAACATTCAGGACCTGCTATAGCAAAATCGGATGTAGCAACTTATGACTGTCTTATTGCCACTGTTAAGGGATACGAAGCAGACTGAATAGAGGACACAGCAACTTGCGCTTGTGGAACAACTTTAGGCGACGGCATTTTCGGTCTTTGGGTCGTCGGGGTCGGATGTGATGCACCTTTTCCGCGCAGTCCTCCAATCCGGACTATAGAGTTATCGTCTGTACAGCTGATGTGCACGAATGCAGAGCTTGTCAGATTTGTGCCGGGGTTTTCAACAAACACCTGCAGAAGCGCATGTCGTTTTACAGTAGGAGTTTGTGCACCACAGTGTTGAGAAAAGCAGTTCTGGAGTGGAGTTCTGGACCTAAACCGCTTACCAATAACGTTGTTGACTGGTGCAGTATGCTCCTTAACCAAAGAGTGCCACTAACCGGATCAACGATAGCAATACTCGTACTGTAGAAAATAAATCCTTAGTAGGTATTTCAATGACAAAAGGTACAGTAGAGAGCAATACAAGCAAACACCTCCGAGGATTGCCTTACGCTGTATCTTCCGGGTTAAGAAAAAACCGGCGATTTGCAGTTGCTCCACGATCTGAATCCAAGGCCTGCTCATATATCAGTTGTTCGTTAAAACACTTTACATGACCCTTGAGAAGAAAATTATTACGCATTAGACTATTTCCGCATTACATTTGCACTTACAGTAACAGTTCCAATGGGGATCGAGGGATTATTGCAGTCAGCGGCAAAACTGTATGACACTTGATTAAATTCTGGCATTCGTGAGCTGACTCTCCTTATAGTAATGAGAATATCTGTAGCGCACACCTGTCAGTCACCAAATCAAATTATTTACGTAGCCGGAATATCTCGCAAGTTAGTGAAATACTGTAAATATCGATAAATCCTTACAGATCGATTTTTGACTAGCCCGGCAACGCGCAAATAGACCGAACCAATAGTTGGTTCCGACAACGGTCTGGCAACAGCTACGGATCCCCTAAAATGCAAAAACGGTTGAGTGTAATTCGTTTAGTTTACCGTATTAGTACATATCCTAATAAAATACATTACTGGTGTGATATGTTAAAATAGCCAGCAGCAGACGCGTCAAGGATTTGGAATCGGAAGCCGGGCGATGGCTGTAAAAAATTATCCGACATGGCAATTAGCTTTAAATTGCAATTTATTTTAAGATCAGTGCTGTACTTTATGGTTTAAAATACGTTTTTTCATAACTACCAAAGATTTGCTAAGAAATTAATGGGCAACGTACGATGGACGGCAGACTGGTTACTACGGTACCGACAGGTGTATCTTCGTTAACACCAAGGGAAACTGATGCCCTACTACACGGTGGAAGTTCTGGAACCGCCATCGTTGGTTTGCTGGCGACCGTTGGCGGGGGCAGAGTTTGACTGAATTGCAGCGAGTCGCATTGCACAGAAACCACCAACTGTTGCGATGTCGTCGAAAGACCACCTCCTTCGTAATTGACTGTCATGACATACAGTCCTTGCATACTAGTGTCCAGTGGTCGGGTGGAAACTAGTGTAATGTTGCACAGGAGATCTGGATCGCAGACCACCGGAAGTGCAGGTTGGAAAAGGCTATAATGCCGATGTATTTAAGCGCCGCTTGTAGTATGTGTGTTGTCTTACACTACTTGCTAGGAAAAACTTGAAATCGATAATTTTAATGTTACCTGTTCGAAATTGTCATTCGCAGTTTCGACAAATCCACGTTAGGGCTGAATTTCGCTCTGAATGATCCTACCACTGCAGGAACGCCGGACCCTGTGTGACATTGGTTTACGCTACAAATGGAGCACAAAAATGTAATGAATATGTAATTAATAATATATTAGCTGTTGTAGAGGATCAAAACTGAGAATCTCTTAATAATTTCCAAAATTTTGGTTTTGAATTCTGTTTGGCAAAAACTATTTTCCTAAAGATTAACTTACCTAAACGAAGCATCCCCGGCAACAGCATCGGAATCCGGCAGTGATGTAGCCGGTTGGGAAGGAGATGGGGTCGGAGTAGTCGGCGGCTGGACAGGATTACTCTGGCACAATGGAAAGTACGCCGGCGAGGAGAAAATTACGAGGGACACGTTTCCTTGCTTGACGTTTCCAGCCACATCGCGGCCTTGAGCACCGACCAGTTCCCGTGTGGGGCTGCTGGGTGGACAATAGCCACTGGTCAGTGTCACGTCTGCCGTTTGCGGGTCCAGCACAATGAACGGATTTCCACCTGGTGCAAGCGTAAAGTGATGCCAACCAGGGCTGTGGAGACTGCCCACTAAAGTGGATGTGCCAGAGTAATTTAGAACGAAGAAGGACCAAATCATGGTGGGCGAGGGGGAACTGGAAATTCCGTCCGAATCTAGTGCTTCGTTACAAACAATAATGTAAGGATACACTTCGAGCTATGATTCGTAAACGATAATATTCGATTGTTTCGATTAATTATATGAATTATTCGATTATTCGATTAAATATTATACAAATTTTAAATACGGAAAGACACAAGACACAATAGTTTGACTTTACCTTCCGCTCTATTTTGCACAGCAGCTACAACGAGCATTCACTCACCTGTCGAATTCGAAGCCGGACATGCTAAAAGAACACACATCAGCGCAAACAGTAGCTGCATTTCTCGTTCCATTTAATGCAGCCGGAGTCCGAAGATTTATTTAGAATTCAGATCCGGATAAAGCCGCTCCCGTGCACAAGGGAAGCTAACACAAATATCAAGCACCTTTTCCCAGGGAGCAGAACAGCTGAAACGGCTTGTACATTAGTGGACTCGATTGCACACAAATGAATGTTCTGCTGTGAGCATAATGGCGAGAACAAACCAACTGATATCCTCGCGTTTCTGGCGACGCCGATACTGCTCATGCTGTGTATGTACAGTGTATGTATACCCTCAAGGCATACAGACACAGTGGAGTTCATGAATAATAATTATTCCGGCAACCAGTTAAGCCCGGCATGCAGCTGCCCTGCGACAGCGTGACTGTGATAACGGGCACATGACCTGACCGTAAGAAGGAATTTCGCTGCATCGGCTCATCAAGATAAGTCTGCACCCACCAGACAAACCCCTATATTATATATATACCTTCGGAACGCCTGACTCATTCACTTTAATAAGACCGCGTTCTGCAGTCTTCACTCGGGCGAAAACATGCTAACGCTTGGTTATTACTCCACAAATGGAAATTAAAAAAAAGCAAAAATTCCAAGTACAGATAGCAACACCTAAAATTTGGGGGATAAACTCGTGGAGGATGTTGCAGTTCTATAGAAGAAAGCCCTATCCATGTTTCAAAAAAAATGGGTTTCCACCATCTGTATTGGTCTGTGCATACCCAGCCATTGTGGACTGCTTCCAAATATTCTTGCCAGAAAACGAGTCTTTGGTCAGAAACATCAACGTTTACAGCGAACAAATTTTGTGCAAATTAGGCGATTTCAGTACAGTCAGGATAAGCGGCTAAATAAAAGCAAACACGTTCGATTATCGTAATGCCGAGTTTGCGCACTGGCGGCAAAAAAATACTCGAATGTCCATGGAGCAGGTGCGCTTATTTCCGAAGTGGGGCGTCATTTTGTGGGTGTGCCCTTATTTTCAACATGAAAGGATGCGCTTATTACGGGAGATCCAAAAATTCGATATTTGCGGTATACGCGGTAAAGTGTGCTGTCACGAGTGTTTTCTCGAGAACTGTCCCTACTCCTGACTCTTCGTGGTAGCTGACCAAGCAAGAACGTGCCGGTCGCTCTTTGTAAAACGGCAGTTTGGAGAATACGAGGACATTCGGGTGCTGTGAACATACCCTGCACGATTAGGCTGCGATGAACAGCCGGCTGAATTTATAGCCGTTTGCATTCAGACTGTGATATCAGTAGCGTTGCGAGCTACGGCTAACCAGCTGTTCATCGCAGCCTAATCGTGCAGGGTATGTTCACAGCACCCAAATGTCCTCGTACCCGATATTGTGTGAAATGCTGTTCAAGTGGTCCAGTACCAAATTTGCTGAAACGTTAGTACCACCACCATTTCTTCAAGAATCTACAAGTTTAAGCTGAGTCCGCGAAAAGCATGCAGTATTTAAATGTTCTCAAATGCCATTGCAGTATAGCCGGATTAACATAGACTACAATTTGTTATTTGATTATTTTGGTTTGGTTGCAAACGCCAAACACGTAATATTAATATTATATAAGAGGCGTTCAGTGTTTTTATGCATCATGAATTTCCTAATTTGTTTGGTTTTACTTATCATGAAAAAAAGCCTGCTCGCCGATGTTCCAGTGGGATACGAGCGTCAAAGTCCAATATTAACCTTTAATTCGGCAAATCCGTATGTAGAAGCCGGGGTGAGTTTCGCTTATTGGCCTTCACCATTGTATTCATAGTCAATTTCAGAAAGCGCGAAAAAATTAATTTCAAACCCTAATGGATATGTCCATCAGGAGTAATGAAACCCGAAGCTTTGACAAAATCTCAATCGTTTCTGTTACAGTTTGCGGCTGAACTGACGCGAATCTTGGCTGGACCCACTAAGAAAACAACAACTACGACAACCACCACAACAACAACGACAACGCCGTGCCCGGAATGCCACGTCTCCGGCAAGTGTCTATTTAATAAGTGTTTATTTAATAAATGTGCCTATTTAATAAATCCGGAAGCATCCATTTAATAATGTCTGTTTAAGTGTCTATTTAATAAATCTAGAAGTATCCGCCTTATTATTCAGATAATATTATTTATGCACACGGGCGAGCATAATCCAAGGAAAACATCTGTCGCATAAGGTCTGCAGGAAAGATAATCTTTCGTAAATACTTCATAATACCTCAGTACGTGACCTACTTTGAATGCCGGAATCAGTTAATGGCAGGGGCTTTTCGAGACCCCCATCGACAATGTACTATTTTTTAAAGCCAAAAGTCAGAATTTTTTTGTTCCGAAAACAATTTTTAAAAACATTTTCTAGATCAGAAAATTCGCTGATCATTAATACGTGGTCAGATATGGCTTAAAAAAATAGTACATGGTCGATGGGGGTCTCGAATAGCCCCTGGTTAATGGTGACTGGCAGTTTGGCACTGACTTGTAATTATGCAGAGATGGAAATTGGAGAGTGATGGTTATTTCTAAAATCTGTATCCTTAATTTTAATTTTTAACGATCCCGTATGGTATGGCAGCTTTAACCAATCATCCAATGTACAGATATCTTCATTCAACGGCATTTCATCTTTATCCGTTCTTCTAAAACGTTTTCCGTGTCGGTGTGCTTTAAACGGGTTATGATATCAGTAAGTTCGAGTTCACGCAGATTATCGGAATTCCTACACCGTGCAGTCAACATTAAAGCCCAAAGTAAACCTGTTTTTGCATTTGCAACCTTTTCCCGTAATATCTAACGAACAAAATGCAGTAAAATGTACATATTTACGAGTTATGCCAACCTCCATACTACTGCCCGCTCCGTCAACCTGTATACGCGTTACATGCAAGATGCGATTTTGAAGTGGCAACTGCGATTTTAAAGTGGCGCGCACCTACATACTGTAATCTGGCATTATTGACAATAATTTACTCGTTCGCTGTTGACATTCGATATTTCTTTTGCAGGCGGTCAATATTGCACTAAACGCTGGGGCGATGAAATGATATGCTTGACTGATCCCTTCATGATTTTGGTGGAACGAGCGGACCTCGGCTGCCTTGAGAAGAACATTCTTGGAGGACCGTCGCGTGCCAGAGCCGAGGACGTTGACTGGGCGTTTGATGTTCCTGAATTCTGGCGTGATCTTCCGGTAATGAAATGGGCCAACTATAGCGAATACATCTGGCAAGTGGATGACTGCACCATCAGGAGTGGCATAAAAACGAGCATCTATTGGGAGTTGGACTGCTATTATCAATGCTCGAAGGAGACCAACGCCTTTCAGAAAGGAGCACCCAAGGTTCCCAAGGATCACAAAGTCCACTGATAACCGTTTTATTTGAGAACGAGACAGAGGTAGATTTGCTTTTTCATCATGTAATCGCGTTATTTAACGACAGAGATCTATTTTCCTCGCAATGAAAAAATGCACGCTTGAACGTCAATAATGTTTTCTCGAAGAAGTGCATATACGGCAGTTCCTTTCTGTGCATCTGCAATTGTATGTTGTTGGCGAAAACCATAAAAATGGGTATTCAAGGACACTACGTTACAGGAAAAAAAATGTTTAGTATAAAATTCCCAACGCATCCAGACATTACAAAACTCTCGAAGCGGTTGCAACCGCCCACCGGTAAACCATCTGTTTTAGAAATATTCAAAGAAACGAATTTACCCAAGAGAGCATTTTATTATGCTTAAGCGCAAAATAAATACGTCACGCGATCAAAATAAATTCGAAAGTATCGGCAGATTAAGTCCACATTGATCAACCTATGTACTCTACACAAGTATGCATCTGTGCAAGTAGAAAATACCATTCTTATTATCCAAGCAGAAAATCTCTCTCGAGAGAATGTCCGGAGAGAGGAGGAGAGAGAAAAGGGAGAAAATACAGCTTGTTTTAGACACTCATCACGAAGCTCCTTTGTTTTATGGCATTCTGCAGCCATGTAATATGTATGCATAGGTAGTAGGCGTGAAGACCGTTTGTGCATGCCACATCCGGTTCGAGAGTTATGACCGCTAGAAAATTCCAAAAATTTTAAATGCATTCTGGTTACCAAAAGTCTCATTATGGACCGATTCATTTCAGATTTTGCAAAAAAAGGTCATCAAATGGGAAACATAAATACTAGTATGATCAGCTTAGTATTTATGTTTCCCAGGTTGACGGCCGTCAACCTTTTCTAATGACCAACAATCTTTCAGCCGAAAATCTTTTACCTTTCTCAAAAAGCCATCATGTTTTCTTTAAAGCAGCGGTCTCAAGGACACAGGTCAGGGCACATATAATAGTAACGGGACAAAAACACAGCCCTACTTTGCGATTGCTTTATTCGGCTAGCTGATTCGAAAACTATTCTGCTAATTAAAATTCGTCTAGTTATTGTTCGAAAATTTATTCGGCTAGTTGTTACTGCCAGCCACAGCACATACAGAAGCCTGCGCATCGGCATGGCAAGATCGCAGATCACACGCAAACATGCATTATAGTTACGTGCGAGCGTATGGGGATGGCGGATACCGTACAAGCACGTATTATGGTGATCGACTTCAGAAGCTCCTCTTAATACAAAAACATTTAAAAATCACCAAATATAGATTTTTAAAAACAGAAAACATTTTTGAATGCAAATTTCCGTTTCTTGAAAGGTGTCGTATCACATCGTGCGAGAGAAAAAAAACGAAATTTTAAAGAACCCAGAAGTCAGATGTGCGCTTCCGTTGAGTGCTCCGTACAGTGCCATGCACCTCAATGGCGGTTTCAATTAATTGCACAGGGTTGTTGATCGATGGATAGGGTATCCCTGCCCAAAGCCTTTATCTTAAGAGAATAACACCGTCAAATCACAACATCAATGATAACGGAAAAAATATAATGGGGGAATTCAGATGTAATATTGGCTTGTCACCAACTATCTACAAAGGTAATCAACTTTTCTATAAAGGTCATCAACCTTTCTCTAAAGGTTATCAACCTTTTTCTAAAGGTCATCAACCTTTAGGTAAATGTCATCAACCTTTCTGTAAAGGTCATCCACCTTTCTGCCGGCGGTGCCCATTGATCCTATTGTGCTCATTGTATTTCAATGTGCGGTTGTAGCCGGCAGGAAGGTTGACGGGTTGATGGTTGACGCTCAATGAAGGTCATCAACCTTTCCATCAACCTTTCTCTAAAGGTCATCAACCTTTTTTTAGAGGTCATCAACCTTTCCATCAACCTTTCTCTAAAGGTCATCAACCTTTTTCTAAAGGTTATCAACCTTTCCATCAACCTTTCCATCAACCTTTCCCTAAAGGTCATCTAACTTTTCGCCGAACCGAATTTCCTTTTGTCTGTCAAATATCGGCTTTCAAAATGAGGGATTAGCTCACCAGTGATGCAAAGCTATCATTTTCTGCATTTCAGTCACCATGATATTATGATTAAGTAATAAAATTAGATTAGATCAGGTCAAAAATTTTTAATGATTCCCATAAGAAATATGTAATGTCATCAATAAATTCGTCATGATAATGTATTGCACGCTACGAAAACAATCATCACTATTGAAATATTTACCCGCACTAAGATATACATTAAACCTTAGTGACGTGTAGTGAAGTAAATATCAGAAAACAGCCGCGCGCAAGTGACCATCTTGTGTCTTATGCCTTCCAGTACTCTTCAGTACTTTCAGTATTTTTCAGTATTCGTAGTGCCTTCAGTTAAATTTTAAAATTTCAAAACCTTTGCTTGGCCATTATGTTAATACCTCACGGCGTGCAGTACCACCTCTCACTTCATTCACCCGCTTTTACTGGCCAGTTGCCATCAGAATTAACTTCGCTTGTTTACTTAGTTTCCAATTTTACAGTTTTTCCTTTCCGCAATACAATTTTTCCTTTCCGCAATACCTGCTTGTTTACAAATCGTAGTGCTTCTTTGGAACAAATCTGTGAGTGTAAAATCTGGAGATCATTAGTGTGTACACTGTTATGCTTAGGTTTCATAATAATTTTTTTCTTATTAGAATAAATTATGGGATCGGAAGCATTTCGAAAATTTTTATCATGAGAAAAAATGCGGAGCAAAGAAACCAAAACGTAATGAACGTAGTCAAATGTACTGTAAATGGTTGTGAGCCTAAAGCACAGTTGTGAACGGAATGGACTGCAAACTTTATTACCTTTAATTAAGTTCAGAATTTTGAGCAGTTAATTAACTTTGGTGTAATTTAACAGGACATGTTTTGTATTCCCAGCGCTGCATGTAGTAGCGAAATCACAATTTTTCCTTTCTTGTACTATAGAATTAGTCCCACCATCACAGTCTGTGATGAAGGAAATTTGAAAGACAAAGCAACTATGCAAAAAAAGATTGCTCCGGTAGAATGGTAAGCTGTTAAGTAAAACGTAGATCACCTTTGGCAGAATGGTAACCAACTCATGCACCGTTCTACCAGAGATCCGCAGAAAAGGTGAGTAATATTTAAAAAAATCGTGAACAATATATAAGTTAACATGCCGACCTTCGGCGAAAAGGTGAAAGCATTTTCAATGAACACTTCCAGCCGATTATAAATAAATTCTATGCGGTTGCGGGTGACTGCCGTCCACTTTTCTGCAAAAGTCATTAACCTTTCTTAAAGGTCATCAACCTTTCTTAAAGGCCATCAACCTTTCTTAAAGGTCATCAACCTTTCCTAAAGGTCATCAACATTTCTTCAAAAATCATCAGCCTTTTTGCAAAGGTCATAAACTTTTTGCGGGCTGTGTCCACTGATTCTACTGTGCTGATTATAGTTCATTGTTTGACACAATTATTGCGCCGTTCGGTTAAGACATATGTCGACTAGACCAACACGGGCAAATATTTGTGTGCGATGAGCATTAGAAATAATGATTCACACTTTGGAGTAGTAGTCATATCAAAGTACCCAACTTTTCACAGGACCATTGGCAGGTTCTGTGATCAGCAGTACGTCTGGCGCTTTGGGTGCCATTATTAGGCCTGTCAACGCAATCGAGCACGCAGACCTAGTGTGGTAAATAAAAAATAAACCAATCAGTTCCGCAAAATTACGGTTTTCGCACACAATGGCTTCGAAGTGATCGATGGATACCGCCGGCGGCAAGGTAGATGACCATGCAGACGCAAAATACGTACCACGAACATAGTCGACATAGTGTTAACCGAGCGGCGTGATAACTGTGACCGCATGTAGCCGGCAGGAAGGTTGACGGGTTGATGGTTGACGCTCAATGAAGGTTATCAACCTTGCTGATCAACCTTTTCTAAAGGTCATCACCCTTTCTGATCAACCTTTCCTGAAGGTCATCAAACATTCTGCAGAAGTTTTGCACCTTTTTGGCGAAAGTTATCCTCACAGCTGCTCAACAAAATATTTATTAATTTTATCTTTCTGCTTGCTGTTTGGCTGTCTAAGCTTTCTCAACATTAACTTCTTATTTCTTAGCATTTTCTTTTCGGCATCTATTGTTTAAAAATGGGGCCATGGTGTGCAGTTGGAGACAGTCCGTCCGCATGAAATCACTTTGCGTCATAATAACATGCGCTCAAAGTAGCCGAAGCCATGCTGTAGGGACTGTCTTTTGCTAAATGTTCAGCTGTGCTTATAGAAAGACGTAACGAATAAGGTATTGGCACATCAGAGCGCAACACTTCGAACTTAAGGCGGAAGTCGCCGATGTCTTTATTTGGTTGTCGTGTCCGCTATTTGCGCACTTTATCCGTAACCATTTTCCCAACATTTGTGCTTTATAACTAAAAAATTATGAACACTACTGCGTTCGGAATATTAAGGGAGACTCAAATGTGGGCGTCATTGCACTCCTAGTTTGAGTGAGGGTTGTTATGGTAGTCCACCTGTCTGTCGGAAGTCACAAACCTTTCTTTAAAGATCATCAACCATTCTGCAAAGTTTATCAACCTTCTAGAAAGTTCATCAACCTTTCTGCAAAGGTCATCGACCTTTTTGTAAAGGTCATCAACCTTCCTGCAAAGGTCATCAACCTTTCTGTAATGGTCTTGAACCTTTCTGAAAAAGTCATCAACACTTCTGTAAAGGTCATCAACCTTTTTGTAAATGCCATCAATCGTTTCTGTAAAAGCCATTCTTTCAGTTTGCATATAAGCATCATAAGAAGCTTCACAAAAACTGACTTGCGGTCAGAGGTATCAGCCGATTTACCTATTTGGATTACCTTTAAAATGCTTGCATGCGTAACTGGCAGAAAAATGGATTGGTAGATATTGGATTTTTAATGACATCGCATCCACCCATCTGCCGAGCCAACCCGTCGGTGTCGATTGATCTAACAATGACATCAATGGAAGCATTCAAGCTCTTTGTGAGTGTTAGTTGATTCCGTCACTGCTTGCCGCTACTGCTTCGGCAAAAAGGAGGATGCAGTTATGCATGTTTATCTATCGCTGTGCCTGCATGCCAACCGACGCTTTTTATCTTCCCGTTAAACCATGCATTTTAAAAATTTTAGCAAAGATAGACGAGAAGCGCATCAAGCGACTTGGCTCATTAGCTGGCTCTCTCCATAGACGCATGCGTTCACCTCCTGCCAGCAGCACTACGGACTACGGCCCATAAGAAACGGTGCTTATATGCAGGACTGTAGCCCATTCAAACGGACCAAAGTCTATGGGCGACCGCCCATATACAGGGGGGTGCGGGTGGCAGTTACGATATTGACTGCCGTAAATAATGAAATCTTGAAAATTAAATTGTTCCACAGTGTGACTGGTCCTTCACTGATGATTTCAGCGTGGTTCTTCGTGTGACAAAATTTACAGTCTGTAAATTAGCTGTTTGTAGTGATTTTGTGGTTTTAAAAATTCTGCTCTTCTATACTGTCTTCTGCATTATTACTATCAGCAGAATCTTCTGTGGAAATAGCTGAAGTGCAGTGCTGTGTTGCTGGAAGTGTTTTCCCATTTTGATACAACAGCAGTGTTGCTGTGTGCTTTGCGTGGAACTGCGTTCTCCAATCACCAGTGCTGACAGCTGCAACGTGTTTGTTCTTGTTTGTACCGCAGTACTCTTCTGTTTACTGACGACGCAGTCTCAGCACCGTGATTTTCTGCACTGTTGTTTTAGTGACATCGCTGTTATCTGTGCGGACAGCGCAACTGCACTTCTCCTTCACAATCGCCTCCTCGTATCGACCTGGTCGTCCTGGTTCTTCGTCGCAGTCAATTTGGCTGAATTTGGTAAGCGGTCTGAAGTTGCAGGTGTGTCGTGGTGAGGCACTGAAGGCACTACGGCGTTGTGCAGTCGTGTAGGCGACGTGTTGTTGATGTTATTTCCGTGGGTCGCGATAGTTCTGATCAACGCATCGGTAATCGGTGTGTTGCCCTAAACAGGGCACATGTGGTATTAAGCTATGAACGTAATTGCATTTCGTTCATAGACTGAATGTAAAGGCAAATGTTTTCCATTTTTCAGATATAGGTGTCATGGAAATCCGAGTCGGTCTGCTTTGTCTGAAAACCAATGTGTTGGTGGAAACCTATAAGTCAGACTCGGTATGACGTACAGCTTTTTCTTAGGTTTGTTCTCACTTAATTAAGAAGTTTAATAAATTTTGTTGCAGTTGGAAGAATTACGGGATAAGATCTCAGAACAAGCTAAAATCCCAATTAAATCGATAGACATCGACGGTAAGGAACACGATGTCGTAAAAAAGCATTCAGATGCGTTTTCCATATGGTTTTGTGCTTTGTCTGTTTACAGGCAGGACATACAATGAGAATTCGAAAGAGTTCGTGGTCGGGGAGACGGATCTCGATGACGACAGTGTCGTTCTGGCTTTTCCGACCGCGTCCGGCCTGCGTGGTATATCCTATGTTACTAAATTAGTACAAAACTTCTAATCAACTCATTTCTTATCTATCAGGGAAAATGAATGTTAAGATTGGCGTTCCACATACACCTGGAAGAATGAGCTTTCCAATGGAGCTAGCTCTTGGGAATTCGGTAATTTGCGAATTTATGAATGTTGTTGAGCGTATTGGCGATTTACGGAATGTGTTTGTTCCAGATGGCCTCCATCCGTACCGCAGTCTCAAAGAGAGCGAAGGTTCCAGTAAAAGCTCTGGAGATCGACGGTAAATTAACGTAACTTAAAAGATATGAAAGATGCCAATTTTTGTGATAACTTTGTAGGTAAAATCTACAATGAGCATTCGGATGAAAAACTTCTGGCAGAAACACCACTGACGGAAAGTATGATTATCATCGCGCATCCTACCGCGGAGGGACGCCCTTTGACTGCATCGTTTAATCAGCCAGCTACTACTTGCGGGAGCTCGGGTTCGGCCGCGCGCGGCCCTCTTCAAATCCCACTGGTGCCCCCGTCTCGCGGAACCTCTCGTCAGCCCTCCACGTCAGCTCTGTCAAGCGCGGCCTCTGTATCGAGCAAGCGCAGTCAAGCTGCTACCGTCAATCATTCGCCTCGGCCATCACCACCACACCGTCGAAGCCATCGTTCGCCTTCTGCAGCCGTGTCAGCCGCCGGTTCAACTGCGAGCACGTTCGGCCGTCCTGTCATCGTCATGAAGCCACCGCCAACAGCTCCATGCCGCCGCAGTCGTCGCCTAATGCCAGATGCCACGTCTGCTACAGGTTCAGGTGGCAGCCGACGCAGCCAAGCTGCTGGTGCCATGCAGCCACCAATTGCGCCGTCTCGCAGCCGCAATCGCCGGTCTTCGCCGAGGGCCACGTCCACTACACGTTCCATCCGCAGCGAACGCGGTCAATCGGCTGGTATGAATCTGTCGCCGCCGCCATCGATGCAGCGCAGTCGGTCGCCGTCGGACTCTGTAGCCAGTCGAACGCGCAAAGCACGGGGCACGTCGGATGCGAATGAGTATATAAAAAATCCGTCTGATTATATTGATACCATAATTTTTGTGCACGCCTTGTTTGTTAGGTCAAATTGCGGTTCGGTCCATTCTCGGGCTTCCGTCGCAGGCCCATCTTACGGATCACCGTCGCGGACCCGTCTTGTGGGATGTGCCCGCGCTCCTGACGGTGAGTATCCCGTGGACTCCATCAAAACGATAAAGGTCAACGGAAAGCGACTCCCAGTAGCCAGATTTACGGACGGTCTAATGGACTGGGAAGACATCAGCACGGATCAAGTGTTTTTTGAGGAATCAACAGCCCGACTCGAAGATCTGGTGGATCTCCGTCGGGAAGGAACTGGTTATGCTGCGGTGAGTATTATTTGGCATTAGAAGCGTCCGTAGTCCAGTCCATGAAGCGATTTCCCTGGACCCCCTCGGGTACCCCCTCGGTAGCGGCCGTGGTCCGGCCCACAGTACGATATCCGTAAACCCCCTCGAGGACCCCCTCGGTAGTGTCCGTGGTCCGGCCCACAGTACGATATCCGTAAACCCCCTCGGGGACCCCCTCGGTAGTGTCCGTGGTCCGGCCCACGGTACGATATCCGTAAACCGTCTCGGGGATCCCCTTGGTCGTGTCCGTTGTCCGGCCCACGGTGCGATTTACGTAAACCCCCTCGGGGACCCCCTCGGTAGCGTCTGTGGTCCGGTCCACGGAGCCGTTCCCGCTCGTAATGTTGACTTTTTAAATTCATGTTTTTTTTTACAGATTGCTGAGCTGGCCAAAGCTCAAAAAGAGCACAACGCCGACCACGGAAGCAATAAACACCACGGGAACCGGTATTTCACTTGCCCATTCTGTCCGTACGTTTCAGGCACGAGCGGCCACGCCGACAACATGGTTCGGCACCTGGCCGGAGAGAAGAAACCGGACAGTATGCAGTATCCGTGCGAGGCATTCCGGCTCCACCCTATCTATCGCAAGTTTTACCTTGCCGGTAAAATTCCAATGGACAAAGTTCCTTTTTCTTATGCTTATAAGGACGAGTACAATAACCTTGTCAATCCCGGGACACGAGAATGGCCACCGCTGGCTCATCTGATCCATGTCTGGTTGCACAAGGACGACAAACAGGAGGGTGAGGAGTCGCGCCGTCAGTTAGCTCTTGAAGCCGCCGGAGAAGGCGAAGTGGACGGGACGGACGACGACGAGATGGGCCAGGGAAGAGGTCGGGGCGGAAAGAAAGGTGATCAAAGTGAAAACACTGGCCGTGGTCGTCGGGGAAAGAAGTGAGACGATCAGTGTGAATGAATACAAATGACGGCCGTAATTGTGTTTGTATAGCTTTGACAACTTACTTTTTCGTTTTTTTGGTTGCCTTATGCGCAGCGAAATAATTTCTGGTTTTGTGTTTTTTTGGCTTTGGTTAAGAGCGTTGTTTTTTCGTACAGATTGACAAGCTGGACTTGGTTGTTTTGCTTCAAAAAGTTAATAGCAGAAATTCAAGTGAGAGAACAACAGGTCAATTCGGTTTTTGGAAAGTGTGCATCTGTAGTAATTCAGAAAAACCAGATAACGAAATTTCGTAGGAAAATTGATACAATTCAAATGTTTTTCAACTAACAACAATAATACGCCAATTAATTATGAAGTATCTGTTGTTTTAAATACTGTTATAATTTGTGAATCACTGTACAACAAATCTTCATCAGATTCCATGAAGTATTCGTGCTTATACTCCGCTATAAAATTGCGGTGTTGGCGCTCCCGCTCTTTTAAATTCGATATTGCGCCCGTCACTAATGTGACGTAACGAGACAATAGCAGATCAGGTAAGTGGGTGGAGCTAGCGCCATCCATCTCCCACCATGCACTATCTTGAGAAACGGTTATCGAATCTTGCTCCTATCATTCATTTTACATCTTGCCTGCAGAATCTTTTTTGTTAATTATGGAGGAATTTGAATTTCCACCGTTTTTCGATTTTGATCTCGACAGCGTTCTTACGGCAGAAGCTAGATCTGATCACAGTCCCGTAGATGCGGATCAGCAATATGCGTTCGACATGCAGCGAATGTTCGCGGAACTAGCTGAAAACGCGGAAAGCTCTCCAGGTACTAATGATTTACCGGAATCTGTGGAAGTCTTGCAGACCGGGTTTGCTGCAGCAGCCGCCGATGTCGGTAGCGGGATGCAGTGGGATCAGTTGTTTGCCATATTGGGACCAACATCAAATGAAGCACCTGTTGCTGACGGTACGTAAACACGTTTTGTCTTGCTGCTATAACGACAGATCCGTTTTGTCTAGTTTTCTCGTCGCGGTAGAGATTATTACTCTAGTTAATTGTCTTGTAGAGGGAGTGAGTGTAGCGGGTGCTATGCTGTTTGGGAAGACCTCGCTGCTGCATATTGTGAGAGACAACCGAAACGAAGCGCACACTGTACGCCTGGAAACGCCCCGAGATAACGTGGAGATCAGCAGCGATCAATTCGTAGCGTTTTTGGAGTACATGCTGTCCTACCAGAGCAAAATTGATTCGCGAAATCCATCACCGAATCCCGTTCAGGAGAAGCGCCCATCTTCAGACTTTCAGTGGGACGTCCTCGGAAAACCTTTGCGCGGGGGCTTCAGAAAACAACTCACCGGAAAGAAAGAAGTTACATTCTGCATCGAGATCGCTGCCAACTGCTTTCGCACTATCCGCATGGAAGTCTTCAAGAACTTTCGGCTTGCGACTCCCGACAAGCTTCTTACACTACTGAGCAGCTTTGTGTCGGTCATGAACCGCGGCTCGGCGGGTGAGTTATGTACGATTTTGCTTATTGATTATGTTTATCTCCGTGTTTTTGCAGAATTGCCGATATGGTTCTGGGTCCAGTACATAGTCGAACTGAATCGCGAAATCCAGCTATTTCTGCCGGACTTTTTGAAGCAGGATCTACAACTCCGTGTGAAAGAACAGCTTCTTAAACAACTGCCTACTGGTTGTTACTATGGGATTTTGTTCAAGTATTCCAGTTTTTTGAGAGATTACAATTTGCGACAGTTATGGGATCTACGAACGACAGTATTGAAGCAATTTTTGCATAAAGTAGAGATGTGAATAAATCATGACAGCTTGCCGCTCATTTTATTGTTAAACAACCGACCCCCTCGGGGACCCCCTCGGGTATTTTCCAAGTACAAGCATTCATAAAGTCTCAATAAAATATCAGCAGATGACCTTAAACTAGTTGCTTCTGGAAAGTTGTCGACTTTCACGTCCCGCCAGTATGCTGCAAAATGCACAGTCATTAGTTTCTCTTAAAACAATGAACAGTTTCGGCTTACCGTGGTCATATTGCGGACAGTCTGGTTCCAGTGGTCCGTCTGGAGTACTTTTCCAAATGCATCCAAAATTACGAAAAACGTAAACATTGCAAACAATAAAAAGTAGAAAACTGCGACAACAATTTTCTCCAGCCGCTTTTCACGGCGATTCATGTCCGGCATCATGGCTTGGAGGTTAGCCATCGCTGAAGATTTTTGTAAACACGATTCAACATGAGTGAGCTGTGGGGGTGGGCTTAAATGTATGAAAAGAAAATTGTCACAGGAGTAACGTGTGAAAAAGAGTTAAAATGCGTTGCACAGAGATGATATAAAATCCTTGATCCGGGCATAGTGAATCTTAATTTTCGTATTCAGGTTTCTTATGCAATGGAGTCTTACGGTACATGTGCCTACAGCTCAGTCGAAAGCCGTTTGCTGACATATCCAGTTGAAAAGTTTAATTCTCACGTCCGTATTCCCCGTCGGTTGGCCGAAGCCGGTTACATCTACGTGCCCGACCAGGGTTGTTTCTGCGTCAAGTGTTTCTGTTGCGGTCACCGTCTGGCGTCCGCCGACTGGGGTGACGATTTCTGGAAGGAGCACGCGACATACAATCCGGACTGTCGGTACTTGCAAGCCCTGCGACCGGCGTACGCGGCGAAGCTTCGGGATCTGAACCAATATTGGCAGGAGTACTAACTGAATGTGCGTTTTGATTGTGTTGATCCCAACGGCAGTGCTTTGATGAACTTTCTTTTACAGTACAAATGGCTCCGAATAATCCTCGGATGGCGCACTACCTTGCCCGTCTAAACAGCTTTAACCATGTCAAGAACTGGCTGTTTACCACGCAGACCAAGGATGACATGGCTGCTGCGGGATTTTCCTACACCTGGTCCAACCTTATCCACTGCTACCACTGCGGACTGGGATTGAGGGATTTGCTACCGTACGAACAAGTTGACGTTCACCATGCCCGCTACCGCCCTCATTGCCCTGTGGTTGTCTGTCGTCTTGGTCTGAATGCCACTGAACAGATTCGCGACCTAGAGAAGAAAGCCAACGCTACCAGTTACCGTGTCAAAGATTTGTGGGATCGGGAAGGCCCGAGCAACGGTTTCATATGTTTCTGCTGCGAAGAGGACGCTCTGCAACCTCCCAAAGATATGAAAACGACCGAAGAGCGCTTGGCATAGTACCCGAATACTTGGAAATCCGAGATCGTCCATCCAGTGCGACTAGCTGCAGCTGGATTCCAATGGAATGGGGGGAACACAGCCGAGTGCGTATACTGCAGACTGGTAGTGGACAACTGGAAAAAAGGCGACGATCCGGAGGAGGTCCACCGTTCCCGGCAGCCTGAGTGTAAAAGTTTGTGTTGTTTGTATTAAAGCACATTGGATCTCTTTTTATTTCATCATTGTTATCATGTATAGCGTTTTAAAAGAACACCCGCGCTTTCAAGCGCCCTTTGGTATGTGTGTTTGTGGGCCGACAATGTCGGGTAAAACGCAGTTTGTGCTGTCTTTAATTAAAAACCGCGCGCAGATGATTTGTCCGTCTCCCGATCGAGTTGTGTACTGTTATGGTGAATGGCAAAAATCGTTTGATGAAGTGCAGGATTCTGTTGATTTCGTCAAAGGCATTGAGGTGGTTTTAGAAACACCGAATTTTTTTGATTCCAGTCAGCACACGTTGTTGATTATTGACGATCTGGCTAGTGATATCTGTAAAGACGTGCGCTGCTCAAACCTGTTCACGCGTGGCATTCATCATAAAAACGTTTCGGTTGTGTTACTGTTGCAAAACCTTTATAAGCAGGGAAAGTCGATGAGAGACATTACGCTTAATTCCCAATATCTTGTTTTATTCAAAAATGTGCGTGATATAAATCAAATTAAATTACTCGCGCGCCAAACTGGGCTCAATCAGCTGACGGAGGCGTACCGCAAAGTTACATCCGAGCCGTATGAACCGCTTATTATTGATATGCGTTCGATGTGCCCGGAGTATTTAAGGGTGAGATCACACTCACTTCCGACACAGTCTATGCGGATATTTGTTAAAGCCAATTCCAACGATATACCGAAACCATGTCGGAACGCGTGAAAGCCCTTGCCCCATTTTTAATTACCTTAAAAGGTCTGAAGCCAAAACAGCGCCGCGTCTTGATGGGATTTGTCAACAAACCTCAGCTTAAAGCCTTGGAAGAGATTGCCGTCAACATCATCAAAAATACCGTCAGCCTGTCGTCCGCCGATCTCGACAAGTGCAAACGTCATCGCAAAGCATTAAAGCTGTTAGCGCTGCGACGGTACCCAATGAAAGCTAAAAAGCGGATTTTGCAGCAAGGCAGTTTCTTGGGTGCCATTCTACCTGTTATTGCCGGTGTACTGACCTCGTTAATTGGTAATGGATGAGTATTTCATTGTTCCTCGCCGTGTTATGGAGGAGCGACTACATGAGAAGATTCAAGTCAACCGCGAGCCTCCGGAAGCCAAAGCCGTCGTCTCATTAGACAATTTAGTTGCCGAAACCCTAAAGCGAAAAGATATAAGCGAGTACGAGAAAGCCAGTCAACTATCTAGTATACTGGAACGCTTCCTTGCTCTGAAACAAAAAGTGATGCCCGATGAAAATCCTGTTGAACCACCTAAATACCAACCGCCAGTACCTCCATCACCCCCAAAGAAACCTCGACCTAGTCGACCCAAAGAGAAGCCTGATGAACCAATACCCATTCCGCGCTTGCGGTCACGTAAACAGCAAGGAGGCATGAAACGCAAAGTTAACTGGATAACGTTGTCGTAATGTCTGGATTTTTGCCGTCAGTTATTCGGTTGTGCCGATTTTTCAAGATCAACTGTGTTTCAAATTGTTGCAACGATGGATCTCTTGATGAAGAGATACCTAGACCCCCGTCATCCCGGAAGTTTTGGCGGCGTCGAGCGCTTTCGAAGAACACTAAAGACCAGAGCGAACAAACGGAAAGCCGAGGAGATGCTGCAAGAGATCGATGCATACACTGTCACCAAAGAAAGCCGGAAACGATTTCCACGCAATCCAGTGATAGTTACCAATCTGCGGCAGCAGTACCAAGCTGATTTAGCCGATTTGTCCAAATACTTCAAGGAAAATGATGGCATTAAATATCTGTTATTTGTGATTGACTGCTTCTCCAAAATGCTGAGCGTCCAAGCCTTGAAGACAAAGACCGGTGAAGAAACACGTGACGCTCTCCAGAAATCCTTTGAAGAATTGGGTCGACCAGAAAAGCTACAATACGACAAGGGTACTGAAGTGTTAAACGCAACTGTCCGGGCGTACCTCAAAGAACACGACGTGCAATTCTTTACTTCGCAAAACGAGGATGTGAAATGTGCCATGGCCGAACGAGTGATTCGAACGATTAAATCACGGATTTTCCGGCTATTTCGCTACCGCGTTAGCACCCGGTACATTGACAAATTGTCGGATTTCGTGCATTCGTACAATCACTCGGTGCACAGCGCTCATGGAATGCGACCCGTCGATGTCAAGCAGGAAAATTCGTTGCTGGTGTACAACAAGATGTACCCGGCTGTGAAAGTAAAAAAACCACGGTACAAAGTTGATGATGCGGTGCGTATTTCCATCCGGAAAGGCAAAGTGGAAAAAGAATACACGTACCGATTTAAGGAGGAGATATTTTTTATCAAGCAAATCATTCCGCACCCAGTTCCGGTCTACCTTTTGAAAGACTATCAAGACAACACCATTGACGGAAAGTTTTACGAATTCGAGTTATCGCTGGTGCGCAACGTTCCTGACAAAGATCATACTGTGGATTTTATTGTCAAGCGCCGTGGAAAAAAGTCCTAGTGCGTTGGTTGGGATACGGGCCGGAACACGACCAGTGGATACATGAAAAATGTTTGAAGGTGCGCCATTCTACCTAACGCTGCCCAGTGATATGGCTAGCGATCCTGCCAACACGCCTTCTAATTGGACTACCAAGTTGAAACATCCGATCACCTTGAAAGGGAAGTGGAAATGGCACTGGTGGAGCTGCAGTATCTGAATTCTTTTTATACACTACCCGTTGAGCAGAAAATCCAACTGGATGTTGTGCGAGAATTTTATTTGAAGAAAGACGGTGAATTTATCGACTTCCCAAGATATCTCATTGCCCAAAAAAGCATTGTTGTGCCACCGGGCAATTACAAGAACGCTGAGCTGCTTCTGCAAACCATCAACACGCTGGCCCCTGTCATAAAAACGTATTTACTGGACGGAAAAGTGATTGACGATAAGAGTGCGTTGCTGAACAATAAAATGTTTGAAGTGCAGTTCTTTACGCCAACCAATCATAAGGTGAAACTCAGCATTGGGAATGACCGGGTATCCGTCAGCTTTCCGCCTGAATCTTTGACCCTGCAAAAGATTCTGGGTTTTGATCAGAACCAATTCGAGCCGAACGTCTCTGCTGAATCCATTGACACCGCCCAAGGTCAGGCAAGAGCTAAATACTCAGCATTTTGGGACAAAGCTCCGCCACCGAAAGCAACTACGTTCATTTCCGACCGGCCTGTCAACACTTTGCTGGGAAAAAAAAGCTTATTTGTTTACTGCGACGTGGCTGACTACAGTTTGATCGGAGACACAGCGGCGCAATTTCTGCGTGCCGTACCTATTAGAGGCGAAGTGAATCAAACTGTTGAAGCACGTTTCGACATTCCGCATTATGTTCCTGTTCTCCGGCAGCATTTTGAAACCATTAAACTGATTATTGCCAACGATCTCGGAGACGAAGCCAAGTTCCAGACAGGAAAATCGCTTGTCAAGCTGCACTTTCGCCCGCAGCGGTTATATTGAAAATGCCGTTTGTACAGTACGTGCCTGATCCTCGGCGGTACGACGACGTGTTTGTCAGCCAAACAGGAGGAAGCGCCCTTATTCGATACCGCGGCACACTGCAGAACGGTTCCGGCCTCCCACAGATTCTCAAGAGTTTGTTCGCCAAAATATCGTCTTTTGCCAAGCCTATAATTCGCCGGGCCGCACCGCATGCCAAATCTGCGTTGGATGCCGCCACGCCCCATTTGCAAGAAGCTGCTACCGGGGCCATTAAAGAGGTCGCTGATAGAGCTAAAGAGAGCATCAGTAAACGCTTAGCACCTCAAGAAGGAAGTGGTATCCGTAAGAAACGCCGTGTTGTCCGCAACCGACAACGCATTAAACGCATTCCTCCGACGAATATCCCGGATTACTTTTAACCATGGCCCTGCTCATGATGGAGAATTCCGAACCGGCAATGCAATTGGAGAATCAGCTCTTTGCCCTACCAGCCACATTGACCGACCGTTGGCGCACCGAGCATGAAAAGCTGAACCCAACAACGATTCTCACAGATAACGGCTCAGCGGGCGATATCAATTTCTACATTCCGCCCAGCACATCTGGTCTGCTTAGCTTGGCGGATATGGTTCTGGAACTGGAGGTTGGCATCAAAGTAAAGAAAGGAATTGCTGATTGGGCGCTGATGACCAATACCGACAATGTGGCACCCGTCAACAATTTTCTGCACTCACTGTTTTCATGATGCCACATTACCGTGGCCAATCGACTGATTTCGGATGCCGCGACGTTTTATCCATATCGGGCATACATGGACTCGACGCTCTGCTATTCGGTAGATGCTCAAAAAAGCCAGTTAACATCAGCCGCTTTCTACCCCGACAATGCATCCAAGATGAATGACGAAAAAGACAACAAAGGCGAAGTTAATCGCAAGGCCTTGTTTGCTGGCAGCAACTACGTGCAACTCTCTGGAAAAATCTTTTCGGACCTGTTTCACCAAAGCAAACCGCTGTGCACCGGCGTGCCCATCAATATCCGCTTGGTAATGAGTCGGCCAGAATTTTGTTTGCGAGCGTGGGATACCGATGCCACCAAGCAGTTCAAGCCATTCATTCGCAATGCGCGCTTGTCCATCCGCCGATACATTCCGGCACCAGACTTTATGACGGCTGTGGCCGCGGAGATGCTGAAAAAGACTGTCAAATATCACATTGAGCGCGTGGTGATGCGGGTGTCGGATATTCCCCAAAAAACCCAAAGTACCATGGTGAGCAACCTGCAAATCGGGCAGATTCCCAAAGTAATGTTTATCGGATTCCTGGAAAGCGATGATTTTCACGGCAGCCTCAAGACTAATCCCTTCAACTTTCAACATTTCAACATCACGCAGATCAGTGTGGAGGTGGACGGTCAGAGCTATCCAACAAAACCTTACACTGCCGACTTTGGACGGTCGCAGTCGCTGGAGTGCTACGATGGCTTACTGGACACCTTGGGCCACCGAACGCATCCTCAAAACAGCGTCAATTTCAATCGGACCGCTTATAACAATGGCTATACATTCTTCGGCTTTGACCTGACACCGGGACATACTGGAAGAGGACCGCTCACTTTGGTGAAACAAGGCAATTTAAGCGTGTCGGTCAGCTTTGAGAAGCCTCTGGATAAAACAGTCATGATGGTCGCCATGTTGGTGTACGACAGTATTATTGAAATAAACCAGCATCGCCAGTTGATTGCGGACTTTTCAACATGAACACCGACCAGATCCTGAATGCACTGCAGTCAAATCCAGCTACAAAGACAGTGCTACGTGGAGTTTACGCCAGCAACGAAGTGCCTAGTGAACTTTCGCCCTACCCTGGAGCGGCGGTGGTCAACATTGATCCAGCGGACCAAGGCGGATCGCACTGGATTGCTTTCTATCAAGGAGAACATGGCATTTTGGAAGTGTTCGATTCGTTTGGGAGGAAACTGGATTCGTATTCCAAAGACTTTGCTCATTTGATTTCGTCAAATCGGATTATACAGCAGTCCGAACAATTTCAATCTGAATATTCTACCGTGTGTGGGCAGTATTGTTTGTTTTTCATTCTTCGGCGTGTTAGCGGCGAGACTTATACCAATATTGTGCATTTGTTTACCGATAACCGAGCAAGCAACGACAAAATGGTCTGTCAGTATGTTAATTCATTTTTTGACATAAATACCAAAGTGATTGACGGTGCATTTATCCGTCAGATATGTAAACGCATTACAGAAATAAAATAAAGAAAAAAACTGACCGCGTTTAATGAATTAAGACCCAAATGAGAACACAGAAAAAACTAAACATTACGGACAGCGCTTAAATGAGCTTAGCAAACATGGCACGAAACTCCAGGGCATTAAGTTCCAAATACCCTTTAACGTCCAATCCAATAACTTGCCCAATGTACACTTGATCAGCTTCCAACAGAACAGCCTCCACATAGCGCGACTCCAGAATAGCTTTTTCAGCTGCAGCCCATTCGTCATCGTCGGCACTTCCGCACACCATCTTGCCGTTGCGTCCACGCATCTGGTAGATGAGCTCCGTGAATTCTTCAGCCACTTCCTGTACAAAACAATGCACATGGACCACTGTACAAAAACAGGGAAATGAGAACTCACTTCTTTCAACTTGTCGTATGCCAGAGCGGACTTTAAGGTCTTTGGGACGTGGTTGGCTTCGTCCACAGCAAAAAGCTCTTTCAGCAACGTCGTGTCCACCACCAGCTCCTTCAGTCCTTCGTAAGTCTTGAGTCCAAAGGTCACACCCGCTTTAGTCGGAATGAGGTCCCCGTTGTTCCCAAGTGTATAACGACGGACGGTTGCCGTGTTGACACGGTTGTAGCGCCCCCATCCAAAGTACAGTCCACTTTCCAAGGCATACAAGGGCGTCAACTTGCCGTCGGTACCGCTGCTAAGCTGGGAAATCTTGTCCAGGTCGGCCTTACCGCTCATAATCAGGGCACACAGACGCATGAATCCGGGTTTCTTGACCGTGATGGACTTCTCTAGGGTGCGGCGGTAGGTGTCGTCGCTCTGCTTCTTCCATTCACCAATGACGATGGCGGAGACTCCGTCCTGGAAGCGGGCGTACGCATACTTCTCGAAACCAATCTTGTACACGTTGGAACCTTCATGGATGAACGCAAGGCGGGGATGCTTGGTGACCTCTGCCTCTTTGAACTTCTTGGCCAGGTTCAGCTTGACGTCGTCCATCTCCGGAGCGCGGCGCTTTGCAAATGTTCGTGGCTTCAGCGGCGTAGCAGGAATCTCACGGGCGGCTCCGCTGGTTGAAGGCTTCGGGGACATGGTGCGCTCGGACGAAATAAAATCGGGAATAAACTCCATGGTGTTAATGCAGAGAAAGCTGTTAGAGAAAATTGAAAAAAAATACTTAACAACTAACGTAGCAATCTATACTCGCTTGAGCTTTTTATGGGTTGTCCGTCATGCGCAAAGTTCGTAAGTAGGTTTTTTCACAGCACCTTGCTGTGAGTTTCAGGAAAGCTTTGCACTCGTACGTGCGCAATAAGGATGTTTCACCAGTTTTTCATAGCGTTCTGCTGCGCGTTTTAGTGAAATTTTGTACCGGAACGTACGCGAAAAGACTTTTTTGACCCCGTTTTTCATAGCATTCAGCTACGCATTTTGTCCAAACGTGGATCCACGCCAAAGTACAAAAGAGTACGGCTAATGAAGTTCAGTGGGTTCAGTTCAAAAATGGCTCTTAGGTGTGTTCTTGATGCTGATTGGTTTGTGATTAACCAACAGAAGTTCATGAAGCAGCTATCGTTCTTCTGCCTTGAAAAAGGAGAAGTGGGACTTTATACTTTTACGCTACCGCGCGGTGCTTCTCATTGCGCGAAAGATTTGGAAAAGCAGGCGCGCCATTCTCATGGATTAATTTGGCACACCTACGGTGACTATCGCTACAACCAGACGGCGGTAGTGTTTGAAGATATTTTTGAAAGAACCGGACGACCAGCTGACGTTACCTTCTACGCCAAAGGGTTGGAAAAGTGTCGCCTCCTGGAAAAGTACTTGCCGGAAGTCATCAACTTGGATGACTATCATTGTCCAACGTTTCGACGACTGACTTCTGCGGCGCAAACCACCCAGCGAAAGGCTCTCATCTTCGGATTGTGGTTGCATAAGAATGGTACGGATCACCAATGTTGTGGCCACCGCAAAGCTGAACTGCCAACTGAACTTGAATGACATTGAAAAACGCTTGCCATTGGCTCAATACACCCCTCGATCCTTTTCCGGGCTCCTCCTGCGTCGTATACTACCGCCTAAAGCGCATTGTCAGCTGTATGTCAACGGTAAAGTGACCGTGAACGGCGGAAAGGATTTGGTCGAATCGCGTTCTCTTCTGGAATATTTTATACGGTTATTGTCTAAAATCGGATACGTATGTCGTGTCACTGACTTTAAGGTGGTCAACATTGTGGGCACGCATGACTTTGGTCAGCGGTTCGATCTCGATGCTGTCAGTAAGAAGCTTAAAGTTCCATATTTCGCTGATCGTTTTTTGGGTTTACGAATTAAGATGCCGGAATGTACGGCTATTTTATTCGCCAGTGGTCGATGTAACTTTTTAGGTGCTAAGACAGAAGTCGATTTGACATGGGCTATGATTGATCTGGTGTTAATGTTACCAATAAAATGAACGCGGCTTGCTTCGGACTTTATTTGACCAGACCTTCAATTTACTGCGAGGTGTACCCGTAAGGCAGAGTATTCCAATTAGTATTAACAATTCTACGTTTATCATAAGTAAAACTCAGCCGTTTAGCCAGATCAACTTGTTTTAAAATCATAGATTTTTTAACGCGCTGGATGCTGTCAGGGTATTCCGCAACAAGAAAATCCGTTTTCTTCTCCAACACGTCCACCATTTTCTCAAAGGTGATGATCTCGCTGGTGTGCCCGTTTAGCGTGAAGCCTTTCACCTTTACAACGCTCTTCCCATCGTTGGTCTTGTACGAGTACGTCTTCGGTCCCAGGCTGACGAACTGACTAATGAACTGACCAGGCTGCAGCTCATCCGTAAGGTCGCCAAGGAATTTGCCAGTCGGCGGCGTTGGTGATCCAGGTTTATCCACGAAAATTATGGAGTCTGCAAACCCATATCAAATTCACATGTTTGCAGAACTGGCTTTTCAAATCTTACCAGTGTCAAAGTACAACAGTCTGTCCTGCACTTGTTCCATATAACGATAAAGGTGCAACCGCGCCCAACAGGTAGTAAACCTGATAAAATATCAAAGTTCGACCAGCAAATGCAAGTACAAAAAGGGCAAACACCTACGCGGCCAAGACGACGTTGGTATGCGGATTCTGCTCCACAAACAGGTTCTCCTTTGTATACGCCAATTGTAGAACGTCGTCACTGAACATGTCCCACGACTGAATGTGGTATTCTCCAGAAAGAAGCATCCTGTAGAATTCTTCTGGAGAGGAAATGTACTTGGTGTTCGGCTTATTATCTTGCATACCGAGGCGTCCCCAAAAGCTACAAGCAACAATGATGACTAATATTTAATGAGGTCATATGAAAAATATAATACCTGTTAAGACACAGTTTGGCAAGTGACCGCATGCCCGGGTTACTTTCCACTTTCTCGCGGTCCAACTCAATTCCCTCGTGGTCATGGAAATCCCGCAGGTACTGGTCCTTTTGTTGGTCTGTGACAACATCAGCTGGCCATCCACTTGCTTCGGTCTTGATTTTGAGAAAACGGTCAATGTAATCGGCGAATAATCTCTCTTCGGTCTGCTCAAAGTGCCACACTTCAAAAACTCTTGTCACGACGTAGCCGCGATCAATAGCTGCATGTATCTCCGGTGTACCTGCAAGAAACATTTACCGAGGGGGTACCGAGGGGGATTTTAATTTTACTTACACCATGTGCCAGAGAGTGCTCTTTCGTTCTCAGAGTGTCCACACGGTGCGTTCTGTTGTGTCTCCGCACAAGTCCGACAAAGAGGAAAGACGAGTTTTCCATTACTACGGTATGGGAGAACTGGAAGATACAGGTCGGCCGGAGGAATAATTTCACAGTGCATGATCCCAAAATAATCCGTCACTGCGTCGAAGTCTTTGACGATAATGGTCGGGTGGCCGATGGGATACCGCTTGTTCTTATTCACATAAGGATACTCGCTGCAGACGTCGAAATACCGAATTTTTTCTTCTCCTGTTACACTGTGAAAAAGTTTTGTGGCGTTTGTCCGACCGCCGTAGAACGCGTCGCGAGGGTTAATAGGTTGGCACACGGTAATTTCCTCAATGTAAGCTGCAAACCATGGCACTTCTTTGACAAGGCCGTCGAAGTCATGCTCCCACATCACATGGAGCCCGTATCCCCGGCTGCGAATGTAGTCATCTCGCTGCACGGTTTCCTCGTAAATCTTGCTCATCGCAAGATTTCTGAATGGATGGATCGTGTCAGGAGCAGTGCATTCAGGACATCCATGAAACCAGCAACCGTGAAATTCAAAAACTGTATTCGTTGCGGCAGAGTAGCCATCCACAAAGTACTGACCGATCTTGAATTCTGCCCCCGATGCCCTCGTCTGGATTTGGCAGTTTTCTTCCAACTCCATCCATTGCAGCCACTTGAGCGCTTTGACGGATTGGTTGCGATTGGAATGGTATCCCTGTGGTGGGATCAATCCTATCTGGTTGGCTTTGAGGATACTGCTGCGCCAGTACAGACCGCATAGCCCAGCAATGGTCAGCGTGGAGAAAAATGGGCAGATTCCATTGCTAATTTCCAAAAACAGGTTCCGGAACTGAAGACAACATTTGCGGAGGACGGTAACATCATTGCTGCAGTAATCCACGAACTCTTTTCGGAAGTCAAAGGTATTGTGCTTGGCGGCGATTTCATCTTTGTACCACTGTTCAAAGGCCTCACGATCTTTCTTGCTCATGTACTGATGTCCGTATTCCATCATGGAAGGGAACTCTGTGACCTGATCCCAGTTCTCTGGTCGATTAAAGCGGTGTGGGAACAAACCTTTAGACGTGTCTTCAATCCCAAATGTTGCTGGCCACTTGGAAAGGCTTTGTGGATTATAATTGATGCTGTCCCGGAAGCGAATATTCAGTTGAACCACGTCAAGCTGCATGATCTTGCCACCATTCATAATCACTCGGGGGATGATGCCATTCTTCAGCAGCCAATTAGTAATAAAGTATCCATCGAAAGCCTACAAAGTTTTTACCGGTTCAAGGCAGACAGAAAAAAACGTTGAAAGTGTTTACCTTGAAATTATGAGCAATAACAATGTGGTCACGATGATCTTCACTGAAAAGGAATCGGCAAAGAGAATCGGTAATGTCGCCCAGGGGCTCCCCCTCTGGCGGAAAGATCCATTCCTCGCCTTCATCATTCTGTACAACCTGAATCACCAGTAAAATTTCGAGGGGGTCCCCGAGGGGGTGCATCTTACTTCAGCAAAATGGTCATTCAGACTTACCGCAAGGTTCGGGTACAGTCGTCCATCATCAGCAACATACGTTTCAAAGTCGAAGAATAAAAACTGGGCATCGGCGTACTGCATCTTCTGAAACGGTCCCAGCTTTTGTGGTTTCATGTAGCAGCGATGGTCGCCTACAACGTGCTCCCGGCAGGTTCTACAAAAACTTTCTCCGCACCGATGAACGGCTCCTGGTTTTCTTCTCATTAAGGAATGGATGGATCCGCAGAGTATACATAGCTTCACCGTGCTGCATATGCTTCGTCGGTTATGGAACAGCTTATCAGCGCTGGGGCCCAGTTTGTGGTGATCAAAACACGACTGCCCATAAAATTTCCGATTGCAGTCACCGCACGCCAACATATTGGATGTATCCATCGAGCAGTTGGAACGGAGACACTGGTTGCATTGGCCAGTACAACGATGGTTTCGTCGGTCATTATATCCCTTGTTGCACCCAAAACACCAGTAGCCGCGATTGAAAAATGCCGGCATGGAGGTCAGCACGTCAAAATGGCGATTGTGGAGTAGAAGGCAGATATGCTTCTGTTCATGCTTTCCGCTGTACACAATGCTGTTGGCCTGCATGGTACTGACAACCACGACCTGATAACCGGGAAGCACCTTCTCAAAAGCCGGAATGTCCGCCAAGGAATATTCACGCATAAGCAGACCGGCTTTCTTAATAAGGTCCTTTGACAATGCAAGAATTTCCCTTTTACCCTTGGCAATATGTCTGGCATACTCCTCCTCACCATCCGCGAAAGCTCGGCCAATCACTAAGGCGCGGGCCATGCAAATGTCGTCGTCGTTATTGATTAAGATAACTGACCTCATTTTCTGGAGCTTTTGGTACAGCATCGGTGGAACGTCCCGGACACAGCGACCCGAGGGGATTTCCGTGTGTTCTAGCGAGACTTCGAAAGATCCGTCTATGACGAACTCTTGATGGGAATTCAGGACTTTGGATATTTCTGCCATCCAGCGCTGTACGGTCAACTGGGATCGCAGCGTTGGTGGTGTCCAAATAGGAAACGACAGATGAGCCGAGTCAACCGATACACGCACGTACTGATGACGAGCCACCCCCGTTAAAACTGTATCAAGGATATATTCCAACACAGCCACGATTATTGATGGAGCATCAATAAAGCTGACAGCTTCCAGATCATGAACACTAATTCGAAACAGCTTAAAGTGCATACTATGGGTCTTGGAGAACCGGTGACCCCTGGGCTCCACTGCGACATGTTCCGCTACCTGGAAGTCATCCGGTAAACCTCCTCCCGCCTGAGGTTCTTCGGCGACCCAGTCATCCATGCTGGCCAATTCGGCAGCATCAAGCATATCCTGATCAGTTAAGCCGTCATCAAAGATCCAATCATCAAGTGCCGCCAAGGCTGCGGCGTCAATGAGGTCATCATCAGTTAAATCGTAATCCATTTTGGAAAAGGTCAAATTTGCAAATGCAAGATTTTGATCGATATTATTTAACCGAAAGCAATTTTCAGAGGCCGCAAAAATATCAGAAGTGAAATTCAGACTACCGATATTTGACTTCGAGTAATTTTTTGTGCGGTCGTATTTTATATTTTTGCAAAACCGAAATTTCACAGCAACATCTGCTACGCATTTTGCTTTTTCTTCACACGTACGAGCGCAACGTACTACCAATAACATAAATACAGAAAAATAAGAAGCAACAATTAGAGAAAACACGTAAGACCGTGTACGGTTTCCGAGGAGTTATCCGGGAGTGAGAACAGGAACAGAGCAATAAACAATCGTACAAGCAGTAACAAAGAAAAGAATACATAACACCCGTTGTATGATTACCGAGGGGGTCCCCGAGGGGGTGAAAACAGGAATAACGCAAATAAGACACCTAACTAGTTCAGCATAACAACGTCGTCGTCGCTCTCCAGGTTGTCGCCGTCTTGTTCCGAGGCCGAGTCCGGGATCTCACCCGCGTCCGCTTCCGAGGTCAATTCATCCAAATCCGGTTCCGAGGCAGAGTCCGAGATGTGGTCCACATCATCGTCCGACAGCAACCAAGTATGGTCTGCAAGTATCCGCAAGAAATTGTAGCAAAGTCACATACAGAGTCAAAAATCAAACAAATACCTGAGCCAGCCATCGACGCATCGTCATCCTCCTCCTCCTCCTCGCCATGGTCCGACTCGGGCTCTATGTTCATAAAATTTCCTAATTAAAATTTCACATAATACAAAGATA
Source organism: Paramacrobiotus metropolitanus (assembly GCF_019649055.1). Classification (NCBI taxonomy): domain Eukaryota; kingdom Metazoa; phylum Tardigrada; class Eutardigrada; order Parachela; family Macrobiotidae; genus Paramacrobiotus; species Paramacrobiotus metropolitanus. Next base: position 489,118 of record NW_026570264.1, read on the forward strand.
GCGGCGCAAACAATAAGATCGGCAGCAAAAACTACTCACCGTTCATTTCTTCATCGCTCTCGCTATCCACGTCGCCATCGTCTCCACTCCATCGCATAACCTGTGGGATTGCGCGGATCAGGTAACGGGAGTGGGTCCGGTTAACGCTGTTGCAGTACAAATCCACGGTATGGAGCGTGGGCAAGTTCTTCAGCGGCTCCAAGAAATCCACGCTGCTAATCCCGTTGTTGGCTAAAGTCAGTCGCTTCAGGTTTGGTGTCGCGGTTGCCAGGATCTCAAAGTGGGGGTTCTCCGCGTAGAAACCCAACTGGTTGTCGTTGAGCTGTAGGTACGTCAGGTTAGGCAACGTAGACAGACCAAGCAAAGACGACAATCCACAGGCGTTAGCGGACAGGCACTGCAGGTCCGTGAAGCGAGCGAGCGGTACGTCACGGAAATCGGCAAGAGGGAACTCATCCAGGATGATGGTCTTAGCATCATCAGGCTGGTCCCACAGGTAGGCATACATGTTGACAGCAGTGTACACAGGTGAACGAAACATAATGTAACAAACAGAATACAACTAATACAACGCAAAGTAAACGTGAAGCTGCGTATAAAAGCAGTTATAGTATGTACTTTAAAAACTGGGGATAATCTGCAGTGCATTGTACATATCGTTTTATAGTGGACCCCACGCTACGGCAATACTGAGAACGAAAATTCACAGGAGCCGTTAGCGAAAATTCGCACCAGTCTGCTGTGAAAATGTGCAAAAGCTGGTAACTGCGTACGCGAAGGTGGTTGGATGTCAGTGTAATATTGTACGACCGTGCTGTGAATTTGGGCAATTCAGTAGTAAGTAACTGCATACTCATGGTGGTTGACTGCCAAAAGTAACTGCCACCCGCACCCCCCTGTATATGGGCGGTCGCCCATAGACTTTGGTCCGTTTGAATGGGCTACAGTCCTGCATATAAGCACCGTTTCTTATGGGCCGTAGTCCGTAGTGCTGCTCCTGCCTTTTTCTCTTGCATACATCTCGGCGAACCTTACTTTTAACATTGCAAAAGGTAGAGAAAACCTTTAGAAGCTTTCTGGTACAGAAAAAATTGCTGTTTGAGGCGAAAAACTTAAAGGAGAATAATTTTCGATAGACTTACGGTGAGATAGATTCTCTGCGTACACCCAAAATGTGTTTTCCTGTGTTCAAAGTGCTCTGGTTTACGTTATACGCTCCCACCAGCAACCTGCTGGGTACCGGAAAACCTCTGAAAGGGTTTTCCACCTTTCGGTATGTTGATCAGAAGGTTTTACGGAGATCTGAATGAGAGAAAAAGCTGGAGTTTGACGCACGAGTCTGGGGAAACAGCCAGCTGGACAGTTAGTTGGCAACGTAGATGGCATCTTTCTCGTCTGCCTCATACCTGTAAGGTTCACCTAACATTCCTAAGAAAGGAAAAATTCAATGGGAAGATGAAAAAGTTGATTGATATAGAGGCAGAGTGATAAATAATAATACTTCGCTTTTACTCGCGTTCCGACCGCTTACAGAATACACCTTCACGTTCCGTCCACCTGTCTGCATTAGTAGACCCCCCTGCGCACGATTACATTTTTCTACGTAGCTCAGCATTCGCTTACTGTTAAATCCGCATCATTCGCTCACTTCAAACGCTCATCCCCCATGCATTACGGAATAATATCACTCAACCAATAGACTAAAAGATGGAGAAAAAATTTACAATATTTTTGATTACAAATAAGTGGAAATTTATGGCGCGAAGCAAATACGCTAAAACAACAATTTAATATACGTGGAAAAAATTAAAAATTTTTCAAGCCTAAGTTAGTGACAATTCATAGAAATAAAAAGAAATTATCGATATCGGCGATCTTTCGTGCGCTTAAACATAATCAACGGCGAAGAGCTAGGCAGAGATCCTATGGTCTGTCTACGAGAAAGGAAAATGACTATAACTTTTCTTTATATGACCAATCCACTTTTCTGCAAGCAAATAAAAAGTTACGCATTAATGACAGCACCCGGTTGTTGCATTAATGACAGCACCCGGTTTCTTTATACGCACTCCTCTTTTTTTACTGTAGCGGAAAAACTGACATAATTAACTTAAAACGGAGGGCCTGTAATCAGCGGGGTGCAAAAAAGGAGTAGCTATAAAAAACGGAGGGGGTTAGGGGTGGCAATAGTGCCACTCGATTATTAAACGCAACTGTAATCAAGATCAGATGTAATCTGTAACAAGGTATTACTAATAATACTGTAAATGCTGGATGAAATGACACCGCTTTTAGGTCCGGCCGTTCCCTGCCCCCTGCCGGACAGCACACGCGTTACGCAGAACGTCTCGCAGCGTGTGCGCTACATTCCGTACACCAGAGTCTGTGGTCCCATTCCATCTAGTGGCTACAGTATCTTAATGGTTTTTTAGCAAGAAATCACAGACGACCTTTCTTCTGATAATTTCGCTATCTCAACCGGCTGATACCTCTGACCGCAAGCCAATTTTTTGTGAAGCTCCTTATGATGCTTATATGCAAACCGAAAGAATGACTTTTACAGAAACGGTTGATGGCATTTACAGAAAGGTTGATGACCTTTACAGAAGTGTTGATGACCTTTTTCAGAAAGGTTGAAGACCATTACAGAAAGGTTGATGACCTTTGCAGGAAGGTGGATGACCGTTACAAAAGGTTGATGACCTTTGCAGAAAGGTTGATGAACTTTCTAAAAGGTTGATAAACTTTGCAGAATGGTTGATGATCTTTAAAGAAAGGTTTATGACTTTCGACAGACAGGTGGACTACCATAACAACCCTCACTCAAGCTAGGAGTGCAATGACGCCCACATTTGAGTCTCCCTTAATATTCCGAACGCAGTAGTGTTCATAATTTTTTAGTTCTTAAGCACAAATGTTGGGAAAATGGTTACGGATAAAGTGCGCAAATAGCGGACGCGACAACCAAATAAAGACATCGGCGACTTCCGCCTAAAGTTTGAAGTGTTGCGCTCTGATGTGCCAATACCTTATTCGTTACGTCTTTCTATAAGCACAGCTGAACATTTTGCAAAAGACAGTCCCCACAGCATGGCTTCGGCTACTTTGAGCGCATGTTATTATGACGCAAAGTGATTTCATGCGGACGGACTGTCACCAACTGCACACCATGGCCCCATTTTTAAACAATAGATGCCGAAAAGAAAATGCTAAGAAATAAGAAGTTAATGTTGAGAAAGCTTAGACAGCCAAACAGCAAGCAGAAAGATAAAATTAATAAATATTATGTTGAGCAGCTGTGAGGATAACTTTCGCCAAAAAGGTGCAAAACTTCTGCAGAATGGTTGATGACCTTTAGGAAAGGTTGATCAGAAAGGTTGATGACCTTTAGAGAAGGTTTATCAGAAAGGTTGATGACCTTCATTGAGCGTCAACCATCCACCCGTCAACCTTCCTGCCGGCTACACGCGACCATAAACTGATCACTGTTTCCATATGTGTGCAACACGTCTTTCCACCCCGCGACGGCAGCTGCAAGAAGCCGAACTTAAGCGCCGTTGAGCTTTCCAGTTCAAACAAGCGTTTTTTCACTTTCCTGTGTCCCATCTCCCCTTTTTAAAACCTGTTTAGTATGTAATATTCCAAAAATTCGTGAAAAAAGCAGAAAGTTCTTTTTCTATAAAAAAAACTACCTGTCTTGAACTAAGTTAGTCATGACTGCCTGCGTTTTCTGTTCTTACTTTGGGACCGTTTATTCTGCCTACGAGAAATTTCATCACCTATGATTTTCTTCTTTTGCTATGAATAGCTTTGTTATTTAGAATTTTAGAATTTTTATTTTTCTCTTCATCTTTTAAAATAAGAAAGTTTCGAAAAAGAGTGCAGAAGCAGAAGTGTTTAGATTTTGGTGCTGAGTGCTGCCATTTTGCGCCGCCATCGCTGGCTGGCTAGCCGTGTTGCACACCCACGTGGCCCAGTGTTAACATGCTCGGGCAGGGTGATCGGTTTATGGTCGCGCATTTGGCTTTGATCGGGCCAAGGAAGCTCCTCCTCGTAGGAAACTGACACTCTATCGGGTACCCCCCCCCCCCCGCTGGAGGGTTAACGATTAACGACGATAGGCCATCTTGCACGCACTTCACAGCAGACAAAATCGCATCTTCACTGTCCATTACTCCATTTGACAAAAAGTCACAAATACAGATTTTAAAAAGATTTTGAATCTGTCGTTGATGCAACCTGAGCACTTTGATACAAACTAAATGCTACAAAAGTACTGGCAAAGTAAGTATTTTAAATAAATCAAAATTTTCAGTTAGTCATAGCACTGATAGCAGCTGCGAAAGTGTGAGTAATAACGTAACCGCCCATGCAGAGGGTTGCTCATATTGCTGGGGAGTCCAGATAACGGAGAGTAATATAAGGGGAGCCCAAATAAGGCAGTAATCGAAGTACTCTGAATTCGAATAATAAGACCCTGAGTCTGGCCGGTAATGACGAGAGTCTTTAATAAATTTGTAGTGTAGTTTAACTCAAGCGATAACAGCTATCTATACGAGAAATTATAAAGTATAATTCGAGACGGTGCGATTTACGAACTGCTGGTAAACAACAGTGCGGCGCGGCGAGTTACCGACAAAGTTACCCTTGCTACCTGCACCGCATCACATTACGTTAAAGCTACAGTCACCACCTGGGACTACTCCCCCTACTTTCTTCAAAACGAATTTCGACACCTCCAAAGGCTGCTGTCAGCTGGCCACCGCCTTTTTTACGCCCGTGCGTAATTGACAAACAGTCAAATCGTCGTCGTTTCTTTAAACAAGGTTGCCATGGCGCTGGATGGAAAAGTTCACAGTCGAACTTTGCCTATGCGGCAACTATATATGTGTTTACCAACGCCGCCAACCGGTGTGCGTGCAAGAGACACTGAACGTAAGTGACCGGCAAAAATCGGCATCTCAACGGCAAGACAGCAACTCCGAAAATCAATGGTTTAACCCCTTGGTTAAAAATTGTGGCACCAAAAACGTACACATTCCCGTTATAAAAAAATGCATATGAAATGCAACTGCCGACTGCCGTCAGTTGCCACTGTTCAGGTAATCGTCCCATGTTCTGGCTGCTTTTTAGGCGTTCCAGGGTGTTATAATGTGTTAATAGAGAACCACAATTTCCTTATACCCCAACTCGTGATACTGTTGCCGTAAGTTTTGGATGTGAGAAAACTAAACGGTCAACGGAAATGCATCACAGAACTAGGTGGCAAACTGTGGGTTATACCGCAACAATTGGATCATGCGCATTTAAGTGTATATCAAAATCCTGGTTGAATCTGCGCCAGTTAGGAACATGGCAGCCTTCAGAACATCCTGATCCTAGAAAATGTTTGCTATTCACAAAGCATTACGGGAAAATAACGGCAGCGTGCGTGGCATAGTACAATGAAACCTCCGAGTTTGAACACCTCTGAGCCGTGAACACCTCTGAACCCTGAACAAAAATTACGTACCGCGGGTGTTCAAGATCGGGAGATTCCACTGTATACGGTACTCAGTCGATGTACATGCGATAATTATGCAGACCAACTCACCTGCAGCCCGCAGAACACACGGCTGCTCATAACCATCTTGCTCAGTAGGTTCTACAGTGAAGAAACCGGCTGCTAAATGTGCACTTTTAGCAGTAAAAACATGGGCGCAACTAAAGATGATTTTATTGCCCCAGGATGGTGATACTTACATAACCTGTTCCCGATTTAGGGGAAACACTGTTAACACAGAGAACAACAACGACCAGCTTAATGTGTCAAGGCATGTTTCGTAATCCTTTCACTGATCCTGCTGCACGCTGGTAGTAAGAGCATTCATTTTAAATGTTATTCAACAAGAACTGCATATGACATTGACAACAGAGCTATTTGGACAAGCGGAAATAAGCGGAACTTGCTCGGAGTGACGGCAACTCAGGGAGCGGAAATTGCAGTGACTGCTGAATATGTAGTTTGAAGAAAATGCAAACTGACTGTTGCAGCAGCACTTGTGTAACTGGAAACTATAATTACATGTGGCCGGGCATTTTCGTGCTGATAATTTGTTTTTGTGCGAAAATAAGACGGGCGACCATCGCCTGTCAGCAGAGCGGAAAACATCTCGGTACTAAGCCAGAACAATCTGTTTTAATTTCTTGCAATTGACGGTATGCGACAGGGCAGCCGCGCACGGACGGCAGCTGGTGAAAACCTGCGAGTGGTCGAAAGTCGCTGTTTCTGTCGCTAAGCATTGTTCGAAACAGCGACTTTAAATACTGCTGAATCACTTGATGATCTGTTAGCAAAACTAAGACCCACCAAAATGTACAGAAAAATTTGCTCTACATGGAAATGTAGGCTGTCGCGTGGAAGTATATAACTGCAGTGACTTATTGTCGCCAACGCTTTGCACCATGAAATTCGGTGTAGTAAATTCTGTTATACTGCGCACCTTTAGTTGCCCTGATAGCGCTATGCTGGATTCTCTATTCGTTATACCACTCATACAGCCAATGAGCGTGTTCGCACCGGCACCGCCCCTCTACCGTCTATCAGGAATACTGTTTTCTCCAGTTTCATGAAAAGGGGATTTTGCCGTAAAGATAGCAGCGATAAGTGTACGACCACGTGAGGATTTTTATGTCCTTATTCCGGCTCCCTATGAAGTTCGATCCCATATTCCGGTTCTTGGATAATTGAAAATGCATTTAAACTGAATTTACGGGAAACTTTGGGAAAATCGTTTTTTTTATTAGAAAAACAATTACTGTATATCTATAACAATTAAAAAAAAAAGAAAAAACAATTCGCTTGATTTTTTCATACCTGTACGGTATTCACTGATTTTGTGTTACTACTAAATATCGTACTGAAAACATCCATTAGGCTGTTTTTCTGTTTCATTTTATTAGACCTATAGATATAATTGGTTTTGCCAAAGTTTCCAATTAATTCAGTTTAAATGCATTTTCAATTAGCGGGGAACCGGAATATGGGATCGAACTTCACAGGGTGCCGGAATAAGGAATTTGTCGAAGTACAGATGCGTCTGTAATCAGTGTAATGCCAAACGTCATAGACCGCATCCCGGTATCTGTTACATTTCCGGTTGACGGCAGATTTAAAATATGTTTATCATGGTCATAATTATTTCTCGGAGGGTAAACCTCTTGTTTTAACATCCAGATTTCTCCGTAGATTGTTAATTTAAGAGGTTTTGTTGAAAGATTTTGCCGAGATCCGTTTAGATCGGGACGTCACTTCAAGGATAATCATCTGATCGGGAACGCTGGCATTCCGCGTGCCTATTAAATTTCCTGTAGTTTAGCAAAGCAAAGCAAAGCCAACGACACCGGTAAAGGTTCGTCTTTGTTACCGAAAGCGTCTCGGAAAGGTTTCCCATTATCTCGTTGAGGTCATCACTTGGTCAATCCGCTGCAGTAAAATCTTTTGCTCCGACAAAGTTCTTAGGTAATAACTGATATACTGTAATTCTGTGATATAAGCGCTTTTGGACGCTGTTATTGAAACTTTGATCTGGAATTGTTCTTCCTTCCCTACAGGGAGGGAAAACTGTTCTTTATAAGGAACTTGATACGATATTACGCTACCTCAGGCCAATTTATTCGACATTAGTTGCTATCAGCGTTATTCCAGTAATTATTTTACCAATAGATTTACAGCTTATTTACCTGCAATAATTTAAACCTGATTTATCTGATTTGAAACATTTTTATCTTGTATAATTATAATAAACTTTTCCGTCAACTTCAGCGGAATTTGTAACGCCCCGGCGCATTTCCCATCGCTGTTCATTGCTTCCGTAACCGCGTGTGCGTCGAAATATCTGATTCTCTGCTACACCAGAGCCATCGCCAATTACGCTCTTTTAGCCGGTCTGATTTTTTTCGAACAATCAAACTCGCGACAGCGATCGGGATGCCGTTTATTAATTGCTCATTATTTAGCCTCGCACACCGCACTTTGCGCCATATCATATCCAAATGGCAGTGTCAATTTACCGTAAACAAGCTGTCGCTGTTCAAACCAATCCCCGATTCTGCGGACCAATAATGGCTCTGCAACTGACCCTGCGGGACGCGGCCAACTGGATCGACACGTACATTGCTGTCAACCGTGTCGTGGCGCTCTGCTTTCAGTCCCATTATCGCCAGTTTTCAGCGCGGTATTTGGAAAAGTTTATACTCACGGTGTTATGGATCGCTGCTGTCTGCTTAGCTAGTCTTGGATGTTTTGATTTAGGAGTTAAGTATCCGGTAATACCGTCGCGCAGTTGTATTATCGTGCAGAAAGATGTGTTTGGGCTGTTGACCCTAATAACCGGCTGTTACTGCCCGTTAGCTGTGGCAGGCGCAGGATATGGTCTAATTTGTTTGAGACTATTTATTCGTCGAAAAAAGAGGAACACAGTAGTGGACAATATACCGCAAGATGTGGATACAAACGCGGACCACCGGCGTGCAATGAAGACCAACATGGTGTTCTTGTCCTTTCTTTGGAATGTGGTAGGATATTTGCTGTTCCCTGTAACCTTGGCGGTTGCGCCGGATACACAGGTCCGTCGCCCTCTAGTGACGTTGTGGCTGGGCTCGGTGCAGATGTTCGGTTATGCCACCAACCCGGTAAGTATGTTTATACAAATTCGATCACCCTGGATATTCAAGGACTGTTGAAACCTGACTTTATAGTGCTTGCTCTTTCAATGTATAGTGTATACCCGATAATTAAGGCACGAATTTTTTAGGTGATGTTTTTCGTCATGAGCTTTGAATACCGAGCGGAACTGGCGCGTCTGTGCCGTCGGGTCTGGGATGGAATGCTCGGACATTCACGAGAGCCATCAACAAATGGACAACGGCCAGTGCGCTCAGGGAGCCTTTCGGCCTCTTTCACTACAGCGGGAAACAAATTGACACCGTTGAGTTAACTGGTGCCGACCATGTTTTTAAGAAGGCCGAATCGTAAACCGTACAGTAAAAAGACGTTAAGCTGATGTATATGAAGAATCTGCAGAATTTACGGTTAATAGTACAATGCTTGATGTATTTCTCTGTTCTTCTCCACGCTCCTCCTTTCTGTTTTCTATATTAATATTACTGCTACATGGTCAACGAGCAACATCCTGCTTGTTTCCTTTACTAAAGGAAGAAACCTTTGAATGCTCACGTTAAAGAATAAAAATTTACTGGGTGGAGTCGATGCAACTGCCTATCAAGCGCGCTTTGGCTTTTAAGGGAAGTGTGCCGATGCTATGCAGCGTAACAAATCTGGATGCCTGTACGGAATTTCTTCCCTTTTGAGCGCTTCTAGCCACTTTTCTCTAAAGAAAATTTTTCTGTATTCATACCGGAAAGAAAGAAACTTTTTCTGCTTAGTTAACATTTAACAGAAGTTCACTTTGACGTATTCAAAAGCAAAAAATTGGCGCAGGACTGTAGAATACACATGGGGAAGATGGACTCAAAAACAGCATTTTTAATTAAATTTCTGAACAGTGCATACATCATACATGTCAAGCGAGCCGTCCATCAGGTGCCGCGCCACAAAGGAGGCATCTGATCCGCGCTGCTCAAAATATACTTACAGCCAGAATGATTCGTCGTTGTTAAGAAAAATTACAGTGCAGTCTGGCTTCCCGAAAATCATCGTTTCAGGGTACATTTTCTCCACTGTTGCAACTGCCGTGTTACCCGGCCGGAAGGCAGTGTTCTTGTTCTGCCAACAAAAGCTCATCGTGACAGTGAATCCTGATGACGAATGGAGCAAAACAGGAAACTGTTCAGAAAGGCGGCTACTCAATGAGAAAATTAAGCGGTGTTTACGCTGATTTCCCAAGATTCGGAAATTATACGTAAACAGCCGTCATAGCACATGTGCAACGTGACGCTTTAAATGCGTCTGCCGGGAATTTTTAGGTTTTGTTAGCGTCTTGAACCACTTCAGATACCACATCGCCCGGTTCCGGCCAGTTACACCCGTGACGCTGATTTTTAATGAGTTTTCTAGATCTGAGTCAAGTTTCAATAATTATACCAGCAATTCCGGTATTATATACGGCACCCCTAATAATACTCGGCTACCAAGCCTCTCAAAATCGGTTTCTTATTACCTGTCCACGCTTCCTCTGAACACTGGTTTGAACTTTTTACAGCTTCTGCTATGATGCTCCCGCTCTATATATTATTACGTGACTTTGCAAACTAATTTTATCCTTTTATTTATTTTCTCTTAGAGAAATTACAACACCAGCCTTTCCGCGCATATTTTTGGCGGATTTATTCAACAAATCGATTGACAATAGACAATTTGACAGTTGATAATTTAACCGCTGAATTTTATCCGCAATTTATCCGCAATATCCGCTATATACAAAGTATAATGAATTTATCCGCCAATATCAGCAGCATCTTCAATACGACGTTGCGCTTCCCTTTACTGTCCGCTTCTTCCGTGACCGCCTGGGCTGCAACGTACCTGACCCTCTGCTACAGCGGAGCTTTTGCCAACGTACTGTTATCCGGCCTGATATTTTCTAACTGGAGACTGCGGTCCGGGTGTGGTTTATTAATCGCACATTATTTAGCCTCGCACACCGTACTCTGTGGCGTTTCCTATCCTATTATAGCCGTTTTCGTGTACCGTAAACAAGTGACCGCTGTCCAAATCGACCCGCGATTCTGCGGACCAATCATGGCACTGCAGTTGACCATGCGGTACGCGGCCAACTGGATCGATACATACATCGCTGTCAACCGTGTTGTGGCGCTCTGTTATCCGTATCTTTACCGGCGCTTTTCCGCTCGGAATTTGGAAAAGTTTATTCTCACGATGTTATGGATCACTGCGGTGTGCTTAGCCACTCTCGGGTGTTGGGAACTAGGCATTAAATACCCGCTGTCACCGACGGGCAGTTGTACAATCGCACAAAAAGATGTGTTCGGTTTGTTGACTTTTATTGCCGGGTACTATTGCCCGTTGGTCTTAGCGGGTGCGGGCTATGTTGTGATTTATGTAAGGCTAATAATTCGCCGCAGGAAAAAGAACACAGCGGTGGATAATGTGCTGAACGATGCCGAAACGACGGTAGAACACCGGCGTGCGGTGAAAGCTAACATGGTGTTCGTGTCGTTTCTGTGGAATTTAGTGGGATATCTAATTTTTCCGATAACTTTGGCGGTTGCGCCGGATGCACAGTTGCGTCGTCCACTGGCGACGTTGTGGCTGGGTTCGGTGCAGATGCTCGGTTACGTCACCAACCCGGTAAGCGTTCGCGTTTTGCTCTGGAAATGCTCCTGTTGTAAATTTGTGCAGGGTGCGGTCACAGAAAAATGGTTGAAACTGCCGTGAACCTTCAGCTGATTTTCTCGTAAGCTATGTCTAAGACTAAGAGAGACAGACATAAACGGCTGAAACTTGTCTTATTTACCATAAATCAAATTTGTTTGATAACAAAACCGTTGCAAATGTTTTCTTATTCTTTTGAGATATCGGTTGGATGATTTCCTTTCGAAATGTGTGCACGGCGATAATGTCAGAGTTTAGCATACGTTTAGCTATGTAGAAAACTTCAATGGCGGTTTCAATCACTTTGTAGCGCGGGCTGTCATCCTAAGGCGGCCGGACGTGTTGCATATTCACGTTTACGGCTCGAGTCTTTAAGCTTCCCGGAGTGCATTGAGCCAACTTACCTGGGCACATTTTCCGGGTCTAAATTCAGAAATTCTGATCTTTTGTAGGAAGGTAGAGTACTGCCCCAGTTTGCTTGAAAAAATAGCTTCATCTGCAAAGGCTCAAGGGCATGGCCAAACAGAATTAGTTTAGTACGACGTACTTATTGTTTATAGGCGTACTGCTACAGCCCATTTGTGCAGTACTTCGCATGGGGCCTTAAGTTTTCCCCTCACACAGCACGGGAAATTTTGTTTTCCCCCGCACATGTGCCGCTTAGTCGCTTACACGCTTAAAGCTGACTGCAGTTTAAAGCCGCGTGCGCTGCGGCAACACGTTTGCCGTTATCCGAGCTGTCTCTGCTCTCTTGTTCAGTTGCGCAACCGGATATGCCGAGTTGGCCAGAAACCCGTTTTTAGCTGCAGCCAACTTCAAGTTGCATTCATGTAAGCGACTAAGCGGCATATGTGCGGGGGAAAACGAAATTTCCCGTACTATATGAGGGGAAAACTTAAGGCCCCATGCGAAGTACAGTACTGTACCCTAACTCTGCACTTGAAGGAAATTTGTACGCTATGAGCGATACGGTGCTGTATAGCCGGATTAACATTCAACTAATTCACGTTTATACACGCACTAGCTGCAAGCCGCGTTTGTGAATGGTGAATGGGCTCGTACAAGTGCGTGTGGCTGCACTGTACAAATTTCCTTCAAGTGCAGGGTTAGGGTACAGTACTCTTTCAGGCTTTTTCGGTAATAACTAAGTTTTGTGGGTATTGCATTGGTACATGATGGACCATACCAGTTTTTACTTTCAGGTACCGATGTCATTTACGCGCGCTTGCGATGACACTCCCACTGTTGCCAAATCATAGATTTTTAAAAATTCGTTATCGGCTGAACTGCGAGCGCATCCGTACAAGCATTCCTTGTTTACGATGTAGCTAATATCATAAATAATTTTGAGAAAGGGAACCGGTAATTTGGCTTGAACTGCATGGGCGAGACGCGTGCTGAAAGAGTCCCGATCTAGAACAGCACCCGTAAATCGAAACAAAACTAGAGAAAAGCCAGCATCGAACCAATGCAAAATACGGTAGTACATGTAGCATGCAATACTATGTAATCATTTAAGTATGGGTTGGCCACGCCGTTTGAGCCTTTGCAGATAAAATTATTTTTTAAGCATGCTAGGGTCGTATTCTATCCTTCTACAAAAAATCATAATTTTCTGAATTTAGACCCGGAAAATCCCTGGTTAGTGCATCCTCGCACATTTTATAAAGAAGGGATCTTTTTAGTTGATGTTTTTTGTCATGAGCGCGGAATATCGGCTGGAATCGGCACGTCTTTGCAGTCGGCTGCGGAAAGGAGTACGGAACCGTTCCCATGTGCCATCAGGCACTGGACAGCCGCCTATACGCTCGGGAAGCATTTCGCTATGTGAACAGGGCGGGAAATAAAGAAGCACTGTTGGTGACAGCACCTGCTGACCGATAGCAAGACTAATCAAAGCTTGGATCGTGAACCAACCCGCAGTTTATAAAGTGCACGTACTTTGTGCATTGGTGACTAAACCAATATTCTATACTCGTAGCAATAATAGCACAATTACTATTATAATAACATGATAACCAAAAAAACGCACCAGCATAATATTTTTGTGAGAACGTGTAATTACGGAGACTTTTTGTGTTACAATCCCCTGTGGATTTTCGATCCCAGATTCGGCGCTGTTTCTGTGAGCAAAATATTGGGCTGTTAAATTCAGACGTCAACACATTTTGAAAATTTTGAGCAGGTGACTTGATGTATGATAATGAAAGGGCAATCTCCTCGAACACTTGTTGTTTTCGCCAGCTGAAATAGGTTTCTCGGATGCCGGAATGATTACTTTAAACTACATTCACATGTTCCTGCGAAATTACATCTTCTACCGAAAAGACTAAACCAGGGACATGCTGTCCGAGTGCGCCTTGCAGCGGTGCATGTCAACAAGCAGTAATCATCCATGCATCCTGCTCGATTTTAATTGGTTGGTAAAATGATATACGCGGTTTCTATCATGCTGTTGTGGCTACCGCCTTAATTAAGTCCACAAGGCCTTTGCATAAGAAACCCTTTTCATGTATTGCATCATATAATTACGTAAATGAAAGGCCCTCCAAAAGTTTCCCGCACAGGCACATATGGAAAATAATTTTCTGCAGAATGAATGTTTCCACAGATAAGTATTTCAACTGTATCAAGGAAATACCCTCGTAGTATATAGATCTATCTGTATATTATGTTCTACCGTCCCGTGGAACATGGCTAGAAAAAACCGCGAAGTAAATTAAAAAACTGACATTACTATCTAACTCAGCATGTTTCGAAACGGTTGCACATGAATTTTGTTTTCAAAAATATCTGTCCCGGGACCATCGCTCGGATGCCGGTACCGGTACAGACATGAGCTCAAGGTGACCTTGAAAGACCATTTACAACATATTATTGCGCGAAGTGTCTCGGGGCAACGGTTTTCACTGGAACTGCAATACTTTTAATTGGAATTGTTGCTTGGAAATGGAATTTCAGCACTAAAACGGAATTATTGTGAAAAAGATAAATTAAATTTATTTAATTGCGGTTAATTTGCATGAGCGGCAATTGTTTTCCTAGATAGTCCACCGCTGGTTTCCGTGGCAACATTCTACACATGATGCTAGCCATATAGAGTATTTCCTTACACTGCTGTATAGCACGTGTTTAATCATTCACATTCGACATGTCAAGACATGTTTACACTTGACTTCAGCTTTGCCCCGTATAACGTTTTTTTAGCGCAAACTGCAAGTCTGAACTGTTTGACACCCGTTGACAAACCTTTACTGTACAAAATGTTCAGTAAGAAAGAGTTCGTAAACCTCAGTGACCTTTTGCCCAACATCTGCATGTCACATGCACCATCCACGTCGAAGGCATCTGCGGCAAAGAGCGAACCGATTCGCGATTTCCACCAGTGGTTCAGAGCATTTAATGTTCTTAAAATGTATCGGTGTGCAGTGCATCCGGAACTCAGCTTGCCGATGTCTAAGTACATGGATCACATTGGTCAGACAGCCGCGCTGAAAGGCATTGCAACCGAACAGCACTTTCTAATTTTTGCAACATATGACATTACATCAGTAATTTAAACATGGAAATGCATATTAATGTAGTTTACGATAATCAACGCGTTGAGATGCAAGCAGCGTCACTACGCAGAATAATTGCATGCTTATATGTAATTTAAACATTGAAATGCATAAAACGATTTTGCAAAAAATCGAGAAAATACAAGTTTTTGTTGTTTTTCCCCCTTTTGGTAGTGGAGCGACTCCTAGAGTAGTTTCGCACGAAAGTAGCTTTTTTAGTGTATCTGTACATATCTAGAAAAAATTTACCTCCATGCGTGAAATATAGGCACAGATTCTGTCGTATTCCACAATTTAAGCATAAACTACTGAGTAGTGACTACATTACACTAACTCAGTTGGTCGTAAACCATGCTCCAAGAAGTGCATCCAAAAATCTTCTCCATAATGTATTATATTATTGTATTATAATTTTATTTATTTTATACAGATCTCCGCGTCGGCTTCGGGCAAATTTTTATATTTTCTGTAAAGTCTTAATACGTTTTACCCTTTAGTATTTTTTTCCCTTTCGCTGCAGAAATGTGGAATTATTTCTAAGCACTTTATTGTTTTTTAAAAATTTTCTATCAATTTGCAGTGAAATTGCTCGTTGGTTAGCAGTTCACTACTTATTCCACAATATGCGCATACTTGAAGTATGTCATTGAGTACATTCGAATATTCATCTAAAACAGACCATGTTTTGCAACAGAAATGTGTATTGATTTACTCGTAATTTTATATGTACTGTACTTCCAACAGGTTTTTGCAGCAAGTTATATCTTATTTCAACGTCTACTGGGTCCTTGGGGCCTCAGCGCCCCTCCCGCCCAAGCGAAATCAATTTTCCCCTGATAAAAAATCTACCGTATACGGCGTTTTCTTGGCGTTCCATGAAACCGGCTTCTTACTGTAGCGGTTCGCACAATTGGCACCACCGAGTTTGTGCCCGGGAAATCTGCACTTGCAGCGTGTGTACTGCCCGCGCAATGGAGAGCGCATGGGCATTCACACGCTGCGTGCGTATCAATTTCTCGCGTGCAAACGCTGTGGTGCCACTTGTGCGAGGCGTTTTAGTACCCTTCTCATTACAAGTTTACTGGGTGCTGCCACAAGTGTTGTGCTGGAAAATGATCACACTTTGAGGTGTTTTCGCGGTCGTTATTTCCAGAAAAGCTGATGTCTGCTCTTTTAGTTATTTCAAACTTTCGAGACTACCCGGTATCATGTCGAAACTGGCAGAGGTAAAAAAGTTGCTGAACATTCATAACATACACTCCAGGTGGCCTATTCCAAGATTCTCTCGTTTACAGCTTAGTGCTGCCACAAGTGGTTTGCCGGAAACTGACCGTGCAGCAAAGTTTCCAAGTTGCCGGTTATTAAAAAGCTGCAGACCTTTGTTTCAGTTGCGCTATTTTTTTTCGAGAATGCCCGGTTCCATGATAGCATGTCTCGTGTGGTTAAGCTGAAAATTTGCTGATCTTTCGTAACTAGCACACTCGTGTCGGACGGTTTCGAAGATTCTCTCGATTTCTCGCTGGGTTTAGGAAAGAACGCTTATTTAAATTATTGGGACTCCTAATGAAGCATCGACGTAAGCATACGATTTGGAGCTGGTTCGTTTATTTGGATGTGCATTGATGTTATAATTTTATTTGATAGTTGTTAAAAAACTGATCCACACTTATAACCATGGGCGGTCTCAGTTTTTGTCTTTGTGTTGTTTTCGCTTTAAACATGTTTCTTAATTTTTCGTTGGCTCTACTCAAGTTCCAGGGTGAAGAGAACGGCTACTTTTACGGTGCAAGCCAAGGCACACTGGACGGCGTGAGTATCACTTTGCCACAACTTTGCTCTATGTCTTTACTACGTAAAAGGACAATAATTTTGCATTGGGTGAACCATGAACGTATTTCGAAGGGAGTGGTACGGCGATTTGTTAAATGACATCACCATCGGGAAAATTTATTTCACGACTTCGGAGCGACACGATGAAGCTGTTGTTTTTCCAGTTCGGGCAGCAGCTGTTACGGATGTCTGCTTTGGCGAATCCAACCACACCAACTACAACTTCTACAACCACCACAACTACAACGACTACGCCTACAACAACGACCACGCCCTGTCCAACATGCCACTCTTCTGGTAAGTACATGTTCAGTGTTCGGTAGAGTAGAATGGTTTGTTTATATCATTACTCTACAGTATGTTGAAGCAATCTGTAAATACGGCACTGCTGCCGTTTCGAAGTTCGTACCAACATAATCCGGCATTACTGACAATAATTTACTCGTTCGTTGTTGACCTTCGATATTTCTTCTGTAGGCGGTCAATATTGCACTAAACGCTGGGCCGATGAAATGATATGCTTGACTGATCCCTTCATGATTTTGGTGGAACGAGCGGACCTCGGCTGCCTTGAGAAGAACATTCTTGGAGGACCGTCGCGTGCCCGAGCCAATGACGTTGACTGGGCGTTGGATGTTCCTGAATTCTGGCGTGATCTTCCAGTAATGAAATGGGCCAACTATAGCGAATATATCTGGCAAGTGGACGACTGCACCATCAGAAGTGGCATAAAGACAAGCATCTATTGGGAGTTGGACTGCTATGATCAGTGCTCGAAGGAGACCAACGCCTTTCAGAAAGGAGCACCCAAGGTCCCCAGGGATCACAAAGTCCATTGATAACCGTTTTATTTGAGAACGAGACAGAGGCAGATTCGCTTTTTCATCATGTTATCACATTATTGAACGAATGAGATCTGTTTTGTTCGCAAATGAAAAAATGTACACTTGAGCGTCATTTCATGTACGGTAGTTTCATGTACGGTAGTTTCTTTCGTAGTCTTTGTAGTTTGTACGCTGTCGTCGAAAATCATAGAAATGGTTTTTCAGGCCTCAAGACACACTATGCTACAAGAAAGTTAAAATAGTTATCAGTACAGTATAATAGTCCAAACGCATACGGACGCTGCAGTATAATAATTTTTATTATAGTACAAAAGCATGCAAACGCTGCAGAGCCTCTTGAAACGCTCATCCTCATAAATTCGTTAACCACCTAAGCTAAAATCATTGGATGAAATGCATTCGCCACAAGGAATTTCAATATGATTAACCGCAAAATAAATACTTCGTGCTAACAAAATAAACTCAAAAGACTCCACATTTCTGAAAGGAAAAGTCTCCGTTAGCGCTCGATCGTATTTGAGCGGTAATAGACAAGCATGAAAGTACTGTCCGTATCGTTGTAAAACCCGAGCAATTGATTAAACTGACTTGGAAAGTATTTTAGAAACCGTCAATAAAGCTCAATGAAAATAAAATTGATTTCAATAAAAACGGTTGCCCCGAGACACTTCTGTCAGTTATTACGTTGTAAAAATAAAAGGTCGCAGGAGATGCATATCGACAGTACGAATTAAAACCATCGCGTCATGACTATTGTTTTCTACTGTCAACGGTTCGAATTTCGAGTTTAGCAGTTAGCGTCCCACTTACCGCTAAGCGTTTAACTGAATCACTCCAACGGATGCGGCCACAGTAAATATCAAAGCATGACGTGACAGAATTATTCAACCGATCAGGTCTCTCTGCACATTTACAGGACCAAAAGGGTCTTCTTAAGTTGGACCAGCAGTTGGTTGAAATAATATTACAAGAACTAAAGAAGATCGTTGTTGCTATTGAATATTGAATGAACTCAATTTAGTCACTGCAGTGTTTGTATGATTTATTTACTGGTTAGATCCACACCGTGGTATTCGGTTTAAATTGCTGGCAATTTTACTGGCTGCGCTTCTAGCACTGTTAGAAGCGGCTCAGTCCGAAATAACGCATGGCGCACAGCTGCAAGTCGCCACATATGCCACTAGGGCTAACGTGCCGTTTGCTTTCAAGCCCAGAAAACGTAGAGCGTTATAACTATCGTTCATGTAAATATTGATTCAGACAAAACCAATAAAAAAATTAAAAATTGCAAGCTTTTTGATTCACCATGACGCGCCAGGTGAAGGTGACGACTCTTAAGAAAACCAAAGTAAACCGCATGCAGGATGCAGATCAACTGAACTAAGAAAACAAAGAAAACTGAGAAAACTAAGAAAACTAAAATGGTTTAGCCAGTTCACCGTCGAGTCTGTTCGACGAAGTGGCGGTCTAGGAGATTGCGCGTCATTTTCCGCCACTGCATCTCAACCTCGATATTCGGAGGCACACACCTCCCCGGAACAACCAGTGCAGGGCACTGGTTCGAAAACCGTCTGGTTTTCGAATAATTTTCGAGCAGAAGCTGGTTCTGTTCCCAGGACTTCAGGACCCAATGAAACACCATTTGCAAAGCATACAAGTGCTTTATTCTGATGTTCTGAGCTGTTACGGACGCCTCCCCGTTATCAGAAGACCTTAAGACTATCAAGTGGCTTACCTTAAACCAGTACGTGTATGGAGAAAAGCTTCTCGCAAAGGCCTGCACGTATCATTTCAGACTTTTTATTGCTACTACTTCTATGGTAAATTCTAACAGAACAGGAAAAGATGCCTGGCCGGAAAATTCCCGCAGGTTCAGAAAAACGTTTTATATTCCAGTTTGGCGCAGCACAATTTCGTTTTGTGTCTGTTGAACTAACAAAAAAAACGATTAGTACTCAAGCACACAACGTTACTAGAAAAGAAAAAAACGTCAGTGACTTAACAGAATATTATGACAGACTGCGTGAAAACTGCACGGGTCGGTCTTTATTGTGATCCCCATCAGAGCATCTTCCCTTATGGATAACTTTGACTCCTGCAAGAATATTCAATGTCAAACGGTTATGTTTAATCTTCATTTCCAAAAAAGATAAAAATTAACAGCTTCTCGTGAAATGTAACGTAAATTGGTACTTACGGGCTTCCTTTGCCAGACATGTATTTCCGTAAGTGTTACCATCCACACCGCACACCGGGGAACCGCCTTGGCTGCAACCATCGACTGCAACGCGCAATTTGGGATATTACTTTAACACGACGGCGCAAATTCACGATAAATTATTGTAGCATGAGAGAAAAATTAAACTAATCCACTGGCGCGGTTAAGTGCAAGAAACTTACCTTGAGAAAGCTGCAGCAGTATCGCCACTATAAAACCTGTCATGATCCAGTGCGCCATTTTTGAAACGGAAAGATAGAGAAAGTCTAATAGATCACCGCTTCTGATTAACTGCAAGATCAACAGAATTTTCGAACTTACACGTTCCGTCTTGTCCAGCTTGCATTCAAGAAGACTTGCCGGTTAACGGCTTGACAAATGAGTAAGCGGTTTATAACAGCTTGCAGCTATTAAAATTGCTTTGTTGGTAGTTGGTGGTGTGGCAGAAAGGCGGCGCGAGCCGACGTGGCAGGGTGAAGTGAGTTCAGCTATCCACGCGTTGCAAAACTGACCAGCTAAACAACTGCATAATGTGGCGTCTCGGATACTGTCGCGATCACATCGTCGGTGATGGCAACGCTGAAGAAGGTAACGCCCATTTATGAATGGTTGTGCTCGAGCGGATGACACGCTCTTTTTTAGAATGCTGATGAAAACGCGCTTTTACAATGCTAGATGGACGAAGTAAACTTTACGGTATAACTCTCGTAATTATTACTAAAAGCGGCACAGTTGTTCGTTATCGTCGTGTTAGCAAGCGAACACGTCTACAGCGAAATATAAATTTCCTCTATTTGCAAGCCACACGTTGGCCGTCTATTTGCAGGAAAGATAAGCGACCGGCAAAATCTTTGTCGAAACGATAAAATTTTGGTCGAATTGTCGTGCACCAAAGCTCATCTTATCGGCTGATCTTTTTTTTGGCACGAAGAAAATGACTTCTAAGACAGTCCGTGCTAAAACCGCATTCAAGAGACTTCTAAGACAGTCTGCGCTAAAACCACATTCAGGAGACTTCAGATTAAATTAAAACGTGTTCTTCCTTACTAAAAGTGCCCTGGCATTTTTAAACAGCGTAGCTGCCGATGAAAACGTACACTTATAAACAAAGAAAAGCGGTGCAAAGTTCGTTATATGATAACACGCCAGAAGCGGTAAACCGCTGCTGCGCTTTTCCAGTATTACATGGTGGAATAGAGTCAAGCGGGTTTATCAGGGTCCTCGTATAAAACATTAATTTTGCCTTTTTCCATAACTCGGACCCCTTCCAAGCAGGCAAAACAACGATTTAACATGGCGAAATAAAAGCAGAAATTACCGCTCGTTTACAGGTCTGTAGTGAGCGCAATAGAAGCTATTCTTACCCGCTTCTTTGGCTTGACATTCATTGCGGTATTCTTTCCCGTTTGCGCCACAAACCCAGCTAATATGTCTTGGTTACAGGCGTCGGCTGCAACGGTAACAATAATACTCAAAATTTAGAACATCCAGAAATAAAACTCAAAAACGATAGACTATTCAGCGCTTGTAAAAAATGAGGTACATAACGCAATGCGGCACCTTGAGGAAACGCTAGCAGCATCCCAGTAATCACAGCCATCAAGAAAAGGTTCATCGTATCTATTCAAAATAATTCACAACTACAATAAACATAAACTTGGAAATTAGAATTGTACAAATTTTTTTAACGCTGCAAATGGATAAATATAAAACAACTGCAGTTCGTTTGTAAGCACTGCTTCAATGCACAAACTGTCAATTCACAGCGATTATACAAATATTACTATCACAGCAAAGTATTATCTTAACCACTATCGTGTAATTAGTAGAATTTCTACTCACATTTGACGCCTATGGTTGTGCAAGTCAACAAAGTTCACCCACTGAGCTAGTTGCACATTCCGAAATGGTAAGTTCCTTATAAAAATATTATGCGAACGGGTTTTGCAACAGCACGATTGCAGCATGCTAGTCGTAGTTCTTGTTTGTCTGTTACGAATGCATTTTTCGCAATAATGTGTATATTTCGACCTTTCTTGTATTAGTGGTTTCGTCATTTCAGGGTATGATACTCGAAAATAACTGCGTGGCATTTAAATTTTCTGACCTATAATTGTTATAATTTTTCGTGACTGGAGACTGGCAAAAAATGTGCATTGAATTTGACACTGAACACAGGGATGCAACTACAGGTGTATACTAAACGGTCATGCGATACGCATTGAAAAAATTGTAATTGCAGTGTACAACCGACCAAAACCAAGTTTACAGGTGACCGAAATTAATTTCACCAAATTCAAATGCCGAAAAACACGCATAACTGACATTTTACAGGCTTTTGCATGGATCGGAAAATTTTCCTAGGTGAGCAATTTTGGCTATCATTGATCGGACATGAAAACATGCTGCAAACGAATTTCAATGCAATTAGTTGTTGTTCAATCGTCTTGAACCCTCATGGTAATAAGCACCCAATTATGAATAATTAACAACATGTTCTTAGGGTTTTCCATGAAAGGACAAAATGGAATATAAAACATCCGCATTTTGTCATAAAATGTTACTCGAGCCACAAGGCCCACAAGATACAACTATCATAAACAATCACGGAAGCGAAGCCTGTTTTATCGGACAAAACAAGGAATGGTACAACTCCGCTCTTTTCGTTCAACTTCCACTTTTTCACAGTTGAATAATTGTGGACCGAAGTCAAGCGGATTTTTCATGGTCGCACCCACCGGAACAATTGCCCTTATGAGCAATTTTGGCTCCTGCAATGCAGCAGTCATAATGGTCATTATATCCAGGTTTTATAAATCCGTAAATTACCGCTGATTACATAACCCTAAAAAAACCATTCCTACCCGCCGACTTAGCAAAACATTCGTTCTTGTATGTCTTCCCATCCACACCACACACTGGGCTGATATTCAGGTTGCAAGCATCCGCTGAAACCATACTGGTGAGAAAACGCAGTATTTCTTTACATTCAGAAATCTAATTCCGTGTTCCTATTTCTGTATGCTTGTTCGGTAATGCAGTACACCATAATGCAATACACGTTTGTGTACGGTACCTTGAGGAAACGCCAGCATAATCCCAAGAATCACCACACCTAGAATTTGGCGCATCTTTTTCGGACTGTAATTAAGGACTGACGGATCAAAATAAACTTGTTGGGACTATTTTGGATAAGCATTCAACCGTTAACCAAGAAATAACAACGAGCTGATGGTTATGTTTGCTTCCGCTGACTGTTTTATGATACAGCAATATCAATTCTGGTGGCAAAATATTGTATTAATGAAGCATGTACAGAGTCTATAGTTTGAGCAAAGCAAAGAACTGCTGCAGATTTACCGGTTTTTCAGGTTAACAAGCTCTTTACGCGGTAAACTGATTGTACGAGTACATACTTACAGAGTACAGTATCGAGAGCTAGTAAATTCCGCAAAAATATTTTTGGTACGGCTATGCAACAAAGCGCACGTAATAAGGCGCTTACTGCTGTTGTTTGTCATTTACAAAATAACAAAAATTTTTTTGCTCAAGTGAGCACACATTTGCAGGCACCTGTTACCGTTAACTGCTCCAAGAACGTCAGGAATTTCAGTTACTCGTATATTAGGAATTGTACAGCGTGCACTGGAAGTTTCATTAGCGTACACTGGAAGTTTCAGTAACAAATACATAAAAGCCAGCACCATTATTCCTAATATTTAGAACAGAATTCTCAGAATAAAGTTTCAGCTACGTAACAGTTAATATACTACGTACGGTTATTATCAGAAATGGATATAATGCAACAGGTCGACTGATCTGTGCCTTATGAAAAGCAACGCGATTTTCCAAAACATTAATCATATTAATTTTTATGCATGCCGGCTGATGTGATAGCTGCTCACCAAGACGGAACAGCAAAAGGCGGCTCTGCATGGCAGTTGTTCGGTATTCAGCGACCGATGCCAACCAGGTTAAAATAATAAATAATAAAATAAAAATAAAATCAATAATAACAGACCATAACTCAATTTCCCAAGTCAGAACACCATGAACATTTTAACACTAATCTTACAGTTTTAAAAAGTACATGCTCTTGGGTGGCATGGAGTCAAGCAGCCTGGTTATGGCCACCACCGGATTTGTTATTTCCATCCTTTGAACATTTTCCCTGATGAACAATTTTGACTCCTACAGCGGAAAAGGTCAAGCAAGTCGTCGGTGCTCGAAGACAGATCTTTATTGTTCATTATGCTTTTAGATTTGTTTAATTAATGCTGAAGAGCCATCGCAAAGACATTTTGATTATTACCGGCTTCTTTTGCAGAGCATTCGTTGACGTACGACTTTCCGTCCGCGCCGCACACCCAGGCAACATTGTGGGGACAGGCATCGGCTACAAACCGAGGAGTGTTAGAATCGAGGGGCAGATGCAGCATGGGACGACAAAATCAGTCAGCCGTTACGAAAAAATGAAACTACAACATTAATGTCGGTTCGGAAAAGCCTTGCCGCTTTCCTAGCAGCTTTTTTGAGAAGGTTCTTGCATCTATGATAAGAAGATTCTTTGAAGTTGGAGTTTGATCGAACTGCAACTGCAACATCCGGTGATGCTGACGAATACAATTACGCAAAAGATACGCAAACGGGTGCAGAAAGTTTTTTTCGTAATTTATGCAATTCGCATGTGCAGAGTAAACGCTCATTAATTTCGAAAGTTGTCAGATTTTAAAATAAGTTTTAATTATTTCATATAAATAGATTTTGCACTTTGTCAAAAATTCTTGAGCTTTATTTTCATGTAATAATTGGTTGTAAACCAAACTGGCTTTTTCCTTCTGCTCCGAAATTTGTAAAATTCACTTGTACTTCGTTGATATCCTTTTAAAATTTTAGCAAATGATAGAGCTTTAATTTTAGGTGCAAAATTTGGAGCATCCGTCGATAACGAGAGATTTGGTGCCTCAATTCGATTTTTTCAGAACACTATGCCACCAGTATTCTCTCCAACCTGATGTTGCAAGCTCGAACCGTTTGTACACCAAATTGACAAAATCCTGGCAACAGTTTACACTTTTCAGAAGCAGTTTGGAAGATGTAATTCCAAACTTCTCAGCGGATAGATCAGAATGTAAGGGTTTCTACGGGTTACTTCAGAAACATATCGCTATCTAGAAATACGACATGCCCACTAGGTACCTGGAGGATACGGCAGCAGCATACCCACTACCGTTGCAGTCAACAGTGGACGCAGCTTCGACATGATTGGAATGAGGGATATCACAACGAAATCAAAACACGTTGCCAGTATTTCTGGATTGGCTGTTAAAGATTTGGTCAACAAGCAAAACTCGTGAATTATTTTTATCAGACGAAATGCCAAATAAATATATCAAGCCGCGCTACCGGCAAAGTGCATTCTTTACGTGCGGTTTTCAAAAACATTTTCGATCGTATATTAAATGATTGCTGCCGGCTACAGAAAAACCTCGGTTTTTCGTAAATAATCTGATGTTGTTGTTCGATATTTGCTCTCATTACAGTAATGCCAGAATGTTTGTGCAGTTGACCGGCTTATCAGGCTTGCAAACAGTCTATAATTTGTGCACAGCAGTGACGGATTCCATAGAAAATACTCCACATATGGATGAACAAAATTTAATAATACTTTTATTTTGCGGTCGCTCCTTCTCTCCATAAGATACTTCTACTATTAAACGGTTAATATCACCAGCACAAGAAAGCTCGAAATTATTGTTATGTTGTCAAATAGGGCGAAACGTCCTTTATTAACCGTTTCGATGCATTTGAAGTGAACTGTGTTGTCTCACTCTAAACGATTAACAGATTCTGGTTTTATACAGTTAATTTTTTATTGGCTTCGTTAATCAGTGGAGTAGTTACCCATACTTCGATGTTTCTCGCTTTCGAAGCGCTATCGCTGTTGAGCTAGGAGAAAAAAAACCAGATAGCTGTATGACCACAGACCAGGCGCCCCTAGCGCATGGTTACAAAATCTTGATCAATGATCAGCTATCAATGGTAGTCCATATAGTTAGTTGTCGTTTACAGTAGGCTTGGGACACTTTTTGCTTTAACTTAACAATTTCCCACTAATTTTGTTACGCTGTTTTACTATGCATACGTTTTTTGCTTTAATGCACTAGTGCAAAAACTCAAGGCATTTTTTGTCATGACAATAAGCTTTATCATGTTGGTACCGACAGTTTAATTCCTCCGTAAAATGTGTCAACGAGGCAAATACCTAACCCTGATTGCAGGTATGCCGGATAGATAAAGCCGCGAACAACCTCGTAGCTATCACACAAAAAGGGAAAAAAGCAACTTTACGCTGACAAATCCAAGGACTCAAATCAGCGTTGCAGCTCATTGTTGTGATGCTCAGCTTCCGTTACCAGCTCACTAACACGCGAATTCCTCCTTTCCGCTGCCAGTTCCCCATTGAGCACAACAGCGTTGACAGGCTGTACAGGGACCAGCGCAACCGTGTCCGCTCGCGCTCGCCAAAAGGCAAACAAGGTGAGAACGCTATCTCGGAGGCGCTGAATGCGGGATTTGCGGACATACCACAATGTCCCGAGCGCCAACAGCAACATGATAATAATGGCTCCGCAAACGCCGCCAATAATGGCGCTTGTGCGCCCATCCGACTCGAGAGCCTTGTCGCTCATCATCACGGTGGTGGTGTCCGAGGCAGCAGTCGGAAACCCGTCCATGAACAAGGCTGCAGCACCAATCAACATTATGTTAGTAACGCTGAAAGTTCAAACAAAGTATTATGTGATTGGTGTAAGAAGTTAAGAACATAGTTCTTTATGGACGGTTTTACGCGCCTTGTGTTCCACTGCCGCAAAGGAAATGGCTGTTCTCGGTTTCGTGGGAAAGATTTTACACACTGGGGAGTGGGGGTTCTTGTTTCTGCTACAGAGTCAATCGAACTCGAGCGCCCACAGGTCTCAGTATCAAAATCAGTAGCTTCATGTTTAAAAATTCGTATTTTTATTGTTTGTCATTCAAGATTTTCAATGTGTTTATTGTCTTTCTATATGATTTCAAAATCTTTTCTATTAAAAGCCTTAATTTATGAGACTTCTAATGACTCCGAGCAATTTGAATACAATGCAACACATTATATTTTAATCGCCACAAGTTTGCCCTTGCTGGAAACAGCTAAATTTAATCACTCTAACGCTTCTCGGTCAGAGTTGCTTTAGCTGTATTTAATTAGGCAATGCAAAAGCTCCCCGGTAGTGGTATCTGATATGTCTACCGGTAGATTTGCTTTAAGCTTTAAGCTTTATCTCTACGTAGATTTGAGCTTATTGATCATTCAGAAAGTAGAACAGCAGTTTATTAAGCCGGTTGTACTCAGCTAAGGGATTCAGTTGCGCTTACGTTCTGCGCGGGAAATGTCGAGACTGTCGGGGTCAACAGTGAACGAAGATGTTCCCAGCTGATGTCGTGTTCTGACGGTGCTCTGTAGGATCTCCCGTGTGGTTTTGGCGGCGGCCGCTGAAGTCTGATTGGCCGTGGGATCGATGATGATCTCCACCGCGACGACGACACCGCCATCCGGGCGCAAACTCAGTAGCCGCGTCCTCCGGAAACCCGGTGTTTTGCCCAGCAGCTTCCCAATAGACGCTTTGACTTCCGCCTCCAGGTTCATGAAGTCCGCACTACTGTCCGAAATCATCTCCGGCGTCCAGGTGCGGTCGACAATACGCACCGTGACCACCATGAAACGCGCCTGATCCACACTGCAACTGCGCACGCAGACGCGCCCCGAGCTGATCTTGGGCAGGAGTTTCTGGCTATGCCATTGGATTCCACCATACTGATCGTACGCACCGCCCACTACGGGGAAAATGAAGTACGGGCACTTCTCATCCCTGAATGCGTAGTCTTGGCCGTTAGGGTCAGCAGTGTCGCGTTTGCGGGTGAATTCGATTACTTGGTAGCCATCCTGAGCAGAAAAATATCCATATAACACCATATAGTTCCATATAACACCATATAGTTCCATTCCAAAAGTTCCATATAACACGAATAGATCTAACTCAGTTAATAAATTTTTTGATTGTTTTTTATTTTTCTGTGTCTGTTTTGTGACAGCGCCGGCGGAACTATTACCTCTCGTCGACCGGAAATATCGAAGGGGTCCTGCTCCTCATCCATTGGCGCGGCCCGGTTGTCCACGCAGTGCCGGTCAGTGACGACCACCGTATTCTTTGCCGTTATCCATCCAATGACGGCGTCAGCGTTTTTCTGTAATAAGAAACAGCAGTGGCAGTTGACCTGTTGCATATCATTGATATCAATTACCAGTAATTGCAGTGAAATGGTTTTTGCTACGGCCAAGAGGTTGCAAAGCACTCATACGAACTGCGAGCAGGAATCGAATTTGGGAAGTGACGAGCGCAACGGCTGACTTAGGCCATTAGTTACTTGCTTAAACTTAAACGTTCAACTATTCATCACGAAGTTTCTTTTAATAATAATAAAATGTTGTACGCGTATGGGTTTGTATAAGTTTCTTAAAATGGATTGAGTTCGAACATTGAGCGTGTCAAATAGCATTTAGTTGCACTGACCATGGCCTTGTCGTCGTTGAAGCCGATGCCGGTCCAGCCGGCTGCTTTGGCCTTGACCACGAAGCGGATTGCGTCTGCGTCGTCCAAGAAACTCCATGAAGCCACGTAGATGCAGTTGGGCTCATCGCAGTTGTCTGGATATTTCCAAGTGCCCTCACACGGCAGATAACTTGCTAGAACCACGCCCACTTTTCATTTAAACACTGATGTCTGTGTTGATGTTCGAAACGACTAATGATCACTGATTTCCTTCTTCCGGGTTTTAGAATTTTTAGAGCAGTAATGATTATCACACCACCGGGAGTAACTGTAACGCTAGTTTGACGTGACATGTGTACTTTCGACGCACTTACGGATGTTTATGGTAGTGCTTTCCGGTGTCGCGGCCGGTCGAAGCGTGGCGCTGGGATTTTGTCCCGCTGAAACGTCTGTACGGATTTGTTTCTCAGACGGTTTGTGAACATCTGCTGACAAAACGCTATACAGTTATTACAATCACCGACAAGAATCGTAGTGTAAAAGTCGATAATGGGAAACTTTGCAGCAGAAAACGGGCATTTTGAATAGCATAAGCTCTGCTTACGATTAGCAAGATTTTTTTAATTTCACCGAAATGCCAATTAAGCGATCCAAAATCGCTTAGCAGCCTTAGCTGATGTTTTGTACTGTTCGAATTTTTAGTAAAATTAAGAATTTAACTAGGCTTGATAATACTACAGAGCGAATAAAGGCACCCGTGCTCCACGTTTGCCATACTCGGGGATAAATAAATAAATAAAATAAAAGGTTCATTGCTAACGAACTGGCGCAGTGACGATAATAGCAGAATGTAAGGTCTTTGACTGGACTTGAAAGAGGCTATTAGATATTAGGATTATATCTTTAACACGGACGGGTTGAACAAAAATATAACCATTAGCAGTGATCGTGATGCACACCCACCTGTTGCGGCCATTACGTCCGCGCACTGCGACGTGATGCAGACTTGTGTCTGACTGACCCGCGGAACTGCCTCGTGTATGCTGATTCTGAGAGTGTCGGCATTGAAAGCGCCGCCCCTCACGGGGAACAGCATGTAGGCGCAAGCGTCACCGGTGAACTGGAAGTCGTTTTTGTCGGCGGTCAGTCGCCGGCGATGGAAGGACAGCGCCATAAAGCGCTCGCTGCGCAGGGCAGTGAGATTCTTCCCGTCCTGGATTACGTCGCGTACCGGCTGCAGGTGGCCGTCCGGCGCTTTGCCATCGATCAGCATCCCCCTGCCGCCCTCGTCCACCCATCCATAGAACAAGTCGGCCGATGGCTGCATCAGAGCAATATTTACGGTGTTATATGCGTATTACTTGCACTTGTTTGTACAGTTCATCGTAAGCAGTATTATTTCGATTTGGTAACAGCATTAGTTCGATTCAGTTGGATCAGAATGTTTTTTTTTCAAAAAGCAGGAGTTCACAACGGAAAGATACCTGTAACGTTAGACGTACCATGAATGGCTTATCGTTGAAGCCGATACCGGTCCATTTGTCGACAACTGTGGTTACAATGTTAAATTTAATTTCGTCCGTTTCCGGTACGTAGTCCCATTGAGCCATGTACTGGCAATTCTCTTCCGAGCAGTTGTGAGGATAGCGGAACTCTCCCATGCAGGTCAGCACTTTCTCTGAGCTGGAGCTGCCGCCTGCACCGGCCGCTTTGGTGCCGTGCAAAGCGGCGGCGGAGAACATTTGATTGGCGGCAACCGCTGCAATATAAAACAGACGACTGGGGCTACTATAAATGCTTGGACAGTGAACTACACGCTCATCACTTGCAGTCGCTTGCATGTACCATATACTGGCCTGCCCATCAAAATTAAACTTACTTTTGTTGCTTTTTGTATTTGATTAACTATATCAAAACTTGTAGCTTTTTCAACAGCATTTGCTCGATCAAAGAAATGCTGAGGTTTAGTATATAACGTTTGCAATTTCTGAGGAACACCAAAGGTACTGTAATTCGCACGGTACACACTTGTGGGAACGGTGGCTGTCGTGGAAGCTACCGTCGTAGTATTTCGCAGGGCGGCAATTTGCTCGGCAGTGCAGCTGCCAATGCAGATCTTTATTGAACTGATGATGGGCGTCCGCCGGTGCTGCTTGATCAGCCCGGTAACAGCGGATTCGGTGAAGGTGGAACCCATGACAGGGAACTTAAAGTAGGGGCAGCGGCCGGGGCCGAACTCGTAATCGTATTTGTCGCCGGTCGCCAGTTTGCGGGCAAAGTGAAAAAATGCTCGGTCGCCACGCCGGCCCCCCTCGATGATGCGGATGTTATTGTCCCAGTCCCTGGCCGGTGCCGTATAATCCTTGGCGTAGGCGTCTATCATCTTTGGTATCCCGTTCGACCGGATAAAACCGTAGATAATGTCCGAGTCGACCTTTTCAAGAAATTGATTTGATTTCTCAACTGTTCATCAACAAATTATTGTACAGAGTAGATTGTACTTTGCAGTGCTTAAGAACATCATCTTGTAGTGTTGTTGCAAATTTCTTCAGGTCCAGTATCTCTTGTAAATATTGCTTTATAGCAGTACGCGAAGAAAATAAAGATTCAGAAGGGCTTTGTTTCCCTATAGTTTTTCAGGCTTTTATAATTATTTTTAGAACAACAGCGTGTCCCATCGCACATCTGCCTCTTATACGATGCACCTTAAAGTCGATGAACACTTCGTCGTTGATTAGCACATAAAGTCATAAACTGAGCGTTAAAACATGACTGTCGTGCTCATTGATTCACTTGTGCACTCGGATGTACAAACTGGTTAAGACTGTTAAATCAACTCTAATATAATAAACTGAATTGAACAAAAGGCGCATGTCCACATCACATTAAGCGCATCACATAAAGTTTTCCGAAATATAAGGGGAAACTACAATCTCACCTCCAAGTTTCGCTAGCACCTTTGGATGTTCTAAGTTCCGTGCTGAAGCAATATCAGGCAGCCTACATACTTACCATTTGCCGTTCATCACCGAAGCCAATCCCGGTCCAGAGATCTGGTGTTCCGGTCTCGATGATAAACTCCACTTCGTCGGCATTATTGCCCGGCCGCCATGTGGCCATATACAGACACTCTTCGTCCTCGCAGCCGTAGGGGAAGCGGAAGTTTTCCCCACACAGCGGATCTTTTCTCAGCTCTCCCTGGTCAAAATCACTCATAGTCAACGCTGGCGCATTCCGGGTGGAATTTGCCGGTGCAACGCCAGCAGTACTTCCCCTAATAGGCGGCGCAATCGCCCGCACGCCAACCGTTTCCGGGGCCGACACTACTGACGTGGGCGGTTGACTAAGCTTATTAGCTGTGTCGGATAACTCCGGACCACTGGCGAAAACCAGATGCATTTGACCGGGGATAAAGACATCGATCAGAAGAATAAGAATGATGCGACGGCACTGCATACTTTTCGATGGAACATGAGCTTACCGTGTAAATGTCGCGTTGTTAGGTATAGTTGCGCGACGCGAGTTGTCTGCATCTGTTCACGCTAATATGTTAATCGTGCCGCGGGCGGTATTCCGCGTGTTCGGCTGAGCTGTGTCATCACTTACCGGTAAACAACCTAATTTCTGCATGCATGTTGCAAACAGTTTCGTCATGAATGATTGTGGGCAATCAGTTACTCTTCTGATTTTCTTGTGCGTTGTCATTTGCAAATTATCGTCTGTTTTTGGTCCCGGAAGTTACACCAAATCGCTGAAAAAAAGCAACCACCGGTTACTCCGTGACCACGCATTGAAAAGAAATTACACAGCCGTAAAAACGTCCATTAAGGGGTTCTTCTGTTTAAACATTATTCAATTATTCATAAGCCTACCTAACAAGACTGAGCAGTTTAACGCTGTCCATACATATGTGCACAAAAATACTGCCCAGCAAGTCCTAACATCGAAAAGGTGGTATACTTGGATTGGTTGTACGGGCAGGATCATATACGATCTATCGGCAGTCTGTTCATGTTTTACTCGTTAATCGATATTTATCTGTCTTGTGTGACCAGTCGACGGTAAGTAAAGCGGTAAAAGCGGTATGTTAAGCTTTGACGTTACCGGAGCCAAACAGATGTAGTGTCAGCGCTAGCTTCCGTCACGTGTAGAATATTAATAATACTCCATGAGGGTTTTCAACAAAGCTGTTCTGTAATCTCTGTGAAGGCTAAAACGTATACTTCAATGTAGAGAATTTTAGCGACTACATGGCATAACACAGATTTTTATCTGAATGTATTTTTGTGAGCGACGCTTGTCCTAATATGTATGTGTTGTAAATACTAAATAGAACAATTGTGAAATGTTGAAAATAATAGAATATGGTCAGGATCATTCTTCCTCGAGTACTCAGTGCCGCTAAGCATACGGTAGTCAAATGTTCTAAATTTTCTAGTTCTGTTTTTTCCTCCCGTTTCTAGTTTTCTCCTTTTTTGTGCTTTTTCTTTCTTCCTTCTTTTTGAGTGCAATGAATTGGAAAAGCGATTAACAGCTGCAGTTATCGCCAGCGTTCCTGCTACCGGGAACCATCAAGGGCGAAAATAATGGCACCGGTCAAGACCAGAACTTGTTTCGTAGTCAGCGCCACCTGCTAATTTCTGTTCGCTGACGCCATCATTTAAATTCAGATTATTTCTTCAGTTCGCGCATAGACAGAGAAAAACATCGAATGAATTTCGATTGCTAACCGATACTTATCTCTACAAAAAGCATTTAATTTATGGAGAAATAACAGAATTATAGGATAGTTTTGAATTCTCAAAACCGCTATTTACAACGGGTGTCCAGGTGTTTATGGTTCCGTTTACGATTAGACCTTCGACTCCTGATTAATAACGACGTCGGTACTAGTTGATGGCAGTGGCGCTAATTTTATTCCCGCCGCATGCACAGATAGCGAAAGGCTTCCCGAGCGTACCGGCCGCTGTCCATTACCTGATTGCGTTTGCCGACCCAACATTCCATTCCACAATCGGCGACATAGGCTCGCTAATTCCGATCGGTATTCCGAGCTCATGAGGAAAAACGTCACCTAAAAATTTGTGTAATAATTTATCGAATACAAAGGTTCACTTCCAAATTTATTGTGTTGATAATATACAATTCCCTCCATAAATTTTGAACCTGAGGGCATGATCCGCTCTCTCAAGGTCTTACCGGGTTTGTAACGTAGCCAAACATCTGCACCGAGCCCAACCACCACGTTACCAACGGACGAAGGAACAGTGTACCCGGTGCAACTGCCAAACTAACCGGAAATACCAGATACCCGACCAAATTCACCAGGAACGCAGCAAATACCATATTGGCCTTTCTCGTTCGCCGGTATTCGACCGCTGTTTCCGGTCCTTGACGCGAATCCTCCACCGCTGTGTCCTTCTTTCTTCGGCGAATTATAAATCTTATATAAATCATACCATAACCCACACCCGCCAACACCAGCGGACAGTAATAACCTGCTACAAAGATCAGCAAACCAAACACATCTTTCTGCATGATGGCGCAGCCGCCTGAAGGTACCAGCGGATATTGGACGCCGAAACCCAGCCACCCAAGGCTTGCTAGGCACGCAACAGCGATCCATAACCCCGTAAGAATGAATTTCTCCAAATTCCGCGCGGAAAAACGCCGGTACTGATACGGGTAGCAGATCGCCACGACGCGGTTCACAGCGATATACGTATCGATCCAGTTGGCCGCGTACCGTAAGGTCATTTGCACTGCCATGCTTGGTCCGCAGAATTGGGGATCGATTTGGACAGCGGTCGCTACTTTACGGTACACGTTGATCGCAGTGATTGGATAAGAAACAGCGCATAGTGCACTGTGCGAGGCTAAATAATGAGCGATCAAGAGGCCACATCCGGAGCGCAGTCGCCCGTTTGAAGAAATTAATCCGGCCAACAGCGCATTAATGATTGCGCCGCAGTAGCATAGTGGGAGATATGTTGCCGCCCAAACGGTTACGGAGGAAACTGACATCAGTGAAAATCGCGAGGTGGCATTCAAGGTACCCGTACCGTTGGCTGATGAATTCATTACACGAGATAGAGAAATATATGACACATGCAAGAATGACGTTCAAGTGCATATGTTTATAGGTAAGGACTTGTATCGGTATTAAGAAATTATTTGGAATAAATCTGAGACGCATGCCAAAATACTGGAAACGGTTAGCATTCAAATCCTTTTAGCTACTTTAATAACAAAAAAAAAACTAAATCGCTGCGCATTAAAGACTAGTAATGTCGGAGCCGGGTGCTAAAATGTTCAGCATCAGATTATGTACAGTAACCAGTTCTCTCTGAAATTTCCTGATCAGTAATTATTGTATTATGTACCGCGTTATGTCGTCAAGCATTTCTGCCAAAACCAATAAACAAAATGTGCAATAAATGTCCGCCAGACGAAACATAAGCTGAATTACACCCACGACTGCTGCACCCTGCGGGCCTGGGATCTGATGGTGCTTGTCTTGACGGTTGAGGCACCTGATCGACTTGCATAAGCCTAGCTCAGACCGTGAGAGAATTACAGTAACTGGGGCAGGATGATCCTTGAATCAAGAAAAAGGGAATAAATGTGACCAACAAAAATTTACCGGTGAAAACGTGACGGCATTCATTGATTTTACAGTGGGCTTGAAAGCAACCAGTTGTTAAAAGAATCGACGCCGACGGATTGGTTTGGCAGGTTTGTGGACGGCTTGCCCTCCTATCTGCCAGACTTGGACAGGAACGTGGATGCGATTTCAATAATCATCCCCCATCCTGCTAATTATTTACAGAAACGTGCAGCTCGCATTATATGTTACAGCATTACTCGACATATTATAGTATTATAGTATTACTCGACATTTGTATGATAGCTTATTTATCGTGTGAAAGGTGTTTATCACTTACCTACAGGCTACGGTCTGCTTCAATTTTTAGCCGACGGTTACCGAACCGCAAGGTAAAGTTGCACCTCTTTTTTTTAGATACGGCCGCTGCCCCCTGCCGGGCGTCGTAAACATTACAGAGGACATCGAGCAGCGTGTTGGTCAGTTTTCATGGTACCATTTCATCTAGCGGCTAAAGTTCCTATTTATTAATGCAATGCAGATTCGAAGAGTAGAATGCAGTTAAATCTAAACTGCACTGCGTTCAAATGTTTAATGAAAATACAAGTTTTCAGCATTCATATAGCTGCAATTGTCATTTTGTTATGTGGCATATGCTACTGGGTGGTATAAAAATATAACGTGTCGGCGGTTTGCCCGTTTCCGCAGAGGACCGAATTGCTAGCCATTTTGCATTGTGTACTGAAAAATGGGTTTATTTGGCTTCCGGTCTATTTCCACGAGACTAATGACACTGCGTTGCAGTTTTTTCGAAAAACGTATCGTAATCGCATTTAAATCTATTGCCGTTGCCCGGGCATGGCATCAAAAAAATTGTAAACACCGAAATCTGTTTTGCATCTTTCGCTTATCGGCAGTTCCGTCAGGCTTTTGCTCAGGTAGTGCGACAGCCAGACGTGATGCAGACTCGTGTCTGAGACTGACCAGCGGAACCGCTTCATGTTTGCTAATCATGAGGGTGTCGGCACTGAAGTCGTCGCCATTCACCGGGGACAGCATGTGGGCACAGGCGTCATCGGTGAACTGGAAGTCATTCTTATCCTCAACCGCCGCCGCCTAAAGGATAACGCAGCAAAGCGTTCGCTGCGCCGAGCAGTGACGTTCTTCCCGTCCTGGATTATGTAGCGTACCGGCTGCCGGTGACCGGCTGGCGACTTGGCATCGATCAGCATACCTTTGCCGCCCTCCTTGACCCACCCGTAGAACATGTCGGCAGATGGCTACGAAAGAACATCATCCACTGTGTTGTATATTCTTTGTCATTCCGTGAACACGGTGGTTACATTCAAGGATTATTTATAAGGTTTGGGTAGACTTCAATTTCGTTTTCGACAAAAATCTAAGATGACAACATAGAAGTGTCGGCAAACTGAGGCGCACCATAAATAGCCTGTCACTGAAACTGATGCCGGTCCATTTGTCGACATGGTGGTGTGAGGAGGAGTGGCCTCTCCGTTCACCCGCGCACAGGCGGCTGCTAGGTTGTTTTGCTGTTTTTGCTGGTGTTTTTCTCGATCTGCCAGATTCTAAATCTGGTAGATTCTTCAGTTGCTGGATTTCGTCGTCTGAGCTGTATGCTTTTTCCGTTTTTGCCCCGCAGCAAGGTGCTGCGGTGGCCTTTGATGTGTTGTGTGAGAGAGAGATAAAGTGTGCAGTATTGGCGTTCAGTTTCCGTTTCTGTTCGCCCACAGGGGTGAACTAGCCGTTCATCCCCTGTTAGAGTGGTGACGATGTTAAATTTAATTTCGTCCGTGTCCGGCACGTACTCCCATTGTGCCACGGACTGGCACGCGTCTTCGGAACAACCGTCAGGATAGCGGAACTGCCCGATACAAATCAGCTTCTTCTCGGAGCTGGAGTTGCCGTCCACTCCGACTGGTGTGGTGCCAGCCAAACCGGAGGGGTATGACTGGCGACAGCCGATATAATAAAATACCACCGGTGATTAACGTATTAACGTCGACATTTGCAGATCCTGTGGATTAGTATGAGTACTGTGACTCTGGCGGCACATACTGGTTGGAATGGCGGTCGTCGCGGTAGCTGCCGTCGTCGTATCCCGCTCGGCAACTAGTTGGTCGGTACTGCAACTGCCGATGCAGATCTTCATGAGACTGACGATGGGCGTCCGCCGGTGCTTGTCGATCGTCCCGGTAGGGAAGATTTCGGAGAACGTGGAGCCCATGATAGGGAACTTGAAGTAGGGACAGCGGCCGGGGCCAAACTCGTAATCGTACTTGTCGTCGGTCGCCAATTTTCGGGCAAAGTGAAAGAATGCCCGGTTGCCGCCGACAATGCCGCGTCGACCGCCGTCGATGACGCGGATGTTATCGTTGAAGTCTTTGGTCGGCACCGTGTAGTCCTTGGCGTAGGCATCCACCATCCTTGGTATTCCGTTCGACCGGATGAAACCGTTGATAGTCGACCTATCGAGCAACTAATCTGTTAGCTTTTCATCAAAAAGACTGTTATACAGAACTTCGCACTTTGCAGGGGTTAATAATATCACCAGGTATAGTGTACAGCTACTGCAAATTGCTGCTTGTGCAGTATATCACGAAAATAATGCTGAGCAGCGGCATGTGACTAAAAAAATAAATGCATAAACACTTCACAGGTGCCATCAGTTTCCCTCTCAGGCTCTTATAATTATATGTACTACCAAGTACTTTCTATGGTGTAGAAGGACCGATTTATTGGCAATAGCCGCCCAAATAACAAAAAATGCACGCGCTGACACCCTACGTAATCGTTAGAATTTAAACATTAAAAAAACAACCAAATTCCCGGTCCTCCCTCGGGTTAAAAGGTAACGTGCTCAAAACAGCCGTAGCATTTCCCTTAACAACAGCAAGGCTGAATTGAATCGCTGCTTAAGAAAAGCAGTAGAAGGACTAGTAAGTAATCGAAAATCTGGTTGTGACGTCATCACTGTCGCATACAGAACGCATTGCCACACTGTTGGATAGCATTGATTTTGAAGACTTTCCAGAGTTTTTTTCCAGTTTGAAGTACATAATTTTCAGCCCGGTATTTTTTTATTATTGGCGAAAAGTTTCCTGAAAGTGCTTGTTGCTCCACGTTCGTTGAAAATTTTGTTTGGTGCGATGGAATCACATCTGTTTTCCATCTGTTTTCCGCGTACAGATGCGCGGTTTGTTTGGAATTTTTATATACTCGTATTTTTCATGGAGAAACACCCAGCCAGACATCGAGGAGGTGGTGTATTTCTATCTACTGTATGTCGCACACTATGGACATTTTATTTCATCGGCATCAAATCGACCAGAACGAAACTAAGGCAGTCTTCTTAACCTAGACTATACAATTAGCCGATTTTTACCCGTTACGGAAATAGTGGTGAGGGAATGGCGTCGCCGCAGCCAACTGTGCCTAAGAAAAAAACTAAAAAAAAGTTAAAAAACTGAAAAACCAACCGAGAAGCAAGTTGTCGGTCCTCAAAATATTTCGACAAAACGTCGGTTAACAATTTAGCAAAAAAAGCAAGTCGTCGGTCAGCAAATTGTTGGTCAGCGATTTATTGGTCGGTGAACTGACGGGCTACCGTGCAAAAGCGATGGTCGTTTGAATGGACCACCTTAAATACTAAGTTCCACAAACCGATTTTCTTTCGGTGTTTTCCTTCTTCCAATTAAAAAAGGGTATGATACCCTTTACAGAGTACCCTACACTGCAAAACTGCAGAAACATCACCGAATCCCGTTGTACGTTTTGTCAGCAGAAGGTATTATGGAATGTTACGTCCCCTCAAGTGAAATGTGTGCTCAAATGCTGCCACCAATGGAAAACCTGGCGGCATCGTTGTGCATTTCTTTGCCGACCATTAAAAAGTTATCAAGATAAATTATATTCTTAGTTTTCGAATAAAAAGCGCCGTTAAGCAAACGGTGGACAAAAGACAAAATTCCTATTTTGTTCTAATTCTTTGCCGCAGGGGCAATAGTTTTACCAGTTTTTTCTAACTGAAGTTATTGCCCGGGTTTCTGCTACCAAGGAGCTTGAAATAAAGGGAAAAAAACTAGCGGCGATTAAGAGTAAACTCAGTAAACTATATTTCGTAGTCAGATGCACTGGATGCAGCCAGGTAATTTTATCTATTGCCGCGAGCCGTCAAATAAATTACTTTTTTGGTGAAGTCATCTCTAGCATAATCAAGGGAAAAACAAATTTCGCGCAAATTCGCACATCGCATAAATTTCGTTCGCTAATGGACGTTTAGCAGGAGTACAGAAAACACTCCACCCACCATGTGAAAAATAGGGACAGATTTGTAGAATACTTGTTTTTAAATTCTCGAATTTGCTGTTTATACCACGTATCCAATTTGTATGGCTCTGATCACGATTCGGTCAGCAGTTCTTTCTAGATAACAGAGTCGGTCTTAGCTGACTGCAATCGTGCTTACTTATTTTCCGCCGTGCTCACTGCCAATGAATGGCTTCCCGATCGTACCGGCCGTCGCCCATTCCATGATTGGTCTGTCGGACGACCCAACATTCCATTCCACAATCGACGGCCGAGATTTGCCAGTTCCGACCGGTATTCCGAGCTCATGAGGAAAAACATTACCTAGAATATTCATGTTTGAATTTATCGAGTATGCAAGTCGCCGACTTCAAATTATTTTATATGTGTCGACAGTTCGTGGATGGCATGCATTTCCCTTGGAAAAACTTTGAGCATAATACGCATGCTCTGCTGTCTTGCAGTCTTACCGGATTCGTGACGTAACCAAAGATCTGAACCGAGCCCAGCCACCACAACACCAGCGGATTATAGAGCACCGCTTCCGGTGCAACGACCGAACCTATCGGATATGCCAAATATCCCACCAAATTCAATAGAAACGAGGCAAACAGCATGTTGGCTTTTGAAGAATGGCGGTGTTCCATCGCTATTTCAGGGCCTCGAGGTAAATTCTCTACCGCTATGTTTCTCTTTATTCGGCGAATTAGAATTCTTAAATAAATTACACTATAATTCACAGCCGCCATCCCTGGCGGTAAATAGTACACGGCTATAAAGATCAGCAAACCAAACACATCTTTCTGCACGATGGCGCAATTGCCCGACGGAATTAGAATGTATTTAACGCCGAAATCCAACCATCCAACACTCGCTAGACACGCCGCAGCGATCCATATCCCCGCGAGAATAAATTTCTCCGAATTCCGCGCGGAAAATCGTCGGTAATGGTATGGATAGTACAGCGCCAGGACGCGATTGAAGGCGATGCACGTATCAATCCAGTTGGACGCGTACCGTAAGGTTAACTGCAGTGTCATAATTGGCTTGCAGAATCGAGGGTCCATTTGGACAGCGACCGTTTGCTTGCGGTAGACGTTGATGGCAATAATGGGATATGAAATAGCGCATAATACGGTGTCCGAGGCTAAATAATGGGCGATCAATAGGCCACATCCGGAGCGCAGTCGCCCGTTGAAGAAAATTAAGCCCACTAACAGTGCGTTAATGACTGCACCGACGTAACCTACCCTAGTGAGAGAAATGTTGCAGCCCAAATGGTTACTGACGAAATATTCACCAGTGCGAACTGCGGTGTACCATTAAAGATCCCAGTGATGTCGATTGATGAATTCATCATAGGAGGTAAGAAAAGCGTATAAAAATAAAGTTAAAATGTATCTTTTTATAGGTTAGCACCTTCGGTGAAATAATAGACTCAAGAATCGTCTTCCGAGCAAAGTGTACCCATAAACGTTTCTGTACATCGACCAGCTGGTTTAAATGCTTTTTGCAAATTTTGGTGAGAATCCAGCGCAGGATGCGTGCGTTAATGCCTGTTTACTTAAGGGCTCCTACTTTTATCCCTTGACCAGGCAAAACTTCAAAAACATTTCAAAAAATTTCCAAAACATCAC
Organism: Paramacrobiotus metropolitanus; assembly: GCF_019649055.1. Classification (NCBI taxonomy): domain Eukaryota; kingdom Metazoa; phylum Tardigrada; class Eutardigrada; order Parachela; family Macrobiotidae; genus Paramacrobiotus; species Paramacrobiotus metropolitanus. The sequence continues at coordinate 530,064 of NW_026570264.1, forward strand.
CTGAAAAAACTTTCCGAAATGGCTATGCTCCCCAACTGTCCGGGCGCAAAAAAATCAAAATTTCCGTACTTCGGTGGATTTTGTTTCCTTACTTTTGACGCCTAGGTTATCGTTATCTTCGTCCTTGTTTTATCGACTGTTCATTAAAAATGTTAGCAAAACATCACAGATCTCGCTGTAGCGTCTCATAATATTTTCACGTGCTGATGATTTCAGCCAAGGCAAAGCCACAGTATCGGAAATACGAGCATCATTTGGACAACCTATTAAAATCGATCCCGATTCACTAATTATTGCTTGGTTATGCCAACAGCGCTGCAAGGCGAGCTCGTAGAGAATCTAAATGTTTGGGACTTTTCTGTTAAAACATGTTTAATTTGGCTAAGACAACAAGAACACGAGAAAAATGCTCGTCCTTATCAAACACTGCGTAACCTGTGCTCATAGGGTTTTTTAAATTTTACGAAGGCTTTTTCTAGCTTGTATGCGGTCGATAGAAACGGCATCGAGAAATTAAAATCAGACGACAATTATAATAACGGAAACTTATAACAGGAAATCAGCGTAACGAATGTTTTGAAAAAGATAAATATTACAACAATGATTAATTTTTTAGTTATTTATTCACCCCGCACAAACTGTGTGAGTTTTAGTACTGCTTGTTTCATGATTCCGGCTTTAATTAATCTTGATATCGACAAGCAGTTGCCGTTAGCAACGGTGCTAATTTATTTCCCGCCCTGTTCACAAAGCGAATGGCTTCCCGAGCGCATCGGCCGCTGTCCAGTGCCTGATGGCAATCGGGGACGGCCTCGCACTCCGTTCCATATCCGACTGCAAACACTCGCCAACTCCTGTCGGTATTCGGCGCTCATGACGAAAAACATCAACTAAAAACATGACCCTAATATAAAATCCATTCGTAATCAATAAATAATGCTACGCTTCCCGTAGAAATTTCGGATATGATAATTTTCGGCATGAACTGTGAAGTGCGAACGCTTACCGGGTTGGTGAAGTAAACGACCATCTGTATCAAACCCAGCCACAATGTCGCCAGCGGATGTGTCCGCTGTGCATTCGGCGCAACCGCCAAGGTTACCGGAAATATCAAGTAACCCACTAAGTTCCATAGAAAGGACAGGAATACCATGTTGGCTTTTCCTGTGCGCCTGTGTTCCAGCGTTGTTTCGCCATTTTGCGAAACATTTTCCACCGCTGTGTTCTTTTTCCTTCGGCGCATTAACAGTCTCAAATAAATCACACCATAACCCGCACTAGCTAGTGCTAGTGGACAATAGTACCCGGCTACAAAGGTCAACAAACCGAACACATCTTTCTGGGCGATTGTGCAACTGCCAGACGGAAGCTGCAAGTATTTTACGCCTAAATCCCACCATCCGAGACTCGCTAAACACGCGGCAGCGATCCATAAAACCGTGAGAATGAATTTTTCCAGATTCAGCGCGGAGAAACGTCGGTAAAGGTACGGATAGCAGAGTGCCACGACACGGTTGACGGCGATATATGTGTCGATCCAGTTGGCGGCGTACCGCAAGGTCAACTGCAGTGCCATGATGGGTCCGCAGAATCGCGGATCAATTCGGACAACGGCCACTTGTTTACTGTACGCAAACACGGCAATAAGAGGATAGGAAATGGCGCACAGCGCGGTGTGCGTAGCTAAATAATGAGCTATTAATAAACCGCACCCCGAACGCAGTCGCAAGTTAGAGAAAATCAGGCTAGACAGTAGTGCGTTGGCAATAGCTCCGCCGTAGCACAGAGTGAGGTACGTTGCAGCCCAAGCGGTCACGGAAGAAGCAGACAGTAAGGTGAAATTGCTCGTTGTATTGGAAATGCCGCTTAGGTTGATGGATAAGCTCATTATAGCGCTTTCACCCTTTCACCTTAACGATATATATCAGCCGTGGATCTGTCGGATAATTCTACCAAAATTCTGCGTAGGCCTGCTAGTGCTGTAATTATCTAATACCAAAAAAATATTAAAATCCGTTAGAAAAGTCTAGGAATAATATCCTGTGATCGAAAGCAGCGTTGCACAAGCCGTAAAAGTTTAAACCAGCGCTGACATTAAGCGCGTGTAACAAGAAACTGTTATCCAGAAGCTTTGGTAGCCGAGTAATAATACCGGATTTGTCGGCATATGAGCATATTTATTGAAACATGATCCGGATCTAGCAAACTAATTTAGCATCAACGTCACAGAGCTTCCTGCCACCATCGAATTGCTTAGTTTTAGCAAAACAGTTCTATTAGACCACTTATTTAGAAATTATAATAAACGTGGAAGAATGTATATGATGAAAGAATGCCTGAAGAAATAAGTGTACTTAATTACGTTTGAACTCATATCACGGATATCGGAAGCGGTTCAAGTCGCTGGCATTAAGCTTTATTACAAAATACTACCAGTGGACAACATGAGAATACAGAAAACAACATTGCAGAAGATTAAATGTTGAAGACGGCACGAAGCCCGTCTTAATTTAATGACTTTAAGTAGTGCCGAAGAATATGTTTAGTATTCTTCGAAAGGCGATGTTTACCGGTCATATTACAGCCTCCATACAGACTTCATGCAGTCAGGTAATTGCGCGTACAAACAAACCAGCCAAAGAAAATACCCGCCAGAAGTATTTAAAGCCTCAAGTCACACACGTGCTGGGGCAACTACCAATATGTAATTTCCTGATCTTGGAAATTCACCATGAGCAACACCCATGACTCCCTGAGTAGCCGCCCATTCAGACAGTTTCCTGTTTTTTTTCCGTTCGTTAGAAGGTGTTGTTCCAGTGTGAGCTCTTTTGTTGACGGTCAAAAAATAGGACACCCATTTCCGGCTGACTAGCACGACTGACAGCTGCAAAAGTAGCAGTAGGGAAAATATTCTGTGAAATCATGGTTTACAGGAACAGGAACAGAGCCCAGATAAACGGATTTCACGTCAGGCCACAAAACATGGCTAAATTTGATGCGGTGTACAAAACCTGCACTTTTCCCATTATAAATCAGCACACCATTGATGGTCATCCGCTTCGACCAGTGCCCAGTCCTGCTTATTCCTTTTTTAAAAGTAAGATACCTCTACTACATACACCCTCCGTTCTCAGCTCTCTGAATGTTGTAGAGAGGTGTATGTTACACAGGGGCACTGCCCCTGGGGGCGGTCATTAACTTGTCCCCAGGGGGCTGGTCATATATTTGTCAACAGCAACTACGCACGGTGCCGCTGATGCTTGGTTTATAAATTCATGTTACTCCTCCAAAACGTGGCTCACTAGCGCTTGTTTATTGCATTCCTTTTCAAAAAGCTACCGTATTACTGGCAGTTTCTGCGTCGGAATGAACCGGTAACCAATAATTTTCAATGCCCTTTTGCTGCTTTTACTGCCAGATCTGGTACTTGACAGATCTGAAACAGAAAACGGAACTTTCTTTGAGACCTTTCTACGCTTATTCAGCCAGCTGTATGTAACGAAGAGGTTGACTGTATGTTAAATCCTGTCAGCGGTTCCACGAAAGGTGTATGTTGTACTTATGGAGGGGTGAATGTTATATAGAGAACTGCGCGTATGTTATAATCCATCGAGTAGTCCGGTTCTCAGCCCCACGTCTATTATAAAGGGGTGAATGTTGTATAAGGGTGTATGTAACGAGGGGTTTACTGTACATTCAAAAAGCTTTGTTAGTAGTCGTAATATGCAGTCTTTTAATTCCGGTCGCTAACCAACTAGTACAAGCATAGAACGCATTAGAAATTGTGAAAAAATTGAATAGTCCATCGAGCAAAACAATTTTTTGATTTCGAACTTGCTATGTGCACAGCTATGCCGTCACAACGTCACAAGCGGGCGATGGACCTCGGTATCCGTTACACCGGCCAGGGTTAACGGGAACACGAAATAATAGCCCACAACATTCCAGAAAGACGAATCAATACCCGCGTAGCTAGCCTGGCTCCTGAAAATACAGGATATTTAATGCACACCGGAAATGTCAGCGTCCCTGATCAGATAATTATTCTTCCATTTACGTCCAGAGTTTCTGGGGTTACAGCAAAAATTTTTCCGCTTATCCTCTCATTATAAGGACCTTCGGGGAAATGTGAATATTAAAACAACAGGCTACCATTCGAGAAATAAGTTAATGCGCTTTATTAGCGCAAGCCAGTACACCCATACAGAATATAAAAAGAACAGAGGTGATTACAACAAAGAATTCCCCTGAATTACTCGGCTCTGTCGATGGTTTGAGTGCGGAAACTGCGTTGCCTGCTTGGATTTTAATCGACAAACGCTGTTGAAGAAGTTTGAGCGAGCGAGGCTCACCAGTGTGCTGCTGTAGTCGTCTGCCCATTTCCTTCAGTAAAACTGATGCTGCATTTGCAAGGAAGCCGGTACCAGCAGTTCAACAACTGCTACTAGTTCAACCAGTAGCAGCTTTTTGAGAACCACAGGTATTTGGCTCCTAAATAAACAACGGCTAGCTTTTTTCAGACTGGCTGGTTTTTCATTGACAGTTGAGATTCTTTTCTCCTGTGGCTTTGAACATAAGTTATGCGATAAAAAACAAATCGTTGATGTGCAGCTGTAAATGGCAACGAAAACAATTTTGGAAAAACTTTTGGAATACCCGCTGAAGAGAAGTGGGCCGGGTACATGGCAGTGATGGTACTGTACCGAATTCTTGTACTAATAAGAACATATAAAAAGTAATCAGATTTATGCAGGATTAAACGTTTCCATGTTCCGGTATATGAACAAAATATCCCCATGTATCCGCACAATTCAGCTATAACATTAAGAGTAAATGCGATGGATAAATAGCTGTATCACCTGCGCACCCTGTAATCCTAAAAACCGGCATTAAAGGACTTTTACCTGTACTCTGCTGGCTAGATGATTTAATTTCTTTTGCTAATGACCTAGCAGCAACTAGGAAAACACCAATGTCTTTCATGTAGAAGGCAAACAGAATTATTAATAATACATTAGACAATACAACTCTGAATTATTATGTCCACTGTGTGAACCGGCTTTGCGGCTTCTTGTACTGCTCGGTTTAGAATTCGATTTCCTTGATAACACGGTCGGTTTTAGTTAACCACAAGGGTGCTAATTTATTTCCGGCAGTGTTGCCAGCGGTCGAAAGGCTTCCTGAGGGCATTGGTCGTTGTTCATTTGAAGATGGTTCTCGTGAACGTCCGAACATTCTGTTCCAGATCCGACGACACACAACCTTTAAATCCTCTCGGTATTCGGTGCTCATGATGAAAAACATCATCTAGAAAATTCGATCCAAGTTATATGTTTTAAAAAAAACCTAATGTGCCAGTTAGCAACACGTCTTATAAAAAAAACCGGTCTTATCGAAACTGCACGAACGTACTAACCGGATTGGTGACGTAACCGAACATCTGCACCGAGCCCAGCCACAATGTTACCAGTGGACGACGAACCTGAGTGTCCGGCGCAACCGCCAAAGTAACCGGGAAAACCAGATATCCCACCACATTCCACAGAAACGAAGCAAACACCATATTGGCTTTTACCGCACGGCGGTTTTCCATCGTGGAATCAGCATCATGCGGCACATTTTCCACCGCTGTGTTTTTCTTTCTTCGTCGGATCAGCAACCTCAAATAAATCACAGCATAACTTGCTCCTGCCACAGCTAAGGGGCAGTAATAACCGGTAATAAAGATCAGCAAACCAAATACATCTTTGTGCACGATGCTACACCCTCCCGACGGAACTAGCGGATATTTAACGCCTAATTCGAGCCAACCTAGACTGGCTAGACACACAGCAGCGATCCATAACATTGTGAGAATAACCTTTTCCAAATTTCGCGCGGAAAACCGCCGATAATGGTACGGAAAACAGAGCGCCACGACACGGTTGATGGCGATATACGTGTCGATCCAGTTGGCCGCGTACCGTAAGGTCAGTTGCAGTGTCATTTGTGGTCCGCAAAATCTTTGGTCGAGATTTAAAGCGTTCGCTTGTTTGCGAAAAGTGGACACGGCCAGTATTGGATAGGAGATGGCGCAGAGCGCTGCGTGCGAGGTTAAATAATGAGCGATTAATAAACCGCATCCCGATCGGAGTCGCCAGTTCGAAAAAATCAGACCGGCTAACAAAGCGTTGGCGATGGCTCCGGTGTAGCAGAGAGTCAGATATGTCGACGCCCACGCGGTTACGGAAGTAATGGAAAGAAATGCAAAATGCGACGTTGCATTGACTGCCCCGCTGATGTTGACGGAAAAGTTCATCTTAATTATACGATATAAAAAACCTTAAAATCAGGCAAGTCGGTTTTGAACTATTGCAGAAAAATAAGCCGTAAATCTATTGATAAAATATATATTTAAAAATCGCATATAGAAGCTCATTGCAGACAAATTTGTCGGAAATGGCGCAGTATTGTTTCAGATTCCTCATAAATAAACACGTTACCGTCTCCGTAGGAAAGCAGGGACCATACTACCAAATCAGACTTTCAGTAAAGTGTCAAAGAGGAACATGAACAAAGATTGACTGGATTAGCCGGTTGTTGCTGTTTTCACCCAGAAAACACCGTTTTTTTACACACTCATTGCACCTGACTCCAATGTACGTACGTATTCAAAAGAAACAACAGCATAAATCTAGATACTAAAGCGAAGAGAAAAATTGAATAAAAGCCTGAGAGAATGGTGTGACTTTAACGGATTAATCAAATGATTGCCTCAAAGGTATAATTAGAAACCGTTTTCAATACGCTTTCGGTAGCAAAGGCGAATCTATACCCGCGTCGTTGGCTTGGTTAATGAAACTATAAAACATTTATTAGACACCTAAAATGTCAGCGTCCGTGATTAGATAATTATTGTTGCTGACGTCCTGACCTTAACGAACCTCGGCAAAATATTTCCGCAGATCCTCTTATATTTGACACTCTTCGGAGAGATGCGGATAATAAAACAAGAGGCTAACCATCCCGGCTATAATTATGACCATGGTATACCCATTTAAAATAAGCCATCAACCGGAAAAAGCCCCACATACCTGATGTTGATCCTAGCATATGGCATTACATAAATCATCACGTGTGACAAGTCATAAAAATTAATACGCGCACAATTAAAGGGGCATTATCATTTACATGAAATCGGAGAATCAATACTGCAACAGACCAAGAAAACAGATTGCTCGGGCTTATGCAATGATCGAGTTATTACTGAAATGCTCCCTATTTTTTTTTGAAAGGCGATGTTTATCTGTCATGTTTTCCATATAAACTAAACAGTAACACGAAAATGCCTGGGCACATGTAGTTATAGTTTCTAGTCACACACGTGCTGCTACACTCATCGTGTATTTTCTCAACGCTGTGTATTTAGGGTCACTTCAAATCCGCCGCTGAGTTGCCGCCACTTTTGTTCGTGTGAGCATTTTTGTTGTCATTGTCATTTGCTACTGTCGGTGGAAAAAAAGCAAGACGTTTACACTTACTTTCGGCTTTGCAGTAGGATAAACAGAAGTGATGGCGAAAATATTTTTCGAAACCTTTATCTTTTACTGTACTGCCCGCGGATCTGAAGCTGGTTTCGCAGGTACGACCGTCCCGGGAATCCTAAGCAATCCGCGATTGCGCAATGTTTTTCCTACAGGAAATTCTATTTTGCTGCGGAACGTGTGTAGCGTGGTTTACAAACAGTCGTGTATTCAGTAGGCAGCACATGATCCGGTCTGTTCATGATTCGCTACGTCGACGTACGGTATTATGGCAATTATCACCAGTTAGACCACACCGTTGGACCACTGCTTCAGTTTGAATTTTTCTTACCGTACTACCTTGAAGTAATCGATTCTTGTTTAGAATTGTTTTTGGACAGCTTTCACGTGAATTGGCTTTAACATTGAGTAACGGCTTTATTCGGGCAATGACACAGAGGGAGTGCCAAAATTTTATTTTTTCGAGTTTGCCTGCTTACTGGTTAAATCATGAACAACCGTTATATGTTTGTTACATACTTTATTCTCTAAACTATGAAAAAAAAGAATTTCAGTCGTTCAAGCGAAAAGTCGTTCCTCCGTTCCGTGCGCCGGTTCGAGTAGCCTAACAACTTTCATTCTAAAAATTAAATTTTAAATAAATTGCACTGCGGATTTGCTCTACAAAATGCGAATTTTTTTGGTTTTCCGGTCTTCTGCTCTTCGAAAATTCGGATTCCTTCTGTCGCTAGAAACTACTTCAGTGACTGCACCTATGTCCAGACTTTGGTCACTTTAACCGATTCCAAAGCACTATACTGTAGTTGTAATTGTAATTAGCTAATAAGTAGTTATAATTAGCTAATACATTTTTTAAGACTTAGGACTAAGAATTTTTACATGAATTTTCCTATTTATATGCGTAATATGTATCTGAATGCATAATATGGGACATCTGGTCACGTACGAAGACAGTTGTAGCCTATTTTATCTTTTTCCAGAAACAGCAAGCATCAGCAGACTCTTAATACGTGCTTCAAGAGGGAAAATTTTTAGGCATTCAAACATTAAAGCATTAAAACATTTTAGACATTAAGATTTTAGGCATTTCATTAAACTAAGAAATCGACTAAGCGCTACCGAGTTGTCGTGTAGCCGAATATCCGGCCCCTAAATTACGGATGAAAGGTGGGTTGATGTCCAAGGTTGCTTTGTGCTTGTTGCAGCACACTGGAACAAGTCTTCCGATAATTCTCCAGCGGGGGCCAGTAAACAATTTTTACCCATTTATATAAAACAATTTTCAGATGTAGAATATCATAAACATGGAATTACCAAAAACCCGGCTATCTATAACAAACGACTTTCATATGGTGAATGCTGACTTTCATAACTGCACCATTGCTCCTAAGGTAATCCCATTAATGGGTCCAGCATACAGCTAGGTCCCGGTGACCAAGTATACGATGTTCTGAGTTAGGAACTTAGCATCCGAGGACCACTGGAGGCTTCGAACGCACCATGCACGATTTCACTGAGGCTTTTTGGCTCTGTAGGGAATCCCAGCCCACGAAACTCGAATGCTAATCGGCGAAGCAAAGCAGTACATAATTAATCTGACGCGTTAGAACATTTTAATTATTTGAACAGATCTTGTAAGCAGATGAAAAATTAATTATTTAATTATAATTAATTTATTATTAACATTACTCTAGTAAGTAGACGCTTTTTTTGCACCGCCAGTTTGCGAATAATTTGCTCTTCAGTTAAGCTTTATACCACGGTCAGTGCTTGCTGACCACAATGGAGCTGATCTATTCCCCGTCGTGTTCACAGACCGCGAACGGCTTCCCGACCGCATCCGCCGTTGTCCGTTGTTGGATGGCTCACTAGAGCGACCCAGCATGGCATTCATCACTCGGCTGGTGAGACGCCCCAGTTCCGATCGGTATTCGACGCCCATGAGGAAAAACATTACCTAAATTCATTCGTCTTCTAATAACTGAATTCTTCTTAAATACATCAACGCTATTAAAACGCTCGTATCATCAACGATTTGACGGAGAGCATTCCAGTTAACCTGATGTAAAATAAATATGCTGGCTTACCGGGTTGGTGACGTATCCGAACATCTGCACTGAACCCAGCCATAACGTCACAAGTGGACGCCGAAGCTGGGTATCCGGCGCAATCGCCAAGGTCACCGGAAAAACCAAATAGCCCACCGTATTCCACAAAAATGACACAAAAACCATGTTGGCTTTCACCGCACGTCGGTGTTCCACCGTTCTTTCTATATCTTGCGGTGCGTAATCCACTGCCGTATTTTTCTTCCTTCGGCGAATTGCCAATCTCAGATAAATAACACCATAACCCATAGCCGCCAAAACCAGCGGACAATAATACCCGGCGACAAAGGTTAAAAGCCCAAAAACATCTTTTTGTACGATGCTGCAATTACCCAGGGGTATTAGCAGATATTTAACGCCCAAATCCAACCATCCTAAGCTTGCTAAACAAGCAGCAGCAATCCACAACACCGTGAGAATAAAAGTCTCCATATTTCGAGCGGAAAATCGCCGATAACAGTACGGATAACAGAGCGCCACGACACGGTTGACAGCGATGTATGTATCGATCCAGTTGGACGCGTAGCGCAAGGTCAACTGCACCGTCATGAACAGTCCACAGAATCGTGAGTCGACTTGGATACCGGTCGCTTGTTTACGGTACACGGACACCGCGACGATCGGATAGGAAACAGCACAGAGTGCGGCGTGGGCCGCTAAATAATGGGCGATTAATAGTCCGCATCCTGCTCGCAGTCGCCAGTGAGAAAAAATCAGGCCGGCTAACAGCGCGTTGACGATGGCACCGGTGTAGCATAGAGGAAGGTGTATGGACGCCCAAGCAGTTATAGAAGAAGTCGACATTAAGGAGAAACGCGGTGTCGCATTGCCGATGATCCCGCTGATATTAGCCGATACATTCATCGTTGAAGACTGAAATTTATGCAGCGATAGCCTGGTCATATAAACTACAATTAAACGGATATATCGGTTGATTTATGCCTAAGCAAAGCGGCTTAAATTAGGGATGAATGACGCAAAATTTTAGCAGCAGCAAAATCGACGCTTTGGTCGCAGAATAAAACTGGTTTTTTTAGCTTCACTCGAGGGACGCTTTCGCAAATTTGCGAGGAATTGTGCTAGAATTTACAATGCAACATTCAACTAATAAAGTGTAGAATCTGACAAAGCGTAGGCTAGAAAAAAAGCCGGTAAAAGAAAATGGCAACTGATTAAGCAACTGGTGAAATACTTTAGAAATATATAATTCCCAGCCGGTCTTAGTACGGGGTGGTAGAAGAGACAGCTCAGTACAGGCTTTGCTGCCGTGCTTATGGTTAATGAAACTTGATGAGACAATGAGATTAATCAGAAGACGCGTCAAATGTCAATACCGTTGATCCCATAATTATTTCTGGAGCTGACATCTTGAACTTCTCTCGCAACGTCAAAATCGTTGTCCTTCCAATAATCACCTTATTTCATCCATCCTCGGGGAACATAGAAATTATGGATGAAAAAATAGGGAACATAACTAAATTCCAACCTGGGACCAATTTAATCTACCATAAACTGAAAATGCCCACGTGTCAGGAGTCAGAACATGGCTTCGGAAGTTTCAGAATTAATTCCTGGAGGAGGTTAACAGGCGAACCTACTCAGTCCGGATTTAAAAACGAAAAAATTATATTGTATAAAAGAATAAAACTGGCGGAACCGGTTATTAATAACCTTTTTGCACCGGATGATGCAAGCAGCTTTCGGAGAATCTGCCCTTTACTGGTCATGTTACCATGTTGCTAAGCTAAGTACTTCCGTCACAAACAATAAGCAAAATGGAAATGTCCGCCAGACGTACTTGGAGTTTCGTATTTCACGCATGCTGCTGCGCTGCGGTGTGATAATGCAACGTCAGTGCGATATTTGTTTGATAGCGATTCCACCAGATTGTCTTGCACAAGAAAAGGGGGTCAAGTAGTGGGAGTTTGTTTTGAGACAGAAAGTCGTGCATGTATAAAAATTTCAAAAATCTAAAGAATATAAATTCTCCAGGGAAGATCTGGTTTTAAGTTTGAATCACTGAATGTTCGTTTTTGCAAATTTGCCTCATCAGACATTTTCAATTTTGGACATTTGAATTCTTATAATTGCTACTACACTTAAAAAGTTGTCAGTTTTCAGCCATCCTTTTTTGTAATTTTTGTAAGATCGGACTTATCATTGCCAAGCACGAGTTAATAAATTCAAGAATTTTCACCCTTCGAAAGTTACGAAAATAACGTAATAGGCATTTACAGTTTTGCTTCTCTCGCTTCCATGAAATTCACCAGTCGGGATGTTAGTCGCAACCGAAATTACTGACTGTTGTAATTTCCTGTAGTAAAGCCTACCAACGGATTGTCCATACTGCCAAGTGTTTCTGTTAATAGATCCAGTAGGGGAAGGTTTTTTAGTATCGACGGTTTTTCAGTTACCTCAAATATCCAATTTCCAATAATATTTTTCCGTATTGCCGAAAAATACCTTCGCACAAAATTTTACATTTAAGTTGGCTTGGATTACAAAAACCGCTCGGAAGATTATCAACGGTTTTTAATTTGGAAAACAGTCAGCCTTGAAATAAAATATGCGAGATTTGAAGAAATTCAAATTAGAAGGATTCTAGTGAGATTTTCGGATCATTTGTTAGCGATGAATATTGACGCATTTTGGGACTGTGTTTCAGCCATTGCTTTCCAACTATGTAGATGTTGATTTTTTAAAACCGTTTCGTCCAAATGTATGCAAATCGTTTGACCGAGCTCACAGTAGTATGCCTTTAATTTTAACGTTGAGAAACGGGCAGGCCCGTGAAAGCGAATATCCCCATGTATGGCCCGAATTCGGTACCAGCTTTTGGTGCGCTTTTATAAATACACTAGTAAGCAGGATGCGGTGGCCGCACGGTCTGCATTCTCTGGGTAAAAACATTGATTGAAACAGGGAATATGCAAACAAGATATTCAGTATTCTACAGTTCCGTAAGCAGTTCGATCTTCAACAATTCTTACTACCACGGTCAGTACTAGCTGACCACAACGGCGCTAATTTATTTCCCGCAGTGTTTGCGGAGAGGGAAATGCTTTCGGAGCGCAGCGTTCGCTGTCCGGTGCCTGTTGGCTCGCGTGAACCTCCCCGTATACCTTTCCAGACTCGACGGCACAGACGCGTCAGTTCCGCCCGGTATTCGATGCTCATGGCGAAGAACATCACCTAAAAAAATTGTGTCTGATAATTACTGAATTTTCTTTCGAACACGTATGTAAAAGGTCACCAGTCCTAGCTTCACGGAAGGCTATTACAAACTAAAAAACAAAATTAACTACCACCAGTACTCTGTAGAGGTCCAAATATGCCTGACCAGGGCACATTTTTCGGGTCTAAATTCAAAAAATTCTGATAATTTGCAAAAAGTTATAATACTACTACCCTAGTTCAATTAAAAAATTAATTTCATCTGCAAAGGCTCAAAGGGCGTGGCTAACCATCAATTAAATGTCAACGTAGTTTATATACTGTTTACTGCTATTTAGAGCACTGGTGCTGCGCAGTCTCATTGTGATAGCTTCGTTTTGATTTTGCGAGCGCCGCACTAGTTGTGGACCCTTTCAGTACGCCCCCCCCCCATGTCATCCCAGCCAAATTAATATTTGTCAGGAATTTTATAAAGTATTAATTAAACCGTAGACAAGAAGTGCCGGCATAACAGGCTGTATTAATGTGCTTTCAAATTAATAACCGATAGCAGATTTTGGAAATTTAAAATGCGCATCAGCGGTGAAACGGCCACCGCATGCGTATATGGGTTAAACATCAGGACTTGACAACTGGATCCAATAATTTGCTCGTGCAATACGGTAAAATTTAATCAACAAAAAATATAGGCTGAAGAGTACTAAGTACTGCACCAATACATTGCAACAGTACGGTACGTAGTGCTGTATGTTCATTTAATATTGTTTGGCCACGCCATTTGAGCCTCTGCAGATAAAATTATTTTTTTAATTATACTTGGGTATTATTCTACCTGTCTACAAAATATCAGAATATTTTGAATTCAGACCCGGAAAATGTGCCCTGGTGAGTTTGGTATAATAAAAACATATGGCTCACCGGGTTGGTGACGTAACCAAACATCTGCACCGAACCCAACCACAACGCCACCAGTGGACGACGCATCTGTGTATCCGGTGCAACCGCCAAGGTTACCGGAAATATCAAATACCCGACCACATTCCACAGAAACGACGCAAACACCATGTTGGCTTTCACCACACGCCGATTTTCCATCGTTGAATCCACATCTTGCGGCAGATTTTCCACGGCTGTGATTTTCTTTCTTCGACGAATTATTAGTCTTAAATAGATAATGCCATAACGTCCAGCCGCTACCGCTAATGGTAAATAGTACCCGACTACAAAGGTCATCAACCCAAACACATCTTTTTGTGCGATAGTACAACTTCCCGTCGGTATTAGCGGATACCTAACGCCTAAATCCCACCAGCCTAAAACAGCCAAACATACCGCTCCGATCCATAACACCGTTAGAACGAACATCTCCCAATTCCGCGCGGAAAACCGGCGATAATGGTACGGAAAACACAGCGCCACGACACGACTGACGGCGATGTACGTGTCGATCCAGTTGGCCGCGTACCGCAGGGTCAGCTGTAGTGTCATGATCGGTCCGCAGAATCGTTGGTCCATTTGGACAGCGGTAAATGGACATTTTGCTGTCCGCTCGATCCATTACCGCTTGGGCGTCGACATACCTTACCCTATGCTACAGCGGTGCTATTGGTAAAGCGCTTTTAGCCGGTCTGATATTTTCCAACTGGCGCCTGCGCTCGGGATGCGGTTTACTAATCGCTCATTATCTAGCTTCACACACCGCACTCTGCGCGATTTCTTATCCAACCATGGCAGTGCAAAATGCGGCGTCGTGTTGAAGATCCCGCTGATATTAACCGACGAATTCATTGTTCTCGTTCGAGATAAAGATAAGATACGATTAACAAACTACCTGATGCAGAAAGCACATTAATTAAGAATTAAGCCGCATTTTTGCTGAGTATGTGAACTCGTAAAAAATTACGGGAGATGGGGCAGCAGTAACGTGATACATTTCAAAATATTTTGCCATTAATGCCAAGCAGCCAGACAAACACTGGATTAGTACCTAACTTCAACTTAAGTAACTAATCCAGTGGTGAACTTGAGGAACAGGGAAACGGTTTTAAGAAGCGTTTGGTAGCAGCGACGAATTAAATTCCTAATTTGGTGGCTTGGGTACTTAAACGCGATGAGATTCACTGGGTCCGTCAAATGCCAGCGCCTCGGGTCAGGAAATTAAAATATTAAAGTAATAGAGTAGACCTCCGAGTAATAATTATGCCCAATTTAAGTCCGTTTAAGTACACCATAAACCGGTAGAGTCCCACGTGCCAGATATTTTGTGCGGTTATGAGTTATGACATTTGGCATTAAATAAATTTTTCACGTTCGACAATTCATCGAGAACTATTACCTCATTAAAAGGCACATTTTTCATTATCGAAGAAAACAATATTGCGTGTGATCGAAGAAAACAATATTTCAACGGGGTCCTTTATGAAGACTGCGTCGTTCAGAAATTTACAACGATTTACTTAGTGCGTAGTAGTAGTGCGTACGATGTTTATCATTCTCGGTCAAAGTGATGTTTACGCATCATATTACCATTTAATGCAGTTATATATTTTTGCTTTCAAAATAAAAGCAGTGATACAAAAATGGCCGAACAGATGTAATTAAAGTTTCCAGTTACGCACGTGCATCTGTACTCGCCAGTGTTATTCTTTTAATACTCGAAATCCTGTCGTCATAAATCACAATTCATACTGCTCCTGACTCCCTGCCACTCCGAACAAATTCTACTCAGCTCCGTTTGCCCAAACATTCTTACTGTCAGTGTCCTTTGCTATTATCGGCGGAGAAACCTGCAGAATGAAGGCATTCATTTCCGAGGCGCAAACAGGTGTATAAAAGGGTCACAAAATATTTTCTGGAAATACTATGATAGCTATTACTTTATTGTACAGTAGCCTATAGCAGATTACGTAAATATCACCGCTCGGGCGTCACAAAACGTTTTGCGACGGTGCCGTATTTTACCACGGAAAGTGTGCATGCGGCTGGCGGTTCCTTCACTGTATGAACCGCTAAACCGCTGCGCTCGACGCGATTTACAATGTGTCGTGTACAGACTCTGTATTATGCCGGCTGCACGTGATTTCGGCACACTTGTTCTCGTACTACAATAAAAGTACTCGTATTATACGTATGCCTAAAATTTGTGTGCAAGCATAAAGCAGTAGGCTTCGCATGATACAGTTAATTTTCCATCAGACATGTGAATAAAATTATTTTTGAAGTATCCTTCCAAGTTCCAACACATGCGGGAAAGCTTAATGAATATAGTGAAGGAGTCTGCCGGTTGTTAAGACTTTCAACTGAATCGTCTAAAAGTTTCTCTGTTTGTTGTAAATTTAGCTCCGCAAAGCATCCATAAAAGGTTTCGTTCAGGCTTTACCATAATTATCATAACCACGCGCCTAAATCGTGCAGCTCAGATTATCGTTTAATAAAAAAATGTGCCAGCACAATTTTACAACAACCGTAGCGCCAATCAAGGCCCAACGACCACTATCATCCTGTATAAAACAGTTCACTTGGGATTTTTTTAAATACATTTCCAAATGTTTCTTCGCATCCGGGAATAGACATATTGCTCTATCAGTTTATTACGCAAGGGGCTAATTACGGCGGGGTATAAGTATAGGACCGGTACCATCGCATCGTCCTCGACGTGCTACCTCGGCGTCTGCAAAACAAACGAAAATAATCATTCAGGAGAACCTGCATTATAATAGTTTACATTGCAAGTTCTCTACCTTAGTAGTGCATTCACTGTATTAAAGCTAAAAGAACGCCCATCCTTGGACGTCACGCTGTGTAAAACATACGGTATGCTACGTTGCGGTACTCTACCTGAGCACTTGGCCATACACTCGTTGCCGTATGTAACACCGTTCACACCGCACACCGGCATGTAGATTTTCGTGCAATGGCAGCGCACCGGCCCACCCGTGGCTTCCGCTGTATTTCCCTGTCCAAAGTTTCCTTGTCCGCCATTTCCCTGCCCCGGATTTCCCTGGGTCCAGTTATTTTGTCCACCATTTCCTGGTGCCCCGTTTCCATTGGCCTGTCCACCGTTGTTTCCCTGGCCCCCACTTCCCAGGCTCCAGTTATCCTGGGATCCGGTAAATTGCCTTGTATTTGTTCCCTGTCGATTCCAGTTTCCCTGTGCGGACATTCCCTGGTTGGACCACCCTCGCTGCCCGCTAACTGCCATATTAAAAAAATTTGCAAGTTAGACAAATGGACAGAAAATTTCGTTCAGAAATTCGACACACCAAACGATATTTAATTAGGCATATATTTATCGGTTAATTGTTGGCAATGCGACACAAACTCTATGTATGTACGCTTATAGTTACACTTAAATTCTACGAATATCGTCTATAAATAAGTATTAAGCCAATATTTAAATTATTTTCTTATGTATTTTGGTTTTTAATTAATTATTCAGTTTTATATTGTACATGGCAGACGTAATAAATTATTCAAATTAAATTTAGCTGCAGAATGGCGGCTTACCGGCAATGGCAAAAATCAAAGCGATGAAGGCTTGTATGCAAAAATTCATTTTCAAGATAATTAAGCCCGTATAAATAATTAATCGTAACAGCTAATACAGACGCAACAAATAATGCAACAGAAATAAGAAACAAAAATTTCACGTTAACAGCTGAGATTGAAATTATTGAGCGAGTGAATGCTGAAGTGGTACGCTGTGTTTTATAGAAAACCCAAATATTTCCCCAAGTAGCAGGTGCCGCAATGGACCCGGAAAGGCAGGAATACTTGGGCGGTGACATCGCTGTATTATTCTGACGAGGCAGGCATTTTTCCGGTAACAGTCATTCAGTGGGTCCTGTTGTCTTTAGTAATGATTTCATGGAAAAACATTGCTGTTCTTCCACGCGGTAGAAGGACGGCCGCGGCAGGAATCTACCGCGTCAGCACCCGGAGACACTCATAATGTCACGGACACTCGTGAGGGCTGCATGCTTCGGCTTGAAGTGTTTGATAACTGTCTGTAGTGTTAAACGCCAACGATATGTAGGTATTATGTACAGGTACATGTGTGTAGACAATATGTATCAGAATTTTTCAAAAATCCACTCAAACGGTTAGGCAGCATAAAAACACGGGAAACATTCAAGTTACCGACAAATAATCCATTGTTTATTAGAACTTTCCTGTCTCAGAACGTGACGCGGTTAGTAATAAGGTGGGTTGCAAGTGTGTTTTTATCATTCTGATAAAGACAGTTTTTATCCGCACGGGCATTGCGCACATAATGTTTGTTGCTAACTTGCTAATAGTTGCTGCATTATTGTCGACAGTCGATCATTATTCGTGCAACAGTCAGTCCAGCAACGGAGAATGCACATCCCTATTTAATTGTTCTTAATAAGAAATTGAAATCTATAGGGAAAAAATTGATTAGCGAGCGTATACCGCTTTGGTCAATATATGGCCGCCTCAGTAATTTTTTTAAATCTGTATCAATTAAATCTTCACTAAGGTTGTGCATAAAAATTGTTGTGTTTAATACAGTGTCTACTAAAACAGTGTGCTAAACTCGTAGTATTCGGACATGAAAGTAGAAAGCCTCACAAAATGCAAGCATCGTGCGCGTACTGTAAACAAACAGACGATTTTGCACCGAGCGAGCTCCGATGTCGCTGAGAATACAGCCCAATATTATTCAGATCTTACGACCCAGAAAAGAGTTACGCTACGCCCTTTGAGGCGCCAAACATTCTTGGTCGATCGATATAACAGACTAATAGCGCTCTGCCGCGCGTTTGGAATGACATAATAGAAGTAGATTCATAATTTACTACTGCCAAAGTGCAGGCATTGTCCTTACACGTGCCGATAGGAGCGCTCATTATGCCGATTTAACAATCTGTGAAGTTTGCAAAGGTGCAAACTGGGTTGACATTTTTCTCAGACATTTTTCTCAGACCACAATTAGATAAAATTTTTCTCAGAGCACATCGTTCACCTATCAATTTTTTTGCACTCGCTACAATGCTAGAAGTTATTTTTAAACTTTGTTATGTTAAAGTACCATCGGATAAAAGTTTCTGACATCACCATAATATTACCATCTTTGAAAGTTTGTAAAATCACCATCGTCCATAAAATAGTGATAGCGATAGGCTGCAGTCGGTAAGGCGGTAACTATAAGCGTAAGTATCATCCACCAAGTTTCTCCTGTGATCACTGACTCACTGGTTATAAAATAAAATAATGGGAATTCATTTGTCAGGAATAATTTTTTCTGAAGGCCAGATTTTCGGGAACTGTATTTAACCCGCTCGCACTACGGTCCCGCATACTGTTAAGCTGATGTGGAAGTTTTATTGTGCTAGCACAGAATAATCACATTGCGCAGAAAAAAGTATTGTTTTATCGTAATATAATTATTACATAGGCAGAAAATTTATAAATTAATCTCATAAACATGATCAAAATCTTGATTTAACAAGCTGTTGATTATGGATTGTGTACTGTTTCCGTAACGAAGAACGAAATATTATGTTTTTCGGCCAACCGTTTCCCTTTCTGAGCCGTCTTCCCATCATTAGAGTCTGCCAACTAATGAAGCAAGCACTTGCACCCCAGCTTGCGCTAGCTGTCGCATCTCATTTCGTTCCGCTTCCCGCTCACGCTCCCTCCGCTCGTGCTCTATTTGTTGACGCATGTCATGTAACGTATCGTGCAGCTTGCGCTGTTCTTGCTGCATCTGCCGCTGCTCAGCCTCCCACATTCTCTCACGGCGTCGCATCTCCTCCACCATATTCTGCCGCTCTTGTGCACTGGCATGCTTTGCCGCCTCCAGACGATCTTTTAGGTCAGCGAGGTGCTTATCGTGGCGCGCCTGCGCTTGCTGTTGCTGCTGTTGGAGTTGCTCGATTTGGTCCGTGCGTTGTTTAACTTCCGCCTGATGCCGTTTCTCCTGTTCAGCTTGGGCACGCTGATTACCAAGAATAATTCGGAACTCCTCCTCGATGTTTTTGGCGAGGTGATCTTGGGTGGCAGCAGTTCGCGGTTTCTTGCGCAGTAAAGAACTGAACTGCGACATAAAGATGGTTTGGCTTTCGTCTTTAATCAGCTGGTGCATGGCCAGCAGGAAAGGTTCTTCAATAATTTTGCCGCCTGTTAACTGCAAGACAGAAGCCGGGCTATTACGTAAGTACAGTAAACGATTTGAAGTACACTATAGGCGATAAACGGATCAATGATGTAATTGCAGGCGAATCCAGCACGAACGACTTACTGGCTCAGTCTGGCTGCAGAAACTTCAAAAACGATTTGAGGAAGTCTCAACGTTTTGCGGTTCTACGTTATGCCAACAGTTTGTCCCTTGATTTAAATTTTAGTCGATGTTTTCGAACACTGTTGTACTCATAAAATTGAAGCGGATGTATCGCAGCGCCAAAAAAATTGTACCAGTATGGCTCAATGCGGACGCTTCTAATTAGCACACACTGCACCTGACCAGGGTGAGTACCTAACGCGTCCATACATAGTAAGAAAATGTCCTTATTTATTTTGTGCTAAAGTACCTTTATTATCTAACGGTAAATAGCGTTAATATCTAGGCAAATAAATCCATAGGTTGAGTGATCTAAGCACCGAGACAAGCTGTTGCACGTACAAATTTAGCACGGAGTAGTACCGCAGAATCTGGTTTCGCTTCGGTCTAAAAGCGCTGCGAAGAAAGCGGTGCATTTTTGCAGCTATGTTTATCAATGATTACGCGTATAATATGTATCACATGTTATCTGCAGTCCTGCAGGTGAACGAACGAACATATTGCCATGCAGATACGAAACTTATTATTAGTCATAATATTTACACGTGTCGCTTGCAGGGTTTGGCTGTAAAATAGAATGATACCGGTTTAACAGTTCCGTTAGACAAATTAAACTCACCGAACGAATTTTTTCACTATAATGTTTGTGCGCCTCCCTTTCGGCCTTCTCGACTTCGTATTGCTCCATTACCTAATTTATCGTCGCAAACAATTAATTAGTCCTTCTGAACATCAGAAGTAGCGCTGTACACAATTAAGTGCTGAAATGGCTATAATACTAAATTGTGCTGCTTAAATTAAACTGGATGTACCTGCAGAATACCTTTTGCCTGCGGTACACTACCGCTTCTGAACAAGCCGAAAACATGCTGTAAAATAATAAACAAAGTAATGATTCATATACACTTCACCTTTTCCTAAAAGCTGAACGTAATTATTATCTTTCACCGTACAGTAAAATGTTGTCTTAACAAAAAAAAAATGGTTGCAGCTTTTATTTTATTGTATAATTATTCATCGGATAACTACGAGTATTGTATGGTGCGGCCGGGATGACCTTTAATCTTTAATGATAAATGTAAATGCCCTGGTACATACACTGTAGTTGACTTTATCTGCATTAATAAATCAAGGGGCCCTTCGGTATATTCACCTCAAGATGAAGAAATTAAAAATGCACATTATAATATATTAAGGGCACAGTGTAGCGCTTTTGCTCGGCGTACTTCAAGGTGGTCAGCCAGTTCGGAGCATGTCAGTTCACGTCGCTTATACTGAAATCGGCGCCGCCATTTCAGAAAAATCGTATCCAAGAGCGAAGGCACAGTATTTTTGAAATCGGTCTTAACCGCTAATCAATAAAAAACCGGATTAATAAGGCGCATACATTGCGATTTTTTATTTAAAGTTAATCGGTACCGCTTTCCGAGAGACGGAACCCTTCACTTTCAGCCGAATCCGAGATAATTGGCAGAAGAAAGGCTCGCACCGACGAATAAACGTTGATGACATCGCCGTGGGCGTCGGTGTGCTTTGGTGACTTCAGGTTACACTGCAATACAATCACTGTAAAATCCGCTGTATTTCTAATATGTAAACGAATCGGGACAACGCACTAAAAGAGCAAAATGCCACCGGTCCAGTCTAGAGCAAGTAACTGCCCATTTTTTATGTGGGTGTGATTTGATAAACTGATATCACAGTCGAAATATTATTGTGAGACGCCTTTAGCTGGCAGTGTAAGCGCTGCTTCAGTAAAAACGAGAAATACGTGCACGCGCGTTAAACTCAAATCGAATTTTCACTCACTTTTAAGTACGCATCACCATCATTCCATCCATGGACGAAATCTCCCCGCAGCGTATCGCGCATAAGTATGATTAAATCTTGAAATACCTTTTCACTGCCTGCAGCAGAGAAGCACTTGTACGCCTGGTGTAAGCCTGTAAGGAGCAAATGTTAATAAACTGTTCAATAACCTGTGCATAGATTACTCTGCAATTTCGATCCCAGCCTGGAGAATTGCGTTAATAAGTCAATCTGGTCGCGTCCAAAGTTCCGCATCACATTGAATACCTGTAGTAAACAACGTCACATTGTGTTTACTGCTGCTTCTGCTTATCAGCACGGGTGATAGACTGCCGGGTCTACGGGCCTGCACCGTGCCGGCAGAAACAACAGTCGCAAGTAAATAAAATGGCGACAGTCAGGCGCAGGGGACGATAAAGCTGACTTCCGGTTCTTACGTTGTTCTGTGCGTGCTGTGTGTGGTAAAACAAAGTCTGCGACAGTCTATTGAATGCAGTCTTTGAAAATGTCGCGTTTATACATAACTATTATTTGAGTCAGTCTATCCATGAAACATTAAAAAAAGTAATTGCCAAATAATTATGCCAGTCACAAATCTAGCGGTCGGTAGAGAAAAACGTTTAATGCTATTCTGGGAAACTGAATACGCGACTTGACGTTTTATATACATTAGAACATCTGGCTGCGCTTTCCTCAATATTTAAATTCGAAATCATTTTCATCATTTACTTTTCAATGCTTCGATATGTGGAGTGTGGACAGCCTATTGACAAATCGATTGGCAAAATAAATCAACAGTAAAATTCGAATTGATGCGCATTCCGGACAATCAACCAAGCTCTAAAGGCCATTGCCGAGTTTGACTAACCGTTACGGAGCTAAGCATGCTGGTAAGGAGGAACAGCGACGAATCCATCTGTGGATCGGCTTGTGTATCGAAAAGACCTTGTGTATCCAGGAGAAATATGGCATGCTTTATCCCGTCGTGACCTTGCACCAGATAGGGTTTTTTGGTTATCCAGATACCCTGCGTGCAGCCTTTGACCTTGTTGGACGTGATAAAGCGGTTTGCATGTTCTTCACTTTCGTACAGGTACGTGGAGACTGAAGGAGCCAATACACCGGCAACAAGCTGCAATCGAATACTATTTGTGTTTACAGCCCAGTTCAAGACACCCATAAGTAAATACTCGTAATCATGGACTTGATTGAACAACTGCATGCTCAGTTAAAAATGCATCTGTTAATATTATGTGGATATCACTAAGGGAGAAATGGGAAAATGTTTTGCGAAAAATAATGGAAGGTCAAAAATTGCGAAACTTCCGAGCTGAACCATAATAATATTAATTTTTCGGTAAATCTGCAGCCGCGGAGGCATTCACCAATACCATAACCTTACCTGCAGCAGGAAGCGATGCATCACATTAAGCAAAGTAGATTTTCCATCGCGGTATTTGCCCACAATCCCCACTGTGCTGACCCTCACATTTTGCAGTTCCGGATGGCGTAGTTCATTAAGCAGTTGCGCAGTGTCTTTTAGCTGTAGCTTACCCTGACCATTTTGCACGGCTACGTGAATTAATTGCTCAGACATCTTTGCTGGAGAATGGTTGAAGAAACGTTATATGATGTAAAGAAGTGTTATAAGCAATTCAAACCATCTCTATGTTACTGTTAATTCAGAGTGTCACACAGGCCCCGAGCCCTGTGACTCCAAGGTCATACGCCAAAGTTACTAATCTTGCTACCTCTGAAGAAGCATAACTTTCTGTAGAGCGAGATGGCATCTTACTGACGATAAAATTGAGCCGGGTCATCTTGGCAGGACGTTCCGGTTGTTTTGATATATGCATAAGCGATAACCTTATTATTTAACCTTTAGAACAATAATAACGATGACTAATAATGCCTATTATCGCCGTGAATATATTACCAGATAAAAGCGCGGGATTATCTTTGAAATTGAACACCCATCCCTCAATTCACCAGGAGTTTGTAGATTAGCACGATGATTTAATGTCATACGACTTGAAAAACATGAAGTATTATATTGAAGCAGAACTGTCATCAGTCATGCTATAGTCCAACCGATAAGGCAGCGAAAAGGGTGCAGCCTTAAATTGTATCACAATAACTGCTGTACAACCATTTGCAAACCTTGTAGCATAAGGGGATCGATCATTCGAAGATCAACCAGTACGGTATAAATGCCGGTAGAGGTGCCAAAAGTTTGGCAGAAAATATTGTGATTTGCTTGTGGCGAGAATCTTAATTACGACGCTAATCCGTAAAGAATGGCTAGACGGGTGTGGGCTTTAGCTGTAAAAAGGAATGACGACCTTTACCTCCATCAGATGAAGGATTTCATTCAGCGTCTCCAGCAGGACGACATTAAGGACTTACCAATCTGCCTGGTCGGCGTTGTGGGAAAATATCGCGAGGGAAAGTCAACAATGCTGAATATCATGCATCGATATTTGCTGGAGGTAAATGACTGTACAGGACTAAACATCGGACGCGGTAGACTTGAACATGACGCCAGTTTTTTTACTGTTGAATATCCGTGCACATAGTCAAGCAACCTTTACATGGCCGCCGCCAAATTTTGAAAATTCTTGTTTTTTCGTAAATAGGTGGTAGATATACTACCATAGTATGCTTAGAAAAAAGTTTTTATCTGAAATATCCAACGCAGTAGCATAATTTATGATCTAGTTGGACTGCTTTGGCAGTTTCGATGGAAACAAAACGGCTGAGGCTATTTTCCACTTATTTTAGTAAGAGTCTGAATAACTTTCGGTTACTTTAAAGTAACCGGTTACTTACGAACGGTTACGAACGGTTACGGTTACGATTACGATTACGATTACGATTACGGTTACGGTTACGGTTACGGTTACGGTTACGGTTACGGTTACGGTTACGGTTACGGTTAAGGTTACGGTTACGAACGGTTACTTCACTTTTACTTTTACGGTTTTCGGTTACTTTAAAGTCCCTAACTGTGGCAAATTTGCCACAGTTAGGGACTAGTTGTCTCTAATTTACCGCTTAGTGCCGTAAAATTTTTTTTTCTGATGATTTAATATCTTTTCTCCTTTTCACTGGTCGCAGCTGATATCTTAATTATTAAATTCGTGACCTTGTGGTTCGTGGTTTGCACCGTACAGATATGGCGAATGGTGGCTTACGTCGGCGAGGGTTGTTACATATCTAAATAATATGTTTCGGAGAGATCCAATATTCTGTTTTAAAAATTTGTGCATTCTGTTACCGTTATTAAAATTGACTTGTGAGTGCTTATAACTGAATTACCGCACCAAGGAAGTAGATACCTGGGTAGCTTACAATGCTGCAACAACTGCAAAAAAACCGACACTTAACATCAGAGTATGTTATAAAACTGTTCGACGTTTTTCAGTGCGATATTTTTATGCAATCGGAATATTTGGTCAGCAAAAGCTAGAAGCAGCACTTGCTGGTGCAACCAAAAGAATAGCTAAAACGGTACCATACTGCCAGTAATAATATCCAGCATATCAGATTAATTTTTTCAGCATAAATTGTGGTGGACAGAAAAACTTAAAATTAACCACAACCGCATATTTGTTTGTGTGCAGTGCGAGAAAGGAAGCAACGTCCGTATCGAAGATTATCTGTACCAGAAAGCGGGTCAAGTGGATATCTTCGAGACATCACCGGATGTGAAGGGTTGTACGCAGGGCATCTGGATTACCAGCGATCCGTACATCATTCATAATAGTACCAACGGAAATTGTGCAGTGTTTCTGCTGGACACGCAAGGACTATATGATACCATGAACAAGGACTCGCTCGATTCGGCACTGTTTCTGCTGACCAGTATGATCACATCGGTCACTGTACGTCGCAACTAGCAAACGATTTTAGTAATAAGTTAGCAAAAAATGCTGCAATAAATTTGCTATTTTCCAGATTTACAATGTTATGCGGAATATCGGACGGGAAAATCTGGATACCCTGGCACAGTTTTCGCGACTGGCTTCACAGATTCGCAGCCAGTTTTACTCGGGTCCGTCAAGGCATCTTATTCAGTATTGCATTAACAAACAGGCAACACACTGCATTTACAGGCCAGGAAAAAGTCTTTCAGGATTTGATTATTCTCACGAGAGACGCTTTGACGGGCAACGAGGAACATGGCTGGCGAGACGGACGACAAATGGTCGGTACTAAGGATACTCGTACCAAAAGTATTCAGCGATAACAGGGGGTTGTAATTGCATTTCTATACTTATTAGTACTTTGAGTAGTACTAACGGCCCGTTAGTACTTTTCCTAGTAGACCAGTTAGTAACGACGGGGGTAACGTAACTACAACGACTGCGATGTACCAACACAATGTACAGGTACAATTGGTAAGGTAATAATGTAGCAATGCCGATATGTTTGAACCGTGTAATATGACGCCGCGCTACGGCAGTTCATGGCACTGAAAAACCTTCAAGTAAATCTTACAGAATGTGCCTGTTTTAGTACCGTAAAATACTGCTATTAGTACCGAAAAGAAAAAGGTCAAAATTTAATAACTGCTATAGAAAAACAAAATGTATAAAACAGACAATATAACATGTGATTTGTAGGTTCAAATCGAGGACCCGGAGATGCGCAACAAAGATACAATCCGAGAAATCCAGCAGGCTTTCAGGAATCTGCGTGGTTTCTGGATGCCACGGATTGCCAGCGAACCGGATGAAAAATCGTTTCGGTTGACATCGGAGTGTAAGTCCTACCAGAATATATTATGTAACGCTCATTGAAAAGTTACCACACCAAGTTTCTGCGGTGGTGCACTTGGTGCACCACCGGACTTGGTGCTATCTTACTCTGGCATCTACGAACAAAGTAATCAAGCCCTACTATACAAAAACAAAGAAGGAATAAAAAAGCTTTAAGCTCTAATATGTAATCTGCACTCTATTTACACGAAATTAAGGAACAATTTACTATCCGCGGGGGTTAATCTGAGTAAATATTAAAAAGCGCTAACTTGTAAATAAAAAATAAGCAGAACTATGCCATTTTCGCAGCAATTCTGCCAAAGTTCAAGCATTATGTCGCCGTCTTCCTGGATGAGGTGTTTGGCCGTATGTTAACGGTGTTCGAGCATCGGCGCATCGAGTATCAGTGTGCTGGTTATGCCGACTTTCTTATGGTATGCCGCTTTTTATACGATTACTCTTTACTGCCATTTACTATATTTTACTATAAACAGCACATCGCCTCACTATTTGAAGATGGAAAAATTCCCCGAGCGGAAAGCATGTTGGATGTAAGCCCGCCAGTCGTTGAAGTCGAACACCTGCTAAAAACTGAAACTAAAAAGCTGCATGCGCAAATAATGTATGTGTTGCAGGCAATGGTGCGATTGGAGTTCCAAGTTGCGATGGAGACGGCTTTTGCCCATTACCGTAAACACATGTACCAGGTAACTGATCAACATGTACAGTTACAGGATAAGAACCTACTGTAAACATCGAAGATAAGACAGTTAGAACTTCGAACGCGGATAAGCGCCGGTGTTTACTTATTTACATTTCAGTGTACTGCACTTGCATAACTGCGCATAACTGTTTGCCGATATGCGCAGCCATTTAAAATGTGAGCTTGAACTTGAACACATAGGTTACGGTATCGGTGGGTTTTGTCGTGAGTAACAGGCGCTATTTGTTTCCTGCCTCCAAAACAGCGCTTATTTTTGTAGGCTGTGCAGATTGATCAACTGATTTCCCTGGATGACTTGAAACGTCACCATACCCATTTCAAGGCTGAATGTCGCTTGATTCCCGAGGCCGTTGTTCTTAACAAACAGACAGAACGTTCGCGGACCTTTGTCCAGAAGCTTGACCTCATGCTTGAGGAAGAATTCAGTCTGATAACCGGTAACCATCAAGCCCGTCTACGGGATGAAGAGAAACACCAAGCGGAGCTGCGTAAGAAAGACGCCGCGGTAATTGACTTGAAGCAAAGTATGCTGGAGAAGGATGCATCGCATATGGCGGCCATGGACGACATTAACGACCGCATGGCTAACATGGCCAAAGAGAATGAGGAAGGCCGACGTAAACTTCAGGCGGAAAAGGAGGCGCGGGAGGTGGAGCATCAGCGCGTCCAGGCCGAAAACCGGCGTCAGTACGAGGAAGCGCAGTGCGAGTTGAAGCAACTGCGCTGCGATATGGAGAAGGCGAAAGAGTGTCAAGCGACCACCTGGCAGCAGTTCATCCCTGAGATAATCGGAGCGGCTTCGGCGGCGTTTGGACAGGTGATGAAGACCTGGAGAAAGACCAGTCAGGCAAACGCTGCCGAAGCACAGACGAATGCGTTCATTCGACAACTGTCCACTCCGTCGCCAGCCACGGTACATACAGCTGCACCGTCGTCCCGGGCGCCCAGGGCCCCCTCCAGTGCCACTAGGAGCGAACGCAACTGCTAATACGCACTGAGTACTGATTTCATGTTTTATTCCTCGCTATTCTACTAGTTTCATTCCAAACTAAAAACAGTTTGCGCAGATTCCTTCGTCTCGCCATTTTAGCGTATAGGTGCAGTTTCCGCAGCAAGTTTTTTTCACGGCAGTTCGATAATTTGAAGCTTACCGTTCTGTTTGTCATATTATGCGTAACGTTTGTGGATACCTGAAAGCGGGATAACTTAAATTTTCGTTTTAAAAGTTCACCAATATTATCAGTTTGGATGTTTATTTGTTCCGTCTCATAAAGCGTCGATTTTATTAGCTGCTGTGCAAGATAAGATGTATCGTTTGATATCACGTACTCAACGTCCGACTAAAATGCGAAATCTGCTAGTCACTTCCTTTGGACCGCCCACCGGTGTCGTCTCATGGGTGATCACGTGACAACCCAGGTTTTAGGCCTGAATATAGTCAGTCCTGGTCACCTCATAGAAAAAACTGCTGCTGAGGCGACAAGTTGCAACAAATGTCTCCACGATAGGTAGCAGTTATTAATCTTGTTACGCGTAATGGCTCCATATAGAAACAAAATGCTGTGTCAGATTGTTCTGCATTTACGACTGCTATGGTTCAAGAAACCATTTTTTACACAGGCTACGACTCAAAGAACGCAAATCAACCGCAAACTAAAACAAATAACAGAAGCCCTTACAAATGTCCGAACAGCTGACCGAATCTCTACGTCTGTACCAGCAATTGTGTAAACTGATGGCTAGTGCACGCCCTAATGTGCCATAATCACCATATAAACTGTTTTAGTATTAAGCTGTTAACTCATAATACTGTTATTATAATTGTAATATTTGTTGTACAAACACCGGGTAAAAAACACCATGAAAGCGACAGCGGGTGTTTTGATGTTCATATTTCTGGCAGCTGGTAAGGAAAGATTATACTAATTGCAGTTTTGCAGCAACTGTATCGCTATACATACTAACTGTTACTACTATATTATTACCCAAATTAACAAAGCTAAAATTTATTCTAAAAGTTGCTAGATTTAAGATTCTGAATGGTAAACGGTCCGAAACAACCGCATATTTTAAGCTAAAAGACAGCAAATCATCTTTTGCAATCAAAACACAGCTTCCAGAGTCAATCATTCGTTGAATACTAGTCTTGAACTTGTGTGTACTATTCGCTGGTTACTTGAAGATACTGGGTTGAAAAAAAGGGATCTTAGTTTTATTGTGGTGTCTCTTCCGGTATGTTTCATTATGGCAGGCATGGTCAGCAAGACGGATTGTTTCTTCCCGTGTACCACCTTTCCTTCCGTTGGACCGGTGTGTGGAAAGAATGGGATCACGTACTCCAGCGAGCGCATAGCCTACTGTCTCGGTAAGGTCTACGTTTTGAAATTACAAGTAGTCTCAATTTTTAAGGGCGAAGAGCCTAACTTTCAGAAGCAAATGCATGTGTTTAGGGACCATCCATAAATTAGTAACGCCAGTAGGGGGTAGGGGGAGTCTTTAAAACGTTACTATTTATGACAAAGGGGAGAGGGGCTTTAAAAAAATGTGTTACGTTTTGTTACAATTATGACGTCACAATGGTAAAGCTTATGGAGGGGTTTTGATTTTATTACGTAACGCTTAGGGGAGGGGGTCTCAGTTTTGTTAACATTGGTGACACAGGGGGAGGGGAGTATTCAAAATCGTGAATTTTGGCGTTACGTAATTTATGGATGGCCCCTTAACTTGCCCATTTACATCTTTGAATTCCCCAGGTGTCGCAGTAGCTCATCAAGGCAAATGCGAGAAAAAGCGCTGCTTCTGCAGCTGCGATGGCGATGGATGAGAGATCTCGTTGTGCTTTCGGTTTTCCTAGAATGGTCAGGTAAACCATTGTCAACACTGTATCGACGCTGTCTTGTGAGTGTCGCAACAGCAATCGTTTGCGCCGGGAAAGGTAACTGCCGGTTGAAGCGGTCTGATGCGATTCTAACTTTTTCGAACTCAATTTTCGAACTCGATTTTTTTAGATTTAATATAATGGTTCAGCTGCTTATTCAGACTTGTAATTTTAGCGAATACCAAGGCCTAAAATAGTGTCCATTAATGGACAAAGTGTCCATCATTGAAAACAGTTTGTCCATCATTGCCGGAAAAAGTGTCCATTATTGTAAAATTCAAATAAAATAAGAAAATTAAATGGGGGTCTATGAATTTCAAATTAATTTTTTTAGATTGTTGTCTCCCCTGTTTTCGAGCTGTTTAGAAAGTTAAAACACTTCCCTTTATGCCTTTTTAAGCGTCTTCAAAGTAATCAAGGTCAAGGCAGTCAGTCAGCTATGCCTACAGTCAGCTGTCTATCTGCCTGTCAAACGCACGAATACTTACCATAAGATTCACAACCGATATTCTCTGCTGTCTTCTTGTGTGTATGAGTACTGCATTTACATGTACACTTTAAGAAATGATTTTTTGCGGTAACACCGTAACGGCATGATCTGTACAATACATTACTCCCGTTTAGCTAGCTTAAAAGCAAAAAACACATTCTCGTTGTCAACCATGTCGTTAAACGTTCCAAGAACAGAGACAGCGTTTCCCCGTTGTATCTCAATACTGATTTTCTGGCGCAAAATCATTGTATGTACTGCATTTACATTGTATTTACAGTATATACCTGGTTTCAATGGCTTTGCTAGCAGAAGATGATTCCCGCAGCAAATGAAATAACCAATAACTCTTTTATTACTGCTTAATTTAGGCTGTTGATTTCTACAGGTATTTACCGGTCGTCTGCTTACTGACCACTAAGTAGTAAAATAACACATGAAGGTTCATGTTACAAAGAGGAAAATTAATATATTCAGTATTTTTATTCGAATTTCTAACCATTTCTTCAGCCCACCTATTCGTTGACTTCGCGCTTCGCGCGAAGAGATTTTACTCGAACAAATGTTTTACACACTTATGCCAATTTCTTACAATATTCAATATTTGAAACACCACCCCGTATATCAGCAAAATTTGTCGTAGTGCGCAAAGGTCACGGAATCGCTTAAGATTTTTCCCGCCCCCCTTGGGGGGGGAGGGTGAAAACGTCCCCCCTCCAGGGGTGTCCATCATTGACTTTGCACTATTTTAGGCCCTGGCGAATACGTTAGCGTTATAGTAGGCTACTGAGTCACTGACCACCTGTACTTCTTTTTGTAAAGTATGATGCTTAGCTACGCTATGCTTTCAAGTATAGATCAACAGGATTTGCGCCCTATGGCCAACAAAAACGGAACGTGTTGTTTAACATGCTTAAAATTGCAGTAGAGTCAACTGATACACTGCAAGTACAGTAAAATCCCTCTACTACATACACCCTCCGTTCTCAGCTTTCTGAATGTTGTAAAGAGGTGTATGTTACATAGGGGCACTACCCCTGGGGGCGGTCGGTAATTTACCCCCCAGGGGGCTGTTGTAGATTGGTCAGTAGTAACTAAGCAAGGTGCAGCTGACGTTTTGTTTATTTATTTCATGCTATTCCTCCAAAAAAAACTCTGTCGCTTCTGTTTTGCGTACCGTTTCAAAAAGCTACCATATTACTGGCAGTTTATTCTTCAGAATTAACCGGTGATCTTTAATTTTTGATGCCTTTTTGCTGTTTTTTTCTGTCAGATCTGGTACTGGACAGATTTGAACCAGAAACCGGAACTTTCTTTGAAACTTTTCTCAACTTATTCAGGCAGCTGTATGTAACGCAGGGGTTGACTGTATGTTAAATACTGTCAGCGGTTCCAAGGAAGGTGTATGCTATACTTATAGAGGGGTGTATGTTATATAGAGAACTGCCCCTATGTTATAATCCACCGAACAGTCCGGTTCCCAGCCGCACGTATACAATAAAGAGGTGAATGTTGTATAAGGGTGTATGTAACGAGGGGTTTTACTGTAGTGCCAATGTTTTTACCAAACTCCACGAATTCGATTTCGAAGCCGAACGAAACAAGATAAACCGGTTTCATGCAGAAAATTAAATGTCCGGTCACATTTTCCATGTAGGACAAGAGAAGTACGTCCTTCAATTAAAACACTGATGTGTTCCTGTTGAGCTGTCTGTTGATTTTGGTATTCAACTTTGTAACCGCAACCCAACAGGCGGTTTTCCACGGTTTCAATTGTAGATGGTACAGTTTGTTTTTAATACTACAGCCCCTACCAGTTCAACTGGATGATGATACGATGTCAGGATGAGCTGTCGTTTTACTTTGTAGCAAAAGCCTTTTACTATCACGCAGTGACATTAAAGTTTCTTATTCGAGTCTTCGACCGCACATCACTACTCAACAATTTACATGTGTCATGTTGTTGAAACGTTGAAACGGTTGAAACGGTTGTTTGTTTCGTTGAAACGGTAGTAATCTTTTCTGCGGAAAGCCGGAAGCAACGGTACAGTCTGTACTAAAGCAAGATTGTCAGCCAACGAGAAGGACATTTTGGTCCGTCGCACCAGCATAATCGTGGCGCGGCAAACTGACGACCGTTTTTGGATTTTACTGCAGGGGGCGTATGAGATTAAATTTTCACACTCGGTACCCACCGTCGTTGCGTTTGCCGTTTACGTCCATGTCATGCATGGAAATTTCATACAGAAAACACAGTGTCAGTTTTTGTTGGATACAAAATCTTTCATGTTTGAAAAGAATCGTTGTTTGCATAGCATATTATTAAGGGAGGCAAGTCAACCGCGCAGTCAAAGCACTATTCCAAAAAATTATGTACCAGCTTAAAGAAATTACGTACAATATGCATAGCAATTACGTACGATATACGGGGCATATGTGCCGGCGAAACAGAATTTACAAAAATGTACATGTCGGTGCCGAATAAACGCAAAGCCAGACGACGCTGTTCCCGTTGAGTTGTCACTCCAAATTCAGCGTTAGCGTGATTTAATCCCACATAATTCAGCACCTATCAATAATTAATTTAACTGACAGCAACGGAGATTAGGAGCGTGTAACTTGCTACCAGGGCAAACCCGGCCACTGTACGGTGCTGAAAATGAAAAAGGAAATAGATGCCCAAAATTTAAGGCACACGTTATTTCGGCTGTAGAACAGTTTTGCAGCTTTAACATTAATAGCATCCGGCTAGATATTTCATCCGTTCGGACGGTATTCCCTGTTTACTGCAGCACATGTTAGTGTAAGAAGGACTGAGGCCGTTATGCATATTGAAGTAAAGCACTTTCAATTTTGTGTTACATAGTATATCAGTAATATACGGTGTAATTTGTGTTCCTGTACAGTCATGGTAAGCCCGATCGACTGCTTATTTTTCTGTGGCGGGATGGTTTGCAGCTCTCGCGAATCGCCGGTGTGTGGAACGAATGGGAAACGTATCTGAGCCAGTGCCTAGCAGACTGTGCAGGTAAATCTGTTGCTTTTCTTTAAAGCAATCAAAGCAAAGCAATAATTTGTGCAGCTACGAAATTTTATTTTTACGCTTTCCAGGCACCAAAATAGCTCACGACGGAGAATGCAAAAGCCAGTGCACTTGCCCTTGAAAGATAGGAGAACTCCTGTAACGCTCGCCCTGTAGTTGTAGTGCTATGTGAAAGGATGTGGAACTGCACAGGAAAGCGCCCAGCTATTTCGGAATGGAGAATACTTTTTTGTGATAGCGTTATTTTTGAATCCCATATGTGTTATTATAAGGTACAAGCGAAATCGCCACCAAAACGTGACGTGATTCATTGCATCTGTTACGTTTCCGCCATATACCGTAATTATCGAATTTGTGGCACCCCCGAAATAAGCGCACCCCCCGTATTAAGCGCACCGCCGCAATCATGTTCGAAAAATAATGGCACCCCCCGAAATTACGGCACCCGGTGCCGTAATTAAATGTTAAGTCTAATAAACCGGTAATTAGATCGTAATTTTTGTTTAAGATTTATACGCTAAAGTTAAAATTTTTAAACGATTACTACCATTTGCGAGCTAGCCATATACCGGTAACTAGGGCGCTCAGTTTCGGTACAGCTGGATGCGCTGTTGTTTCGCTTCTAAGATAATAATTCCTGGAATTTATTGTTTGAAAAATAACGGCCCCTTCTAAAATTTATTGTTTGAAAAATAAGGGCACCCCCCGAAATAAGCGCACCTCCCCGAAATAAGCGCACCTGCTCCTTGGCATTCGAACTATTTGCCGCCCAGTGCGGCAAATTCGATAATTACGGTAGCATGCAGTAAATTTCACGGTCTACAGCAACTCCACTGGTAGTAAAGTGACTTTCACATCACCAGTCGAGCGTTAACGCTTAAAATAAAATAACTGCTAAGGCAATGGATTCTTTACAAAGTTTGCAACGTACCGTTTATTTGCTTATCTTGTTGCATACGAGAAATTCTCATGCAATACATTGTGTAGTTTATTTGTACTGTAAAGGAAAGCTGCGATTGGAAAAAATGCTTAATAGTTGTTCGCATACAGTTTCTAGTCAGACAATGGTATATCGGAAGCTCATAATAAAATGCAAAAGCCCGAGCGGCAACTGTAACCAGAATGCTGAGACAGTCAGCGGAAATACTGAACGCTTGAGAAGGCAGTGACAGAAGACAATATCATTTTCGCACTTTTGCTAACCTAGCTTGATTCGACAGAATTCTAGAGTAAGGTTTACAGGTTTCTAGAGTAAGGTTTACAGGTTTACAGGTAAGGCGTGATTTCAAGGTTTACAGTTTACACGTATTATTCCGCAGCGATCGCTGGCAAAATGAAAGCGATTTCAATTGGATTGTTGGCTGCTATTCTGGCAGGTGGTAAGTACTTTGATGACCATTTAGCACAACTTTAACTAGTAACAGATTCTGATGGTCCACCTGTTTTTATGGCAGCCCTGATAAGCAAGACGGAGTGTTTTAATATTTGCTTCAGCAACTTTTGCTACGGCGGTGGGTCGGTGTGTGGAGCTGACGGAACAACATACTCCAGTGAATGTCGAGCGAACTGTGCAAGTAATCTATATTTTGTTAGCTGTTTGGATTGTACGAGTACATGGTATATACTGCAGCACTTCATTATGAAGACGAAACAAGTTTATCAAACTAGCATATTGTTGTTTCTTGACTATTTATATTTTTACAGAAACCACGGTAGCTCATAAAGGCGAATGCGAGAAAAAAGGATGCCTCTGTAGTTGCTTTTGCAAGGACAGGAGCTCTCCTCTTACGTTCGAGCTATAATCGAATTGATGTCCGTCAGCGCTAAGCCTTATAGAAGGACCTGCTACTTTGGGGATATTATTGTGTTTTCGAATAAAATGGCTGTATAAATAAATTAAAAAGGGCATTCTCGGCTGGCTGGGAGCAGACTTGGTGCTGTGGTTTTGGGCTCATTTTTTACATCATCGCTGTTTTGCCTTTTATGTTGTTATGGTAAATAAACCTGAAGAACGGTGGTATCCATGATCAGATTATAATTTTTTTTAATGTTTCTGTTTTTAAACACGACGAAAAAATGAAAATGCCGAAAAATGACAATACGTATGTGGCTGGAAAATCATTGTTACAATCACGTACTTTGTTATAGGTGCTTTTGGCGCATAGATGCTACGTCGCACCATTGCTTGCGGTAATCATAAACTGACCTTCGACCGGCCTTGTGCATGAGATTTGGTACGCAAATGGCGGTGTCAAGTTCACGTCTTAGCAGATGCCATTCAAAACAACTTATAGACGCAAAATAAAATGAAACGCAATGTTTTGTATGTCCTTCGATACGCAACGAGGAAGGTTTGAAGAATCGGTGTTTGCATAGTATAATATCGAAAAGAACTCAAGTCAGCTGCATATTGAACGACACAAAAAGCATGCCAGCACGATGCTAAGCACGATACAAAATCGCTTCGATAGATTGCAAGTACACTACTATAGTATTTGAAAAAGTCGTCAAACACCATGCCGAAACTCTGAGCCGCAAAAAGACAAAAAGGGTTCTACGCCTAGCGGATGCCATCGTAGACGACTCTGTGCCCATTGTACAACACTTTTTTGCATTCGACCGATAGCTGAAGGCTTGCTAGTTATTGCCTATTAACAGTAACAAACTGATAGGTACAGATAATATTATGAAAGCGGTAATCGCTGTATGCGTGGTCATCTTCCTGGGGACTGGTAAGGAAGTGCTGCCATTAATTTTATAGTAATTTTGCTTGGGGGCAGACTGTGGAATTACCTAGATTATTATTTCAGTCATGGTCATTCAGACGGAGTGTATGTTGCTCTGTCCTAATACGGAGTGCCGCCCTGAAGGGGCCGGTCGGGTGTGTGGAACGGACGGGAACACCTACGCGCACGATTGTATGGCGAATTGTCATGGTAATGTTCTGACATTTTCCAGTGAAATATAGCAACGCTCCAGTACGACATCGTACATACTAGTTAACTAGAAGTATAGCATCCATTTATCTTCCTAGAATCTTTAAATTTTTCGAGGTGCCAGGGTATCGTATAAAGGCTATTGTGGGAAAAAAGAAGAAAAGAAGCGCTTCTGCGGCTGCGATTGCAATGATAACAAAGCTCGTGTTGTTTTCCAGTTGTAGTTCGGAGTGGTGTGCGCCACGATAGGGAACCGCAGCTTAAAGTGCCCTGATATTCCGGGGATACGATATATTATTTGAATGAAATAGGTTTTATCTGTGCATCTGTACACGTGAAGGACTAAAGGTTAATGACATTTTGATGATCTGTGATGTAGTTGCGCGGTTTGAGGTAAACGTCTAGAGCAACGACAGCTTTGTTTTTACGTCATTTGGAATAACGCCGGCACAAACCTAAATACACTTCCTTGTCTGCGAGCCAACTGTCATCACAGACTCGCAGTATAGTACAATATAAAAGGGGATTTATTGGGTTATTCACATTGACAGTGGTTAAACTCAAAATCACGCAGTAATCATCATTTCAACACATAGTACACTTCATCCAGTCTCTTGACAGTACAAAACATTTCCTGAACATACGCAGCATTACCTCGCATCAAAGCAACACTGATTCTCTCCTTCAGAAACTGAGTGGACCGTTTCTCCTGTGTCCTCTCAAAAAGCATTTTACCGAGTGTAGACATCTTACATTTCGATTCTTTACCCCACACGCCCATTGTTTCGAAAACCAAAGCAGAAAAGTTGAAATTATCGCGTATATATCCGTGCTTATGGTTTTTCTTTGCCTCTGCCATAACGGCGGCAGCACCGGCCTCCTGGGACGTCTTGGCGATGTAGGAAGTGGCCATGGTGTCCGGGCAGGTGACGTCCCAAACCCAAGATTTTCCTTGACTAAAGGGGACCGAGGTCATGCCGTCCGGTCGTTTCAGAGTGTCGCGGTACAGGCCTGGTGGTTCCAGAACAGAAGGAATGCTGGCCGAATCACACGCACGATGGATGACATCTCTGATTTCGTTGTGACGAGAGATTTTCGCTTTCAGATGCTTACATCCCAACCCGTGATATCCCCACTTGTCAACAGCGCTGCAGCATTTGCACCGGTGTTCTATACATACTGTAGCGCCGATGCGCTGCGCGATGGAGATTCTCACTTCGGTATTTGACAGCAAGGTGCCGAGGCTTGCCACTGGAACCGCGTTAAGCCACAGTCCGGATTCGGGCTGGGACACAGCTAGCAGCCGGGCTTTATGGTTAACGGAGTAGTTTGACGTAATACTGCTTCTTTTGGAGGAGAACGACCGGTATGTCCAAAGCATGCTGTACAATATTAACATTATCTTGTTGAGCAGTCACGCAAGCACTCGCGTTTGCGGTATGAAGGCGCTATTAATTTAATTAAGGAAAGTGGACTGGCACATGGTGCCAAATTCATGTACAACGTACACGTCGAAACCTTTCGCTTTCGCGCGCTCCCAAAAGCTTTTTCGCGGTGATTTATGACATCCTATAGTGAACAAATACGGATAACTTAAGTCACCGTTTCTCTTTAAATTTTGCGTGAAAGGGCAGACATGCATGAAGATTGTTCTTGCACCGAACCAGGTAACAAATTGTTGAAATTCATTTCAAAATTTTAAAAAAATGGATTAAGCCTAGTTAGATATAATCTAAAAGATCATCAGCTCAAAACGACGTTTGGTACATCTGTGAGCGATTAAGTTTTTTGGAATTTTATTTCACCAACAACTCTCTAAACGGATATTGCGCGCACAAACCGTTTTCGCGCCAGTATTTACAAATCATTTGGCACAGAATGTCAGAAAACAATTCAAAAAGGTGTTTGTTGCGCTGAAACAAAATTTTTCGTAAGTGTACATACATGTACATCAATTTGTTGCCATCTGCCGGCACACTTCCCTTGAAAAGCTCAGGAAGATAATTATGTTGTTTTTATTTTGGCGAATACGGACCATCTTTTTTTTTAAAGTTTGAGCTTCCAGATCTCAAGAGGTGATTTACAATTGGCTTTCGCAACGGCCCCATGTGGAGGGAATTGGTACAAATTTTTATTTACTGTAGATGTGATGATCTGATTTTGATTTGATTTGATTTGATTTAATTTTGAGTAGCCAAGCCCGTAAACGGGCACTCTCACATATCCTTATCCGTTGAAGAATATCAAATATGCTAAGGCTAGTCAAGTCACCACAACTCGTTAAACACCAGTAATACGTACGCTAGAGAAGCAACACGTCACAGAATTGCTGTAGGCTAATACGGGCACAAAGCTGCGTCATGCACAAGGCACAAAGCCACAGAACAACAAGATCAGTATCACTCTATATCGCATCCGTATCAAAGTTGAGTCGAAGTTGAGGCCCCTTCGTACGTCCACGTACGGCATCGAAGTGGTGAATTGATCCACGTAGAATCCGTATTGATCACAGGCGTCGAGGAAACGTACACGCCACTCCGTACGGTCAGCGCTGATGCCGACTAACCACTTCGCACACAGCCTTGCGGGCCATTATGTTGTTTTTATTATGTTGTTGTTATTTGCGGGCCATTCTGTTTCGGTGATGCTGACAATATACTGTACATGTATACATGTCGGTTTTTACCAGTAAAATATTTCTCATAACTGATAAATTCCCCCTATTTAATGACACTGAATTATAATATCATCTGCGCTAACTGGACGCCAAATGATTAAAACGGATGTCTTTACGGTTTACTTGAAGAGGGCGTAATGAACTAGGGGAAATTTCACACAAATTGATTTTAGTTTACAACTGCGAGATTAGGAAATTCAATTTACGAGAGAGGAGATTCAGTCAAAGAAATTTCGGATGACTTTAAAGGGAAGAATGTGGTAATACTAAACCAGCTCGTTAATTACACCGACGTTACGGTCGGAACGGCATTTGGATAATGACAGTTCAATTATACGATCTGTTAGACACTTCTCTTCCATCTGAACGGGAGAACATATGTGATCGCCGACTTTTTTTACTAGTATTGCCTACGCATACAAAAAGAAATTTGTACTGTATAGAATCACATACCGCACATACCAACCTCACAGTGCGGTAGCCTGGAAGTGTGCGTGTTAACCTTAAAGGAGTTGTCTTCCCTTTAATGCCAAACGTTTCCATAACTGCTATATGGCTTCAGTCGTATGCTATAAAAATATTTTTGGACAATAATCTAATTTTACATCATATTTAAGCATATTTTAGTCCTTTTCTGGGGGAAATTATGATTTTCAACACTGGTGACACTTAAAAACCATGAAGGGAGCGGTTAACTATAGCTCAGCTGCCAACTGATACCGCTAACGTGTGTGCCGCGGCCGTCAACCCGATGTACTGGTCGTCGTACAGTATCGGAATTTTGATAATCTGTGTCATGATCTGCGCGCTCAACGGACTGGTACTGATTTTCTATCTCATCAACTTTCGCCTTATCCGGAATTTTCACGTCTACGTTTTTACCCTGTTAAGCGCCAATTTCGTATTAGCCGTGACTTTTGGACCACTGGAAATTCTCAATCATCTATTCGAGCGGTGGTGTGGGGGTACCTATTGGTGTACGTTCCGTATTTATTCTGCGAGTGTCATTCCGACTGCTCAGATTTTTATCCACACCACCGTAGCGTTGTGTCGGTGTTGCGCAGTGATCTTTCCGGTTCAGTATCGCGCTCGGCACACCACCCGTATCGCCGTTGTACTGTCTGCTCTGTGTTGGATTGCCGCTCATTTTTTGGTCGTACCTGCACTTGTGTTGGATGTCTTGCTATTCCGACAACCGGAAGCGGTGTATGGCTGCGAATGGAATTTCTTGGCCCTGCCTGAGCAAACCTGGCTTATTGTCTATCAGGCTGTGTCCTTTATTACGCTGTGCATCGTACTGGCACAGTATGTGGTGGTTTTCGTTATTCGCCGGAATCGTTCACGAAGGTTACAGCACATTCCGCACTCCGAACTGCAAAATAGCGGTATGTCCAACTTCTTTCGGCAATACGTCTAGTTTCAAAATAGCTATTGCAATCCAATAATTACAATTTATAGAAGAAAAACAGTTGGACAACGAACAATTTATGGAAGAAATTCTAAATTTAGATCACCCTTACAATGATTTCTGGGATTTATCATTTTATTTAGATTTAGATCAGGGGGACTAACAGAAATGTTCTTTTCGTTTCAAGGATTAATATTTTTTTACATGACACTTACTATGTACCTGTATGCAGTAGCACACTTCCATTACATAGTATGTCCTTTCCATGAGTGCAGTTTTTGTAGTACGAGTACGAGTACGAAAAGTACGTTTAGAAGTACGAGACGTCTATCTACTTGAGGCAGTCAAAAACCAACCAAACAAGCGCTTGGAAAAAGTTGAGATCAGCGTAGTAAAAATACGTAGTTGATAAATATATTTCGTA
The DNA here is from genome assembly GCF_019649055.1 of Paramacrobiotus metropolitanus. Lineage (NCBI taxonomy): Eukaryota > Metazoa > Tardigrada > Eutardigrada > Parachela > Macrobiotidae > Paramacrobiotus > Paramacrobiotus metropolitanus. Next base: position 571,324 of record NW_026570264.1, read on the forward strand.
TGTCAGACGACGAGAAGCTGGGAAAGTACTGTAACTGGCATCGGCGAATCTAAACCTACCTATTTCATCAATTAGCGGTTGGAAAGTCTGATATCAGACCACTATCAGCCAGCATCATGTACTATGATGTTACATAGCATGCATCGATGTATGCTATGTGGTATCATAGTACTAGTATGGTTTGCAGCCTGACGCAAAATTAATACGTAATACCGGAGAGAAGCGAAGGTCTTGTTGATTCAGCTCAAATGATTTTTTCATATGTGACCGTTCAAGCTACGACATGCCGGCAACGTTGGCGTACGAATCTATACATCAGTTTTGTTATTTTCGATCTGTTGACTGCATGTAAAGAGTGATCACATAAAACGGTGTTCGCGTATGGTAAGAATGACAGGGTCATACTGCGGAGAGACTAAGAGGCAAGATCGTTTACGCAGTGGTGCTCGTACAACTCAATTACGGTACTCACCATACGAAAGCGTTCTTTGGGCATCGATAGAATCGATAATGCTTACAAATCAAAATTAGTTTGATACAGCTTGGTCCGTCAGTTTGGTATAAGTTGCATCGCTGACCTTTGCAGGTATTTATATTCAGTCAGTGGGTGCGTCCTCGCATCGGTCAGATAAGCCCGACGCAAAGCCGGAAAGCAGCGCCTTCTTATTGCTGACGTTGTTGACCCTGACTGTCTTCTTCTGCTGGACGCCGTCTGTAATCATCGAACTGCCGATGTTAGCGACGATTGTCGACCCTAGCATCATGTACTGGATTTTCTCACTCGGTGAAGTGCAGGCTATAGTGGATCCCATAATTTGTGTTTTATCCTTGCCGGATCTTCGTCGAATAATTTTTCAGCAAATTCGGTGTTGATTTGAGGAAACCGGCATCTGTAAAAACCCGACAGTGTGGATAATCGTTGTTATTACTGCTGCAGCACAGATACAATCTGACTAAATGATGAGGCTACGGTCTATGTTAAAAGCCAGCGAACAGCCTTTCTTGCCCGCTGAGGCTGGTTGATCAATGCAGCTCCTCTGTTGTGACTATAAATAGACCGAAGACAGCGCATTCCAGTGCTGCCAAAAGCGCAAGCTGAATGCTGCTTGCTGTATCGATCGATCGGCACATGTGTGTGCGAGTGGGTAAATCCGTAGTCAAGCTGAACAGGCAGAGCTACTTTTATAAGAGGTCAGGACAGAGCGTAGAAATTTATGGCCGATGCGATGTAAGAGCACAAGCCCCACCTCAGAACCAGGCAGAGGGAGGGCTTCTAGCCTTCCAAATGCCACGTATTCCAGTTTACTCATTCCATTTACAACTAGACTGCAGCTACACACAGCGCTTGTGAATTCGAAATATCCCTGTTCATGGTAATAATCAACCACAAATCAACAAATATAATACAAATATGTCAAATGTTTGAAATTTAACTATCAACTGCCAGCGCTTGCCATCAGGGTTATCTTGGTGGCTATTGCTTCTTAAAGTGTAACATTTGAAATATTCTATGTGGATACAGGTATAAGCACAATAACCAGGAAATTAATATGACATAATAATATGCTATTCCAATTTTTATTTATTTGGTTTTACAGCGTCATACATTCACAGTAGGTCAACCACTCTACTTACACACTGCTGTATTAAGATTGAAAAAAACAACCAAACTGTCAGATAGCGTAAGGCTACTGATGGTTTATGGTGGTGAGTAACCTTTGCTGAACAGCAAACTCAGACACGACGCTAACCCAATCGTTCTGCTAACGTTGACCTTTATGTAAACTGATTGAAGCTAACACTGCAACAACATCAAGGCTAAGAAGACATTCTAGAGAACACTTTCCAAGACCAGATATTCCATAGCTGCTAGCCATGCAGGATGACATTAATTCATTCACAAGGAGTTCTTCTCCCTCAAGCATTCAGAAGCGATTTCTGATGCAAAATATGAAAGATGAGAGAACACGCCTTCAACTCAAAAGCACTCATAGACAAACCATGCGTCAACAATTTATTGATTGTTTTAAGAAAGATCAAAGTGCACTTAACACAATATTAATTGGCTGATACTTTCTAGCCACTTCCTTCCGTTGCAAACCACACCACAGTATGATTGTCCATACAAAATGTACTTCTACCAGTCGTACTCGTGACACGCTCCTTCTTTGGACCGTGACGTCCTCGGCACGAGCGTCCACAGGATCCATCCGAGCATCCATTGCTGGCGAAAACGGGTGAAACGTCGTTCTGCATGGGTCATCTTCGGAATTATGTGGAATTCATACGAAAAAAATACTAAATCGCTGCAGAGCTATCAGTCAACCGAACGCGAAATGAATGATTAACCAAAGGGCTCAAAGTTGCATAAATATCGCCTGTTGGAAATATTTTGAATGTATCCCACCCAACAGGAAGTAGAGCAGTCGTAATTTTATGTCGAAAATCAGTTTTGGAATTTCGAGGTTTGGCGAAACTGATTTTCGAGTATAACCAGGAGGCCGTTTTGCTCATGTCCGTGCTGTAAGCCGGATTTTAGTGCCGGCTTTTATCACGGTCGTCAGATTTCATGGACATCTAGGTTCATGTGCGTATTCTGCCATTTTGACGGACGTAAAGAAAAATGTGACGAAAGCCGAGTAAAAATAGGCCTTTACAACCACTAGAACCGTTGGCTACATGGAGGCCCCGGGTAAAACTCCTGGTGTAATACAGCTGACAGGTGGTGTCACGTGGTCAGGTCATGAACATAATACGAGAATAGAAATTTGAAGTAAGTTTAGAACAGGTAACGTCCAGTGATATCGCGACAATTCTCCACAAGAAAGGTTACGAAGATAACGTCAGGTGACAACACAACAGGTAGCGGTACAGTTTCAGGCCATCCACAGGCGTAGTAAAAAGCGATAACAATAACTGATGCGAGAACTTCTGCGGCCGACATGATGTGCCGCAGCGCACTCACAAAATACCAGGCGCCGACAACCAACCTGGCATTCTCTTTCAAAACATATACGCACTCCAAAACGGGCGCTAATGACCAACCCGTTTCCAAACTACGGGCGCTATCGACCAACCCATCCATCCAAATCCAGTCCCGCTTCACTCCTGCATCCCAATCCACTCCACCGTATCCTTCGGGCTTTCCACTCCATATCCACACTGCATCTGCTGCACAGGTCACGCGCTCCTTCTTAGGCTTTGAATATGCCGCTGGGGAAAATGTCAGTGAATCCGCAGACGCTAGACCAATCTGCGCTAAATTATTCGGCAAAACTATCCCTTATCGATCCATTCACGGTCGGAAAAGCACGCTTCTGTGGCGGATAAAGCTGCATAATGATGCTGCATCCAGTCACTGCACGTGGCATGTCGCGATTCATCCAGTTCCTTATCGACGAACGCATCTCACATTAAACAGCAGGGCTCTTTACATATGTTGTCCTCGCTGGAGGTCATTGATCTCGCTGACTCATTCTCATCTGCTTTGACTGCGAAAAACATTCCACTCAACCTTGGCGCTTCGGCCCGCACAAGGCGCTCATACGAAAAAGCGATCGATATAGCCGTGCATGCAAAACTAGGGAAACGGAAACCAATAAAACTGCAACTCAAAGAAAGTAGACAAAGAGAAACAAAAATGTACACTGTACGGAACATGAATACTGTACATGCGAAAAAACAACACATGGTGCAAACTAAACGAAGATGCAATTTTCACTTTGAAAAAAAAACGCAAATTAAATTAGAAGAAAAAGCCATCTTAACCAAAATGTAGTTGATGTAACTTAAAAAAACCAACCGAGCATAATGCGCCCGCGTTAAAAACCAAGGAAACAGAGAATTTTATTAAGAAGAAGTTATACCATTGTCAGGTTTCGAAAAACTGATTTTTTCAAATTGCTCATACGGCAAGAATACTATCTTATCTGTCAATTTTGGGCGTATTTTAAACTTTAAACACAAAAACTCTTCTCAGAGTTTTTCCTATTCTAGAATACGCCCCTTCTATGGTAAATTTGAATTTTTCAAAAAACAATGAAATTAGTTATTACATTTTGAAAATTCACAGTACAAAACACTAGATTTTTTGGCTTAAACACATACAAAGATTTTTTTCTCTTATTAAGACGTGTAGTAGAACCATTTTGGTTGTTATAAGCTGTAACGGTTCTGCTGTCAACGTTGGGCCCATCGCGCACAAGCGAATGTGCCGCTCAGACCACGAACACGGTATAACTTCTCGTTAAGGCGAAATGAGTAATCGACCTTTGGTTACATGCCGGCAACTTAGTGGTTCAGTGCGTTACGCTTCAATACTGAATGTCTGAGTCAGTGCAGGCATCTGACAACATATGAGTGCATCGCACCGCACGTACTGCTCCCGCTAATATATTCGCACAAGCCTAGGTTTTATTTGTTGACGTCCAACACACAGTTCTGGATGCAAGGTAAGAACAAACAGTTAGTTCTGTCTGATGGAAGAGTAAAAAATAAGCCGCTTCATTAAAATCAGTTTACAGTTTACGTATGTAAACCAATAAAAAGTGAAGTCGTATGTGAATTTCTCACCACTTTTAACTGATCATTAGGGCGTCCCCCGTAGCCAGTTGAAAATGATTTGATGATTAAACAGGAACTTACTTGTAATTTAGTTTCAGTGAAAGTAACAGGGTAATTTACCACAAATTTTAAAATCTGTAGCAACATTCTTAATTGGCTGATCTTTAGATTGCGATTGCAAAATCATTACTGACAGATAAAAAATTTTACACAAAAGGCGGCAAACTAAATCATTAATTTAACACTCTCAAAATTCCTCTCAAAATCTCATTAACTCATCACCATTATACAAATATTTTTTTTTACATTTTTAAATATGCACCATTTACAGACCAGGGCCCTGACTGTTCATGGCTAAAATCCATAATAATAAGTATCATTCACTCACAAAAACTTTTATTTTCAAAACACAGCTAAGTACTATATTCAATACTGTCCGCCTGTTGTTTTACTGTCATGGTTTATATTTCTTGATGACTTTAACCGAACAAGAAACAAACCGATCGACGATCATTACTTATTATATTTCTTCAGTTTTACATCTGCACTACTTTGTACTGTTCTTTCTTATCAAATCTTGGACTTATTGCCACGTTAGTTTTCTTACCGATGTATCATTTCTACCGGCAACCGACAAGTACTGTTGTTTCCTTTTAATATCTTTAAGCCGCTTAACAAACCTATCAACAGTATCTGGTCGGTCTTCGATAACTGCTGCTTTCAGTTCAGGTGGCATGTGCTCAAAAATCACTCGTACTTTCTCCTGCTCTGTGGCAAGCGGGTTTGTTATGCGAAGGTAGTCAAGAATCTCAAAAACGTAACCCAAAGGATTTTTTAACGGATTATTAGACAAGCTTAGTGTTTGTAGATCAAGGTCGTACGCACTTTTACCAAACACTTTAAGAAACTCTTTCTCAGTTTCATCCCAGTCCGGTAGCTTAGTTTTATTCGTTATAAACCATTTTAAAGCGTCTTTGTTTAAGCGCATCGGAAACATTTCTTTCAGTTTTTCGTTATCCCATTCGAAGTACTCCCCAAAAAGTTTGAATTTTATCAAAAAATCTGCTGCGGATTCTGAGTCTTGCCCAGAAAATGATGGCAAGTCGGTAACGTTAACCTTCCTCTCGACTTTGGCAGGATTTAATTTACTTAGAGCCTCAGCCAATTTATTTACCGCAGCTGCATCCATTTTGCTTTTCTTAGTTATTTCTTCAGCCGCTATTTCGTTCTGCAAAAGATCTAAATCTGCACTGGCCGGCCTAATAATTTTAACCTGTGAATCGTCAGTAAACGTACTATTCAGATCATCAACTCTAATAACTTTGCTCGCATCTGTTACTGGCTCTTTACTGGTAATCGGCATCACTTTGTTACTTCTACTTTTTATAGCTTTTTCGCTTTTACCAACAAGCTCCCTTTCACTTACATGTGTTAACGGTAAGGTGCTTCTTGTAGCAGGCATAGTTTATTAATATTAGCCATTGTAATTCAAGGTTAACAGTTACAATTATTATCATTAGAATTACTACTTAGAGCAGAGCTACATTGTCATTGATACTGGTACATGTTCATGACTTCATGCAACCTAGTACCGTACCGGCATGAACTGGCATTGCTGTCAATGTACGTGTATACATGTACAGTAATAATGTTGTGTATTATACATGTACAGCGTATACACTATGCAGTATACTCTGTATGTATCATCAACTGCTTAGTACGAGTATACGTCATGGGAGTACATTTGCACAAGTCGGGATAACCACGGCCGAACGGAACTACAGTCATACCGGCAATAAACAAAGAGTGAACACAGCTGTTACAGTTCAACAACAGTTATCATTAACATAAGCCTGTGCAGCTGCCGTTGTAAAATATTAATAATTATTATAAATGCATGATGCATTATACAATGAACAATACTACCGGAACGTGTTCTTGCTTGCTGTTAACTACATTTGAAGGCTATCAGCAACTGGCATTGCTGGTGACGGCCAAAAAAATATGTAAATCCCGAAAGCCACTCACGACTAAAAATCGCACAAGTGGTATGCCGGCAGTTATACAGACTAGCACAGCTATCGTAGTTTAACGAAAGTTACTAGTATCATTACCATAATAAATACTGTTCGTTGACCTTGTACACCTTTCTATCTCAATGGGTATATCGTCCCCACACTTCCGTCTGGGTTAAAAACTTCGACTCTTTGTACACATGGGACATAAGAACAAATATCACCTACGTAGTGCACCAACTGCTGTATCCCATTACTTTTAACGCTAACTGCTATCTTACTGAATCGTAACCCGGTATCAAGAACAAAAGTTAACCGATACCATTCACGCTGGTGTTCCATTAAAAGTCACGTAGTAACCACATTCCATGCAATATCGTGCAAAACGGAACAATTTTTTTAACGCAGGGAGAAATGACTCATCGCAACAAAATTAAACAGCATGCTTCACTAGACACGGCTATCGATCTGCCACTTACACAGCCAGTGTGGTTCTTCAACCACGAACTTCACCCGCTTCATCCGGTTGGCACCGTGATCGCCGGCATCCAGGTGCACCGAATCCGCAACAGCAAACACAAAGGTATCCCACTGTAGACCGGTAACAGGCAGGCGACCAGGTGCACAGGTAAAATCGGACAGGTAATAATGACAAATGAATTAAGTCAACTCGAAAAATCAAACAATTAGGCGGAAAAACACACTTAACGACTTCACCACCAAATGCCCTCCATGTCAGATAGCGTAAGGCTACTGATGGTTTATGGTGGTGATTAACCTTTGCTGAACAGCAAACTCAGACACGACGCTAACCCAATCGTTCTGCTAACGTTGACCTTTATGTAAACTGATTGAAGCTAACACTGCAACAACATCAAGGCTAAGAAGACATTCTAGAGAACACTTTCCAAGACCAGATATTCCATAGCTGCTAGCCATGCAGGATGACATTAATTCATTCACAAGGAGTTCTTCTCCCTCAAGCATTCAGAAGCGATTTCTGATGCAAAATATGAAAGATGAGAGAACACGCCTTCAACTCAAAAGCACTCATAGACAAACCATGCGTCAACAATTTATTGATTGTTTTAAGAAAGATCAAAGTGCACTTAACACAATATTAATTGGCTGATACTTTCTAGCCACTTCCTTCCGTTGCAAACCACACCACAGTATGATTGTCCATACAAAATGTACTTCTACCAGTCGTACTCGTGACAAAACTCTCCATTAACAATCTTATTTCTTCCTGGCAAAGTGCCAAAACTGCTGCGGCATTTCCCTTCATGATAGCCAAACTAATGCGCTGTTTAAGAAAGGCCGTGGATATGCTATTTGTATTTGTATAAACTGATATGTTATTTGTAATTAATAGCAGATTCTATGGCGGCCGTTTACTAAGCCATAATTCTGTAACAAACACCACCATTATAATAAGGGCTTTATTTACAATCATAATCATAAAGCGAGAAAACATCCATAATCACAAAATATAAATAATATCGGGTATGGATGCCCATCATGCCCTGGTAGTTTCGCAGAAAAATAGTTCCATAACCATTGACTTGTATCGGTACTGGCATTTCCAGTGTGATACCGGTATTCACGATAGCCATTGGTCAGACATGCTCGTTTGTATGACAGCTATTGGCCAAGCCAAGACCAATGTGAATTGCCTATTTCACCGGACCAGGTATTTTTTGGCCACCGGGTCCCGAAGACAATAGAATGGTTTGTTTGCACAGTCATCGCATCGGCGAATGCTTGAGCATAGGCAGATCATAGCGCGGCCGGACCTTGATAACTCTCTCTGTGCTCTATCGCTCTGTCTGTTCAGCTTGACTACGGTAAATCCGCTCGCATTCACTTACACAAGTATGAGTGTGGCTGTCTGTGCGCGTACTAGCTGTACAGACAGGTTTTCGCTGTCTTCGCTAAGACGCATACCCTAAACCCGTAGCTTCCTTTCTTGCTCGCATTGTACTTGCTTTACTGGGCGCGATAGTTAGCTGTTCCTAATGTGACACGTGATGATGTGTGGCTGCACTTTATCGAAGTTCCTGTATTCATCTTAGACAGTGCAATGATTTATGAATAAAGATGTGACCCTGTATATGGCAACAAATTCGTGTGTAATCATGGAAGCCTTCATTTTCGCACTGTCAAACACTTTTTTGCTTCATTTTATTGCATTCCATAGCCGAATGGCTTGTATGCAGTAAAGTGAAAACAGTTTGTGCGCACAACATCCGGTTGGGAAATTATGACTGTATTGAAGTTCCGTAAGATTTAACACAAGAAGGTGCCCTAGAAGTTTCATTATAAACCGATCACCATCAAAATTTTCACAGAAAATTAACCAGAATTCATGGTAACGAGTTCTGATCTTTTTTTTCAATGTTTATTTTTTTTAAACTCGAAAAGGATGATGGAATCGTGATTTTAGGTCAAAACGATCATTCTGCTTGTGTGTCATTTTGTACAATGCTGGATTGGGAAATTAGATTGCAATTTGACATTCGGTATATCTTCTTGCGTTAAAGCTTTTTTAGAATTTTATTAGAATTTCAACTGCCCACCCGAATTTTCGCACAAACGGTTTCACACCATTGTGTGCAAATTGTACGAAAAATCATTGGCTACAAAATGCAAAAAAAGGTGCATTACGTATCTAAAATGCGCTACAAAGAAAGTTTTATGCATGCACTGGAATTCGGCGCCGTGTACCGGATCACTACACTTAAAAGCAAGTCAAAACTGCATTTAAACACACAGGGTTTTGAATCTGGATCTCGAGCCACACTTGCAAGTTTATGTCGCAAACATTCACTTCAGCTGTTAAGAACATGTGAAAAAATAATCCGAAAAGAAGGGTCATCTCTGGAGATAGTCGCTGTCAAAGAAATTCATGCGAATAGAATTCTTCTAAATGAGTTCGTATTCTCTTCCCCAACTCTTTGATCATGATGATGGTGGCCGAACATAAACAAGTAAATGGTTTTGAGAGCTTTCCAGTGGTAATCCATTCCACATAAAGAAAAATTTTAAAAATAACAAGTAAATGAATTGAGTAAATCTGCTGTTTTAGACATTTCCACAATAATTCATCGCGCTAACGATGAAAGGATGTGACAAAAACCTTAAAGCGCCTGTAACTGTGGCATTATAACTGGTAAGCATGTACTACTAGTATGAGAGCGCGTAGGCAACGTGCTCTGATGCCGGCAATGTTTTCAAACATATAGTGGAACATCCTAAATAAAAAAAAGCCCAAAAGAGTTTACATTTGCAAGCAGCCTGTTTTACATCATCTTATTACTCATATGTTTGTCGCATGGTCTTGTGTGCACGTTCCGATGGTCTGATGATTATAGTCCATGTCTTTGCCTTTCTCATGCCCTTGAAACCCAGATGTACTGACAATGGGAGATTAAATGTCTGATATTAGGTGGATTTCCCTGATTTCATGTCATTTCCGGCTTAGGTTAGTATTTATGCTGTGTGATGAGTAATCGCATGTACAGTAGCTTCAGTAAGCGTCAACGATCGTTACTGCGGTCGTGTTGACAGTTGCTTATGCAACAGTTATTAATTGTATCACGTATGATTCTTATCTTTTTGATGATGATGCTTCAGAGCTGAATTGCTAGCTTGTATGAAAACGGAAATCCTAACAGATTCATTCTACCGACTAAGATCTTGGAAATAAATTCTGGTTATGAATCGGTACTTTGGCATTATGTGTATATGGTAATATACATCATATATCATGGCGCTCCTGGGTGGATTCGAACCACCAACCTTTCGGTTAACAGCCGAATGGCGCTCCTGGCATAACGTACCCGTGACCTTTCTTTTCCATATCATGGTTGAGTTGGAGTTAACTTTACCGGAATCAGATTATGTTATGCTTGATGTTAATGACCGTATAACTACTCTTCAAGCGGATACCGAGCGTCGCCTGCAGATACTGGAGGAGCAATTGAAAGGTCAGCAATACTGTTAATATGCCTTCAATCTGCTCTTGTTTTAATGCCGCGGTCGGTAAAATTCTCTCTTGCTGCTCGTTTACCACTAAGGTTCTTTTGGCTGTAACCGTGTCTAGCGTTGTCGCTAACGGTGTGCTTGGGTACATGTTGTATCAGGCGAAGAGCAGCTATATCTGCAGTCAACTTCTTGGTTAAATCTTATCTATTTTGTTTATATTGTATGTCGAGCGGTTCTGGTAAACCGCATTCCGATAAAACCGGTAAGGTTGCCGACAAAGCGAAGGACGCGTTAGTCGCTCCAACCAAATCAGCTAGTAGTGCTAGCCAACATCCCAGTGAAAGTGACCTTTCAGGTGGCGGTGGTCCGCGCCTACGCTCTGACGGTCAACCAGAATTCTCACAGGGCTTACAAGGTTCAGAATATCAAAGACGGCCAAAACCTGAGCAAACTGATAGTCAGTCGCGCACCACTTCTGAAAGCTCAGATACTGGGACGGAAAGCCAGGTTGTTACTGAAGTAGGTGAAACAACCGGCACCGAAAGTTCGGCACCAGTTAAAATGACAGATCCGGCTATCAAAGCGATGACCGATGGGTTTGCGAAGTTAACGAACACAGTGTTCGACGCCCCATCCAGCGGTCCGCTCCAGTGTACGGAGAAATTTAAACCCTCCGAGCACGATGCGCGCGAATGGATTAAGGAGTTCGAAGAAGCCGCTACACTTTCTAATTGGAAAGATGACATTAAAAAAGAGCGGTTTTCTTTTTACCTGTCTGCCGGTGCAGCAAAACAGTGGTACACGCTCAACAAGCCGTTCACTAACTGGGCCGCATTGAAGACAGCATTTCTGAACGAGTTTGTGAGTAAAGATGAAAAGTGGGAAACTCAGAACAAACTCCAGAACAGGAAGTTTAAGCAAGACAGCGAGACTCTGGTTGAGTACTATTACGCTATTATCGCTTTGTGTCGTAAAGTGGATGAAAATATGGCTGCAGATATGAAGGTTCATTATCTGCTTAACGGATTAGGTGTTCAGCTGCGTAATCATGTCGCGCTGTTAGATCCAAAAACACCTGAAGAAATTTTGGCAAAGTTGAAGATTTTAAAGTTTGAAAGCGGTAAATCTGATGCTGGTGTGCATAACGTTTTAGCCGCCACTTCGGCATCATGTTCGTCACCTAAGAGGAAAGGGGATGAGGTCATCCCAGCTGACGAGGTCGGTGCCTCAACGGCTTGTTCGAAAACGTATTCGCAGTCGGAACTGGACAACGCCGTCCGTGAGGCTGTTGAAAAGGCGATGGAGGTGGCGCGCGATAATACCGCTGTTCCTGTGCTGACTCAGACGTATGTGCGCGGCGGCGGCAGCAACACATTCCGTGGTCGTTTTAGTGGAAATCGTGGACGTGGGCGTGGCCGCGGTGGCAGAGGCGGACCGGCTTCTACTACAACAAGTGCGTCCGCACCAACCACATCACGTGAAATCCCGGCAGAAACGACTGAGGATGGCAAACGGTTTTGTACCTTCTGCAAACGCGAAGGACATCTTGAGGGTCGGTGCTTTGACAAGCGACGTGCCATGAGGAGCTGCAGTCCCGCGGAAACGCGCGAGGTGAGCACCGTAATTTAAACTAGATGGAGTGGCACCGATTCGGGGCGTGGCTACTCGTACTGATCCTCCCGATAAGAGTGAGTTGTCTCCTCTTGCTGTTTATCCAATCACAGAGAATAACGATGAAGAGTTGCAGTCATATCCTATTACAGCTAGTGCGTACGTCAATGGTGTCCCGGTGGATGCTATTATAGATTCTGGTTCAGCTGTCACTATAATGAGCTTGCGCTGTGCGCGCTCGTTAAATGTGTTTGTGGAACGCTATAGTGGCCGTTTGATTAAAGGAATTTCAGGTAAACTAACTGAGCCGGCTGGCATTACCTCGGTCGAAATTTCGATTGCTAGTTGTACAATACGTATAAATGTTTTAGTACTTGATACATATGACCGTGACTTACTTGTTGGTAACGATTTTCTTATGCAAACCGATTTGGTTATCGATTATGCAACACGTAGTGTACGTCGCTTCAGCGACGGTGCTGGTGAGAAATTCCTGCCGTGGTCGGCACGGGATGTCGTGGTGTGCGAACGTGTTAACATACCAGCCGGGCATGTCGCTTGGGTCAAATGCAAACTTAAGCGTAACAAGTTTCCTGGTCGTGTTACTTCAGAAAATATGGAATTCATAACTAGTCCAAACGCTAAACTATTTGCACAAAAGGGTCTGCGAACGTCGCATTCCTTAATAAAAATTGTAAACAATTGTTGTTACTTAAGTTGTGCCAATTTCTCACGAACTAAAAAGAAACTAGTTAATAACGAAGTCGTTGCGTGTGCCCAGCCGGTTTTCGTTGAGGAATCTGAACCGTGTTTGGCGACCGATCGTGTTGTTGACGAGCACCCGTTACCACAATTAAATGTTGGCAGTCAGGTGACTCCAAAACAAAACGAGCAACTTCGTGCATTACTGCGCAAACACTGGAAAGTGTTTCCAACGCCCGAGCGCCCAATCGGTGAAGTGACTGGTGTCGCTCACCATATTGACACAGGCACTGCTGGCCCGATGTCACAGCCGCCGTATCGACGCTCTTGGGCCGAACGAATAGTTATTCGTACTGAAGTTGACAAGATGCTGCGTCAAGGAATTGTCTGTCCGTCTTCTAGCCCGTGGGCTTCGCCGGTTGTGCTGGTGCACAAGCGCGATGGCACCACCGTTTCTGCGTAGATTACCGTCGCTTGAACGCAATTACGAAGAAGGACGTTTACCCGATGCCGCGTCTGGACGATGCCTTGGATCGGTTAGGTGGGTCAACGCATTTTTCTAGTTTAGATATGGCTTGGGGTTATTGGCAGATTCCGGTGTCGGAATCTGACCAAGAAAAGACGGCGTTTGTAACCCCTGACGGGTTGTACCAGTTCAACCGGATGCCTTTCGGTCTCTGCAATGCAGGTGCCACCTTTCAGCGGTCTATGGACCGTATCCTCAGTGAGTTCCGTTGGCAATTTGTAATTGTCTACATTGATGATGTGCTAATATATTCAAAAAGTTTTGAAGAACATTTATTGCATCTCGATTTAGTACTGTCGCGGTTACAGGCAGCTGGTGTTGTACTTAAACCGTCGAAATGTACATTTGCTACAGATCATACAAAATATCTCGGGCATATAATTGACTATAATGGTATTAGTCCTGACCCGGAGAAATTAAGTGCCATTGTTGACTATCCCGAGCCAAAAAACGTAACCGACATAAAGTCTTTTCTGGGCTTGTGCTCTTACTTCCGTCGGTTCGTTAAAGATTTCGCCGCTATGTCCGAGCCGCTGGTGCGCCTCACACGTAAAAGCGAGCAATTTGTGTGGTCTACTGAACAGTGCGCTAGTTTTGAAGCGTTGAAATCGGCACTCATCAGTTCGCCTGTGCTGACTCACTTCGACCCAGCAGCTGAGTTAGAATTGCACACGGATGCTAGTGCGCTTGGTATTGGCGCGTGTCTAGTGTCGAAAACTGACATCGGTGAGCGTGTTCTTGCTTATGTAAGCAAAAACTTTAACCCTGCGGAGACTCGGTACTCAGTCACCGAACAAGAGTGCTTAGCGGTTGTTTGGGCTATTAAAAAGTTGCGCCCATATTTATCAGGAAAATGTTTCCGCGTGGTCACGGATCATTGTGCTCTTTGCTGGTTAATGTCCCGTCGTGAGCTAGCAGGCAGATTAAGCCGGTGGTCCGTTTTTCTGCAAGAATACAATTTTGTGATTGTATATCGTAGCGGAAAAAAACACCAGAATGCTGATGCGTTGTCGCGTCACCCCGTGGAAGCAGCTGACTCCGCTGACATAGATTTCGACATGTTAGTCGCTATGACCACATCTGCTGACATGTCTGTTGAACAACAAGCTGATGGCAAACTTAGTACAGTTATATCTAAGCTGAAAGCAGGTGCTGCTGGCAAGGATACTGTACGCTATTGTCTTCGCGGTAATGTGTTATACCGCAAAGCCCTGGTGGACGGAGAGGAAGCGTTGTTGCTGGTTGTACCTCAACAGCTGAGGCGACAGATTCTGTACGCATGTCATGATGAATCAACGTCCGGGCATCTCGGCTTTTGGCGTACATACAATAGATTACGTTCGCGGTATTACTGGCCACGTATGCGCGATCACATACGTCGGTACGTACGTGGTTGCGAGCATTGTCAGTTTAGGAAAATAAATACAGAAAAACCTGGTGGTTTTATTGAAAGTATCCCGGTGGGAACTGCATTTGAAATGATCGGTATTGATGTCTTCGGTCCATTACCTGTGTCTTCGAAAGGAAATAGATATGTTATTGTTTGTACGGACTACTTAACTAAATACGTAGAAACGAAAGCCGTAACAGCGCAAACTGCAGGTGCAGTTGCAAACTTCTTAGTTTCTCAAATTATATTGCGGCACGGTGCGCCGTCAAAAATGTTGTCAGACCAAGGTGGTCCGTTCCTTTCCGCGGTCGTGAAAGGAGTTACAGATTTGTGCCAAGTTAAACATCTTAATACAACGGCTTACAACCCTGCCTGTAACGGATTAACGGAAAAGTTTAACAAAAGTCTTGCGGTCATGTTGAGTTTATACGTAAGCGATAACCAAAAGGATTGGGACCTGTATTTACCGTATATCACTTGTGCATATAATACGAGTACACAAGCGTCGACCGGCAAAAGTCCATTTTATCTGTTGTATGGACGCGAATGTCGCTCAGTACTAGATAGTCAACTTGGTGCTCTTCCGAGTAATAACATCAGCAACTTGCACGAATACAGTAAAACTATGATTGAACGAATCAGATTAGCTAGCCAGGTGGCTAAGGCTAATATCGACCAAGTGCAGGCTGGTTATATGTTGACTGGCAATTTGAAAAGACAGCATCGTGAGTTCAGGATTGGTGATCTTGTACTGCTGTACACTCCTGTGACACCGGTTGGTTTGTCACCAAAATTAATTGCACATTATTTTGGTCCATACCGAATTATTAACCGCGTGTCCAAGCTAAATTACGAGATTGAGTCAGTACGCAACAAGCGTGGAAAGCGCGTCATGACGGTTCATGTTAAGCGCTTGAAATTGTTTACTCAACCACTGTCGGATGATGATCTTAATGGCGATTGTGATTCGCAGTGGAGCGTCCCGATGGAGTCCGTGGATCCGGAACTGAAAGAGGACATTGAACGCACAGCTGTTACACCATCTCGTCCCATTCCTGATCCAACAGCCGGTCCGTTAACCGATACCGACAATCGCCCTGCTATCCGGACCCTCCGGAACCGCACTATCCGCAGCTCATCACCATAACATTTGCGTTTTTACTGCTTCTCTTGCGACAGTTGATTTTATGACTTGTTATTGATAATTGTGATTATTTTGTGATTGTCAGTTGCTGAAACTTTGTCTGGTGACCAAAGTTCTTAAGATACGGGGTGCTGTGTGATGAGTAATCGCATGTACAGTAGCTTCAGTAAGCGTCAACGATCGTTACTGCGGTCGTGTTGACAGTTGCTTATGCAACAGTTATTAATTGTATCACGTATGATTCTTATCTTTTTGATGATGATGCTTCAGAGCTGAATTGCTAGCTTGTATGAAAACGGAAATCCTAACAGATTCATTCTACCGACTAAGATCTTGGAAATAAATTCTGGTTATGAATCGGTACTTTGGCATTATGTGTATATGGTAATATACATCATATATCATTTAATGTTTGTTTGGTATTTAGTTATGTTTGTTTGGTATTTAGTTAGTTCTTAGCTAGGTCTTATAAAAGTGGCTAAAATCCGACATTACTGGCGTCTACGTGTAGTGTAGATGTAACACTGGTACCGAACCGTGGAAATGAACCGTTTGCCCGACAACGTCCCGTCGTCAGTGTCGGCATCCCCAATGTGGAAATCCGAGATGGGTCGGCGTGGCCATTAGTGCTCCAACACAGCCAGCCCGTCATCCGGGGCATCCAGATCACCGTACTTCATCAGTTGATGAACCCAGGGTTTCGTCTACATGGATCCTTGATCCTCGGTCATCTGCGCACACAGGGTCGGCATCGGCACGGGCTGGTCACCAAGGGTGCTACTATCGTCGGCGTTCGTCGACGTCCCTCACCACCGCGTCACCACACGCGCTATGTGCATTTCGCCTGCCATCGGGATCCAGGGAGACTAACACGACGTTTACGATGTCTACCAACCACCCAGGATTGCGCAGGAAGCTGCAGCCGAGCACATACTCGTATCCTGCGTTATCCATATTGTCATAAACACAGAAAATAAAAGTTAGTGCTAGAGGTTTCTGTAGCAAATCAGAAACTGCCTGTTTTTTTTTAAATAAGCAGTTTCTGATTGGCTACAGAAACCTCTGGCACGATCTTACGCGCAGGTCTTGATTGCGCTACCATCGCAACTCCTTTGACATCATCAGCGGATCCGGGGCGATCCTTTACTTCCGCTCCAGGTACCCGCGGCTTACGACCGACAAGTTTGCGGACTTGATTTTTTAACATAATGGAATTTGACGTTGATATCATGCATTTTACGATGACCTTTGTATTGTGGCACGGTGCTGACTTGCACACCAACATTAGTCGTATTAACCGTATCTATTCCGGCTGCAGGCAGTGCTTCTTCAGCGATGGATGCCGAGCTGTCCGTTGACCAACGACGCGCTATTCACACAGTGACTCGGCATTCAAGTTGATGGTTTCGCTGGTCCCGTCGGTTGAGTGACCTTTGGCATCTATTTCGGCTTGATACACGCGCAGCTGCTTCGCGGCGGTAGTATCCAAGGGTTGATACCGGAACAGCCAGTATTTGCTCCTTGGTGGCCCGTGCCGATGCCGGCCCTGTGGCCGCAGATGACCGCGGATCAGGAATTAACGACGCCACAGATCCATATCAGCTGATCAGTGCGGTGATCTGGATGCCCCGGATGACGAACTGGCTTTGTTGAAGCATGACTGGCACGACGATCCATCAGGAATTTCGAAATTAATTGCCGACACAATCGAAGGGGTGTAGTTTGGCAAACGGTTCATTTCCACGGTTTCGGCATCAATGTTACATCTAAACTTTTCGTAGATGCCAATGATTTCGGGTTTTAGCCACTGTAATAATACTCAGCTAAGAATATATAGTCAACTGATTTATATTCATAAAGTCCCCGCTTCTCTTTAAATCTTGCTTGAGTACATGCGTACAGAATAACCTAAAGATCTCTTTCGGTGACGCTGACAGTATACGAGGAGATTACGGTAGCGCATTCCAGCACTTCCCTGTACATGCTGCCGTAAGCCGGCTGTAGTATGACGATGTGGCCAAACATGGTGCTTATGTACCGCGCCAGATATAGCGATATGTACTGCCGTAATGTCCCACTCAAGGCGGGAGACGGCAGCAATACAGGGGATTACTGAAATACGCTTCTGTCATCCCCTCGTATGCACGTTGGCTTTTGCAATAAAACATTTCTTATAACGACAAATTCCTCCAGTTTATTGACACTGTGAAATATAATATCATCTGTGCTAACTGGACGCCCAGTGATTGAAACGGACGTGTTTAAGAATTACTTGCGCAAGGGCGTAATGAACTAGAGGAAATTTCACACAAATTGAGTTTTAGTTAACGGGAAAGCCGGCTGCGAGATTAGGAGATCTAATTTACGAGGGACGGGGTTCAGTTTTCGAGATTTCAGATGAGTTAACAGGGGAAGAATCCTGTAATACTAAACCAATTCGTTAATTACGGCGACATTACGGTTGGAACGGCAATTGGATAACTACAGACATTTACAGTTTATTTATGGGATCTATGTACGAAGCACCTCTATTTCATTTTCATATGAACGGGTGAACATTTGTGAATTGTGATCGCTGACCTTTTTACTAATATATTGCCTACACATATAAAAAGATATTTGCTCTGTATAAAATCCCAAACCGCACACGGAAAACTCTCATTGCGGTAGCACGGAAGTGTGGATGTCAAGTTCTAACGGTGGGAAAAAGGTGACAGGTGATATCTTAAAACCATGAACAGGACGGTTAACAACAGTTCACCTTCCAACGATACCGTTGACGTGTGTGCTGCGGCCGTCAATCGACTGACCTGGTCGTCGTACAGTATCACAATCCTGGCCATGTCTGTCATGATTTGCGCACTGAATGGATTGATGATGATTTTCTATCTCACCAGCTTTCGCCTTATCCGGAATTTTCACGTCTATGTTTTCACCCTATTATGCGCCAATTTCCTCTTTGCCGTGACGTTCGGACCGCTGGAAGTTCTCAATCATTTATTCGCATCGTGGTGCCGGGGTTCTTATTTGTGTACCTTCCGTATTTATACCGGGAGTGTCATTCAGACTGCGCAGTTCTTTATCCACACCACCGTAGCGGTATGCCGGTGTTGCGCAGTGATCTTTCCGGTACAGTATCGCGATCGGCACAGTGCACACCACCCGTATCGCCATCATTCTGCCTGCGCTGGGCTGGATTGCCGCTAATTTCTTAGTCGTACCCGCGCTTGTGTTGGATGTCCTGCTGTACCGGCAACCGGAAGCGGTGTATGGCTGCGAATGGAATTTCTTGGCCCTGCCTGAGCAAACTTGGCTGGTTGTCTATCAAGCTGTTTCCTTTATTACGCTGTGCATTGTGCTGGCGCAGTATCCGGTGGTTTTTGTTATTCGTCGGAAACGTTTGCGAATGTTACGGCAAATTCCGCACTCCGGACCGCAAGGGAACGGTACATTCAACTTCTTTTGACTCTACGTCCGGTTTAATAAGTCATTTGGATACTACTAGTAGTCAGTCGTAGAAGTACGTTACAATTAGATAATACACATTATTTGAAAATGTTTAACTCGGATACCGTATTCTACGAATATACTTAAGACAGCGTAGTTTTATAACAATTATGTTCTTTAGCTTGATGTTTACTTAAATTTTCCTTTTGATTTGGAAAACAAGGTTGTGCCTCACATTGTTTAACACTTTATAGAGAATTCGGCTCTGTTAATATTCATGCGCATCTGTTTAACTTTAAAGTCAGTTTGCAGCGGCCGTGGCACGCAGTACACAAATAAGCAACTCTACAACGATTCCACTGATTCTGTCTGCTTTGGCCATCGATAGAATTGAGGATGCTTTCAACTAAAATAGAGTTTGATTCAGCTGCATCCGTCCTTTTGGTAATAACTGCATCGTTAATTCATAGTTGGCAAGTTATCGCGCCCCCGAGTCCATCAAACAAGCCCGACGCAAAGCCCGAAAGCAGCGCCTTTTTACTGCTAACTTTGCTGACCTTGAGTGCCTTCATCTGCTGGTTACCGTCTGTAATCATCGAACTGCCGATGTTAGCGACGATTGTCGACCCTAGCGTCATGTATTGGATCTTTAAACAAATTCGGTGCTGAAACTGGATTTGCGAGAACCCGACAGTGTGGTCACTGCGCGGACAGAAGTCGTTATTGCAGAAGCCCAGGCGTTGTTGTATGCAGGTGCAGCAATTATTCGTTTCTAAAGTGTATCATTTACATTTCCCGACCCTATGACTGGCACTGACTGCACTCGAAATCAAATTTCTGTTTCTACGAACGCAAGAATTTACGATCAAGATTGCTTTTTCCTGCTTTCTGCGTTTACAAACAATGTTTTTTTTAAAACCTTCACTTTTCACCATGTATGAATACCGTAAAACCCGATATTAACGCCCTGGGCCTTTATTTTTTCGAGAGCTTCGGGAGGGGGCGCTTAAAACCGCAGGGGGCGTTTATTACGGGGGGGGCGTCAAATATTTCAAATGAATAACGCGCTCATGATATATAAGTTTTAACGAGATTTATATTTGTGGATACTAAAGGAATATTTAAAAACCAAGACATTTGCTAGAAAATCATGGTTTAACGGGTGTTTTTAAATGGAATTTACCTAACTTAAGAAGATGTACCATTTAGACTGTAACGACAACGCTCTAAAAAAGCGCGCCGCCGCAACTAATTAGGCGCCCCGGGGCGATAATTTCGGGGGGGCTTTTATTATTTCGAGAGCTTCGGGAGGGGGCGTTTAAAACCGCACGGGGCGTTAATTTCGGGGGGGGGGGGCGTTAATATCGGGTTTTACGGTAATCAAGGAAAACCTACATAAATCATCACTATATAATAATCGCGTAAGCCTCAACGAAATCCCCACTCTGTCGAGTTCGTCAGCTCCATCTACCGAATCGAACTTCTATGTCTAAGTATCATTCGATAGCCCTTAGTGGGTAGATTTGCCATCGCAACTCGGTTTTTAGAGAAAAACAAACGTTTAAAAGAAAACTTCAAAAAACTTTAACAAAGAAAGCCAATGGGAAAAGTTGAGAATCCACCCCTGCAAAGCTGACCACCCCACCACTGTCTCGACAGCTAAAACGCATTTTGGCCAGCTTTGCTGGGACCGAAGACGGATAGTACGTGTTTATGACTCGAGAACTTAGTATTGGTTCTTGAATGAAATTATGATTTTTTTTTTATCAACAAATGGCTTCAGAAAAAGTAAGTTCTTAGGAAAGAAAGACTGAAGACCTAACAAATTCTGCGAGTAGGGAAGTGCTCAAAACTGTTTCTCAAGGATCTGCCGTTCCCAGGGTTTGACCAGTTTAAAGTTACAATGTTTCCACGGGCGGTTGCCATTGGTACTGATATGCCGCCGAAGACAAAATTTCCACAGAAAACAAATTAAGCCGCAACTTGCGCACCGCAAGTTGCGGGTTAATTTGTTTTCTGTGGAAAAAATAAATGTCCGAGAAAGGTGGAATTGCACGTTTAGTGTTGGTGTTACATTAATTTTCATGTACAAGTATAGAACTTTAAGGTTTATGGACCGCAAGCTGGCAGCTGCATATCCCCCATGCGCTTAAGTTGGGTGATGTGTACTAACTGCAGCAGACCTACGAGTACATGGCTACAAACAAACTTTTTTATATTAGTGATTGCTTCACGGTCGTTGGGCGCGTCATCCAAGGTGGAATACTCCATTGATGAAAACGAGAAATTTTGCGAAACTCGAAAAAATTTCGTCAGTTTTTCATGGAAGGCGGAGCCGCAGGCGACGCCGAGCTGTGGCGCGAGCGGAGCTCGCGAAGCAGCAAGCAAGACAACCTGCTTTATATTTTCCACTAAACAAGCGATGAACGAAATATTACAACGTTTTAAAATGGCTATTTAGTTGTACTATACGTGTACGTACACTTAGCAACCGATATTACAAGATGTTGTTTGTCACTAGAAGATCATCAGTTGTACTCATATGAAAAGTAATAAAAATATTACTTTATGGCAAGTACTTCACAATGGCGTGAAGGATGAGATTTCAATAATAAATAATTAAAAATGAGTACTACGGGAACGTCGCCCAATACCAGCACCACCCCTGTCGGGACGACTACAACGCAGACCATGACAAGCGTCTCCGCTCCCGTTGATGACGGCGATGCCACCGGTCTGCCGAAGTTGGCCAGGTTTGACCCAGAGGTCCTGCGACTGGAGACATGGCGAATCCAGTTCGACAGCCACATGTAGTCGTACGCCATGGCCGACGATAAGAAGAAGCCACTCCTGCTGGGATCACTGAACCCCAAAGCGATGAAGATGCTGGCTTCAATGTGTCGCCCGAAGGAGCCCGGTGCGTATACGTTTGCAGAATTGTACGATAAGTTGAAGATTGCGTATAGCAAGCGTACAAACATACGAGTAGAAAGGGCGACCTTTTTCAGCATAAAACAGAAGTCGGGGCAGTCGCTGCTTGAGTTTTCTAATGAGCTTAGAAACCAGTGCGTAAAATGCGATTTTCCCGATACTTTTGTCGATGATCAGCTATGCGCTGCTTTTATGTCAGGCGTTTCTAGCGAGATAACAAGACGATATTTGTACTCATTGCCAGTTTCTTCAGTTGAAAAGTTTGATAAGCTGTTCGAGGAAGCTGTAAAGTATGAGACGAGCAGAGAAGATGCCAAGCAGATGGGGCCAAGGTCAAGTTCTCCAGATGTCGCGTTCATAAGACGCGGAGGATACAGAGGGCGTGGTCGCGGTAGGTTTCGCGGATCAGGGCGAAATGCCAGAAGCTCGTATAGCAATCGCGCAGGCAGAGCAGCGTGCTATGGGTGTGGCTCGTCAGATCACATGAAGCCCGATTGTCCTCATAAGAACGCTGTCTGTAATAATTGCGGTAAGAAAGGTCACCTTGCGAAAGTGTGTAAAGCGCCTAAGAGAGGTCGTGGCAATCGAGGTTTCAGAAGAACGAATTATGTCGAAGAAGAGCCATGCGATGTTTTACGAGCTGGGCCAACTACAGCGTCCTCGATTTTCGTACCGTTGACTGTGAACAATCAGAAAGTATCAATGGAATTAGATACAGGCTCCTCAGTTACGATAATGAGTAAAATGCTGTGGCATAAGATCGGTTCACCAAAAATGCAGAAAGCCAGTTCATGGTTACGCAGTTATACAGGTGACGTTATTCCCATAATGGGAACAGTTGAAGTACAGGTTAAGTACAGAGGCATAAATAAAACTGTGCAAGCATTAGTGTCGAAGCGCAGTTGCAGTATTATTGGCAGAGACTGGATAAGCCAGTTAGATTTAAGTACGTTAAGTCTGAAGCAGCTGCAGCAGGGCACAGTAAGCAAAATTAAATCCTTCACGTTGCAAAGTATTTTAGAGAAGCACAAGGCAGTGTTCAGAGATGAACTTGGTTGTTGCAAAAACTTCAAAGCACATTTGTATTTGAAAGAGAATGCCCGTCCCGTGTTTTGTAAGGCTAGGCCGGTTCCGTTTGCATTAAAGCAGGAAGTCGAAGAAGATATCGACAGGCTAGTCAGAATAGGCGTTTTAACGCCAGTTGATTATGCAGACTGGGCAGCACCAATAGTATCGGTAAAGAAACCGAAAAAGAAAGTGCGAACATGTGCAGATTTAAGTACTGGGCTTAATGATTCTCTTGACGTGCACCAGTACCCGTTGCCGCATCCTGATGAATTGTTTGCAAAGTTAAATGGAGGCGTAATATTTTGCAAAATTGACCTTAAAGAAGCGTACAATCAGATACCACTGGACGAAGAGAGTTCAAAGCTGCTGGTTATCAATACACATAAAGGGTTATTCAGGTACAACAGGCTACCGTTCGGAGTTGCCAGTGCTCCTAGTATTTTTCAGCAGTTAATGGAAAAGATATTTCAGGGATGCGAAGATGTCGCGAATAATTTAGACGACATTATCATTAAAGGTCGCACAGTGGAAGAATTACTGCGGAATCTAGAGATGGTACTCGCACGACTTGAGCAATACGGGTTAACGGTTAAGAAAGAAAAGTGTGATTTTATGGTTGACTCAGTAGAGTACCTTGGTTTTATTGTTGACAAATCGGGTAGATATATTTCTACAGAAAAGACTAAGGCAATTGTTGAAATGCCGCCGCCACAGGATGTGAGTCAGCTGCGTTCGTTTCTTGGCATGGTGAATCATTACTCGAAATTTCTGCCTAATTTGTCGAGTAGATGTAATTGTTTTTACGAATTGTTAAAGCAGTCTACTGTATGGAAGTGGTCAAGTCAGTGCCAGGAAGTATTTCAGTCGTTAAAGAGCGACTTAACAAAGACAACGCAGTTAGTACATTTCGATCCGAAGCTTCCGTTAATATTAGCCGCAGATGCCTCAAAATATGGTATCGGTGCAGTGTTAAGTCACAGGTTACAAGATGGCAGTGAAAAGCCTATTGCTCATGTATCGAAAACGCTATCAGCGGCTGAGAAAAATTACGGACAGATCGAGAAAGGAGCCTTAGCGCTAGTGTTTGGTGTGAAAAAGTTTCATCAGTACATTTATGGTCGCGAATTTATTTTGTTAACCGACCATAAACCGCTTGTAACAATCTTCGGCAGCAAGAAAGGCATTCCTGTAGTTACAGCTAATCGGTTACAAAGGTGGTCAATAATATTGATGGGTTACACGTTCAAGAAAGAGTACCGCCAAACCAGCCAGTTTGGGCAAGCAGACGGTCTAAGTCGACTACCGTTACAATCCACGGATCTATTCGACAAGGAATAAGCCGGAATAGACGAAACCATAAATAGGATAGAGAGCGAGGTGATGTCTGCATTGCCAGTGTCCGCAGATGTCGTTCGTCGTGAAAGTGAAACCGACACGGAGGTCAGTACGGTAATGCGTTATCACATGCATGGTTGGCCTAAGAAGGTGTCTGAAAATTTGTTTCCCTACTCGCGTAAGAAAGAGGCGTACTCAGTGAGTAACGGTTGTTTACTATGGAATCAGCGCGTAGTGATACCGATGTCACTACGGAGACGTATTACCGATTACTTACATGCTACGCATATGGGCATTGTCAAAATGAAGAGTGAAGCCAGAAGTCATGTGTGGTGGCCTAATATAGACGATGATTTAGAAACCGTAGCGGCAAAGTGCGAAATCTGCTCGTTATTAGCAAAAGATCCAGCCAAAGTTCCGTTGCAGCAGTGGCGGTGCCACAGGGCCCGTGGTATCGGTTACATACTGATTTTGCTGGACCGTATAAAAACCGTATGCTACTGGTAATAGTAGATGCGTTCTCCAAGTGGTTGGAAGTATTCGAAGTGAAGAAAGCAGATACAGAGAATGTGATTTCCATTCTAGAAAGTTTATTCGCCCGTTTCGGTTTATGCAGTGAAATTGTAAGCGATAATGGCACGCAGTTTACATCAGAGCAATTTCAAACGTTCTGTGTATCAGTCGGTATTAAACATATGACCACCGCACCCGGTCACCCACAGTCTAATGGCCAAGCCGAACGTTATGTTGACGTCGTAAAGAAAGGCATCGAAAAAGGGATGCATGCAGGGAAAGATCTTAGAACTGCGTTACGAGAGTTTTTAACACGGTTTAGAAGCGTACCACAGAGTACTACCGGTAAAGCACCGTGCGAACTGCTAATGAGTCGGAAGATGAAGACAGTACTGGACTTGGTACATCCCGAAGTTGCAGTAGTTAAAGGCGACGCGCGTCAGCGTCAGAAAAAGAATTTCGACAAGAAAACGAAAATGCGACATTTTTTGGTTGGTGACAGTGTGCAGGTTAAAGATTTACGAGCACACAGAAAAAGCAACTGGACAGCAGGAAAGTTACTAAGCCAATTGGTTCCACAATGTGGTTAGTGTCAGTTGATGATGCGGAAGTAAGGCGTCACTGTAACCAGATTTTAAAACGTTACTGGTTGACACCAGAAGAACATGCAGAAGCGCTGTCTGCAGCGACGGCACAAGCAGATACAGCCGTATCAGTAAGTGGTAACGATATCACAATTAACGGGTCAGCTAGTGCGCGACGCTTTGAAGCTGCGCTACCCGAGGTGCGACGCTTTGAAGCTGCACTAGATGCACTTCCGGCGCGACGCTTAGAAGCTGTGCCAGAGATAAAAGCAGAACAAAGTGCATTACTGCCTATGGCAGTACAGCCGGAAGTACTACCACCAATCCAATTACCTCCACTGCAAACATCACTTGCCCCACCAGCGAAGAACAAAGTGGCCGGGAAAGTTCCGAAAGCCAAGAGTAATTCCAAGGAAACTGGAAATCCAGATAGTACAAGTACGCGAAGTGGGCGCCAAGTGAAAGAACCTGACAGATATGGATATGACAAGAAGAAATAGCAGAGTATTATTGGTCAAGTATTAAGTATTGTATATATTGTACATAATAATTTATAATTATATATAGATTAAAAGATATTGATTAGCAACCGAAAATGAGCTGCAGAAGCAAGCACGGTTATTCAGTTGTTTAAGTCTTTCGAAGCATCTTTTTATATTTTCATATTAATGTTCGAAACAACGTAATGCCTAAAGCACCGAGACTAGTATTGCGACATAATGCCAAAACAGGCAACACGATGGTTTACGAGTCTTCCAGGCAGCCAGCTAGACGATGTTTTCATTGCAAAAAGCCTGGACACGTGCGGAAATATTGCTACAAGTTAAAGAAATCGAATCGTGATACAGCAGAAACGGAGTCAACTGCGGCCGACGGCGATGTGCGCACTGGAGAATCGACGGGAAGCGATTCAAAGGAGCCGACGAATTCGGACAATATGGAGGTGGATGAAACGCAAACGACAGCCAGAGAAACCCTACGTGAATCAGTCAAGGACGCGGCTACTCAGCTCGGAAATATGAAAGTCGTAAAGCCATTGCCGCCACCAACCAAACCGATGAAGGATAAATTGCCATTATCGGTTAACGCTAATTCTGCTCCTGTGAATGTGTAATCATTTTATTGCGCATTATTAATCGTATCAATCTTGATTTTTTTGATTATTATTTTTTTTATATAAATCACGCTTTTCAAGCTAGTGTGAGGGTGTACTATACGTGTACGTACACTTAGCAACCGATATTACAAGATGTTGTTTGTCACTAGAAGATCATCAGTTGTACTCATATGAAAAGTAATAAAAATATTACTTTATGGCAAGTACTTCACATTAGTTAATTTAGGTTTTTGTAAAAAGTAATTTACCATTGATTGCGTAGGGAATACAACTACCACCAGAAAATCAATTGGAAATCGGATAATTTTTGATAATTTGATTGTCAAGCCGGAGTGTTTGGTTCATTTTCAATCAGTACGTCTAGACTGCAGGTCTGCAACTGCAAGGCTACTGGTACAACGGAATTCGCGATTCGCGCGGCTGATCGCTCGATTCGCGATAGTAAAAATGAGCAGGTAGCATTATTTGTATTTGAAATTTGACTTACAAAGCTACTATTTTGCAGCTGGGCAAATAACATTTCTAATAGTATTAAATTATCATTTACTGGAATGGTGCAAAGAATTCGTTCTGAAGAGCTAAACCGAAAACCGGCCCACTTCCGGAAAGAAAATTTGAAAAATTTCGTATGCTCATGTCAACGGTTGTCCTGGCAGTCCAGTAACATTAAAAATCTATGATTTCTTCAGAAAAATACTTAGAGCTACAGAAGTAGTTGAGAACATTTATGTTTTTTGCATTGAATTAATCTTCTTTTATTATTCCGCGCAATTTGCGCGGGGACAGCTAGTAGATAATATTGCGATACTGTACGACGACCAGGTCAGTGGATTGGCGGCCGCAGCACGCACGTCAGCGGTATCGTTGGAAACGGAGCTGTAGTTAACCGTTTTGTTCATGGTATTAACCCAGGAAAACCGGGTACTGGAAGGGATGGGACTAGAGTCTTGAAAATTGGCAGTCTGGGACAGAAAAATTTAATTAAGAGAAAAATAATTTTTTCAAAATTTCAGCGACCATAGGTCAAGCAGGAGATGACAATGTCGGCCTAACACGCATGGTAACCATGTTGCCCCGACATGTTATCTAATGCCGTTTATAAAAACTGACAGAAAAATCGCACAGAATATGTCAATAGCTCAAACGATAGATCTCAACGAGTACTTTGTGATAGATGCATTGTGATGGTCATCGAGATGACCAGTGGTCAAGGAAAATTTTAGAGCGAAAAAGCACTGATTTGAACCATTACATAAGTGCTACATGTGTATTTCGCAATAGTTGGTCACTTCTGTTTATATTTTGGACAACTGGTCATCGGCTTTAATGTAAATGACGTGTACGGTACATAGTCCGAGTGACGTATACAGTGGAAGTAATGCTATATCTGGTCGTGCAACTTAATGGGATACCGGAAATAAAAAGGAGGAGGAATGTGTGCGATGATCGTCATCGTTATTTGACCGGTGGCCAACTTCTTCAAAGTGTACTAGAAGTGAGTGAAGCTACCGAGATGAAACTATTAAACTATTAAGTGACCAATTACTGAGGTATAAGAAAGCATCGAGCAGCAAGGTCAGTAAAGTTTTGCTAAAAAAATCTGTCACTTACGTTTATTCAAAACTACAAATTTAGGTATTCAGAAAGGAAGACAAGACTACTAAGCCATTTCTCCTATCCGCAATACTCTCCGCTTTTTGCCGACTGATTTCTAAAGGCTACGACGCACGAGCACTCTTGCACC